>NW_014013657.1:0-619861 GCF_000170995.1 Trichoderma virens Gv29-8 | reverse complement strand
TGTGTGGACGGAAGAAATGGATTTGAGCAGCAGCAGCCTATCAAGCCACGACCCAGAAGGCTCTTCTGGCATGCATCTCGACACGGAGTGAGTCCATGACAACCACCACCACCCTAAGCAAAAGAAAAAAAAAAATTCACATCGTGGGAAATTTCTTTTCTTCTTTTCTCTTGCTTCTTGTTATATCTAATTGTCAGTGATTTATTCTAATTGTTTTCAAATCCTTGTATAGTGATGAGAGGCATCAGCACGGCGACGATAGCCCGTTACCAGCCGAACCCACAGACGACGCCATTGCTGAGTCGTTCTCTTCCTCGCATTCCTCCCTGACAGAACTCTCAGACGCCTCATCATCTCCCTCAATTGTCTCTAGTAAGGCTACAACACCCGTCGAGACTGAAATACCTAGCCGCCCACAGATCACTGGGGTTGCACAAAGTTTTTCGGCCTCATCGCACCGCCATGATATCGAACGTTTGACCTTCAATGTTCGGCCGAAGTCATCAGTCCCCACAGACATTCCATCCTACCAATATGCCAGCGAGTGCATCGCTGCGGCCGAATCATCGCGGCTAAATCCGTACGCACTACATCCTGAAGAGTATCACTTCCTACGGCACCACATATCCCACTCTCAGGTTACGACATACCTGAATATCAGAAACGGCATATTACGCATATGGATGAAGCAGCCGTCGGTCAGTGTAACACGGCACGAGGCGGTCGGATGTGCTAATGCGCGCTGGTTCGATGCTGCGAACGTGTGTTACGACTGGCTGGTTCGCCGTGGATACATAAACTATGGCTGCGTGCAGCTTCCTGAACCCCAAACTGAGTCCAGGAATGAGCCACCTACAAAGAAGCGAAAAACTATCGCTGTCATTGGAGCAGGCATCTCGGGCTTATCCTGCGCCAGGCAGCTAGATGGCCTCTTTAAACAGCACGCTGGCCACTTCTACGCAAGAGGAGAAGAGCCACCGAAGGTGATTGTTCTCGAAGGCAGAGGTCGTGTTGGAGGCAGAGTATATTCTCGCGAATTCAAAACAAGACCAGCCGAAAGTGAAACCGAGTTCAAGGGAATGAGGCACACCGCCGAAATGGGTGGCATGATTATCACGGGCTTTGATCGCGGTAATCCCTTGAATGTGATTGTCCGCGGTCAATTGGGCATACCATATCATTCCCTTACTGCTGAGACTACAATTTACGACAGCAATGGCAAGCCGGTAGACCCAGTCAGGGATCTCCTGGTTGAAAAACTCTACAATGATTGTTTAGATCGCGTCAGCGAGTTCAAGTTCAAGTCCCAGTCATCCAAGCTGATTGAAGGCAACCGTGACCTAATCGATGACGGACGGGATAGCCCCGGAGATGGCTCCAAGACGATAATGCAAGCCGAAGAGGCCACCGCCGCGCTTCCCGATGCTCCATCAGTGTCCCAGCAAAACGTACCCGAGACGGTAAACATGGTTCCAGTCTCTGCAGACAAGCTGACGGGCCGAGTACATAACGAGCCTGGAGTTCCTGCGACCATCAAGGCATCGGAAAAGGCAAGGCTGATGGGATGGAACATTAGACCGGGGGCGGCAGAAAAGGGCAACCTCGATTTAACCCCTGCCACAACTCTGGAAGGGTCAACATTGGGATCAGTCTTGGACCACGCCATTACCCAGTACAAGAACATTGTTGAGTTAAACGCACAAGACCATCGATTAATAAATTGGCACATTGCCAATTTAGAATATAGCAATGCTACAAATCTGCATAATTTGAGCCTCGGCCTGTGGGACATTGATGCCGGCAACGAATGGGAGGGCCACCACACTATGGTTGTCGGCGGGTATCAAAGTGTCGCTCGTGGCCTGCTCCAATGTCCGTCGCCACTCGACATTACAACCAAGTTCCCCGTGCAGAAAATCACCTACAACGGCAAGGGTTTTGACGGCCCAGCCAGCATTGAAAGCGAAGATGGTACACAAGTGGAAGCCGATGCTGTCGTCTGCACCATACCTCTTGGGGTCCTCAAGCAAGGCAATATTAATTTCGAGCCTCCACTACCTTCAGAGAAGGTAGATGCAGTTGGCCGACTAGGGTTTGGAATCCTCAACAAGGTTGTCTTGCTTTACGACAAGATATTTTGGGATTCAGACAGACATATCTTTGGTGTACTCAGAGATGCGTCCAACCGTCATAGCACATCCCAGCATGATTATAGCACAAACCGGGGACGCTTCTTCCAGTGGTTCAACGTCACCAATACAACTGGTCTACCCTGCCTAATCGCACTTATGGCTGGAGACGCTGGCTTTGATACAGAGCATACGAGCAATGACAGTCTCGTCGCCGAAGCCACGGAGATTTTGAGGAGCGTCTTCGGTAAAGACGTTCCTTATCCCATAGAAACGGTAGTTACGAGATGGGGTTCTGATCGGTTTGCCCGAGGCAGCTACTCTTCGGCTGCCCCCAATATGCAGCCAGAAGACTACAACGTCATGGCCCAACCCACAGGCAATCTATTTTTCGCTGGTGAGCATACCATCGGCACGCACCCGGCGACTGTTCATGGCGCATATCTGTCAGGACTGCGTGCCGCATCCGAAGTCTTGGAATCATTGATCGGACCCATCGAGGTCCCGACTCCTCTCGTTCTCCCGCGGGACTCACTTTTGCTGCATAAACGTAAGGAAGCGGCCAAGGATCCCCGGCAGGCGCGCTTAGAAGCATACGAAATAGAGGTATGGGAGTACGTCCTCTCCAAGATTGGCGAGCGACCACTTCGCCCGAACAAGGTCGCCGGCAGTGCCTACATCTTGTTCAGCAAGGCCCATTTTGAGGCTGCGAAAAAGAAGTGCGAAGAAAGTCGCAAACCCGGCAAGACACGGTCGCTACCAAATGAGGTCCGCATAATGACATCTCGTATGTGGAAAGAGGCCACGCCGGACGAAAGGAAACCATATGAAGAGCAGGCCGCTGAGCAGAAGAAGCTCTACCTACAAGCGATGCAAGAGTACAACGAGCTGGCGGAGAAGTGGGATCGCAAGGCTATCACCCTTCGAGCCGCCTACGAACAGGAGCATCCCAGTTTGCCGGGTCCAGAGGAAGGGCCGGAGGATGCGTCGATGATGCAGAAGCATCGGCGGGCGAGGAACGTGAGTTATGCGGAGGGTGGAGATAGCGACATGGGATCATAAAATCGGCCTCTGGGGCAGTATATACGTGGAGTTTGGATGTTTTAGGTCCCGTAGCATTTTGTAGAAGACGGTTTAAAAGTCTTGCTTGAGGATGGGCTCATACTACATACCTAGGTATTGCATGTCTATAGGGCGAGGTATATATATTAATCAATTGGAAGTCGTCCTTATTAATTGTTCATAGCTCTCGAGCTCTTCAATATGGTGTCAAGCTTATCAACATGATCGGTCATTTATTTTTTTCATCTTGATTCAAAAATTTCCGTTCGAGCTGGTATCTACTAAGAAAATTTATTTGTGGGTTTGATACACTGACTGGGGACACCGCGCTGGGTAACCTCTAGCTTTGTTATTACACAGGATGAAAAAAGGTGGTTGTTTTTTTTCTTTTCTCTTTCTCCGGCGTGCCAGCTCTTTGCTTTCTTTCTACCGACAAAAAAAGAAGTAAAAAAATGAAAATTGCATTTTTCTTTTTTTACATTTCTTCAGAGGCAATAGCACCAGTGATAATCTCGACCAGCTCTCCAGTAATGACAGCCTGTCGGGTACGGTTGTACAGAATCTGGTACTTGCCAATCATCTCACCAGCGTTCTTGGAGGCGTTCTGCGGGATTTAATCAGCACCATAAAAGAAAAACTTAGGAGAACAAGAAAAGGTGTAATTAAAAACTTACCTCCATGGCGTTTCGTCGGGCAGACTGCTCGCAGGCGTGGCCCTCAGCCAGAGCCCAGTAGAGGGAGTTGGCAAGAGAGTACTCGCGCAGGTTGGCAAGGGCCTCGTCCTCAACCTCGAAAGCGGAGATGTTGGCTATTTAGACTGTTAGCATCATTTGGTGATCAAAAAAGCGTAGGAACATTAGGAGCGCGACATACGGGACTGGGAAATGGCCTCCTCGGAAAATGCCTCAATGAAGGTAGGCTCGTAGCTGGTGGCGTTGATGAACTTGTTGTACAAGATCTTGACATCAGTGTACTCAGTGGGCAGCAGGACGATCTGGTCGGCGATGGCCTGGGCATCGGCAAAGGTGGGAATGTCCTTGCCAATACCGGCGAAGTTGAGCTGGATACCCTTGGCGTTGGTTCGCGACAGCTGAGCCTTGCACTTCTCGCCAATGATGACCAGGTCGAAGGGAGGCTCCTCAGCGGTCAGGCGGCGGATGGTACGGCTCAAACCAGAGTGAATACCACCGCAGAGACCCTTGTCGGAAGAGCAGACAATGATGAGAGACTTCTTCTCCTCAGCCTCGGCGGCGGTGGTCTCGGCGGACTTGAAGACCTCGTTGGAAGCCTCGCCGTACTTGCGGGAGTCGTTCATGGTGCGGGTAGCACGGGTGAGCTTGGTGGAAGCGACGACCTTCATGGTGTTGGTGATCTTCTCGATGTTTCGAATGGACTTCAAACGAGTCTCGATCTCACGGAGCGTCGCATAGGTGGCGGCAGTGCTGGGGCCAGCAGCAGCTCTAAAGCAATCATTGTTAGTCCCATATAAGCCGATTGTATTTTTTTATTCCTCCTCTCTCTTCTCTATAAAAAGAATTCCATATGCTCTTGGCCAACTCTGGCGCTGGCGGTCGTCGGGGCACCCATGGATCGCAAAACTCAAATCGCGGGCCATTTGAGGCTCCCGCGGCTATAACAAATTTCTTATAGATGCTAGCTGGAGGAAAGAAAAACTCACCGGGGAGCTGCAACGGCAGCTCGCAGAGCCGGTCGGGCAGCCCTTGACAACATTCTGGCAAGTGTGAAGAATCAAACTAAGCCCTCTGGCCAACGCAGACCCAATTGATCGTGACGTGGATCAATTGACGGGGTGTTCGTGGGGATGCAGTTCGGGTTGGTGAGTGATTGCAGTTTTGCTCACTTTGCCGGCAAATCGACGGGAAAGCTCGGGTTCGGAGTACCTTGTACCTCCCACCAGGTGCGGGCGGCGCAGCCTCGTTTTGTGCGCCTAACGCCTTTGGCTGCGCATCGCTAGCAAAAGTGTTAAGCCACCGCTGCGGCAAGCCCTGCTACAGCGATATAAAAAGCGGGTCCATTAAATATTGCTATAGCCCGCATTGCAGGGCAGGCATTGAAGCCGATTAGATGCATAAGGCTTTTCAGAGCCGAAAACACGAGGCGATCCTTCTTACACTCTTTTCCGCCAGCTTTTCTGCGTTCCTCAGGCTTTCTCTCGCCCGGGGCTGTCGAGGTTAACTTCTCGCCAGCCTTATCTGAATCTCGCAGATCTGTTCTCTTCTCTTTTCCCCCGAGTTTCCCTCGGCCTTGCACTTTGCAATCGCACCTGCAGCATTCCTTTCGTTGCTCGCGCCCCATTCAGAGCCTTGCGTCCGCCGAGAGCCAGCTGGTCCTCGCTTCAAACCATGGGTATCGACAGCTCAGACGATGACATGCCTCTCTCGAGGCCAAACGGGCGTTGTAAGTCTCCTCTACACTCTCTCTTGATTTTTTTTTTTTTTTCCTCCGCCAGTTTCCCAACTCAGGCATATCCCGAGCACACGCGACTGCGACTGCGCCGGCGCTTACGGGAGACGCATCGATCCATGTCCAATCGCGCGCAAGTAAGCATTGGCACTTGGCTAATCGCAGCATCAACTCTAGTGTCATCCTCCAAGATATCTCGCGCTCAAGACATCGCCTTGGATAAGTCTGTGCCTCAGAAGCCCTCTGGGATGGCGGGACTGTCCATCCGTAACGGACCTGTCGAAAATGGCGAAATGGACTTGGATTCGCCCGCTACAAACGGGGCGAAGCGTAAATCACGGGTCTCAATAACACAAGTCGATTACAAAGATGGATCGGAAAGCGATGGCGAGCCTCTGGTAGGTGATGCCCTTCGCAACGACGATGGCAAACGGTGTCATGGGTACAGTCAGCTAACGGCTTGGCGCTTAGGCAAAACGACCACGATCCAAAAAGGTCCAGGAATCCGATTCGGACGATGAGCCCATGGTCAAAGCCAGGGTGAAGAAGCTGCCTCCTTCTTACAAGGAGACCGCGCTGCCCGAGTCCTCCTCTGATGAGCAGCCTCTTGGTGTCAAGCTGGCTAAGAAGAAGGCTGACATCGAGAAGAAGGCCGAGAAGGAGGCTAAGGCTATTCGTGCTAAGGAGGCAAAGGCAAAGGCTGCACCAAAGAAGGCCGTGAAGAACGAATCTGATGATGACCTGCCTCTCGCGGCCAAAAAGCGGCAATCCAATGGCTCAGCCATCAAGAGAAAGTCCACTGCACCGAAGAAAGAGGAGTCCGATTCTGATGCTCCCATCTCCAAGAAGGTGAAACCGGCTAGCGCTTCTGCCAAGGGGAAGAAGGCCGCTTCAGCAAAGGACACCAAAGATATTAAAAAGGGCAAATCCAAGGAACCTAGCGAGGAGGAGGAGGAGGAAGAATTCGAGTGGTGGAATGCGCCGAAGAAGGAGGACGACAGCATCAAGTGGAAAACCCTTGAACACAACGGAGTTCTGTTCGCGCCAGAATATGAACCCCTTCCGAAACACGTAAAGATGTACTACGATGGCAAACCCGTCACACTCGGTCTGGAAGCAGAGGAGGTCGCTACCTTTTGGGTTGCCATGATGACTGCCGCATCTACCCATCACTTGGACAATCCTATATTCCGCAAGAACTTCTTTACCGACTTCTCCGAATATATCAAGAAGCACGGCGCGAAAGATGCCCAGGGAAACAAGGTTGACATCAAAAGCTTGGACAAGTGCGATTTCTCCAAGATGCAAGAATACTGGGCAGCAAAAAATGAGGCCAAGAAGAGCATGACCAAGGAGGAGAAAGCAGCTGCTAAGGCTGAGAAAGATGCACTCGAGGCTCCGTACCTTTACTGTACGTGGGATGGAAGAAAGCAAAAGGTTGGCAACTTCCGAGTGGAACCTCCCAGTTTGTTCCGTGGGCGAGGTGAACATCCCAAGACTGGTAAAGTCAAAGTTCGAGTTTTGCCGGAACAGATCACCATCAATATTGGCAAAGGTGCCAAGGTGCCAGCTCCGCCAGCGGGACACAAGTGGAAAGCCGTCCAGCATGACCAGAAGGCTACCTGGCTTGCCATGTGGCAGGAAAACATCAACGGTGCTTACAAGTACGTCATGCTTGGAGCTGCCAGTGATGTGAAAGGACAGAGTGACTACAAGAAGTTCGAAAAGGCTCGTGAGCTCAAAAAACACATTGACAAGATCCGCCGCGACTACACCAAGGACCTTAAGAGTGAAGTCATGGCAGATCGTCAGCGGGCGACAGCCATGTACCTGATCGACAAACTTGCGCTCAGAGCTGGAAATGAGAAAGACACGGAAAATGAAGCCGACACTGTTGGCTGCTGCTCGTTGAAGTACGAGCATATCTCCCTGCAGCCCCCAGATCAAGTCACATTTGACTTTCTGGGTAAGGACAGTATTAGGTACAACGAAACGGCGCGTGTTGATCCTCAAGTCTTTAAGAATTTGAAACTGTTCAAGAAGGCGCCAAAGACGGACGGCGATGATCTCTTCGACCGCCTCAACGTAAGGAGCAATGTATCCCATCTAGACTAGGCAGTGCTGATTACTAACTACAAACGACAGACGTCTCAACTGAACAAGCATCTCAACAGCTACATGCCTGGACTGACTGCCAAAGTGTTCCGTACCTACAATGCGTCCCACACCATGTCCGAGCTGCTCAAGGAACTCGGAAAAGACCCACGCTCTCGGGGCACCATTGCGGAGAAGGTGAAGCTTTACAATGACTGCAACCGTAAGGTCGCCATTCTTTGCAATCACAAGCGAACTGTTGGCGCAGGGCACGAGCAGCAGATGCAAAAGCTTGGAGATCGGGTAAGTCTCACTCTCTTATTCCATCTTTTAACAGCGAAAAGACAAAGACAAAAAGGCTAACTCTTCATCAGATCAAGGGCCTCAGGTACCAAAAATGGCGAACCAAGAAGATGATCCTCGACATTGATCCAACTCAGAAGAAGAAGAAGGGCGCGGCTTTCTTTGAGAAGGATGAAGATCTCGATGATGAATGGATCAAGGAGCACCAGCAGTTCCTGATTGAAGAGCAGCGCACCAAGATTACCAAGAAATTTGAGAAGGATAACGAGAAACTCAAGGCTAACAAGGAACGAGTTTTGCCTGAAAAGGAGCTTAAAGAGCGTCTCCAGGCAGTCAAGGAACTTGAAACCAAGTTCAAAAAGGAGAACAAAACCAACAAGGTCGAGGCCGAGGGCAGAGGACCAAGCGTGGAGAAGTTCATGGCCGCCATTGACAAGCTTGACGAGCGCATCCGGGTCTTTGAAACACAGGCCGAAGACCGTGATGGCAACAAGGAGGTTGCTCTGAGCACTTCAAAGATCGTAAGCCCCCCTGACGATACTGTTGCTAAAAAAAAATATGAGCGTGCTAACAATGAGCCACAGAACTACATCGACCCTCGTCTGACGGTGGTGTTTTCGAAGAAGTTTGACGTTCCTATTGAGAAATTCTTCTCCAAGACGCTCCGAGACAAGTTCCGATGGGCTATCAAGTCAGTCGAGGACGCAGAAGACTGGGAATTCTAGAGATAGAATTTGCCCCAAAGGCAGATACAAGAGGCGAAGCATTCGCATTACTCTTTATTTGCTGAGAGTTGTTTTTTCTTAATTCCTTTGCTTTGCTTTTTGTTTTTTTCCCTCTCACAATATATATACATGTCACGGTAAAGGTGGTACTCCCACCTCAGAATACGGCCATATCAGGTAGACGCGGCGCAGCAAAACGACACTTACAAGTATTTATTTTATTTTCACGGCTCCACGAACATTGTACGATGGAGTTAGAGGCGGACGGCGAAACTTGGAACATGAACGCCCACGGCGGAAAGGGAGGAACAAGGAGGGGAGGGGAAGGGGTGGGCTCACGCAATGTGCTTATTTCAGGGGGGAGTGGAAGGGTAGACGGGACAGAAAGAATTCTTCTTTCTTTACGATTGACAAGAGATTTTTTTTTTTTTTTTTTTTTTTTTTCCGAGGGACGCATTCAAAGAGTGAGATGAGGGGAGGGGAGGACAAGGAGATAGCGAGAAAAAAAAATTCATAGCGAGGAATTGAGAGAGGCTTGAGCTTTTTGAGGTTTTCGGCCATGCCGTATTGTTTTAATTGACTTTTTTTTTTTTTTTGCTCAGTTGATTATATATGTCGATACAAATGCTGCTATACATGAAATATGTTTATTAATGGCTTTACTTCTTTTTTATACAAGTACTTTACAAGCATCTGTTACACAAGGATGGAAAGACGGGTTGTATTTACGAAAATGAAAATGAAAAATATGAGTCAATGAAAACGAGGTCATGTGGTATCGTTTCTTGTCGACAACCGCGCGTTGTTGTGTGACCAATATATAATATCCGTTTGTGAACAAAATATTCTTTACTGCTCTATTGACAAGTAGAAGATAGTATTGACTCTTTGGAAATGCCCAGTAGCATCTCTACATCTATAGGGAGGATATATACATATTCAATACCAAGATAACGATATGATACCATCTATAATAAGTGTCCAAAACGCATGATGCGATGCAACGCCGATAAAAATGCAATCCCCGTGTGGAGCACAAGTCTGTTGCTTCTTTGCCCAATTTATAAACCGCGGTAGGAGACTCTCTTTCCCAATATACACACCCCCATCATTCATTAATAACACATCAACCATTAAACCCATAATTGGCTTGCTCATAAACTCATTATATCCTTGCAACAAAGGCCAACGCACCAATGGCCAAGTGGCTCAGCAGAAGCACCAACAACGACGGAAGAGGCACGCCCGATGTCGCACCGGCGTTGCGTGCAATCTTGCCATCTGGGTTCATATGCCATCCGCTAGGAATGCTGCCCATTGTTGGCGTGGCACCTTTCACCCACGGCCAGCCAGTCTGTGTGGCGGTAGCTGGGCTTTTATCCGTGCCGATGCCGCCAACGGGAATGGACAAGACGATTGTTGGGGTGCTGGCGGCGGCATTGCTGGCTGTGATTGTGAGAGAGTTTTGGTTGTTGGCGTTGCCGTTAATCGTGCCGCCGACGGCTTGAATCGACTGCCACGAGCCAGAGTTGTTGCTGTAGACGTACTGCTTTCCAGTAGAGTAGTCTGTGACAGTGATGCTCTGGACCAACATACTGAAGGGGCCCTTGCTGAAATCCGTAGGCCCCTGGGCCCATTGCACAGTGCCTGGAGCATTGGTGTTTGGATCGCCACCAGCCCAAGAGCCGAACTTGACCTGCATCGGCGTCTGTGGGTATTGATTCGCCTCAGCATCAGCCTGTGTCAAAGTGCGCAGCACAGAATCGCCTGCCATCCACAGAATCCTGTCCTGAGTCCAGTCCACAGTGTACTTGATCCAGTTCGCCTGGGTACCTTGGACGTTGTGGAACTGCCCGCGGTTGTACGTCGTCGTTTGGCCCTTGCCAAAGTAGTTGGACTGAAGTTGATCGGGCTGAGCACCGAGCCATTCCAAATCAATCTCATCGAGGTCATCAGACTGCAACACCACTGACGAGACAATGCCTGCGCCAGGGGCGGCCTTCATAGTGATTTCAACACGGCCAAACATGATGTAAAACACGGATGCGAGCTGTGGAGCGTCACCACCACGGGCCACCGTGAATGAGACGCCATTGCTGTCATATGTCGGCGACCCAGAAGCGACAAAGGAGTTGACGGCACCCTTGGTGAAGTCCACATTGATACTCATGCCCAGAGCCGTGTCAGCGGGACATCCGGCTGTTGTGTCGCAAAGACATTGCAGTCAGCCAACAAGTTCCTCGTCAGAAACAGAGGCGATAGATCAACTCACTAGTGGTCAACGGATTGCACTTGCTCCAGGTCTGCCCCAAAACAGCTCCAGGCAGCGCCAATGCAGCCATAGCCGCGCAGGCAACGCTCGCCGCCTGTCTCATAGCTGCAAGGAGGACAGCAATAAAAGTGACAGAGCGAGACGTGAGGGAGAAGGACGGGTGGCTGCAAGTGATGCAGCTTCGTGCAGCCTGTGTGGCAGAAGGTTTTTCCTAGCGCCACGCAAGAAAAGGAGAAGGCTCCAATGAGATATAGACGGAGAGAGAGAGAGAAAATGGTGTTGGAGCTGTAGCTTGGTGATGCTGTCACTTGCAGCAAGTGGTTCGCGTATGTGGTCGAACTAACGGCAAGGCAGGCTGCAAAATGGACGACAGCAATGCAAGGGATGGAAGTGAAAGTTTGTAAGTCGCTTTCGACTATACTTTCAGCATTCCAGCGTCCCGAGAAAAAGTAATACAATGCACAGATAGCGATATGATAGGGCTGTTTTGCAAAAAACAAAGCAAAAAAAATGAAGCTGCAGCTGAGATGCAGGTTTAAGCAAATGGCTGGTTATAAGCGGGGGCTTTGCACCTTCCCAGCCACTCGACTTCCCAATTGTCCTCGTCATCGTCATCGAGGCAATTGCCAAGGCAGGTGCGCATCAGAAACATCACCGTTTACGGGACAAGTCACCCGTGTTCGTGATTCTATCATCACGTCTCTCTTTCCCTCTCGCCCGCTCCTTCTTGCTCTCGCTTTTCGTGCCTCGCCAGGCAAGGACATGATGCGGTGCGTCTAGGCGCTGGGCAAGTCCTCCCTCGCGTTAACGGACCCCACCGCCTACCGCCAAGTCTCTCAGCTGTATTTTCTTACAAGACATCAATTAAATTGACCCATTTAATGATTTATCTATTTATTTAGTTATTTTACTTTATTGAACTTTACTTTTCCCAATTCTCTGCATAATGCATATGCAGCCAGCGGTAGTTACTTCTGCCTTCCTTCCCCAATCCCCATCCCCATATCTCCAACAGCGCGCTTTTGGCGGTCAACCCACCCAATGCGCTGGCCACTGAGTGACAACTGGCTCGCACATGCTTGCATTCTGTCTAATGTACCCAGCAGTGTAAAAGCGGGTGGTTGGGACCTGGCGCAGTAGCACGGCCGGCCCCTCCAGCTGCGAGCCGATTGGACGCAGCCACTTGGAGCCTAAAAGCGGGGCCCGGCGCCGGAGCGCGAGAATTTCGGTGAAGCTCTGCCCGCCGGTCTTCCGGCCTACCCTACACGCAGAATGGAGCTATACATAATCATCTCCATTGGGCCCTTCTGACGTGGCCGCCGAAGGTGGAGGGCCGGCAGCATCGTGCGGGACATGCGGTGAAGGGCCGTCCATTGTGCCGTTTACCAGTAGCGGATGGCCTCGCGAGTCCTGGACGGGGCCTCTACTGTACCAGACCCTGTGCTTGTAGAGTAGCGAGCACGGCATGAGATGGCCCTCTGCCCCAGTTGTGACGTGTGCAACTTTTGTACGCTACAGGCTTGCTCGCATGTGTGGGAATGGCCACACTAGGAATTGCTTCTCCCAGATCCGACAGCAGCTAAGATCACGATGCTTGACATACTAGGTACTCGTACTTGTACGAGGACAACACCATCAGCACCGGCCGTGATACAAACACACCCCAAACGCAGGGAACGGGCCCTTGCAGCCTCACGGACACGGCGTCTTGAGCCCGCCTCTGTCTGGGGGCATGAACTAGGCGTACGAGCAGACGGCATCTCATCGGAAACATTGAGACAATGACAGAGTTGCCCAGACACGGCTTCCTATGTAGGGAGAACTTTGCATTGTCACATCCCCGCTTCGCTGGGCTGCCCAAGACCCCTCCTCCCTTAGGGCCCGAAATCCTACATCACCACTCAACCAACCGCAGTGTCACTCGTCAAGCCGAGCTCGTATTGCTTAATTCGTAAAAGTCTCTTTCAACGTTGGCATTTCAAGCGGAAGATGACTCCGTCGCCTCGTCAATTAGACAAGAGACATGTCCTACTCACTAGCCGTTGTATCAGCCACGCCTGAAAAAAAGGAAAGAAAGTGAGAAAAAGAAAAGAGAGAGGGGAAAAAAAAGCAAGGGAGTCAGCCCACTTGACCGTTGTGTTGTTGGCCGTACATACCAGTAGGATGCAGGAAAAAAGCAAAGTTTTCTTGTTTCAGGCCTCAACCAACCAAAAGAGAACCTCACATGTGCTCCCAGCGCATAGGATGAATAACATGACAGCTTCCCCATAATATCGCCCGCTGACTGTCCCGAGCCGAAGCAAAAACAAGAAACAAAGCATTGACTTGATCATGCACGTTGCATGTACGCAAGTCCTCTGCAGGAATGTAGGCCCAACCGGCCACTGGCAATGCGCTTCCCCGACTTTCAGAGTGGCAAAACTACGAATGCAAGGCGGGTTTTTTTTTTCACTCGCGAATTAGCATTGGCCTGATCCGCAAGCACAGAGGCCGCCACATCGTAAGACGCACGGGAGGCTGCCCACGTTATCAGGTGCTAGTGTCCAAGCGTAGAGGTGATCAAGATCTGTGTCCCCTCACATCTTACCCCTCTAGCCCAACGGTCGGCCGTGAGAATGCCGCCTGTCTCATGCGGTTGCACAGAGATGTCCATTAGCAACAGCCGTTGCGTAGCATCAATGGGAAACAAATCCAGTATCGGAGTGTGTGGACCTGTGTGTCTCCCATTAGCAAGTGCAAAAGTGATGGAATCAGGCAGTACTCGTATATGGAGTAGAGCATCTGAATGGCATATACGACTAGTACAACTTGGCTGATTCAAAAGTCTTACTCTGAGCCGTGTCTGAAAAGGCAACAATCGCATGTCTGAGCTTATCCTCCGCTGACATCGGCCGAGACGCATGGGGCTATTTTTATTTTTTGTCATATTCTTGTTGCTGCTCTTCCTCTTGGTAGTCTCCCTTCATTTCTCAAATCCACTGACGGGATGCCATTAGCCCCGTCTCTTGCACTAGACTGGTCCTGAGGTCATCTAATGCCTTAGGTACTGTACAGTGCACGTCTTACCGCGTGAGCCGATAAAATCAAGAAAAAAGAAAAGAAAGACGGGAAAAACGAGACTGCAGCTTATACTGTGGTGTAGTGTTGCATTGGAACAGGAGCGACTAAGCAGATGCTCTGCGGGCAACTCAAACATTGGTTCATTTCCACCTCGCCTGATCCGCATTCGTGGCGCCGGCACCCGCCTTTGGATACGGGAGGAAACGCAACAAACCATAACGCCACACGGGCCTGAGGAGGGGACAGATAAAACAGAGATAATTGCAAAGGGAAACAACAGATGTCAGAAGTCATAAGCTGTGCTCCTTAGCTTGCTTTAGCTCAACATTGGGACTTGTTCTCTGGTTCAGCTGTTAGTAGGCCGGCACGCTATATGGGAGCACTTCAAACTAGTGACATGTCGGAGCTAATGACGCGTGTCATGTCTTTTGTGGACGGACAACGGGCAGAAGAAGGCAAAAAACAGAGCACATGAGAGAGGGAGAGAGAAAAAGCAAAGAATGGATGTACATCATGCTTCCCGCTGGCTCACGCTTGTTAGGCGATCCGCAAGACACTACCATAGCCGGAACCTCATCGCAAAAGAGCATACTTGCAAGTAAAAGTGGCAAAGAATTGGAATCAAAATCACAATGGCAATGACATTCATCATCACAACAGACGGAGCACCGCTTGCCACCGGATCCCGTAAAGCCATTTGGAAGCCGGGTCCGTGCTCGTATTGATGTCCGTGCTAGGTAATCCAGCGGACATCGGTAATTGTCCACGAAGCACAGTGACAGCCCCGAGGAAGGGCGCCCGGAGACTCGTGCACAGCCCGTTGCTTTTCTTTCCCTTTTTCCAACTCAGCTGGACCACTCGGCTACGCTGCCGCGCCGTGCCTTCGAAATGAATAGTCCACTCCGGGCTCAGCCACTGACTGAGGCGAGAATTCCATCTCCAAGTGTTCCGGAGCGATATTATCAATGTAATTTTAGAGAACCACCAAGCCGTTAGCTGCTGGTCTCAGTCATAGTACCTGGATGGAGACGGGCTTCGTATACGCCTCAATATCTGGAGATCCACCGCCGAAATAGAAGCTTGTCAGGTCTTTCTAATTTCCACAATACCCATTCCAAGGGCCCATCAGGGTGAAAATAGAATATTGAATGACATTCACCGAGTGGACTAGAGCATTTCGCAATATTGACTTCAGCTGAGTGTTTCTATTTTGGAGAGCAAGAGGACGGTGGCGACGGGGGAAGGGAAGAAAAAAAAAGAGGAACGGCGCAAGTGAAACATTGCGGCCCGAAGGTACATGAGTGATCGCAACATCCGGTCTCCGTACGGTAATGCGTAGTTGCGGGAAGTAGTTGAATTTTGTCGCCCGCAATTCGTAGCAATAGCCCAAGTAGTCGATCGGCCATGCATGAACACTTCTGTGTCTGATGCCCGTCCGCGGTCCTAAATTGCCGCTCACTCACAGACCGCATTCCGCACTTTGCAGTCAACGGCCCCAATCGTCTGATCATGTCACTAGTGCTTGCGTACTGACTAGTATGTACATGCTCGCACGCCATGAAGCTCGGGGCGAGCATCCTCGAGTTCCGTACGAAGCAGTGCAGTAGCAGTAGCAGCACGGAGTACTCCGTGGCAGTAGCACGACATGTGCTGAGACATTGTGTACTACCGAACGTCGGCAGGGTAACATCGAACGACTGCCGGCAGAGACATGGGGCGCCTGTGCCAGCGAATGCCAGCACGAGTAGAGACACTACCCGCGTGCGGCAGTACTAGAGTACAAGGGAATGCTGCTGCCAGTGGCAGCAAACCCCGACTCGACCGATAGCGGCTGTCCTATCTGGCGCCATTTCATTGCCGCGGAATCGCCTGTTGGAGTCGCGAGCGAGCATGTCCGCCGCTGGACAGGTACAACCATGCCTGGGCATTCTGGAATCGCCGACGAAGCAGGCGCGATATTGAGGCCGGAAATGGATACAGAAATGGATACGCCATACCGCCGTACCACCTTCCGGGACCTTCGGTTCCAGTGTCGAGGGCCTGGCATTGCGAGGACGAATACCCGGGAACATTGGCTGGATGGAAGCTGGATTTGTGGGCCATGAAACCTTCCAGAAGCTCCATGGGCTTGGGTTGCGGAATGCCCAATTGGCCCTACCCAAGCCCTTGCTGGATAAGTCGTACCTGCGCTAGCCCGGGGGATGCCCTGGCTAGTCTTTTGCCAGCGAATATCTCCCCACTGGCCTCTTAATCTGGCACAGCGCATTTACCATGGTCCTGGTAGCGGGTCGGCCATAGGCAGCGAACAACCGAAGCATTGAGCCCTTTTTCCCGCCCAAGAGACGGGCCCCCGTGCCGGCATGAAGCGTCGATATGCCGTGAGGATACAGCAATGCGGTCTGTTAAGATGAAGCATGCTGAAACATTTGGCAAGTGGCAAAACGGATGAGGTGGGCAAATGCCAAAAGAAAGCGCGGCGACGCCACTAACCCCAACTGTAAAAGGGCCGTGCCGCTCCCAAGAAAGATGATGACTGTGATTATGGTTGCATCAAGGCCTCTTTTGGCAAATGGTACCTCGTACTTTGTACTTGCAAACCAGAGGGCATTTCGCGCAACCAAGAGCCCAGGATTGGTGGGTGCCGGCTATACCAACCGCCAACCCGGCCTTCGACCTTTGGAGGAGGGGAAACGAAGGCTGGAGAGAAGACTGGCGTTGTTCTACCCAGTGGACCTCGAGACAAATTGGCCATGGTGCGGTGCCATGGCCAAGCAGAAATCCGGGGAGCGGGTAGACCGCTAGGGTCCGGTGGCAAGGGCCATCTGATCCCGGTCGGGCAGGCCTCTATGGTATCAGGGCGAGATGCTGGCCACACGGCTGTGAATCCGGGCCGTTGCTAGTCCTTGCGCATTGTGCAGTGAGGTCGTCTGCAAGGGCCCTGGTCGTTTTGATCTGAGAGATTAAGTCCTGACTCGTCCGCATCCGTCAAAGTCACTTGACATCGTCCCTGGAATTCGACGGTGTAAAAGGCGGTGGCAAAATTGGTTCAGTTTTTCTCTCTCGCTCTCGCGGCTGTGGCCTCCGCGAGCCGTAGTCGATATGATATTGTCTAGTCGCTCTTAGGCGTACTGGACCAGGCAGGAACAGAATGTACACACATTACTCGTAGATGGAAGTGCATGGATAGCTTACAGGTAAGTTATCTCGATTTGCCGACCATGTTAGCGCTGGTTGGCCATTGCGGCCGACTCTTCTTCTCCTGTCAAGGTTGGGGATCTTCGTAGACCAGTCTTTTGTTGTTGGCTCGACACAAAAGAGCAGGTTTTTGAGAGGCAAATTTGGCTAAACATTAGACGAGTAAGGCGGTGGGTAACTGCGAAAAGCCAACGACGTAGTCGTACAGCACACAGGCACTCGTGCAGTAGGGACACAAACCAACGGTGAAGACATATAACGTGCAGAGAGGATGCATCGCAAAACGCCTCACGGTGGGCAGACTGCTGGCAGCACCCAGATATGAACCAATGAGAGCCGCAGAGACGGTTCAGCCCGAGCAAGTGGTGGCGAGCAGCCAACGGTTGCCCAGCTTAACGAGCTTCACAGCAGACCACTGAGGCTGCTGGCCAATACTAGTACCATGCCTGCAGCACTTACCGGTGTATCTGCGTCTTCCCCCCCTGTCAGCATGGAACATCTACAGGTATTCATGGGCTCTCGCTCGAGTCCGGGGCACGCTGTCGCATCCATCCGAAAACCTGTGACCGGTGCCACAGGCCGCCAGGGTCATTGTTCGAGTCAAGAAGACGGTCTGCCAGCAGGACATGCAACAGCTGTGCTGGGACCCTGGCCTTCATCTGAGCTTTCTCAAGCCCGCCCGTGTGGCCGTAGTGCGATCTATCGTTTGCAGATGCCAGAGACGCTCGCCTAGCAAGGGTGCTGCCGAAATCTTTTCTCAGGCGGTGGACGCTTGCCGGTTCCGCGAGTCTTTGGCGAGGAGGCAAAAAAAGCTTTTTCCCGCCCAACCTGTCAAATCACCGCCATCCTGGCTACTGGCGGTGTCGGTGGCGGCTCGGCTCAAGGGCTGTCAATTGAGCGCAGCGGTATGCAGTCTACGAGGACAGTACCGTGCCGCATCTCTGAGATTCAACCCGACCGGGGGGGAGAGACAAAGACATCGAAGAGTCGGTGGCCGTGCAGAACGGCGGGAATGAGGATCGGTGGGCCTTTTGCGGACGAACTTCCATTGGCGCTCGTACAAACACTTGAGAATCACCTTGCCTACTTGCCAACCCGGAGCACCATGGCAATTAGGCTATTAGCTCTGGAGCTCAAGTTTGTGGAGGCGGCCGCGACGCTTGGCTGCAATGGCGTCTCTTGTGCTCTGAACGGCAAGGCGATGAGCTGACCATGTTGGCTGGGCGAGTGGAGAGGGAGAGACTTGCTTGCTGGTTTGAGCCCGGGGGTGATTGTGATGCAGCGTGCATTGCACAAGTCCCAAGTAGCCCGAGTGCTAGTGCAGGCCTGCAGTTGCACAAGAGGGACAGCACTGGCCCATGTACTCTGTACTGCAGAACGCAGCGTAATCCCACCCATGCGTGGAGGACGTGGCAGCTGCTGTACGGTACATACTACATGTCGGGGCGAGGGCCCTAGCCCCCGGCCGTGATCCAAGCTGGAGGCGGAAAGAGCCCTGAGAAGCTGTGACCGGTACCTGCATACAGCGGGTTCCAGTGGCCGCATTGGTTCCTGCATGGCTGCGTCTGCAGTGGCGGTCTCTTCGCCGCGCAGTGGGTGCACGCAGCAGGGTTGATGGTGATGGTTAGAGCGCCAGCAATTGGTGGGGGCCGCTGTCCAGTCACGGCGGCGGGTTATGCATGCGCGGGCTGATATGCTGGAATCCGTGGGACCAATGCAAGAGAAAATGTGATGTGTAGTTATATTCGATGCCACGATTAATGACCCCGGCCATGGGCGGTTTTATTCGCCAACCGCTTTGTCGGTCAACCAATGCTGGGCACCGGGCTGCATGCTTGGTGTCAGGCACTTTGCTTGCCACTCACACTTGCTCTCACACTTGCTCACACGCTTGCGCACTCAAATCACTCGAATCACACACGCCTCGTTGGCCGCAACTCGCAAACTCGGTGGCTCATCTAATTACTCGGTCGACGGGTGGCGGCTGGCGTCAATCAGTGACCGGCACAATGTCGGTACGGGGCGGAGCGTCGCCTTCTTTCATTTAGCAACACGGGGTCGCTCCCTCTTGGGCGTAGCATCTCCCGTCCAACGGCGCGGCGCAGAGACGGGCCAGCGATAGTGGCTCGACTTGGGGCGATCCGTTGGCTTCGTTGTGCCTGATCGTTTGACGCTGTTTCCTCTTGTGGCTAGAGCTTCATCATGACGGATAGCACTTGTGTTTGGCGCGTGCTCCCCAGGTGTTCTTCATTGTCCCATTTCGTCAGCACGTGCTGCTGCTGCTCAAGTCGGATGCGCAGATGATGGAGAATCATCCCATAATTTCACAGCATCAGCAAGTTCTGCCCGGAGCGTTCGCTTATTCGAGTTTGTCGGTGAAGAGCACAAAACGTATTTATGGAGCAATGGGACTTCGTATTACATTATGATCCGGGTCCGCCGTTTCCAGGGCCCAAGGTTACGTGGATTCTTTCCGAGTTGGAGGTGCTGCTGCATTGGCTGCCGCTTGCCTGGGCTGGGCTGGGCCGGGGGGGTACGAGTACAGCACTGTACAGCGCAGAGGTTAGTCCATGCAATCGATAAGAGGCGACAAGACGAGACGAGACAAGAAAGAGAAAAATGACGCCGCCTCTTGTCCCCCTGTCGCTTGTGCAGCCGTTCCCATGGTTCAGGGGTCTGTGCACTTTGTTAATGCATTTTCCATTCTCGACTCTTTATGCAGCGCTAGAGTTTCAGATTAAACCACAGCCAATAGGACCGCTGCCACCAACCCAGCATCTGGCATAAGTCCGTTTACATTAGCGACGGTGGCAGCCAATGCTTGCATCTCGTGTGTGATGATCGGTGGATGGTGCAGGCACAAGATTACGACTACTTGTACCTTGTACTGTCTCTGGCCGGTACCCAGGCAACCATGGAAAGGCACCAACACCGCTCCAAAGCACCAGGCATTGGATGAAACCCTCCACATGCGGAAGAGCCTGTCTATCACATCACACACCGCACGTAGGATGCTGACGACTTACGCCCCGATGGTATATCACATGCTAGGCCAGTGCTTGCTTACCCGGTATACAGGATGGGAAATTGGAATTCTGTCAACAAGACGCAATCAAATCAATGGCACGATTGCAGTACCGTGCTATAGGTACTGATAGCAAAGATTCCTTCCTTCCGGGTAAGTAGGCACTATACTTGATCCAACTCGCTAGCCTTTCCTGGCTATCATCGCTTCCAGAGGAAGTCTTCCTTTTTCTTGCCTCATTCGTAAACACTACTGCGTAGCGGATCCCCCCCAAGCATCTATCTTAGCCAGTTTCCACCGCAAAACTACAGACTACCTACAAGTACCACCTTGGCCGATACTGATAGCACAAGTCCCTACTAACATGAAAGCCACCGAGTTTAGTCGCCAGTGATGCATTGTCGTAGTCGTTTCCCCGGCTCTCCAAAGTCCGGGAATGGGGCACCATGGCTTGCACGGCGTTTTGACTAGCGTTACATGGCCCGGATGGAAAGACACCGCAAGTACAGTAAGTAAGGTGCAAATTGGAACCTACCTACCTCTTCCCACCCATCCCACGACACACCGTTAGATGTCGACTGAAGTGGTGGCTGCACATGCCTGCTGTCTGGCAATAGTACGGGGGAATAGTTGCGTCCAACAGCCTATCGGACGTTTACCAGGCCTCGCTTAAGGCACACCGTAAAAAAGAAAAGCGGGGGCCTGCCTGACAGCGCACATTCTTGTAATTGCGGTGACACTTTTTGCTTCCTTTGAAGCTCTGCGTTTTCCATGGGAGCACGTGCAGAGGTACTATGTACTACTACTTACAACGGTTGCAATCAGAGCAAGGCACCATTGAAATGCGGGCAGATGTTTCTAGTACAGTAGATGTGCCCCATACAAGTACATACTACGTTGTACGTAG
This sequence comes from Trichoderma virens Gv29-8, assembly GCF_000170995.1. Taxonomy (NCBI): domain Eukaryota; kingdom Fungi; phylum Ascomycota; class Sordariomycetes; order Hypocreales; family Hypocreaceae; genus Trichoderma; species Trichoderma virens. Next base: position 598,665 of record NW_014013657.1, on the reverse strand, counting down.
AGCTGAAGATGGTCCTCGACTACTCGTATGCTAATGGGCGCGATTCCACTCTTTGCCGCACGAGTAGGTCTATACTGTAGTGCCTATGACTCGCCCTCAACAGCCATCATGGCCATGGTGAAACTGGCGATTCTCAAGGCTCGTCGTGCGGGAAAAGCCATCGGGCCTGGAGAGGAGCTGGGCTCCGTACGGAGTACAGTAGTGCTCTCAGTAGCTTAGCGGGCCGGAGAAGCCACCGTCGACGGCCGTGGCTCGATTCTCAGCCCAGGCGATGGGTGGCCTGGAGCCTCAATGGGGCATTTTGCGGGAACGCGCGGGGCCACCAGGCGATAGCGAGCGCGGTTCTACGTTGGGCGTCCTGGAGAGGCAAGTTGGAGAGGCTTCACCGGAATCTTTGGTCGAGGCGGTATACAGCCTGGGAGGGAGGTATTGACAACGCAGCACGGCTTGCAGACGGGGGGTGGACGGCATGGGGATGCTACGGTACTCCATGCAGCGAGGATTTAACGAGAAAACAATAAAAAAAAGAAAGGAAAGGGAAAAAAAAGGGACAACAGGAAAGAGGCAAGAGAGAAAAAAAAAAAGCAAAAAAACAGCAAAAAAAAGCAAATACGGGCTTTTTAGTTTGCAGGCGGGGATGCATCTCATTTCGCCGCGAGACAGTTGCCACTTGCTGCCGTATTTTCCTTTCTTTTTTCTGATTTTGCTCGCGTCGTGTGTGCCCTCCCTCCAGCACGGTCTTGTTATCTAACGGTTTTCTTTTCTTTTTTTTCCCTCTTTTTTTTTTTTTTTTTTTTCTTTCTCTCTCTCGCCCATGTGTTTCGTATTTGCTCTTGTGTGTGCCTCCCGGTGGCCACTGGCTGTGGGCTACTGTCCCGGCTAGTACTAGCGCGCAGAACCACAAGCAAGTTGACACAAACAAAAGTGTCTCCATGCATAAGCATTACGGAGCACATACGAACAGACTATGAAACAGATGACGAAAAAGAGCCCTTGGTCTTCACAAGTACGGGTGGGGACGGGCTATTCTTGTACGAGGTAGCACCACCTGCACTAAGCAGCATCCAAGACATAAAAATAATCCACTCACATGCAACCCGCTCCTCTTGGATTGTGATCGACGCGCTAGGCCTGGTTCTGGCAATTGGCTAATATGTCAGATCAAGTTTGACTGAAGCTGCCCATTGATGACCACCGTCAGACGAGATCATTTGCGTACTAAACGTAGGCATGAAGCAGAGAATACTACTAAATACTGCCGCTACTGTAGAGGCATTGCCAAGGAGGTATAGACTACATAGTATACTTGCAACCTTGTGTGTGACGACTGCTGGATTGGGTGCTAGTGCGAGAACAAAGACACAAACACAGGCATCGCTCATTCTGGCCTGACAAACACACCATCAAACAGCCTGGGCGGCAACATGCCCAAACAGCTCTCTGGGCTCTGCTGCAGTGGATGCGACACCCGCCCTCCGGTCGGCCAATCTGGGATCCGCGTTTGACGTCTTTGCCTCCGAGATGCGAGCTTCCCACTACCTGGCTAGTGACTGACGGCTGGTTTCAACTAGCAGGTCGAATGACTTACAACCACTGGACAGCGTGATTGATGGCTGAGCGCATCGCCCATCAGGATATCATGTGCCTTGCAGCGGTGGAGTTTATCGACGTCTCGTAGGTGTGACGCCAGAGACTCGAGGTCCAATGGCTGTGCACAGTCGAGGTGTGCGTCAGTGTGCAGAGCTGAGACGGCGGCTTTTTGTGCAAGCTGGGTCATCAAAGTGATGCTAGCACGCGCTGTGTCCTATCACGACACGGCATTATGCAGGGCTTGTGACGCGCTCCTGTGTGCCCGTGCCGGCCTGTGAGTGGCCAGCGCCGGAAAATGGCGCGCACAGAGCGAGCCTGTCAACAACAACAGCGAGCCTCGGGCTAGCAGTAGCACTGTATTTAGTGGTGGTGGTACCTGTTAGTGGTGTTAGCGGGCTGGCGCCGGTGCAATCACCGCAGACGAGCCGGCATTCTTGTTGACGACGCTGATTTCATAGGTGGCCTCTCAGCGCTCGAGTGTGCGTAGCATCAGCAGCAGATGGACGAGCAAACTTGGACGAACGCCATGGGGGCCAGGACTCGGCACAGGTTGGAGCAGTGCAGCATTTGCGCGTTGGAGGCCCAATCAGCAGCTGTGCCGCCGTGCAGATGTCATTGTGAGGCATCCATCTCTCTGTGGCCATTCTTGGACGCGGCTTTGAGCATTGGGAGGGATGCATGCCGTCTTTTCTCGCTCTTGTCTCTCTCTACCTATCTCGCTATGGACGCCCCTCCCCTCCCCTCCCTCTCTCTCTCCAGTGTGATGTGATATGCGCGCGACAACTACAAGCCAGAAAAAAAAAAACGAGACAAAAGCGACCAAAAAGGAACAAACGGCACCACCAGCAATTGGCTCGGCTCACAGTGGCTTTTTTTTTTTTCGTAAACCCAGGCCAAGCCCCCGGTGGAGAGAAGCGCTGCGCTGTGCCAGTCGCGGTGCATCCGGGAGGCGGCGGCGTGTCTCTGTCATTATGCTTGTTCCTCAGCAAAGCCGTGCCTGTATCTGCTGTGTGGACGGATGCACTTCGTATGTTACGCTCGTATGGACTGGTAAGCCCACAATCCAGAATTAGAAGGGTGGCTGCGCCATGCTCGCCCGCGGGTTTTGACTCAAACCGGGCCAGTAAGCCATCAACGGCACAAACGCCCAATGGCAATCCAATGGCGAATGACGGCCATCCATGTGCACGTTGCTGCTGCTACCAATACGGACGGCCGTTGGCATTGCATTAATCTGCCATGCTATCCAACCTACCAATGTACTATTACTCGTGCTAGTCAACGCCAGCCAGCAGCAGAGACAGAGGGCTCTTTTGCTGCTATACTGCAAGTGGTACTATTACTTGACCTCTTGTGCTAGTACGAGGGCCAAGCAGGACCTGTCGTCGTGTTACATGTACGGGTACATGTGCGAGTACCTTGGTACTTTCGCATCTTAGTACGAGTATACCTGTGGTAGGAGGCCCACCGGCATTGTATCCACCTCACCTCGACTCGACTCGACTCGACTCGACTCGACTGGGCTTGGGGGCTTCATGAATTGGCAACTTTTTTTTGTCAACTTCCCACTTTGTCCAGTTGTACTCATCACCGTCAAAGCCGCACCCTGGTCGCTTCTTAGGCTGGCCGTTAGCCTGGCACTAGGTACGTACCGCCTCCACGGACTCGACAGATGGGCTCGACCAGGGTTGCTGGTGCTAGCAGGAGGCCCTTGCCAGTCGCTCTCAAGGTTCACACACCCCTGGCCGTCCCAGACATCCTAGACAACCCTGGACTCGCACACCACTCGCCCCAGACACCTCACGGACGACAGGGGCCAGGGAGGAAGCCTGTCCCGTCATGTCCGCGCAACGGATCCTGGCTCTTGGCCAGGTCGAGTGAGACAAGTGGAAGTGGACAGGCCTGCGTGGAGGCGACGGAGCGTTCCCACTTGGTGGGCTCTCTTGCCTATCGGTCGATTTGCTCGTCGATGATCTTGGGCTTCACGTCCTACTTATCCTGCCACGGCCCCCGCCGTTGCCATCAACATCATCCATATGATCGGCCACCCTTGAGCTTGTATATCTTGTTATTTTATACCCTCGATTCTCCCTTCTTTTGCGACCTCGTCTCCATCGGAAACTCGTTATATTTCTTCGAGATTCCTTCCCTTCTTTTGCTCAACCATTCGCAATCCATCCTCACCTCTCCCACCATCGCAACCAGTCTATAATAGTGATATACCACTACTACCAAGACTGCCCATCCATTCTTTGCACCGGATCCGAAGACGAACCTAACGAAGAACCAAAACCACTCTTTACGTGCCTCACCAATTGCCTGGGCAATTGTATAATACGGACTACGACTTATACAATAACTATTAACGTTTAATATCTATTCGAAGCCACCGCAAGCTCTTCTCTTACGAGGTTAGACAAGCAAGCAAGCAGAACAAAGCACATGTTCAAGAGCTGACACATTCTTTGGCTGGATAGAACACAATGGACGGCATGATGTCTCAAGCTATGGGACAGCAGGCGTTCTACTTCTACAACCACGAGCACAAGATGGCCCCTCGACAACTCGTTTTCGCACAGCAGATGGCCGCCTTCCAGATGGTGCCTACGCTGCCGCCCACTCCCATGTACTCGCGACCAAACTCCTCCTGCTCACAGCCCCCGACCCTGTACAGCAACGGCCCTTCAGTCATGACTCCCACAAGCACACCTCCTCTGTCCCGCAAGCCCATGCTGCTGGACACAGAGTTTGGCGACAACCCTTACTTCCCCTCTACTCCTCCTCTGTCCGCCTCGGGAAGCGCCGTTGGCAGCCCCAAGGCATGTGACATGCTGCAGACTCCCATGAACCCCATGTTCTCCGGTCTGGAGGGCATCGCCATCAAGGACAACATCGATGCCACCGAGAGCCTCGTCCTGGACTGGGCCAGCATTGCCTCTCCACCCCTGTCGCCTGGTAAGTGATTTCTGAAATTAATTTCCGCGTCGAATCTTCCTTTCGCCGTTCCAAAACCAAAAAAAGAAACAGAAAAAAGACGCTTTAATGAATACTGGGGCGGGGCAACAGGCTAATCCTCATTGGGCAGTGTACCTTCAATCTCAGGCTAGCAAGGTGCCTTCGCTTACCTCGAGCCCGAGCGACATGCTATCCACAACAGCTTCATGCCCTTCTCTGTCTCCCTCGCCAACTCCCTATGCGCGGTCCGTCACTTCTGAGCATGATGTTGACTTCTGCGATCCCCGCAACCTGACCGTCTCTGTTGGCTCTAACCCCACCCTGGCTCCGGAGTTTACCCTGCTGGCCGAGGACATCAAGGGCGAGCACCTGCCTGCCACCGCTGCCCAGCCTACCTTTGACTTCAACCCAGCGCTGCCCAGCGGCCTGCCGACCTTTGAGGACTTTTCTGACCTGGAGTCGGAAGCCGACTTCAGCAGCCTTGTCAACCTCGGCGAGATCAACCCCGTGGACATTTCCCGTCCCCGAGCCTGCACCGGCTCCTCTGTTGTCTCTCTGGGCCACGGCAGCTTCATTGGCGACGAGGAACTGAGCTTCGACGATAGCGAGACTTTCCAGTTCCCCTCTCTGCCCAGCCCGACCTCGTCCATTGACCTCTCAGACGTCCACCAGGACAAGAGACAGAAGAAGGACCGCAAGGACGCTAAGCCCATCATGAACGCTGCTGCCAGCGGCTCCCAGTCTGGCAACGAGCAGATTGGCGCCACTGAGGCTGCCTCTGCCGCTTCCGACTCCAATGCCTCTTCCGCTTCTGATGAGCCCTCCTCTTCCATGCCCGCCCCCACCAACCGCCGCGGTCGCAAGCAGTCGCTGACCGAGGACCCCTCCAAGACCTTCGTCTGTGATCTCTGCAACCGACGCTTCCGTCGCCAGGAGCACCTCAAGCGACACTACCGCTCCCTCCACACCCAAGAGAAGCCTTTTGAGTGCAACGAGTGTGGTAAGAAGTTCTCTCGCAGCGACAACTTGGCTCAGCACGCCCGTACCCACGCTGGTGGCGCCATCGTCATGAACCTCATTGAGGATTCTTCCGACGTGCCCACCTATGATGGTAGCATGATGACTGGACCTGTGGGTGATGACTACAACACCTATGGAAAGGTCCTGTTCCAGATTGCATCCGAGATCCCTGGAAGCGCCAGCGAGCTCTCTTCAGAAGAGGGTGACCAGGGCAAGAAGAAGCGCAAGCGCTCGGACTAAATGCCTGCATCTATCTCACAGATAGTCTATGACTGTCTCTATATACACGCCTGACATGATTCACTTTTACCACACACTTTTTGCTTCGCTTCGGCGCAAGCCCTATTCCAACACATACACTTTTGCTAGAGGAGGACATCACACTATACAGGGAAAAAGCTCAAGCGGTTATGATTGCATTTTCAAACCTTCAGTTCTTGTATCGACTTGCAACATCATACTGATGATATTTTTTATTTATACATATCGGGGAGACACTTCCTCGGTATCTTCACAATTTTTGCATCATGACAAAAGTTCGACAGAGGCTCGAACTCGGAAGAGGAATTTTCGGACATGATTTTTTTTGTTTGTTTTGGCGCGCATGGCGGATTATTAGATTTCTTTCTTTCTTTCTTTTTTTTTTTTTTATATTTGGCAGAAACAACGACGGTACGCCAATCAGTTGGCTGCCCCTCTTATCACACTTTTGGGTGATAATCCATCGCGAGCGATGGCTGGAAAGGTCGTTTGCCATGGCGGGAATAACTGAACATAGAGAGGACACTTGGGAAGCATTTGGGCCAGTGGGAGGATCGCACCGCCCATCATTGGAGGTTGATTCCTTTTTCTTTTAGTACAAATAATTTTTGTGCTGCTCACTCGTGTGGGCAAATGGGTTACGGCAGGGTGTGCGGGTCACAATTTTTGTTAGAAGTTTAACTTGACGCTATGCCAACCAATAAGAAAAAACACTGTTGCCAGTTAATACTGAATTGTGCCTTTGAGATGGTGACATGTTTGCCCGTGGCCAGTGAAGTGTTTATGTGTGAACGTGGAGAAAGACTTGGAGAATTTAGACTTGGGACTTGGGATATTTTAGACTATAGCAGATAGATGGAAATTCACTTGATGTGTTGAACTTGTTTGCGTACCATGAGGATGTCTGTGACTGAATACAATTGTGATTTGTGATTGTGATTCTCGTACTACAGACTTGGTACTTGCTACTATCACTATGCTGTAGAACTTGGACCAACCATCACATACATAGATACCATCTCGTTGCTGGGGTTTCACAGATAACGTTCTTACCATGCCGTCTTGGCCAAATGAAACGATGCCTCGCAGCATACGAGCTGTCCAACAACGGACGCTTCACTCGGCCGACAAGAGTTACGCTCTCAAGCCGTTTACCCGACTTGACTCCATGATACCTACCTGCAACAAAAGCAGGCCTCCCCTCTACGCTTTCCAGGGGGAAAGGGCCATCAAGGGGGATGGAAGGGTAGGGGAAATCGTTTTGACAGGTTCGACCTGTGACATCTCCCGTCTCGGAGAGGCAACGGGGAAATGGAACGGCCAAAAGAACATTCATGGAAGAAGTTCGCCGGTGAGAGTGGAGAATTGAGGCATTACTGGGTGCTGCTACTGCTCTGCGCTGGTATATTACTCCCTTATCTGGGGAGAGGGGGGGGAGGAGGCAGCAATATTGGGAGGGAACCATGCCTGCCTGGTTGGTCTCTAGGTGAGGCGTAGAGTTCAGCTCACATTTTGGTTATCCTTCCACGGCGCTTCTATACATGTGGGGATGTACCTCTTCGATTTGTTCTGCCTGGGGTGGGCAGACAAGCCCATGAGTCTCCGGCCCCATTGCCGGTCCAGGGCCTGGTAGCACCGTTTGAGGTCGGTATTGGGGTCCCTTGACAGGCACAGGTCCCTGGGAAACGAGCAGGAAAAAATCTCCTTTGTGGTGTGCTTGATCCATTCCGCGGGGACGCTACTCAGAGTGCCAGAAAATGTGAGTTGTCACATATTCGCTCAAGGATGGCCTCAAGGATGGACTCGCTCGGTGGCTTCTCTTGGAGAGCGAGGTAACGCTAGTGATGGCCTCTCTATCCCCTTCGGCGTAGTATGAAATATACAGGCACGGAGCACGATACGTGTGCAGGCACAGGTGTCCGCGCCGACTCCATATCTGCGATGGAGCTAATCTCTCGCGCAATCTATCCGGGGGCCGGGTATGGCCCGTCTGGTCCGTTGAAGAGGGAACGTGCCTGGTCTAAGGGACACTCTTTGGGAAACGCAGACGCCCTAATTTGGGAGGGATCATGACAGAACAACCCCCCCCCCCCCCCAGGTCGACAAAAGGTACAGCACCACTAGCGAATGGTCCCTGGACTAGCTCGAGTTGCGAGGGTGCTTCGAATTTAGGCGTGGGGTGGCTTCCGGAAGGTGGAAATGAAAGAGTCAAGTTGGGCTACTCCATACTTGGACAGGCGAAAGCTTGGCCACGACGTTGACGAAAGCACCGATGGCGTTCCACGGTGGCGGCAAATTAATGAGAGGCGAAGCAGCGACTATTTTGAGTAGCAGTTAATTAACTTGACGGCCAGCTGGTCGGTGGTAGTATCTTGGCGAGAAGGGGAATTTGGGTGCCTGGACCGTGGCACTGGGCCTGCCAAGCGAAAAAAAGAACAATGTCGGGCGTCTTGACACGAAGGGGACGTGCAACACGTGCGCCCGTATCGGCTCCATGGGCAGAGAATTACGGAGTTCGGAGTGTGCTCGTATGTTGTTTGTTCTCGGATCTAGCTGAAGATGTTGCTCGCCGAGACCTTTGCGGAGCCCTTTCCTTGGTGAACATCATTCGAAGAATGTTCTCTGCGGGCGTTTTGTTAGACTCGGCCGATAGCACTCACTCAACTTTTGTCCAAGCTCAGCTCACCGGGCGAACGCCATAAGCACCAATTGACCTTGTCTCCGTCCATGCCCTTCTATGCGGCACAAGTACGAGTACTAGCACTCCGTACTATCTGCTAGCATGAATCAATCATGGGATAACCTGGTATTTGGAGCAATCAATGGATACCCCCCACAGAAGACTAAAGGAAGGCCGTAGCACAGGCCGTTTCTCATCGCGGTACCTGACTCGGTGCCTCGTAGCAACGCGAGTAATAGCTGAATAGAGACCTACGGCTAGCTTGAGCACGTGCACTCATCGTAATCTGCCGTTATTCTGGCCATCGTTTACTAACGCCGATAGCGGGTGACGGTCGTGTTGTAGTAGGGAAGATCGCCGTAACTATCGTAGCTTCGTGCGGAGTAGAATCACGCTGGTGACGGAGGATGTGTCGTTAGTTTACCAGCCGTGGTTGACCTTTTTTCCTTGGCGTGTCTGCTAAAGAACATGTCCCCGAGCTGAAAGAGTAGTCTATGATAGCTATCCTGCTAAGCATGTTAGCGTAAATGGCCTTATCTTCGTGTTGGAGATTGGGGCTTGGTGGTGTGATGTGCGAGTTGCGGTTATCAGCGGGACGCCGGTGATCAGCAACACTCCGCACAAGATGAGAGAGTGAATTCCAAAAAAAGAGACGAGGTTCCCTACGTACCGTATCAACTCTAGTTACCCACAAAGCGTGATGTTAATTAGTGTTTTAACGTGTGCGTGTTCAATTACGAGCATATTGACACTGCTATTTGGTAAAAAGGCGTTGTGTTGGTGGAGTGTGTAGATCTGATAGTAAGGTGGACGAAAAAAAAAAAATTACTTGGCCGGGCGTGAAAAAAATGCACGTGAGATGCAAGATGCGCATCCTCCAAGCAACGTCTCAACGCCGCTGCATCAACAGGACCAAAGGCGGGCTCCCGACAAAAGATGGCATCCGAATCACTAAATGTAATTGCGCTTATTTCAGGAGGCAAAGACAGCTTCTTCAATCTGCTTCACTGCATTCGCCATGGGCATCGCATCGTGGCCCTGGCGAACCTGTTCCCAGCTGTGGATGGTGCCAACGAAGCCGTAGACGATGTGCAGTTTATCGACCCAGAGCAGCCGTTTTCACCAGCTGCTGAAGATGGCAATGTCAGCGAGCAGGATCTGAATAGCTTCATGTATCAGACGGTTGGCCACGAGGTTATCCCGCTCTATGCAGCAGCAACTGGTCTACCCCTCTATCGACAGCCTATCCGTGGCGGGGCACTGCATCACGAACGGGATTATGATTACACGTCTGGAGAGCACAAGGCTGATGAGACGGAATCAATGTTGCTCCTTCTCAGGGCCATCAAAGATCGTCACCCAGAGGCCAACGCTCTCTGCTCCGGAGCCATCTTGTCAACTTACCAGCGCACACGAGTTGAGTCAGTTGCGATGAGACTTGGCCTCACTCCACTGGCATATCTTTGGAAGTATCCCGTTCTTCCATCTCCTGTAAATGAGGTTGCAGATGACGCTCAGCTGCTGCGTGATATGGCTGTGGCTGGACTTGATGCTCGCATTATCAAAGTGGCAAGTGCCGGGCTTGATGAAGGCCATCTGTGGGAGCGAGTGTCGAGCGCCGAGGGAGTAAATCGAGTGAAGAGCGCTCTGAGAAAGTTTGGTGCTCCACAAGGTGCTGCACTGGGCGAGGGAGGCGAGTTTGAGACGCTTGTCTTGGATGGACCGGCCTGGTTGTTCAAGAAGAGGATAAATGTTCCCGAGGAAACGCGGCGAGTTATCAACGAAGGAGGAGGGTCAACTTGGGTGATGCTTCGGGGAGCTCAGCTTCAAGACAAACACACAGACGCCGATGAGGCTACGAGTCCAGAGTCATCTATTAGGAGCCCTGAGCTGTTTGATTCCAAGTTTCAGTCCATCTTGGATAGAGTTTTGAGCACAAAGACGGCCGAGTATAGAGGGGAAGAAGCTTCAGGAGCTCTCGCACTACGGATTCTGGGCAATAAGTTCTCCACGATACTGGAAGAAGATGACGATTTTCTCCGATTTTCTGTTTTGGCCAAGCCTTCTGCGGATCGCACTTCGATTGAGGTGGAAATGCAGTCCATTGTCAGCCAAATCGAGGGACTAGTTTCCTCCTCATCTCTTGATACGGCTCAAATAACAAATACCACCATTATCCTTCGTAACATGGCAGATTTTCCAAAAATCAACGCAGAGTATGGCAAGCTTTTCCCAAGGGCGAACCCGCCGTCTCGTGTCACCATTTCATGCGGCCACTTACTTCCGTCCGGCTTCAGCGTCATGGTGTTCCTCACAGTCCCGAAATCAGGGGTAAATCCTCACCGGAATGGGCTCCATGTCCAGTCTCGTTCGTACTGGGCACCAGCGAACATTGGTCCGTACAGCCAGGCCATTGACGTTGCTCTGTCATCAAAAACAGAGCAGACCGGGCTCCGAGCCATATACATTGCAGGCCAGATCCCTCTAATACCATTCTCCATGGCCTTGCCACCCCCTTCGGAGACCAGCCACGGAATGCAGGTTGTTCTCTCTTTACAACATCTCTGGCGAATTGGGCTTGAGATGAAAGTTCAACTTTGGACAAGCGCGGTAGCCTACTTTGCTAAATCATCCTCACCAGATGAGATGAAAAGTAACGCCCAAGCGGCTGGCCTTGCGTGGAGGCTCGCTCATGGGTCACCGGAAGATGACGAAGACGATGAGAATGAGCTGGACCCGTGGGATCTCAAGTACAACTTTCAACACATGACACTGGCGGGCGATGAGCAGAAGGCCCGTGCACGACTGCCTGACTGGTCAACTTTTACACTGAGACAACAAAACGAGCCGGAATCATGCATCCCTCCCTTTTTCGCTGCTGAAGTGGAAGAGCTTCCTCGACAGTCTACGGTAGAGTGGCACGCTCATGTTGGTCTATCTCAAATCGAGGAGACCAGCGTAGAGATTGTCCATCATCCAGAAACAACGTCGTCGTGCTGGAGAGCATGGCATGTGTTCGTCCGCACTGCAACAGCCACACTGGTGTACACGACTCTGGCTCATGTCCCGTCACGGGATCACGAGAGCACCAATTGGGAAGGTCTACGAAAGGAGCTTTCAGCCTTATATGCGGGCTCAGTTCGGGCCCTCGGGCTGACACCTCCAGTCTCTCCAACCCCTCACCTTGCATATATAGAGGCTGTCAGTGTGACATCCCTGTGGTCGGATGTCGGCGATGCTGGGCCGTCGGTGCCTTTTGCGATGATTCCGTGCCATACAATCTGGTCTGCCAACGGAGAAAGGATAAAATGCGTGGCAATGTACAAAATGACCCTTGGACTACCTCTGAATGAATGAATAAATAGAAGAAAAAAAGAATGATTCTCAATGACTATGCCCGCAATGGCAATTGCTGCCTGCCCGAGTCTATCATGAAGGCTTGCCCCGAGAGCCCCGACGAGCCGACGACCATGGCACGCAACCGCCATACAATGCCAGAAAGACCCTTGCCTGTCAGACGATCTGCCAGCCAAGATGCGATCTTCTCTATGTGGATTTGCGGGCAGCACTAATAGTTGCTTGTGACCTCTTAGCTAGGACTCGTCCGCTATCTGAGGGACATGGTGCTTGATCCAGCTTGCTTTCCGACGCCGTGGGCTATAACAGAAGTGATGCACAATTTCATCATCGCTATGACGGAGGAGACGTGCAAGGCTGAAGCCGGAGATGAAGTCAAAGGGATGCCATTCAATCAATATTCAATATATCGAGATCAAGGCTCGTGCACAATGACGCAACGGCTGCGATCGCGGGCGGCGCTGCGGATCTCGCTCTTCTTTTTAGCTGACGGAGACCAAGTGGCCACTCACGACTGCTGTGGACGAACCACGCCTTGCAAGTACATGAACTACTTTACCTTATCTATACCGCGCAGAAGCCAATTTACCTTCTTTTAATTCCTTTTTCTGCTCCTCTTCTTGTCTCTGGGCTCGGGCGCAATGCTTCCATCCTCGCCACCATCTGGCTGTGCCGCCACTCTGAACTACAATCACGCAACCAAACCTTAGTTTAAATGCGCCGCTCTGCGCCCCCACAAGTGCTTGTGCTCATGTGCTGTGGCACTCAGTTCCAAGGAGTACTGCCGAGTCAAGTGAGACTGCACCCTAGTCGAGGTCGTGACCATGGCTTCTCGCCCTCAGGCCAACGAGCTTGACGCATCTGCCTCTGCGGTGGCATTGCCCAAGAAGACACTGTCAAGGGCTGACCTGCGTCGCCGTCAGTCGACAGACGAGCGGATTAATGACATTCTCGAGGTGAGACGAGGCCACCCTCTTTTTGGTTGAACCCTTTGCTTAAAGGCGGGCGCCTTTGTGCGTGTTTCCCCATCTTCGTGGTCCATCATCTCCTCCACCTCCATCACCGCCTGTTACCGAGTTTGAGGCGTCTGATAAGGATTGCGCTACTCGCTACAGCAATACCGCCTATTCTTCCGCTGTCGTTGATACACAGAATAAGAACATGTCGCTAACAGCAATCGTGACGACAATGCAGACAGCTCTACAGCGAGCAGAAACGATGGATCCCGCCTCCTTGAGTCTTCTTCAGAAAGGCTCTTCCCGCAATCCCTCCCCCAACTATGGAGCCTCCGGAGTGAGTCCAAGAGGGACTCCGCAAGGCTACCAGACCGTACCGGCGAGCGAGGATAGCGAAGCAACCCGTCCGAGAAAAGTTTCATATAGCGATACGGCGAAGAAGCCCGAGAACCATGCCAAGGGCCAGAACTCTCTGCGGCAGCGAAACGGAGTCTCCGGCTCGGAGGATACAAGAACACCAACAAAAACAAAGTCGACATGGACGAAGGAGACCTTTCGCAAGTTTCAGTCGCTTCAGTTGGAAAACAAGGGAAGCGTGGCTAGAGATCACCTGGCTCTCGGTATGTCGCATTCCTCACAGTGTCACAATACGGCGTGCAGCTGAGCTGCATGTCTCGGGGGGGAACCAATTAGCTGACCATTTGATTTTCTTTCTTTTTTTCTTTATCTAGAACGCACGTTTCTAGCATGGCTTAGAACCTCTCTCGCCTTCGCATCGATTGGCGTCGCCGTGACGCAGCTATTCCGCCTCAACACCGACAACGCCTCTGCCTCCGACTTCGACCACACAAGACTACAAAAGATGGGACGCCCATTGGGTGCGACATTCCTCGCCATTAGCATTGTGACTCTGCTTCTTGGCTGCAGACGGTATTTCCATGCCCAGGAATGGATCCTTCAGGGCAAGTTCCCGGCAAGCCGAGGGACCATCATCATCATGTCATTGGTGGCATTGGCGCTCATGATTTTGTCCTTGGTGGTGGTGATTGTCATACGCCCTTCATAGAGGCGCTGAGCAACTAAGGAATCGCCGGCTTTTAATTTTTGATTTTCCTTTGCCCCCCCTTTTTTTGGGATAAAGAATGGCTCACGGGCTTGGTACTTGTGATTTAAGGATAGCATGGGATAAAGCATGTGATAATGGATTTTGGTGTTTTGGTCTTTGCAGGGTAGATGTTTGGATCAAGCCTGCATCAGGTGCACATTTGCAATGGATAGAGGAAATCTCTTGACTGATAACTAATTGAATTCGGAAGAGAAAATCAAGGCAACTAGCCGTCTACAGAATATTGACATCGTACCCATTGATTCGTATCGAAGTTTGTGCACTTTCGAGTAAAATCGTGACATTGTACTGGTCGGCTTATCGATCAGAATCGGTGAGCTGTGGTAGGTCATTGCTTTGGTGGGGTTTTTAAGCTTTGTCACCAACCAGAGCTCATACACTTAACATTTGGAGCTGTCTCTCTCCCAACGGCCGCTCACTACAACATTTCGCGATGTCGCCCAAGGAACCAATAGACGTTCCCTCTTTTGCGTCGACTCAACTTGCGCTTCTGGATCAAGAGCTGCAGAGTGAGATCCAGGAAACAAGCTCTCTCGTCTCTAATCACAGCCCCACGGGTCTACAGCGAGCTGGCCTGGCCATAACGAATCTGACCATCTCTTCACAGAGGACAGGATTGGGAGGCAAGACGGTACTGGAACTGAGTCCTAATAGCGCAACGTCAAGCACGGGAGAATTGCCCGAACATGGCATCCGGACGGGGGACATTGTCCTGGTTGCAGAGCAGCCCGCGGGAAGCGCAAAGAAGAGGGAGGTTAAGGAGCTTGAGAGGAAGGGTGCCAGAGGCGTGGTGACGAAAGTGCAGAGGGCGGCTGTGAATGTTGCACTGGATGAAGGCAAAGATGAGGTTGTATTTGCGGGACGAGTCTGGATGGTGAAGCTGGCGGATGAGGTTACATATCGACGGTAATGAGAACGAGACTAAACGAAAGCCGAGAATGTTGAGCTGACAGCTACCAGCATGAACCAGACGATGGAGAAGCTACAGAAGATGGGAGAGGCAGAGTACTCGAGCTTTATCAGAGTGCTGTTTGGGCTTTCGAGTCCTTCGCCAGTGCCGCAAGATTTGACGGCAAGTGACGAAGTTGGAAATATCGAATGGATAGACCTGACATTGAACGATTCACAAAAGGATGCCATCCGGTTTGCCTTGGCCTCTCGGGAAGTGGCTCTCATTCATGGACCTCCTGGGGTAAGCTACGGCTGGCTGCTTTTTTTCTTTACGAGGTGCTTTGACGATGCTGATCGAGCTTAGACAGGCAAGACTCACACGCTGATAGAGCTGATTCTGCAAATGATCAAGCGTGATCAGAGAATATTAGTCTGCGGTCCGTCCAACATTTCTGTTGACAACATTGTAGAACGACTCTCTCCACACAAGATACCCATCCTCCGTTTGGGTCATCCTGCTAGGCTCCTGCCATCCGTTCTTAACCATTCTCTGGATGTTCTCACGCAAACCTCTGAGGCTGGGGCAATAGTCAAGGATGTCCGTGCTGAGATGGATGCAAAGCAGGCATCAATCAAGAAGACCAAGAGCGGCAAGGAGCGGAAAGC
Source organism: Trichoderma virens Gv29-8 (assembly GCF_000170995.1). Classification (NCBI taxonomy): domain Eukaryota; kingdom Fungi; phylum Ascomycota; class Sordariomycetes; order Hypocreales; family Hypocreaceae; genus Trichoderma; species Trichoderma virens. The sequence continues at coordinate 583,163 of NW_014013657.1, read as the reverse complement.
TATCTACACTGACTTAAAGGAGCTACGCAAGGAGTACCGGGAGAGAGAGAGGAGGTGTGTTAGCAATCTTGTTGGCGGCAGCAAGGTTGTCCTCGCAACGCTTCATGGAGCAGGAGGTTTCCAGCTGAGGAACGAGCAGTTTGACGTGGTCATCATTGACGAGGCCAGTCAGGCCCTGGAGGCACAATGTTGGGTTCCGTTGCTGTCGGCGAAGAAGGCCGTCTGTGCTGGAGACCATTTGCAGCTGCCACCGACGATCAAGTCTCTCAATTCAAAGGTCAAGGTAAAGAGTAAAGGCGGCGATGAGAATGCGGCGCCTGTCATCAGGGGCATGACTCTTGAGACAACTCTCTTTGACCGACTTCTGGCTCTTCATGGGCCGTCTATTAAGCGCATGCTTACAACGCAATATAGAATGCATGAGAAGATTATGCGCTTCCCGTCCGATGAGCTGTATGACTCGGAACTTATAGCGGCCGATGCGGTAAAAGCACGACTGCTCAAAGACTTGGAGTATGACGTTGAGAATAACGAAGACACGACAGAGCCGGTCATCTTCATCGATACCCAGGGGGGCGATTTCCCGGAGCGCAACGAAGATGACGATAAAGAGAACCCCAAAAAGGGGAGCCTCCACGGCGAGAGTAAGAGTAACGAGATGGAAGCGGCGCTGGTTCGCCTGCATGTGAAGCAGCTGGTCGAAGCCGGCGTTCGACCCGAGGACATCGCCGTCGTCACTCCTTACAATGCACAGGTACGTTTCTTGGGAGCTTGATCCCCTATACGAGCTACAAGATGAAGATGGATACGTGTTGGAATAATGCTGACTGGCGAGATCAGCTAGCTGCGCTTGCCTCGTTGAAGGAAAAGTTTCCGGGCATAGAACTTGGGAGTGTGGATGGCTTTCAGGGGCGTGAGAAGGAGGCTGTGATTGTGAGCCTTGTGCGAAGCAACCCTGACGGCGAGGTGGGCTTCCTGGGAGAGAAGCGACGACTTAACGGTAAGTCTTGCTTAAGCATGATGTTTCTTTTCTTTTTCTTTTCCTATATTTAGTTATTGCGAGCAAAGAGATGGATAAGCAAAGGGGAAAGCGAGAATTCACATGCTAATGACCCCAATTACAGTTGCCATGACACGCCCCAAGCGGTCATTAACCGTCATTGGAGACTCCGAGACGGTCAAGAGGTGCGTTCGACTGGGTTTTACTGCTCTACGAGAAAGATGCTGACTTTGCTTTTTTTCAGGGGGAGCAAGTTTTTGAAAAAGTGGATGGAATTTCTGGAAGAGAATGCCGATCTGAGGTATCCTGATGTTGCAGAGGTTAACCGAGAGTGAATGAAGAATTAGATTATACCCATCCCACTGGAAAGAATACGAAAAGGGATAAGCCGTTGATGGCTCGGAAATGATGCTCTCTACAGCCGCAGCATCATAATTCGGCACTCGATAGCTCTCTACTGACATGACGTGCTGCTGAGTAGTACATTCAAGGTCATGTCAAAAAAGGAGATTAGATAACCAAGGTGACATTGGACAACCGGCGCGGCGGTTACGTGTAGATAACTCGTACGCTGGATTAAGATTAGAGTTAATTTCACGTGGCTCATTTGTTTGCAATACGACGGCGGGCGGTGTTTTCCTGCTTCCGACGGACACTGGGCCTGTTTGCTGTCAAAATCTTGGATGGAGAAGACCCAAGCAGCTTTTTCATCCGAACATCCGGCCTGCGTGTAACCGTGCGTGCGTGCGCATGCTTCCTACCGCAGTCGTGGGTATGAGGTGGGATCTGGGAATAATCGATCATTCCAAGCAAGATTCGGGTGGCTCTCGTGCTAGGCGCGGGTTCTATGACTTGCTGGTATCCGAAATGACTGCGAACAGGGTTTCGGTAAATGATGCCCGACAGCTTCTAGCTTAAGCCGGTATTTTCTCGAGAATCGTGCCAATCGTTCCAAAGCCGGTGACATATCGTGTCGGTTAGCAGAAGTGTCCTCTCAGCAAGGGAACCTGGGCCCTGTCCGCCTGTCAACCTCAACAGAGCGAGGTTGGCAATATAAGCAACGCCAGCTATGTCCACATTTGTGAACAATTGGACGAACAAAAGATTCACGCCGCAATCTCAAGCTAGCATCTAGTAAGAGCATGGCCGCCGCGTGGTAGGGGAGATGAGCCACAGCCCTCCCTTGCATTCTTTCTAGAAAAGAGGCTCCAAGAGCACGCGGATCTGCGCATGAACCACACGCTTCAACCGCCCCCTGGTCCAGATCTCCAGAATGGCCTGAAACGATTGGGCAGCGCGACCAGTGCAACAGGGCTGGCTGCTACTTTATGCTTTGCATAGTGCTAAGTCGGATAGCGGCCCCGGCTCGGGTGTCCGCATGATCAAGGAAACAAGAAGGAAAAGGAAGAAGCAATGGGAAAACAGAGAAATGAAACGGGCTAACAAAAGAGACATTGGGGGCCATTATGCGGCTGCCAAGCACTTTGCTGAGTTGGGTTTCTGGAAACGCCAAAAAGGCAGAGCCAAACCCACCTGGAGATTTGTGGTCTGACAAGGGGCCTCGTTTTGCTTGGTCCCCGGGGAGGTTTTTGCTGTGATGGACCTCTCGCGCGAATTCAAGCACAAAACGGCCGGCGCCTCGGGCATCAACCGCTCGGAGCAGAGCCTCGAAGAAGGGATAGACGTCCGTTGGCAGCTGGTGGACACGAAGCAGGCATGCAATCTGGCACGGTAGCGCGGCTCATTTGGTCAGTTGTCACATCACCCTGGCGGCAATTTGTGAGTCGATTTGCTTACACGCTGGTGTTGTCCCGCTGTCCGCTGGTACCTGAACTGTATTTTAGTCCGTGGGCCGCTGGCTGGCCGGGCCGAGTACTTGCAGGTACCGTAAATAGCGCTCAACTCGTATTAGCAGCTGGTGGTAATGATAGGCAGAGGCGATGAAATTGAGCAGTGGCGGAGTTTGGAATGGAGTTTGAGGGCATCCGGAAATACTTGCAAGTTGTATCTTTTGCTGCCTTGGGTACCTGGAGGTGAGTACGAGCAGATTTGTAATCCCGCAAGGTGAAGCAAGGCACTTTTGTCATCTTTGGCAAGAACAGCTCTATCTAGCTCGGTGATTGTTTGCGCCTTCTGTGGTGAAGGGCATTATTGCAGTATTAGCAGCACCTTGTAGTTACAGGTAGGTACCTACCTGGGTTAGTACCTAAGCATCGGCAGAATAATACCACCTAACTGATTCACCACCGACATCGAAGCTTCCGCAGATCATCGTCTCTCATCTTCATTTCCTCCCAGCCTCTCCCTGCATTCCGAGTACTTACTTGTATCTTGTCATCTTTTGCTGATCCCGCTGGCAAGCCACAACGCACGCAACACCTCCACTAGTGGCAGCTTTAGCTCTGCTGGTCTCAATAGGCTGTCAATGATGCAGTCCCGTCGGCTTCAGCCGCCTACTAGTCCTTGCAGCTACTGAGCGACTACGAGTAACTGCTGGAACAGCTCGTTTGCTACCGCAAGCGCTATTGGAATCCCGGCGTCGTTCGTGTCTGGTCGCTTACAAGCATTCGTACGTGTACGAGTTCTTGTACCTGTAAAGCAAGGAGGCCTTGTCCAGCCGCCGACTTTGGCACCGACCAGTGCTTGTGCAAATCGCCATGCTGCCGCTCCAGGCTCCGCGACAGCGCACCGAATCTGCACCCGCCGCGAAGCCCCTTTCTTTGTCGTCGGAGTGCGGTCCAATCTCGAGGCCCCATGGACCCTCCCCTGCGAGAAACGTGGCCGGCATCTCTTGGCGGAGAGCCCTGCTGGGCAAAATGCACGCACCGGGGAATCATGAGTCGTTTCGAGCTGCTGCGGCCACGACTAGCCAGCCAGTCGAAATAGAGTCACCAGTCGTCATCGGATATGCATATGCAGTCTGCTAGTCTCGGCCATGAAGAGGCACTGCTCGCCGACCATTGATTCGCCTGCTGCATCTGCACATGTACGCTCGTGTGCCGCTTCTCGGCCGTTCCGTTGAAGCGCACTCCAATCCAATCCACGGCAGAGGGGGGGGGGGGGGGGGGGGGCCTGGCTATCGCTGCTGCATCATCCTTGGATCCGGTGAGGGCCATATTCCCACGCACGCGACTGCTTTGTGCTTGTGCTCCGTACTCCATACTCCGTAAAGTACGTACAAGCACGGTAGCGCAGCGTCCCAGCATCGCCGTATTGCATTACAGATTTTACGGCTGCTGGTACCAAGTGTACCCAAGATGCCATGTGCGTACTTGGACGGGCCCTGGTACGGAATTGCTACCCCAGTCCTCCGTAGAGGGAACCAAAGCGGCCGTCCTGATACCGGTGCTCCGTACTCCATACGCTTCATATCTTGGGTGGCTCTTTGACCACGGATAGCGCGTTTCTGACCTGCCCTTCCTGGGCGTTTCAAGCTATGCGCCTCGGCCTGCTTCGATCCCAATCCCTCGCTAGCTTGGCTGCAGCTCGGGGCCATCTGGGGGCTCCGTTAAAATACGGCCAGGGCGCCATCGTGTTTCATCCTCCGTCTTCCCAAGGCCTATTACACAAAGGAATTCGCCCCGGCCGTGGCCGCGAGCAATCGATCTCATTGCTGCTCCATACACCTTTGTGGCACTTCAACTTTTACAACTTTCTTATAGCGACTGGGCCATGGCGCCGTTGGCCAGATCGCACTGACGTTATTTCGTGTCCCTCGTTTTAATTGTGATATTTCCTTTTGATCTCTTGCCACTGCTGTTTCGTTCTGCCCCGCGGTTACCACACAGGGCGCTTCGACAAACGCCTGGACCAATTTATTCTCATCGCAACGCTGTAGCCTGGTAGACGAACCAAGAACCGAGGACTGAGAACGGCCTCTGCTCGAACCGACATGGTCAGCCAGCCTCACTGGCGCCAAACCTGACATTAACAGAAGACGGGGAATCCGAAGCTTCCATCATCTGGCCCGAGGGCTCCTGCCTGAGCAAACGACGACAAAGAAATTAAAAAAAAAAAAAAAACCAACTCTCGGGACCCACGGTTTCCTGCCGCCGTTGAAGCCTCTCACCGTCGTCATCCGTACTTTCTCTCCCAAACAATTCTCGACACTCATTCAACCTTATCTCTTCTCCTTTTTAAAAACTACCATCTATTTATTTTCCTTTTTCCTTTACTCTTTCTTCATTTCGTGTTATTTTCTCAACATCATTGCAAATAAAGATGCCCCGAACATCTTCAACACCGCTTTCTCCGCAAGGCATGCCCCGGTCATCAAGCGCTGCAGCCATCAACAACAACAACCCCAAAGTTCGCTCTCAGACCAGTTCTAGGATAATTCGGGCCCAAATCTCAAGCCCTATTCCCATACCAGATTCACTGGACAAGGAGCTGGCCATGAGACCACAAGAAGTTGGCTTTTCTGGGCACATACCTCAGCACGTTAACCTCGCCAACCCCTCCATGGACATCTCACGACCGTCAGCGGAGTACGCTCGCCGCCGCATCTCTTTCACACCTGAGCGATCTCGGTCAGTTCTCCGAACGGCACTTAGCAAAATATTCGGCCGCAAAAAGGGGCCCCGGCCCAAGACGGGCCTGGCTTCTGCAGGCTCAGAGGAGGATGGACAAAACCAGCATTACAGTGTAAGTGCATCCCTCACTTCGCTGGGAGAGTCGCAAACAACTCGCTGGAAGCAGTATATTGATGCAAGCAAACAGGATCTCGCCAACAATCCTGCCCCTGTTCAGAGCCCACCTCCGCAAGTGTCTGAATCCATTCCCATTTCTGAATATGATCGGGCGTTACGGTCCCATTCCGTTGGTCCCGAGGATGTGCTGGCCATCCGGAGTGCGCGCAGCCCAGTCAACACAGAGTACAGTGGCCACCACAGAAGGCGCACCGGAACCGGTAGTGATGCTCACCCGGCCAGTGCACGCTGGGTGAAGCCGACGGGATTGACTCCACGTCCTGCCAGCACTCAGGATTGGGGAAGCAGGCTGGTTGATGACAGCCATGACCCGGAAGAGATTGGCCGTGCCATTACTACAGGCCTTAAACGCCGGTCCAGGAGCCTGTCATTTATTCCTTTAGTCGACTCTACCCCCGCCCCTAGCATCACACGGCGCCGCAGCGACGAGATCCCTCGTGGATGGCGAGAAAGCTACGACCAAGATCCCACGTCCCCTCTATCATCAACGGCTCCAGATGGCGAGGATCGGGCCACCTTCATCAGCGACAAATCAGACGATGAGTCCAAGGCAGATGACGAGGCAGAGATGCCGGATGAAATCGACTCACCGGTAAAGCCCTTTACCTTTAGTAACATCCCGTACATGACAGAGTTTGCCGGCACGAGCATGAAAATCACAGACGCCGTCGGTCTTGAGACGCGGATTGGCCAAGTTGAAAATCGTTTAAGCCTGGTGGAGGGGCTTCTGACGCATGCCCGTCAAGCGTCTCCATTTTCTGGGTTGCCAGACGATGCCTCAGAAAAATTGGCGCCACCTGCACCTGTATGGTCGTCTACCTTCGCAACGGCGGTTCGTCCATCTTCTCATTCCTCTGCTCAGTTTTCTGGGACCTCTAGACTCTCGTTTGGCGAGATTCCGATCTATGCTCGATCAACAAGCCAACAAGCAACAAAGCAGCCCATGTTTGCTACCCCGGAGCGACCAGCGCTTGCGTCCAGCCTCCCTACAGGTTCCAATATGCTTTCCAAATCCCTGCCTACAGGATCATTCCTCATGGATCACGAAACTTACAATGCACTCCTAACAACAATGGAGAATGATCGCGCTGCTCGGATAGCATTAGAGGCGCAAGTAATGGAACTCAGCCGACAGGTTAGCCGCCTTTCCAAAGGCCTGTCTACCACTCGTGCAGCCCAAACGAAAGACGACGTTGCATCTCACCCCCTTGGGAAGACGTCCGTTTTGGATTTTGGGGACACCAGAGGAGGCTTGGTAACAAGGGATGGTGGCCTGAGTTATAAGAGAGATCACAATGAAGATTCTGGCATTGGTACCGAAGCTGGCGACAAAGAGGAGTACCCTGAATCATTTGCCACGCTGAGCGACGAAGGTCAAAATGCAGATTTACCATTCAGCACACCTAACGCAGCATTGTCGCTTTCTAAGCTCACAATGATGGGTGGCATCCCGGCATCTCAGCAAGCATTATCGCAGACCATCTAGATACCGCGGTGAAGCTGGATCGCGATGAAAGGAGAAACAAGAAAAAAAAAGACAAAAAACCAATTGCATTTGATGAATTCTTGCAACTGCTAGCGCTGTATTACTTTTGTATATTATACCCCATTCGTTCGATGTTGAATTCGTCTGGAGTTTTGTCTATAGCATTGTGCTTTGTGTGGCGCTGATAGGGTTGTGATTTTGGGATGGGCAAGGACTGGGACAAAATGAGGCCTCAGCCAAGGGTTGCACGCGAGACCATAGATAGAAGGATATGGCTCGACAGTTTTTGTTGAGAAAAATAAAGTATTTTGATTTTAATAGCACAAACAATTCTATGGTGATGTTTCTATGGGAAAGGGGTGTGGTCTAACTGACATGTCGTTCCCGACTTGATGTCAAATTGAAGCGAATATACGTCATGCTCTTCCCTTTTAACGCCAGATAAATCATTGGCCCTCGTTATTCATACCTGACCATGCCCATTGGAGTCTCTGGTTTCAATTTACCATCTGATAAGCCTGCCATTCCGTTAACCGTGGTGTAAGTCATCCCTGAGCCCCCAGCTGCCGACGAGAGCCATGGATTTTTCGTCTCCTGGAGCCAGGCGGTCGTCCTGCAGCGTATCGGCAAGGCACGTCCAAGGGTCACGGCCGCCACCCCACTTGAGGAGATTCTCCTTGAGGCGTTCGCCGTTGTCGCGGCCGATGGCGGCGCCGTCCTCGCCGGCGCGGAAGACGACGCGCCAGACACGCTCGGCGAGGACGCGGTCGAAGAGGTAGCTGTAGTAGGTGCTGCCGTAGCTGTGCAGGTGGCCGAAGAAGCCCTGCCAGCGAGTCTCGGGGGGATCACGGGGCCCGTGGGCGAAGCGGGCGTGGATGTCGTGGAAGGCGGCGGTGGAGTCGAAGCCCAGGGAGGCGGCGTCGGGGGCGTGGTAGGCCTGGTCGACCATGGCGAGGAGGATCTGGTGCTCGGTGTCGATGCCCTCGAAGCGCTTGGAGACGCGGATGCGCTCGGCGACGAGGTCGTAGGGCAGCGGCTGGTCCGTCTTCCAGTGGCGGGCGAAGAGGGAGAGCACGGTGCGGTCGGCAGCAAAGTGCTCCATGAGGGTGGAGGGGAGCTCGGCGAAGTCGGTTGCGCAGCGGGTGCCCGAGACGTTTTGGAACGAGGTGCGAGCCAGGATGGAGTGGATGGCGTGGCCCATCTCGTGGAAGAGCGTCTCGACGGAATAGAAGGACAGGAAAGCGGGCTCCTTGGCGTTGTCGTTCTTGGGGAAATCACAGACGAGGGCGATGGTGGGCAGCTGCTTCAGGGTGCCGTCATAAGACGACGTCTCCATGCCGTCGTTGGCGGCTTGCTCGGCGGATTCGAAAGCAGGCATGTTGGGCCCGTTGAGGTCGGAGCCAACTTCGTCAATCTCGTCAGGGAGGATCTCGCGGGAGCATCGAACGGTGAAGTGGGCCGGGTTGGGTGACTTTTGCGGCCTGTAGAAGAGATCGCAGTACAGGACGGCCACTTGGCCGCCATTGTCGGACACGACGTCGAGCCGCTTGACGTCGGGATGCCAAGTTTCGCCCGGGAGCGTCTCCCGCGGGACGAGACGGATGCCGTAGAGACGGTCGAAGAGACGTGACAGGCCCTGGATGACGGTACCGACGGAGAAGTATGCCGTCAAGTGATCGTCAAAGCGGACCCGAGACCGCATCTCGGCTCGAATCTTTTCCATGTAAAAGTCTCTGTCCCACGCTTGGAGAGTGGCGTCCTGCATGGCCAGCCGCTCCCGCTTCTTCTGCGTCAACTCGCTCAGCTCCTGCTGAATTATGGGAGCGTTGTGATCCCTCAGAGCAAGCAAAAACTGCATCACTGAAGCGGGCGACTTGGCCATCATGCGGTCCTTGAGCGCCATGTGTCCGTGGCTCTGGAAGCCGGCGAGATTCGCCAGCTCTGCCCGCAGCTTGAGCATCGTCTCCAGCAGCTTGATGGTCCGCCCGGATGCCCTCCGCTGGGCGAGATAGATTTCCTTGCGAGTCTCCTCGTCATACACGCTCTGCAGGGCGGCTGCGGCCTCGGAGCCGGTGGTGGGGACCGAAATGTTGGACCGAACCTTGAGCGCTGCGGCGAGGCCGGGATATAAGCCGTAGAAGCGATGCGACGGCAGCGTCACCTCCTTCCGCTCCGGCTCCATGCCCTGGACAAACGCCGAACCGACGTCGCTGATGCGTGAGGATAGCTCAACAAATCTGTCACGGGCCGTCTTGGGCAAGTTGACGGCAGACTTCATGAAGTCGAGCTTGAGCAGCTCTGCCACTGTCTTCTCCTCCTCGGACCAGGTCGAGGTAACCTCGGGACGGGACATGGCCTCTCCCAGCTGGTCGCTCAGCCCAGTCATGGTATTGAGCTGGTTCATGTACTGGTACACCATGGACCAGGCATCTGCCGCGGCCTGTTGAAAGCGCACGTCAGGGTGCGTCATGCGAACAAAGTCGGACATGTCGAGGACACGGCAGAGCAAATCGCTCAGCCGGTCGAGGTCCCGGACCAGCGATTGGTACTCGCGGGTTGTCGAAGCGGCGAGCACTCGGTGGACGATCCTCGTTGCCCTCTGCAGGTTCTTCTGTGCGAAGACGAGAAATCCTTCTGGGCTGGTCAGGTAGCGGTTCTTGAACAGCCCTTGGCTCTTCTTCAGGCTGAAGTTGGCAAACGTCCGGCCGGACGGGGCGTCGAACAGCTCGCGGAGTAGCGCATCGTCATGTCGAGAGCTTGTGAAGTGATCGGCCGGCAGTTTCGCAGAATCAGTCACCGGCGTCGCAGAGGCAGCAGCAGCAGAGGCGCTCGACTCCCATCGAATATGCGGCTTGGGCTTGATCACGCGACGACAGCATCGGGTGCAGACCCGGAGGCGGGAGCCCCCGGAGTTGAGCATTGCTAGTGTTGGGGATAAAGACGGAGGTTGGTGGCATGCGAAGAACTAAACGTCCTCATAGCATCATGCGCGGAATTCGAGGCAAGGGCGATCCCAATTGCAGTCGAAAGTGTGATAAAGAGGCAGAAAAAATCAAGGTGGGAACCGAAGTTCGGAGTTGCGACATGCGGTACCTTGAAGATGTACCTGCGCGATCCCGAAAGCCGATGTGTGCGGCCATCCAGCCTGGATTGGCTCAGGATGAAGCAGATCTAATGGACAAAGGGATTCTGATTGAGTTTATAGACATGTTTAAGAATTATACGGCATGTTAACATGTCAATAGCGGTATTTTTTCATTCCAAATGGACTTACTGGGGTCCATTTGTCGCATGCCAAGACCCCTCATTGTTCCGCGGAGGCAGTTCACTTACACGGAAGTGATCGCTGATCTCGTGCTCAGTTGTTGCCCAGGCCTCCACTCTCTACGATGTAAGCAATATTGACCAAGGTTATCAAGCTCTCGTAAGCAAAGAGAACCATTTCTACTGAGTTGGGCTGATGGCTTCTGCCGTACATGTTCTTCGTAACCAGACTGACGCAGTCTGTCGTGTCATTGGGGATGCTTTCATCATCTGTTCCCACCCCATAGATTTGGGTCTCCTGTAGATTAATTACAGTGCTTCCTTGGAAATTGGTTGCTTATGTATTTGATTTATCTGAGAACCGGCATCATCGGCCTCAATACATCGATGCTCAAATGCCATGGCGCTTTACCTATAAGTTCCTCTATGAGAATTGGCCAAATATCTTGCTAAAGCCACACCAGAATAGATGCCCTGACTGTGTTGAAGAAGAAAGAAAGAGTCCTCGAACAGAATAAAAAGAGACGAGCTATAAATGCGAGCTGTGAAACAGTATGTGAAATGACCGAGCAAGAACAACTGTCTGATTTAACTTCCCACTAATCAGATGACTATTTGCAAAGCTATCCCAGCAGCAAAACACCCAACGGCTAGGTATATATAACGGGTGGATTACGTATAATTCCCCTACTAACGTTCATGTTATGAATCATTCGACTCAGCAGGAGCTACTAGGGGGGGTCTGGATATGGAAAGTAGTGATGCAGTGGGGGAGAGCCGGGTCCTGACGAACGAATCCGTGTTTGATGTAATAGATAGGCTGGGAGACTCTCTTAAATATGGGTAATGGATGATACTTTGATTTTGGAAACTTGACATCTATGTGTATACGGTAATACAGCCATCTTTAATACAGGTTGATTTAGGGAAGACAGACAGTGTCACTAAATCTATTGGGCGCACTCTATCGGCTTCGCTTGGGTAATATTCATCACAACAATATGGCATGGGGAAATCAGCCAAATCACAAAGCAGGGACTGATACAGTATAAGCTGCCCAAAAAAAGGAGAGCTGAGTCTGAGAAAGAAAGGACAAGAGAGAGCATAAAAAAGGTGAGAGTTAATGATCAGCGTCCAATTGGCTCGTCGTCCAGCAGAAGCTCCCCAATTCGGCAACATCTCTGCCACTTAGCCGCCGGGGCCGGAATTTCTCAGGCGCCGCCCATCGGAATAGTGCGGGATTCTGGGCAAGATCGCATGAGCGTTTTCAAAAATACATCATCGAACTTCTCTCGACCACCAATTCGCCCTGCATCATGGCCGCAAGAGTGCTCCTGCAGCGGGTAGGCAATGCATCCAACATGTCGCTCGGCAGTACGTGTCAGCTAATTGAGTCGTGATTCAGCGCACCTTTGCGCCGTTGGCCGCTGCCGCCCTGGGTGGAATTGCTTTTTCGCCGGCGGTCGTCTTCGCCGAGGGCCCCAAGGTTTGTCCCATGGCCTCGCGTCTCCTTTTGTAAGACGACAAGCTTCTAATATGCGATACGAAAATAATACAGAGGAAACCAATCTACGATGAAGTCGAGCACCTCTCGCCCCTGCCCGTAGCGCCCTCACCACCGGCCATTCTCCCCAGCCAGCCCATCAACGACAATGCCGACGAAGAGCCAGCGTCCCGAGCCCCTACTCCCACAGACCGACTGGCCGTCCAGATTGGACGTGCGCGCCTGTTCCTCTACGACATTGCCGTTTGCGCCGAGAACAAGGTCAACCAGACCATGGACTCGGCCTTTGACCTGGAGCAGTCCTTCACCCGCACAATCGCCTCCCTGGCACCCCCTCGAGAGAGCGGCGAGAAGCTCATGCCCGGCGCAATCTACGTCCTCGTCGCCGCCATGGCCGGCAGCATCCTGACCCGGAACCGAAGTGTCGTGCTGCGCGCCACGCTGCCCTTTGCCCTCGGCGTCGGTGCCGGTTGGACGGTGCTCCCCATCACCATGCGCAACGTGTCCGACCTTGCCTGGAAGTACGAGCAAAAGTTCCCCGTCGTGGCTGAATCCCACATCAAGCTGCGCGAAGGCATCCAGAAGGGCATTCACTTTGCAAAGGTCCACAGGGAGGTGGGTGTACAATACGTCGACGACAAGGTCACCAACGTCCGCGAGGCGGTTGAGAACTGGGTTGCGCAGGGCAAATAAAGCAGGAGAGGGGTGAAAACATGTGTTAATTTTAAAAAGCGATTGTACCATCACATAGATATTTTTTTTTATACCTGTTCTACATCTCATTTTGTTCATATGAGAGCTTCAAAAAATGGGTCGAGACGAGGCAGAAAAGAAAAAAGAGGGGCCGTGGGCTGCATAAAATACATGAGAGATAGTAAACAGACGCATTTCAGAATTATTATTCAGACCTGGTTCATATTTCGAATGGCTCAACTATGTAAATTCGTGTCTATCATGGGTGGTGTGGTCGCCACGCGCAGGGCATCCCTCATGCTGCGTTAATTTCAAGAACCGCCTCCCTCCCAAACTCCGCCCGTGATGCATCCTTTATATCTTCCTCCTTTTGTCTAATATATTTCCTCTCCCCTTCTTATCCAACAGAAGCAATTGGCAATGGTTCAGGCTCTGACTGTGCTGTGGCTCCTCGCTCTGACAGCGCCTTTTTCTGTTGTGTTTTAACTCTTGCCTGTCCCGTCTGTCTGCCGGCGGCCAGGGCAGCGGCATTTGATTTGCCCTTTTTCGACTGCTTTACGGGTGGCTTGTCGAGTCCTCGCCTGACGTCCGCTTCTCGGGCTTGCTCCATAAACTCTTCATGGCCCAGCATCCTGCAAACATCTGAGTAGCTCTTGCTCTGGGTCAAGGGCTGGTGGAGCCCGGCTTTTCCAGGGACCATCTGGGCCAGGAGATATTTCGTGTTGCCGAATCGGTTCTCGACGTCCATGCATGTCTTGACATATTCCTTGACGACTTCTTCCCAGGGGGCAAGGCCTCCATCAGCCTGGGTCCTGAAGCAGCTGGGATTCTTTTCAGCGGATGTGGCAATCATGGCACCATCTGCGCCGAATTCCTCTGCTAGCTTTAGTCCTTCATCCTTGGATTCCACATCTCCATTCATCAAGCAAGCCACGCCAGCCTCGTGGCAAATCTCTGCAATCATGCGCAATTGGCCACGGATGGCACGCTCGCGGGGTCGCATTGGTGTTGTTCGGCAATGAACCGTGAGGCCTGTAATACCTGTGGCGACAAGTCTTCTAACAAGGGCTTCGGTCTCGGCCGGCGTCTCAAGAATGCGAATCTTGACGCTGATGCCGATTTCGAATTCAGGAGTGATGTTCTGGACTAATTTTTCCAGAATAGCAACCAGCTTGTCCGGAGTTCGCAATAGGGCAGCACCCATGCCTCCGCTTGTGCTGAAGGGTTTCGGGCATCCGGCGTTGACGTCTATGCCGGCAACATCCGCTGCGACCAGCCTTGCGGCTTCCAGTGCGCGATCCGGGTCTGAGGTTCCAATCTGAAAGATGAGCTTGCCCTTTTCCTTCTCGGGGTGAGTTGCGTAGATGATATTTTCCTTTGCATCCGGTGGCGGTTCTTTCTGGCCGTGGGAGGCCACTCTGAACCACTCGACTGTTTGTGTCGCCTCGTTATATCGCCTCGTTGTTCCAATCATTGCTCGATCGACTGTTTCCGGGCCTGGAATAACCATGTCAGAAACAAATCAATGCCACAAAAAGGCTTGCCTCTTTACTCACCCCACACAAGGTCAGCGCCGTACTTGAGCGCGAGCAGCCGAGAGGGAAGTTCTCCAGAGCGCACCATCGGCGCAAGAACGACCTTGCCGCGGTAATCGACGCCGCGGCGAGGAATCGGAACCATTTTGACCTCTGAAGCCATGATTCTGTTCAGCAACCTGAGCATGCCACGTTGGCGCAAGGCGCAAGAATGTTCTTGTTTGATTACAAAATCCAAAATCCAAAATCCAAAATGCTAACCACAGGTGGGATATTGCGACAAATGATTCAACTAGCGCTTATCGGCCATATCTCTTATCGATAACGGCATCTCCCATCGTTTAAAACTGGAGACTGCGCCGAAGTGGATCCGAACTCGGAGCCGGGCCCTTTGAAACCTGTTCCGCCTTTGACTGATTTGCCCTTCTAGTTTCAGCCACCTGTATGTCTGTGCGGGCGAGACCAAAATGTGGAAATGGGGAGGCAATATTCAGTCGCCAAATTACGAGTGTGCGCTCCTGGAATGCGCGATTCACCATGCAGCAACGATGGGAATGCACATAATCTTAAAAGTAGCTGGACGGGGTTGTGACACAGGCCATGGGTAGATGAATATTGGCTAAATTGCCGTTGATAAGGCCTGCAATATTAGGAGAAATTAAGGTCGCGTGACAATATTAACGGCAAACTTCAATTTGGCGGGGGCTGCATGTAGTAGATTGCTGCAGGTTGAGTGAGGTGGTATCCAAGGCTCGGCAGCGAGACAAGACTTCATACAGTAGGTACTACCTAGTAATGTACAGCCAAGGTACATAGTAAGAACTTGGCAGGCTGCCTCTTGTTAGGTGAGTGGGTTTGTAAGGTAGACACAGCTGATGGATGTGAAGAATAGTAGTAGATATTTTGGTTCCGGAATTAGTCAGGGCTATCCTATTCTGGTGGAGCAGACGTCGAGGCTGGACCCGGGAACAAAATAATAGAAACTATTTCAAGCATATTCCCCGACGGTGATACGATGTTTATTCGATTACCTGAGCCGTCTCATTCGTGATGTATGCGAGCCGCGTCTATTTTTGTCGCATGTGCCGAGAGGCGTCTGCTAGTCTCAGGTGTCAACCCACGTTTACGAGGTCCGATCTCGAGCGCACAAAGATTTTGGGGCTCGATTACCTCGTGTTTGCCGACGAGAGATCTTGATTCGTCGCCGCGGGCTGGCACGCTTTGGATGAAAAGGGCTGCAATATTCGTGGGTCAATTATCGATTATTTTTTACGAGCGCCTTTCGAGCCCCGGCATTCGACAAATCTTTTATTCGATCAATTTGACTCAGGATTTCGAAACATTGGAGGACGGGCAATTACAGCGAATATTTCGGCTCCATTCCTGGGCCTCCTTTGTGCTGCCTGCTGAGCTTTGTTTATTTTAGGGAAGAGTTCCGAATGTCGTAACAACGCAGAACAAAGATCTTTTATCACCATTCCTGGACTATCATCTGCTATCCTTACTACCCAGGCCGCTTTAAATTTAAGAACCGGATGCTCAGTAGCTAGCGTGGGGTGCTGAATAGTGACTCCCTTATTTTAAGGAGCGAGAACCAGGGAACGATATCGAGGGAAATAAACATTTGACGATATCAAGTAAAGTAGTACTAGTACCCAGTGCCAGCAGCAGTTAGTATGATGCGCCATCCTCCAATATTCGGTTTGAGGTTCTGGTGGTCAGGGCGTTAGTTTCAGGGATCCGTTCCCTATTGAGGCATCAATCCATTGATCCCGGCCCCAACAGGCGGTTCTGGCGCGCAGGGGATTAGGGGAGGTCCAACGTCAGAAGCGGCACGCAGACAAAGAGCATTGAATGGCGAGTGCCGTAGCGTTCATGCACGCCTCGGACATGAGAGTTGCAGTACCAACAGGTCAATAATATCCAATGCTATCAGAGGAGCTATTTATTGGCCTCAACTCGCCTGTTGACTTCAGCAAAAGGCTGCAAGCTCGGGGCTTAGCCCATGCAACCAGACACCTCTCGCAGCATGTGTGTCTAGTACCTACATCACCTGAAAGAAAAGGTACCAGTTAGCGACCGCCCAGAGCGAATTAGGCGCGCCGCCATGGGCCTGGTCCACTCTAGCCCCCGAGACTTCAGGGGCTTGGTTGGTGGGGGAGTGGTCACTGGGGTCGCTGGGAGGAGGAAAAGGGCCCAGTTGCTGCTACAGGTTCGACATACCTAGTAGGTAGCACAGAGTGAGTCCATCGTGGTGGGTTCGATGGTGTGGCGCTTGCATGAGGGATGAGGGGAAAATGATGAAGCACCGCAGCAAGAGTACGAGGCCATCCAATGTAAACAATAGGTGTTGAGCGCTGGAATACGAGCACCATTTAAACTCTTTCGTATCAACCGCCAGCCTGCTGCAAGAATAGGTCCTCGTACCCAGTAGGTTCAGTGCCTGGGCAGGGCACCTGCAGGCGCTCTCTCGCTTGGATGTACTCCCCAGGTACTGTACATTGTTAGTACCTACGGGACCTTACCTGCACACCCCTGGGTCTTTGTCTGTGATAAGGGTCTCCATCGCCAAAGGGCTGTGGGTTGCAAGCTGTGGTCTAGCCGTCTTGAATGCTCTGAAACTCCCTTGTCATTCCCTGGACATGCCGATCAAGTCCAATTGGATTCCCTCGTGACGACATAGCCAGCAAATCCCAATAATCTCTGTTGTACCTGCCTCGTCCGCGAGTACTAAACGGTACTGACATATGTAAAGGCGGACGAGGTACTACCTACCTAGGTACTATACCTGGCCCAGTACTACTATACTCGTACCTACTTGTACCGAAGAGTGTCTGTCCCATCCATCCCAAAAGGCGAGCTGGCAGCAATCTACACCACATTCCCGCCCCATGCCAAGAGGGCCAGCCTGCACCTTTTCTGCATATGCTGGCGGCCACAAAAAACATTCGGTTTGCAGCTTCATCGTCCGTTCAGCATTGAGCTCCATTAGCCACAAGCACCTGGTTGCGCACGGGGAGTCAGACTCCTCGCTGCCAGTGTTTTTCCAGAGCCGGTGACGGGGGAACCAACCACGTACGAGGCCAGGACCGGTGCGCCCCCAAATCCAGGAGACAGACTGAGAGAGACTGAGAGAGAGTGTGTGACTGAACATCTCCCCCCAAGCAGAGCAGCATCGCCAACCTAGCAATGGAGAGCGCCCAGTCCTACGTGGCCGACGATGGCGAGTCTAAGAAGAAGCGAGGCCGCCTCATGGGCAAGCTGTTTGGCAAGGACCGCAAAGCTGAGGAGTCGGCCAACGCCGCATCTGTAGATGCCTTCCTGCACAGCTCTGCCGACACGCTCAACGTCTCCCACCCGCCGCCACCGCTTCCTCCCCAGGTCTCGCTCTCGCTGCCCAAGCTGGACACCAGCATCTCTCGCTTCCCCCAAGCTCAGCAAGCTCAGCAGATCCGCACTGTAGCTCCAGGCGCTGGCAATGATGTCCGATCTCCAAAGCGAAGCCCACGACCGAGCCGCAAGGGCCTCTCGGTGAGGTTCACGGAATCATACCCCGAGATCATGGGCGAAGGCGGTGACGAGTCCGAGACGCCAACGATAGAGATATCGAGGAGGAAGAAGGACCGCCAGCAACCTCCCCCACCGACACCGCCTCAGAGTCGGCCGAACCCACCTTCGAGCAGGCCCTCTTACTCCAACAACGATCTGTCGTCCTTGCAGGATGACTTCGTACCAAAGCCCATATCTCGAACCCAAACCGGCTACTCGTCCATCTACAGCCCCGAGCCCGAGCCCAGGCCCCTGCCAAAGACGAGGACCAATTCGTCGATGCTGGAACCACAGACCCCTAGTAGAAACCTCTTGGGAGTTTCAAGCAACACTGATGAAAACAGAAAGTCCTTCATCGAGATTCATCAGGCCCAGATGGCACTGGCGGAGGGAAGGGCCTTTGCCAAGGCTGCCCGCACCGCCAGTGCAGCATCCGAGCATGATTGGGGTGAGAGGAAGCTGCCCTCATCCCGCGAGCTAAACGATTCCCCAGAACCTACGTCTCCCGAAGCCCAGGCCAGGCCAACTACCGACTACAGCCCTGTTACCTCCATGTCTACAAACTCCAGCACCTACCCGTCGCCGAGCAATCCAACTGCATCAAAGTCGTTACGCGACATTCCGCGACGCCCAAGCGGCAGCTCCCAGAATGACCCCCCGCCCCGCGCTCCACCGTCCATGGCTTCGAGAGCGCTCTCGGTTCGTGTCACTGACGCGGTAGCCGGCAGCGAAGCCCTCAAGACTTTTGTTGCCAGAAGCAGGCATCTCTTTGCGCTATTCCGTCTACATGCCGAGCAAGTACGGCCGCTGTCATCTTGTTCCCAGTCGCAGCTTGCGCGAGGAAGTCTTTGGTGGTTTTTGAGAGGCAGAATGGGCTTGGAGGCAGCTATTCGTGACCGCCCAACTACTCCCCAGTCGCAAATGCAGCTCGACCTAGACCGACAGCAGGCGCACTCTAACCTGGCCAAATCGTATTGGCTCTGCCAGGAAATCCTCCCCAACCTCGTTGAATCTCAAGGCCTGGCGCCAGATGCCGAGGTTGCGGACGTGGCTCAAAATCTGGTGACGGCTCTGACGAAACTTGCCATCTCGATGAAGCGAAACCAAATTCTCCCTCCGGAAGATGCCGTGCTACCGCAGACCATTGACAAGTCCATCTGGGTGGAATATCCTCCGCTGAGCCAGGATATGGTCGCCTTGCTGACGGGCAACTGGGGCGGCGGCCTGACCGCGATGCAGCACCCCATGACCTACCTCGAGCTGCTGGACGCTTTCCCCGTGGGCGATACGGCGGAAACGTTTTGCTACGGCAGATTGCCCGCCGAGGTTTACCTCATGGAGCAAGGGAGGGAGAACAAGCAGTTGCGCTTCCTCTGCATGCTGTCTCTGGTTCGGCCCACCAAGCAGAACGGACTCATCTTTGTCCTTTCTAGCCAGGACGGCAACATCCAACTGCCAATCCAAGATCGAACAAGCGCAGGCGGGCCATGCTGGGAGGACATTCGCTGGAGACCCGAGACTTCTTCCTTTGACCTACGTCTGCCCCGTGGCTTCAAGCTGTCGGTACAGCTGTCACAGAGCGACTACAGAATGCTTTACAACATGTACGACTACGCCTCGAAGCTCCAGCAAACGCTCCAGCCGCGGCCAGACGAGCAGGTGGTGTTTCGAAACACACTCAAATCCTTCCAGTACCTGGATGCGGACCCCAACTCCCGAGCATTCCCCAAGGATCCGATACCTTCTTGCGACCTAGCCCTCTTCGAAAAGCTCCGCAAGGAGAATGGACCACAGGGACAACGATGCTGGCACACCGGGCTCCGCATAGCAGTTGTTACTGGGCCAAAGACGAGAACGGCATGCGGAGTATCTCACACCTATCCTCCACCACTGCCAGTGCAGTTTGGATTCTTTAGAGCCGAAGGAGACCTGCCAGCCTTTTCAGTCAAGTTTGAAAACGGTCGGCAGAAAGGCCGAATGGTTATGGTGTTTAGCGACGAAAAGGAACGCACTCGCTTCCACTCGCTGCTCACCGGCACGTCTATAGAACCCGGTGAGAAGGTCTTTACCGATGTACAAGTTACCGGCGTTACCATTGCCCAAAGTCTTCGTGAGCCACTTGGCATGGCGCCTTTTAGCCGGCTGCAGTGGAAGGCCGGCAGAGTCGTGAATGACGAGTACGGCTCCGAGGGAGATGCTCCCCCCACGGTCCTTGCGGACAGGCTGAGGATTGTCCTGGAGCATCAGTACGGTACCATAACTGACAGAATCAACGTCGAACCCGGGGAACTGCGAATGCGCCTAGAGGTCAGCAACGCCAAAGTGCTCAAGCTCCTCCGCCAACCACAGCAGGACATGACGATTGCAATCGCTGAATCGCAAGTGGGCAAGGACGTGCCGCGGAATATGTGGGACTCGCTGCAGCTCATCAAAATGAACCAGACGATACGGTCAATCGAGTTCAGCAGCCTCAAGGACCTCCACGCCTTCCAACACGCAGTCTTTGGCTTTGAAGTCATTTTCGATGCGCTGGCAGTCACATTTGCCATTGCGCGGCGTCGCATGGTTGTGCCCATTCACAAGAAGTGGGAGGCGGGATATACCAGAATTCAGGTCATCAGGCAAGAAGACAAGCAGCTGCAGTTGCTGGCATTCTTTGAAGAGTTCAGCCACGGGCACTGCATGAATTTTGTGCTCAAGGGCACCGATCTTTACGAGGCTTTCCACAGAGGCAGCAAGTCGGGCATTCGGTTTGTCGATGCCAAATTTCCGCTCCCGCGGCTGCCGGCCGACAAGGACGGCGACTACGACGACATGGCCTTTGTCTGCCTAGATCTCCCGGATCTACCGGGTGAGCACGACGATATCTCCATCATGTTTGAAAGCGAAGAAGGTAAGCCACGTGGTTTCCGTTCCAAGGAGTGGAGGACTTTAATTTTTTCTCTTCCTTTTTTTTGGTGTATACCGAAAATACTGCGGTGCAGAGTCTGAGCTGTTACTGACTGTTACATAGACCGGGATCGTCTAGCTCAGTGTCTTCCAGCCTCCATCAAGGGTTCTTCGAGGATATCACGAATGAAATGAGCGGGATAGCGGCTAACGCGGATACGTACATGGTAACTCCCATCAGCCGATAACGATGCGCATGAGCAGTGGTCGCGCTGCAGCAGCTTCCAAACACACTTGCCTAGGTGCTGCTATCCAGCAAAGCGGTATGCAGCCGCGCTTTGTAGCGGGCCGGAGTTTGGAGTGGATTGTTGGCATCGTGGATATACCTGCAACAAGGACGAAAAGGCGGAGCAGGGAGTAGAGGAGGAGCCACGAGGAAAAGAAAAGGAGCCATTGGTTAGGCTTATCTACCGGTAGAGCAAGCGGCCCGTCGCTCCGTGGAAGCGTATATGACAATACCCAAGAGAGAAGAAAAGGGAAGGGCAGAGGCATGACCTGATATAAAGAGCAGTGTCGGATTTAGCGATGGATGTACTTTTCTTGCAAGCATTGGCGGAGAGAGCTTAAAGACTATTTCCCCCCCTTCGTATTCCCCCGGGCGTCCATGTGCAACTATGGATCAGCCATGAAGATAATAGTATGTGTATATATCTAGAGTGGTTTTTTTGGCTTTAGCTTTTTGGCTTTGGCTTTTTGGCTTTTTCTTTCTCTCTCTTCTACATTTCTAGAACTGGATGCCCTCTTTGAAAAGCGGATGGGCAAGCTAGCATACTTGGAGCATGTGGTCTGCAGATGAGATGCCGTATTGAGGACTCTGTGTGACATGCACAATACCGGCTAGTCTCTGTCCTTGTGAGATCGCCAGAGCCAGTAGTTCCCTTGTAGAGCTGTGATCATGATATCAATGTTCTGTCAGCCGGAACAACATAGTTAGGAAGCATATAGTAATCAAGGCGGTGGCAATCTTTTTTATGTTTCTTCACCTAGGATAATCGGGAAACAAGAAGGCCGCCTCTCCCCGATCAGGCGCCCCCCTCCCTAACTGCATGAGGCTGTAGCGGCAAAGTCATTCCCCATGTGCCGACTCGGGAGCGGCGGGACACGGAGCTTCATCTGGTTTTAAAGCCCTGGGTTGTTGGTTTTTTTTGCGCGGGCTCCTGGATTCATTTATTTGCAGTGGCATTTTGCATGGTTATGGCCGGACTTTATATCGACTCCGAGGTGCGTTGGCCGCGGCTCGGAGAGGGTTCCAGCGACCGAAGTATTATGGGGAAGTAAAGAAAAGGGAAAGTCGGGTTTTTGGTTTTGGTTTTGGAGAGGGAAGGGGGGATTTTGTTGGGATTTGCTAACATGTTGTATTAATTAATTTTTTTTTCTCTGTCCCGTCATGTTTTCTTGGACGGCGGTAAGAGAATTTTGTTGGCTGCTTATGGCTTGGTCTTGTAATTACTGCTTGCTAGCTTACTGCTGCAATATCTGGCTCGAACTGGAGAGGTACAGTACCTTGTAGAAAGTAGGTAGAGATACAGTAATCATGCTCATTTTTTTCTATTTTTGTTTCCTTTCTGAGTACAGTAAGTAGGGGTAAGAGTACATGCCTAATGTGCCGTGCGCTGTCTGGAGAGATGCTTGGGATCCAGTAATAAGGCGGTATATTGGCACGATGCCAGATCTGACTGGGAGAGCTGTGCAGTAGTTGTGAGTAGCTAGTACCTTAGCCGGCGTGTCGGCTTGGCTAGCAGCTGAGGTATCGTGACATGCGTGTGTACTGCCTACTTACTATGGTACCTAGCAGCAGGTAAGGATGTGTTCCTGTGCAGGTATGCAGGACTCATGCAGATTGCGTCCCTGGAAATGCAATGCTTCGTCACGGCAACACGCGGCGAGGACGAATGCTGCCGTGGTTTGGGTGCGTGCCCCGCTGAGATAATCAAGCTTGGAGAAAGAAACGGAGAGCTGTCGCAGGTACCGAGTACATTGCCCAACGGCTAGATTTCGTTGGCCCTATGACGGGGTCTAGCGGCAACGTCATAGATTCATGTAGAGAGTACGTAATTGGCATGTGATGATGTGGTTCCCAACAGGTACTGGATACCTCGTATTTTGCCAAAGCGGTACAAAGAAAGGCGTGGATTTACATGTGGCTGTCCCTCACTCAGCTTTTTTTTCCGCCCTTTGTTAATCTGAGGTATGGCATCATCGTGAGAGGTCGAGCCCCTTCTAGCACCTCCCAAGAAACTGGGGGAGGCCTCGAGTGCCCAGTACGAATATCCTTACGTATTCCCCGTTCTCCTCGATAGGCACCCGGATTCTTTTAAGATGCAGCCTATGTGCAATAGCCGGCCGACGACATCCGCCGGACGGATTCATCTCCTGGTGGCTGCAGGCCTTGTAAATAAAGAGTACATGGGTTTAGCCAGTAACGTTAGTAGATCAGCTCATACACACATGCAGCAGTGTAGTAGGAGTACAAAGAACGTTTTCTTGATTCTTGGCTAATACCAGACTGACAACACCCTGGCTTTCTAGCTTGACGTAGCTTCTTTCTTCCTGTCTTCGCTTCTTTTTTTTCTTTTTCTTTTTTTCTCTTCCTTCTGTCCTCATTTCTCCTCGCTTCTCTCCCCTTCTCGCTTCTGCTAAGCACTCTCCTGGGGTCGCGGGCTTGAGCCATCGTTTTTACTCCATTAGACCTACTAAGCTCTCAACTCGCCCCAAAATACGTCAGTCATCAATTCAAAGTAACCGCCACTCCGCCACCCTTAAGCTGCTGAGCTGCGCTGTCTTTGCGCCCACCAAAGCACAAAACGTTGAACAGACGAAGGGGGGCTGCAATCTTGGAATCTGAAGATCTGCTCTTCGTTACGACTCGTCTTGTATGCTTGAGCCTGGCTTTTGCTCTGCTCAATCTTAAAAAATTTTAGCAGTCAGAGGGGCTGCCGGCCTCTGGAATTTTTTTCCCTTGTTTCCCGCGAGCGAGCTCTACAGCAGCTTAATTTCGGGCCATGGGGCTTTCATCCGTGCTAGCTCTCCCCCGGAGGAGTAGAGCGTCTACAGCTGGCAGTGAGTGCTGTGCCATTTGACCCCTCCGCCTCCGTCATTTCTCCAGAGCCTGGATGGCTGCTTTTTCTTAAATTCTTATCCCCAGCTCCTCCCAAGACAACGAGTGCAAAGCAGAGACTGCGAGGCCTTCCCCTTGTCTGCCCACATCCGGGAGAGCAGCCCTACACGCGCATTCATTTTTATTCCCTTTGTCCTGTGAGCCCGAGCGCTCCCGCGGCTTTGCGTCCTTACACCTACATTTTCCCTTGTTGCGAAGCCATCCAAAATGTTAACCAACTGGTTTGCACAACCCGCAGGCAATCGATCCTCAACCGACGAAGGCAAGATTGACCACAACGATGACGATACCCAGGTGATGGAGCCCGATCAGGGCAATGGTAAGCTGCGCAACTCCATGGCGGGGGAGGGGGAGGTGAAGCTTGGCATGGCGACATGGAGAGCTGGAGCCGCTGTGGAAATAGGAATGGAATCGTTGGGCTTACCAGACTGCAGTTCTCTCGCACATCATCTCTCAGCTGCGTCCTGGCGCGGACCTGAGTCGCGTAGTCTTGCCCACCTTTATTCTCGAGCCCCGAAGCATGCTCGAGAGGATAACAAAGTATGCATTGGAGCCATGCTTACTTGGAAGCCGTGCTGACCCGGTTGCAGCTTCATGTGCCACCCCGAGATGCTGCTGCACATTCCCACCATCGATGATCCCACCGAACGCTTTGTATCCGTCGTCAAATTCTACCTGAGCGGCTGGCATATTCGCCCACCGTATGTGCTCTGTTCTAACAGAAGCGGTGCACTTGGCTAACGAGTAGGCATTAGGGGAGTCAAGAAACCGCTGAATCCGATCCTGGGCGAGATCTTCTCCTGTTACTGGGATCTCGAGGGCCACAAGCGCGCCTACTACGTCTCCGAACAGACCTCACATCACCCTCCCAAGTCCAGTTACTTTTACATGGCCCCTGATCACCACATCCGAATCGACGGCACCCTCAAGCCCCGGAGTAGATTCCTGGGCAATTCCGCTGCCAGTTTGATGGAGGGCATTGCTTTCCTTACGTTGTTAAACAGGGGCAGCAACAAGGCCAAGGGAGAGCAATAGTCAGTCACATCCCTAGTGGATCCGACGTAACGATTCTGGCTGCTAACATTTGCGTAGCATATTAACACAGCCCAACATGTATGCGAGAGGAATCTTATTCGGCAAGATGAAGTATGAACTTGGCGACCACAGCTTTGTCCGGTGTCCCGAACTTGATTTGACCGCCGACATTGATTTCAAGACAAAGGGCTGGGTTGGAGGCACTTACAACGCTATTGGCGGTGTAATCAAAAGGGAGAGCACTGGTGAAATCTTGTTTGAGCTTTCGGGTCTGTGGAACGAAGAAATGTTTATCAAAGATATGAGGGTAAGTTGCTCATTCCAGAACTCGCGAATTTCGCTAACATGGGTAACTTGAAGACGGGTCACCGAGACATGTTCTTTGACGCCATCAAAGCAAAGCCCAGCCCGCCGCTAGCCCGGCCAATCGAGGAGCAGGAAGAGCGTGAATCTCAAAGACTATGGGAAAAGACCGCCAAGGCCGTCAAAGAGCGCAACCACGAGCTGGCCACGGACGAAAAGACAAAGATTGAAGACCGACAACGCGAGGAGGCTGCTATCAGGGCCCAGGATAATGTCGAATGGATTCCGCGCCTCTTCCGTGCAGTTAGGAGCGGACCAGGAGAATCGGAGGAAGGCGAAGAGAACTTGGAGTGGATCATCAATGCTCATATGTTGGTGCCAACCCCATAAAATATCTTTGGTCAAGCAACTAACACCCCACAGTGATGCCGCAGCGTCTCCAGAGAAGCAGACGGAACAGATTCTCGCCATATACCCCATCGTAGCTGGCCAGACATTACACAGCACGACGTCCATTCCGCCACCGGCTCCCTCGCCAAAGGTGGCCAAGAAGTCGATAGACCATGTGGTTGCAAAGCCCAAGGAAGAGGACAGCCTAATTGATTTTGGGAATGAAGATGCTCCCGTACCAGCTGCAAAGTCACCAGACGAAATCGAGCGCATGCTCACGGCGACTGGCAAGCCCGCAGAAGGCCCCCTGATTGACTTTGCTCAGGACATGAAGAAGGATTTGCCAGCTGATGGCGACCTGCTGTAGGACTTATACCAAAAAAAAAAAAAAAAAAAAAAAAGGGGTTCGAAGATCTTGTGAGGAATGAAAATCTTTGGAGTAATCATTGGCTAGGCGGGTAGGAAATACCTTGACAGAATAACGGCGCAAACAACATCGGGCAAGGCTACGATATAAATGGGCGCGCACCGTGATGCATTTGTGCTTAATTTTCAGTGTTGGCAGGGAGCAGGTCTTTTGGTTTTAACACGGGCATGCGACGGGACTACCGGTAGCATTGGGAGGGCTAGCAAATATATCAACTATATCAACCTTATTCATTTTCATGTGCTAGATGCGTTGCTGATAATCGTAAACTCTCTCTTGATGACTTATTAACTTTGCTTTAGAAGATGCCCACCGGAACGCCAGACCTTGAGCGCAAGAGTACATGTATCCCTAATTATCCTTTGATTTCCCAAAACAGTCCCATTGATTGCGCGTACTCGTTTCCTCCTTTCCCCCCCCCTTTCTCTCTAAAACCTCCGTCTGGTGGGCTCCGGCGTGGGCGACCTGCTCACGCTCCGCTCGTCGCGGCCGCGCATCTTGAGCCACTTCTTGGTGCTGAGGGTGAGTTCGCGGTCGAGCTCGTCGCTGGGGTTCTTGCGGTGGATGAAGTTGCAGAAGCCGCCGCGGACGCAGCCCTCGCCCGAGTTGAGGCGGCAGCAGGCCTCGCGGAAGTCGGTGACGGGGCTGAGCTCGCAGTATATCGGGCGCGCGGCGTACCAGCGGCTGTTTAGCGCTTCGCAGGCGGCGGAGGCGGAGTCTTCGTATTTGAAGCGGGCGTAGACGTTTCCAATGAGGTCTTTTTTAGAATGTTAGCTATGGAAGTCCTCGTAAAAGGATTGGGGGGGAAGAACAGCATACGGTCATTGTTGTTGTCGCAGACGACGAGTTCCTCCAGCTCGCCGTACTTGCACAGCTCGCACCAAATGTCCTCGTAAAAGGCGTCAAAGTGGTTCTGCAGCTGCGACGGGTTCATCCTGTTCTTGGGGTCGTAGGCCGGGTTCTGGTACAGGTTGGGCATGAGGATGGTCTGGCTGTACGAGGGCTTGACGTGTTTTCGCGAGCAGCGATCGCCGTGGCGACAGGCGCCGATTTTGAAGTAGAAGGAGCAGTTGACCTTGTCGAGCTCGGTGCCGAAGATGGAGGCGAGGAAATTGGCCATTTTGTTGAGGAGTTGTGTGGGATTGGGGGATGTGACGAGGCTGTGGTTGATGTGGATTGTGGTTGTTTTAAAAAAAAAAGATGATATCAATTGGGAGGTTTGCTTATGATGGGAGGATTTGGAAAGAATCAGTATGGCTGGGAGCTATGGGAGCGCCACAATCGCGGACGAGGCTGAGTCACGTGTGTGGCTGATTAATTTGGTGGAACTCGTTCGACCCACTTAGAAACCGCTCCGACTTAGAGTTGTGGGGGGATGATTGTTCCTGGTTAACAACTGATGGCCTTGATAAAAAAGAACTACTGAGTTATGCATACTGCATGCTAGTTGCGATCTTTGGATACTGCTGAATTATGTAACCTCCTAGTCTCTACATGTCTCTCTGGCAAGGCTCTGAGTTATGTACAGGGATCAACTAATACCAATTGAATGATCTTTGTTAACACGACAAGCACTTGCATTCGTAGGCTCTGCGTTTGGCTGTTGCCACATGCAATAGAGCCTTAGTAAGTATCTACTAGGTATCTTATGAGGTCAAAGTACAGTCTCTCTGTCAGTTCTCTGGTATTCCTTCGCCAAACGATTGTGGACAAGAGAAGCTGTGTGTGCTCTTCGTCTGTTATATTTGGTCTCAGTGTTTCCAAGGACTTCCAAGAAAGCTTGCCGCTGCTCGTCATTGATTTGCCGCAAAAATAATTTTTCCAACGCCTCCACTAGGGTAATAGGGCCTCTATTTGATGAGATACCCTCAGCAACTGGCTTCTGTACAAGCCTATCAACATCAGCTGTCGGCTCCGTGGTATATTCAATTGCAGGAGCACTCATATTTCCAAGCTTTGAGTAGTGGAACAAGGAGTGACCGTTTTGGCTGAGCCCGATAAAAATCCCTCAGAGAGGAGAAAAGAAAATCAGAATCGTGGTGAGAAATATACGCAATACATGTACTCGGCTGCCAGCCTTGCGCTCTTTGTGGTGGGGGCCGGAAGTCGATGTGGCCACACACATGTAGCAAGTGATATAATAGGTACACCTAAACGACCTATAGCCTTAACCACTTACCCACACAGAGTACATGCATACCGCATCTTTTCGTGCTGTATATGTCTCGATTGCACCCAGTGGGATGCATATCTCCCCACGCAGCCCCCTCAGGTTAAAGGGTGGTGAGGTTTCGCAATTCCATCTCTATAACTACAACGCAAACCGAAATTTCAAACCTTCAATGTTATTCTAGGTGGAATGCTTCATAATATATTATATTTCAAGTACGGTTCGAATATCAACATCTCACAAAGCTCAAAGTAGCCCTTTCTATAACGTTCAGGCAGGCAAGGGCAACGTTATGGAGAAGGCGCTGCAAAAGTCAGATCAGCTTCGCACGCATAAACCTGTCTTTGCGCTAGATATATTTAAACCATTGGCGGCTACTCTAGCGGAATAGGCAATCAGCAGCAGGCCGTATCTGTCTAATCTCAGGCAGGATCTTATTACAGCCCTAGAGGAATGCGCTAACATCGTAGAAATGCTCCTCGTAGTTTAATCACTTATCACCAACAATCCCTAAGTGGCTCCTTATATAAGCAAGGCCCTGGAGGTATGATTAACAGCTCTCGAATTATCCTATTATGGCTAGGAGCTATGGGAGCGCTACAATCGCGGATGAGGCTGAGTTATGTATATGGCTGATTTATTTGGTGGGACTTGTTTGACCTCCCTAGAAACTGCTTCGACTTAAGTTGTAACACTTAACTAAATCCCGATTGATTTATGTTTTGTTTGTTTGTTTGTTTGTTTTATTATTAACGTCCGCTAAGTAAACTAGTTACATAAGTCCTCATCTGGGCACTAGGACGGTAGGAGCCGCGGTTGTTCAGACCCCGCGTTCGCTACGTTTCAATTTGACAAAAGAAATAGGGGGGGAAGTGTCAATCTATATCTGCGGGAGGGGGGCCATACGGGCTTGTTTCCTCCACTAGTTTCTGGAACTCCTTATAGCCTTTGTAGCCTAGGAGATACGTGAGATGTGTGGCTCCGAATAGGAGGTCTTTTTCCGGGATATCTGGGAGGAAGGGTGCGACCATCCGGCACTCCACGAAGTGTCCCTGGGTCCTGGGTTCGCCGCACTTGCAAGTAGGTCTTGTGTCGTGGCCGAACCTCTCGTGGTATTCTATGAAGTCGCCGTGCCCGGATCTCTCAGCCAGAAGTCTGTGGAGGATGGGGCGCGGAAGGTGGAGCTCAGGTG
This sequence comes from Trichoderma virens Gv29-8, assembly GCF_000170995.1. NCBI lineage: Eukaryota > Fungi > Ascomycota > Sordariomycetes > Hypocreales > Hypocreaceae > Trichoderma > Trichoderma virens. Next base: position 553,839 of record NW_014013657.1, on the reverse strand, counting down.
GCATCGCGAGGGCGTCGAGCTGCCAGCGTCTGTAGTATGACGGGGAATTGTCATCCCAGTAGGCTTCTAGTTCCCGATTGATTTAATCCAGATTGTTGCATTCATTCTTATGCCAATATTCTCTGAGAAGTTGATGACTTTGACAGAAAATATTTTATGAGTTATGGATATTGTTTGTATTAGAAGCCAGGGCTGTGACCTCTGGATATTTCTGGTTCATCAAGCAAAACCCCTCCATTCTTCATAGTGCAGCACCGGCATGAAAGCTCATGGGAGCTTCAGTTGTAGTGGCCATGTTTCTAGGCTTTGATACTGTGCGGGGTAAGTGAGTTTTGTGTGAGCTGAAAAAAAGTCTCTCAGTACCTGAGAAATAAAGGAGCGGGAGTTGGCGTGAGAAATATATCGTCCGTTTACTACCTTGTCCTTTGTTGTCTTTAAGGTGAGATGGTGATACAGTTACAGTTGAACTGGTCAGGAGGCCGGAACCAGGATAGCTGGATGGAGGCATCCAAGTTTCGATTAGTTCTTTGTTGCTTGAAAAATGATTACAAAAGAAGAATGATTTCCCCTTTATTTGGAAGGATCAGAGACAAATACAATCATTATTGTACACATAGCTGCAAGATCGTAGCGCAATTCTGCCTCTATCATTTCAACGCATGCTTCAGTTTCAAAGGCTTATTCTACGTGCCAACCATCCCTGAGACGATTCGGTTACCAGAATGTCGGGTGATAATGTGCCAGATAATTATGTGGGGGAGCTGGAGGTCATTCACAAAGTCAAATCTGGCTTCACTGAAATTGAGTAAGAAAGCGACTACCCATCATACCGAAATGTCTCTCATTCGCTAATCATACGGGGTAGCGTCGTCATAGTCCATGGAATGGGACAAGACCCGCGTGAATGTTGGATGACTGACTCGGCTGATGAACAGAATGAAAGTTCTGTACTTAGACACATCCATAAGCAAACCAACGCACGCATCATGTTGTTCAACTCCAAAGTCAAGGATGGCGTCAACCCCCTTTCAACTGATAGTTTAACTCAGATTTCTAAATTGCTCCTAAAGGAACTGTCACTTTTAAGATCTGGGAATGATAAGGTCAGTTCAGTCTCACCAGTAGGTGAAAATCGACTTTATGATAACATAGATATACAGGACGAAAGAATCCCAATAGCCTTCATAGCGCATGACTTGGGCGGAGCCATTGTGAAAAAGGTGACTATCTTAACCCTCACTCACTGGAGAGATATTTTGTTCTTCTCTTACATCTCTTTAGGCTCTTGTCCTAGCGGAGAGTGATACAAACTGCCTGTACTTTAGCATCGCCCAAGATGTCATTCAGCTGGTTAGTTCTAATCAATTCCTCGTGCCATTTCATACTGCTAATAATACCACAGATTTTCATTGACGTGGTCCATCGAGCTCTTAAACCAATATTTTCTTCGTCTCTGATACCACCTCAAACGAACTTTTCGGCCAATGAACTCCAAGAATTTTCAATATCGCTTGAACGTCTTTCAGTAGACTTCGTCTCGCTCCATACTTGGCGATACATCATCAATGTCTACAAAGATATCGATGGTGAAGCGAAAGACGCTAATCCCGTAAGTCTTCCGCTACCTGCACGTCGATGCAAGTCTATTCTCGTATCTAATGAAAATAATCTCTTCCGCAGGATGCTGCGTACTACTCGGCCACAACAGGTCTAGTTCATGAGATTAATATCCCAAGACAACCAAATCCCAATGGCTTATTCAACCTTTCAAAAGACGGGTTCGCTATATCTACTATAATTAGAATCTTCAACGCAGGTAAGTATAGACTACTGCCTAAAGGCATTTGAATTATTGTTCTGTGGCCTATTTTTAACCTCGGTCATACAGGAAACGAGCCTGATTACCAAAAATCTCTGTCATATCTAGAGAAGGCATCGCCTATGTTTACCATCCCCGATGATCAATATGACTTGTTCATGTCAGAACCAGGTGTCGAGGTACAGAGCGCCTATCGTGCTTGGCTAGAAACATCTCTTTCACCACGTTTCATTGCCACTAGCGGAGCCTGGGGAGCCGGGAAGAGCCTCAACGCTCGAACTCTGTTTCGCAAACTGAAAAGGCAATCGAGCTTGGTAGCATATTTCTCCTTTTCGGCAATTGATGCGAGTAAAGGCTCCTTTGAGAGTTTTCTAGCATCAGTCATTTTCCAATTCTTAAATCAAGATCCAGGAAGATACCTCAAGGTTGCGGATTCATTCATAGCCATGGAATACTCAGATATCTGGGCTGAAACTGCTCTCCTTCAGCTGTTCCGTTCTATTTTGGACATCAACAAAGATTCAATTCCTCTGACCTGATTGTCGATGACCTTCACGAGTGCGAGTCAGCTCGGAGAATAGTTGACACATTGGCAACAGCCGTGAGAAATGGCGGCTCTCTCGCAAAGCTTAAAGTGGCCATTTTTTATAACGTTCAAGCAGGCAGTGGCAACGATATAGAAGAAAGAGTGAAAGCAATCGATCAGTTTGGTTTGTGCAAACCATTGGCAGCTCCTCCAGAGGATCAGGCAATCAGCAGCACTCTTGGACATGATCTTACGCTGGACATGTTCAAACCATTGGCAGCTCCTGTAGCAGATCAGGCAATCAGCAGCAGCCCGTATCTCTCTGATCTTAGGCAAGATCTCATAGCAACCTTAGAGAAATGCAAGAACACTACAGAGATGCTCCTCATAGTCCAATCCCTCGTCACTGACAACCTGAAAGCGGTCCCTCATACACCCAAGACGCTAAAGGCCCTAATCAGCAGCTCTCAAATTGTCCTAAGCGATGTTGTCTCTGATACATTCAAGAGCCTTCCAGGTTGGGGAAGAGCTGCGCTGGGCTGGATTGTATACTCTAAGCGACCACTGAGGCTGAATGAACTCGCAGTCGCCGTAGCCCTTACAAATGATAAGGCCAAGTTTTCGTCTAGTTTGGATGCAATGAGTTTGCATGCAGATTTTGGTGTTTGTATACAATTCCTGTTTGGGCCTTTGGTGAGCTTCAAAGGAGGGGGAATAATTTTCAACGACAAGGCCGTGAGAGACCATTTTGTGAAACTGATCGAGGAGGAACGAGCATGTGAGCCTGCTGAAAAAAGCTTGCCGAAGGTTTCGACTCAAGGAGATGCAGAAAGCCTGCATGTGCTAAAGGCTATAATACCTGGGGACGCAGAAATCGCAGGTATTCTGCTAGGATACCTTTCTTGGCAAAATTTCATCTGCCCCTTGGATGAGACGTTTCAATTAGAGACGTTCATACGACCACAAGGAGGGTTATTTGCTCTGATGAACTACGCTGTTCGGTTTTTACCCTTCCATTATTCGGCTTGTCTTGGGATATCGAAGTCATTCCAGCCCTCCCAGCTGGCCATGTGGTCGAGATTATATTCCAAATTAAACGGCAGTTTTCCTGCCCCATGTCTTCCCACTCATCTGTTACATACTGCTGCTATTGAAGGGTTTGCCGAGATATTTAAGGCAGTTGGGGGAAACATTGAGCGCCAGTATCGCAATGTCGTCATCAGATTGGCCTGTGAGGCTGGACACTTGGACATTGTGCGTGAACTTATGGCCTCTGGGGGGGCATTTGATGTTGCAGAAGCTTTACGTCTTGCAACTGTGCGTGGGCATGCCGATGTTGTTGATTTCATTGTGGCATATATGAAGGACAAAACGCCTCAGAGCCTGCTCCCCCTGGTTGACCAGCTTCTGTACAATTCAGTTACTGTTGGTTCCGCCAAGCAAGTTGCCCTTTATATCAGTATTGGCGCCAATGTAAATGCTGTCACAGAAAATGACACACCACTACAGAGTGCGGTTTTCGATGGCCATGAGCAAATTGTCCAACTTCTACTTCAGTGTGAGGGTGTGAGCGTGAACTCGAGAGGGGGAACCTCTGAATTAGAAGATCCTGAGTATGACAATCCTCTCATTTTCGCTGCAATGAACAGTCACGAGCTCATAGTACAGCACCTTCTAGATGCGAAGGCTGATATCAAATGCGTCAACTCGATGAAGGAAACGCCCATTGCACCTTGCCGCAGAGAATGGGCACCTAGGGATTGTTCGGCGTCTAATTGACGCCGAAAGGCCGGATTATTCTGCCTTGAACTGTCAAAACTCACTTGGAATCTCGCCACTGATGCTTGCTTGTAGCAATGGCCATACTAGCGTTGCAAAGTTCTTATTGGAACAGAATGCAAGTGTAATGCTACAAGACCGTTGTCAAGAAACTGCGGTCCACCACGCTCTCCACCCCGATGGCGAGGATTTGGCCATGTTAATCCTCAAACACCCTGATTTAGTCTACGACTTCAAACACATCGGTGATATATTCCTCAGAGCTGCACTACTGGGGTTTGGAAGAGTCATTCGCCATTGCTTGAAATCAACCAACAAAGAGAGTAAATCCTCCTTACAAGAATACCGTAATGAGAAGGGAGAGAGAGCTCTTCATTTTGCCGCTGCAAACGGGCATATACAGATCGTCGAACTTCTCCTCTCTCTACGAGCAGAAAGAGACCCAGTGAATGGGAATGGCCAAACACCCCTGGCACTTGCAGCGCTAAAAGGAGAGGCAGAGATCGTCAGACTTCTCTTAAACAAAGGCGCCAACGCTCATGCACGAATACCTTTCCGCCAGACCATCTTATCTCAAACAGCCAGAGACGCCAAAGACTCTGTCAGGCATGCTAAAGTAGTTAGCATGTTACTGAAAATGACAAATATAAACCCTAATCATACCGATAAGTTCCAACTGACCGCCCTTCACTGGGCAGCATTCTGTGGCAATCTTGAGATCACCAAGGCCCTCTTAAAACACCACAAGGTCAATTGCAACTTCTCTAACAGGTTGCGGTGGAATGCTCTCCATTATTTCGCGGATAGGAAACATAATTCGGCGGAAATCGCCGAACTCTTGATCAAGGCTGGGACAGATCCCCTCGCACGTTCTGTTGATAACTAGCTGCCGATCCACCTCGCGTCCAAGTCTGGTAACATTCCACTGTTAGAGATCCTCTGGATGTACAGTCCAAAGTCTCTAGAAGCCAAGACCGACAAGGGATATAGTGTTTTGCGTTCTGGCATTGGCTCTGTTGAGTCGGTCGAATGGCTCATGCGTCACGGAGCAGATGGAAATACTAGGGATCTTGTTGGTGACACTCCCCTTATAAAGGCTGCCATGAAGGGATTGGACAAAACTGTCAGCGCGCTTCTTAGCCATGGATGCAATGCAGAGCTTGTCAACAAGGAAGGGAGAACTGCCTTGCATTTTGCAGCGAAGAGTGGCCACGTTGCCATTGGTATAAAACTATTGGAGAAGCACAAGAAGTTGCTCTCCTCCAGAGACACAACTAATCTCACAGCGATTCACTACGCCATTCGCAATGGCCAGGGAGAATTCACGAAGATGCTACTCAATGAATTCTATCCCAAGGTGGACAATAGCACTCTCTTGGGCGACCTGTGTGCCAAAATGGCTAGTGACGGGGAGACGCCTCTAATATCAGCCGTCAGAACGGGACAATGTGATATTGTGCGCCGGCTTCTGGAGCTCGGGGTAGAAACTGAGCAACGAGATAAGCACGGCTTTACAGCATTGCTTGAAGCGGTAGAAAAACCGACTGACATTAGTTTGGAGATGATTCGCGCCCTCCTGGATACTAACATGCCAAATCACGCAAATGTCAACTCTGGAGGCGGCGTATATCCTACTGCGCTGCACAATGCAGCTGAATGTGGCAAATTGGAGGTGGTTGAGGAGCTGATCAAGTTGGGAGCACGAGTGAATGCTGAAGGTGGAGAGTATAACACTGCCCTTAATGCCGCGATTGTGAATGGTCGCTCTGACGTTGCAAAATTTCTCCTCGAGAAAGAAGGCTGACCCAAACCTGTCTGCGGGCCGCTTCGCCAATACCCTAAGCGTGGCATTGTTCTACCAAACTCATGAGCTCGTTGCACCACTGCTCAAGGCAGGTGTCAATATCAATGCCACAGATCGCGTGGGACGCTCAAACCTTTACATAGCCACTCTTCGACAGTCCTGGGATATCATGAAGCAGCTGCTCAAGGAGTCCGATTCATTAGACGACCAAGGTCGTACCTGACTGCATCACGCAGCCCATAAAAGGGAATCCGGCCCCATTTCTGCACGTCCCCAACGGTGAGGAAGCAGGTCAGCAAGGAGTTGTGGGCTGGTCCGACAGAATGGCCAAGGGCAATGATGGATGAACTCCTGAGAATATTGCCATTGCATAGGTTCAGGGAGTGAGCCTAAGAACGAGGAGGATTTGGGGGATGGTAAGCGAACAAATGTTTTGTATAATAAATCATCTGTGTCTTTAGTACCTGGTCGTTCTTTAGGACTGTTGTAGTCCATATATTTGAAGTTCGATGAGGAATGCCCAGTCACCCTAGAGAGGCATGTGTTGATGTAGTTGTGCTGCTCCGTGTGACATTACTAAGCATCCATGTGGAAATGATGCGTATCAGCCACATGCTAGCTGGGTACAACTTATTAGGAGACATTTAAATAGCCTTGTACCTGTGTATAAAATCCATGCACGGTTCTGATTGGATTAAACTCGGCATTATAAGACTTGTATACATTCACATGCCGATTTTCTCTGTGAGACTGGCGATTTCATGTATTTTACGGAGAACAACAAGGCTGAATGGATTTTACTTCAAACCAAAATCCGCTGAAGCCTCGACCCATATCTCTTTTGGAAGGGCTGCAGAAACGCGCCCCGACGCGCCTTCCTGAAATTGGCACTAACCTGGGGGACCTGCAGAAAGCTATCACGGTGCTATACTCGATTGGGCAGTGCCTTTAATCATATCCCCTGACGCTGGAGACTCGACTCTTCACCATACGAAATCACCGTACACGAATCGCTGTCCTAATCGTTGATTCTCGCCCAGTTCCGCCCTTGTTTCCAAGCAAAGCAATGACTTTACCATCGACGCACCATCACCAAGACACGTGCGTTTGGTGAATCTAATCTCCTCTCTTCTTCTCTCAGACATCCTCCCGAATCGGCACCATGGATCAAGCAGACATCCCCGCGCTGCTCTCTCGCTTGGCGAGCCCTGAAGATGCGGCCCGTAAGATGGCCGTCTTCAAGCTCCAGTCGTCCATCAACGATCCCGCCTTCGCCGACGTCTTCATCTCCTCGGGTGGCCTCGTCGTCTTGCGCCGCCTCATCATGAGCTCTGGCGGCAACACGCTGGCCTACTCGCTCCAGAGCCTGACGAGGCTGCTCGAGGTCGACATGGGCTGGGACATCTTCGAAGGGCCGACCGCGAGCGAATTGGTGGAGCGCATTGTGGAACTGATTGTGACGAATCCCCTGGTTAACATCCTTAGGGGCGCCATGTCGATTCTGGTTGCCCTTGTCGGCCATTCGCAGTCGAGCGGCCCCGAGCCGCCGTCTCAAGATCACGGAGCCTTTGGGTTTCGCGCGCTGAAGCCTGCCGTCGCCGTGTACCCGCAGTTTTTCGACGTTGTGGTGCAGCAGCTCAATAGTGCCGATCATGCCCTCTGTGCGAACGCTCTCATGCTGGTCAACGCTTTGATTCGAGATGCCTTGTCGACTAAGAGCGTCATGGCAAGCGGGAACGGAAAAGCTGGTGGCGAAGAGTGGCCCAAACTTATGAAACGGCTGCAAGACTTGGGCTTGATCAAGGCAGTTTACAAGTTGATGCAAGGCTCCGGGCTTCAAGACCTCGCCCACCCTGCACTGGAGTTTCAGAACTTGAACAAGGTTGTGCTCAGAAAGTGGAGGGACGTAAAGGTGGATCTAGAACGACCAGAACACAGGCGCTCGCTCAAGAGTCTTCACCTGTCGAGCGCACCGGACCGATCCACAACCAATGGCCATAACAGAGAGGGATCGGGAGACACGACGACGACCAAGAAGGAGGGCAGGAAGCACAACCCAGAGAAATGGAGGAGACTCGGTTTCGAGACGGAGAGCCCTGCACAAGACTTTGACGTGGCTGGGTATCTCGGCATGATGGATCTGACCGACTACGTGCGCAAGAATGAGGACCGGTTCCAAAAGCTGCTGTTGGAGCAGGCCACAAAGCCATTGCATGAGCGCTGTCCAATTGCCCGGGCGAGCTTGTCTGTGACGATGATGCTCTACGAGCACTTTGACGTGGATAAGGCAGATATGGAGGACATGAAGGGATACCAGGGAGTCGAGACCAAGGACTACGACAGGGTGTTTCGACCACTGCTGCTGCAATGGCCTCGACTACACACTGCTGGGCTGCACGCCTTCTTTCGCGTCTGGAAAGCTACAGGGGCTGTTTTAGAGGACTTTGAAAAGGTGGCAGAGCTGGTGCGTATCTTGATAGAACGGGTTGCTGGCCAATCCCCCCGCACGAGCGATGTTATGGAGGTGGAGGACGAGTTGCAAGAATACGATATATCTAGACTGCGGGAGCTCCAGATGGAGCTGCTTCAGATGTCATTCGAGGAGACCTGGGGCAAGCATCTCTACCAGGTGCGAGATGTACTAAAGCAGGAGGCCCTGCAGTTTGTCAAGGAGCAGAGAGTCCGGTGTCTTCTCCAAGGCGCCTGGTTCCATCGGCCAGCCTCACAGAAGGATGAGACAGGAGAGAAGAAGCCTTGGAGGTTTGCCAAGCTGTCGCACAATCGCCGCTACTTACACTACACCGATTTTGAGAAGCAGATGGCACAAGATCCGGGCCTGAATAGCCTGCAGGAGAAGATTGACCTCACCACCATAAGCTCCGTTGTGTCCAACGTCTCTGCGTCCAACGACGACTCCAAGACGACGGCTAGCGGAGCGACGATTCAAAACATCACCAGCGGTGGAGAGAAGTCGACGACCAAGATTACCATCTACAGCTTCGTGAACCCAGCCGATGCTGTGACTGGCAATGCGGATGCGAAGGAACAGCCCATCTTGGCTCTCTGGCCCACCAGCCATAGCGTGGCCTCGGAGTGGCTCGACGGCATGTTGATGATACTCAACCAGGCGCCGATCACGGCCGAGACAAGCAAGTTGGTCAATCTGGTGGGCGGATATGGGCTGAAGATTAGGCTGCTCAATGTGAGGATGGATGAGGGACCTGCTGGAGGCGGAATCGTGCCAAGCCGAGAAGGGCTGGACGAGGACTACTTTTACGAGGTCTAATCTGCCCAACTCTCTCTCTCTCTCTCTCTCTCTCTTTTTTTTTTTTTTTTTTAATGATGTTCTTTTTTTCCTTATTGTCTGCTCATCTCAGTCGCTTGTTGTTTCCCTTTTGTTTTGCGATATACCCCATCTTTGAACGGCAGGTCTGGCATAGTGAGAGCATCAACTAGATGTGCGTTGGGTTCACGCCTTTTTTCTCATATACATTTTATATGAATAATATACGCATTGTATAATATTAGACGCAATATATAATACAGACTGTGGTGCGTCTCCAGCAAGGCTCTCATAACGGCTGTCACGGTATATTTGGTAGTCTTGATCATATGTTTCTTGTCTACAGTTCTTGTCACAATAGAATTCTTTGTGCCAATTGGAGTATACCTAGAAGCCCACAATTCACCCACAGCTTCCTAAGCTCTCTGATAAAGCATCTGATATGACCAGGAGCGTTGATTGAGTATAAAAAAGGCTGCTACTGCAATCCAAGAGTGCAGCGAGCAAATGAGACATGCATGTCCTCTATTAGGTACTCATGCTTGAATGGGTGCCCAAAGCTGGGTTCATGTTCCCACCATTGCATCCATGGCATGGGGCACGTTCGCATAAGACAGACGTGTGTGATGGGGCGCTTTCCGACTCACTTTTCGATGTCCGGATACCCGGAAGACAGTAGAGGAATCATCTAGAAACTAGAAAGAAAATTCATCAAGATCTACTAGTTTAGCATCCATACAGTACAAGGGAATAGGCGGTGTTCACCGCATTGTCGTAGAACTCGGATCCAAGGAACTAGAGGCGCTAGAAATATCTTAGTGGTACCCGAGATCTGCTGCTAGAGCCGCTACAGGTAGGTCGCAGCAGGCGGGCAGCCGGCCATGTTGCCATTGCCAGACAGTCTTACCAGTTGGAGTGCTAATCAGGATAAGACATGGCCTGGTTTTAGTCGGGTCTGCGAGACAGCTGGTCTGCAACCTCATTCGCCGGCCTGGAGCCAGAGAGCGGTGACCTGTTGCTGCACCGGGGTGGATAATGATGTGTAGCAATGCAGCAGTGCTGGACAATGTACTATGTAGAGTACAGGTAACATTTACAGGTCAGAGTCCGGTGTGTAGGTGGGCAGTAGCCTGTAGCTGCCCGATCACCCTCGCCGCTTCTCCCCTCCTCCTCCTCCTCTTTTCTTTTCTTTTCCTCCTTTCCTTTCTCTTCTTCTCCTCTTCTTTCTCTCTTCCTTCTCCTCATTCCTCTTCTTCGTCCTTTCTTTCTCACCCCCGAGGAGGAAAGAATCGAAGACGACGAATCCATCAGGTGGCGGTCTGCGCTTCCTGAGGAGGGGTTGCGGGGGCACTCCAGGTACGTACATTTACACGCATGCGACTCTGTGCTGTAAACAGTGAATCTCGCGTCTCGCTGGGCGGTGGCTTGGAAAAAAAGAAAAAAGAAACGTGAATAATAAAACGAGGCGCAATGGAATTCCCTTGATTGGCCTCTTCTTTCCTTCCTGTCTTGACTTCAATGGCCTTACAGTGCATTTCTCTAACTCACATGTGATTCCTAGAATAGCCCGGCTTTGCCCAAAACAGACTTTTTGGGTGGCTGAGGCAGTACGTACCAGCACTCGTATCTTTGTCCTCCATTTGCCACGTATTCGCACCCCTGGCATCCAGGAACCTCCGAACTCTAAAAAAAAAATAGAGATCGACACTCTTACTCCTTTAAACCGGAGAGACAACAGACACCAACTTTGCTTTTGAGCAGCTTCAAGAGACCTGCGCCGTTCAGCTCTGGTATGTACTGCTCCTGTTCCGTGGCATGACAATCTCCTCTTCTCCAATTCAATTGACAGCGGCGTCACCCGTCTTGACGCATTCATCCTTGGGATTCTGTACCCGGCCACGCAAGCATTACGATATCACCAAGTGCCGTTCGCTAATTGGGCCCTCTTTTCTCTAGCTGCGTATCCAAGCTCCTTGCATACTCAATATCGGATTACCGTGGCATCTACAGTCGCTGTTGCCTGATCACTCCTTGCAGCCACGCGCATCAGCATAGCATCGGCATCTATATATCTCGACAAGTTCAGTGTTCAGACAAGGACATCAAGGCCAAAAACCATCCAACATGTCTCGCATCCAGATTCCCCTCGACCTCATCACGTCCCGCCTCAACCTTGGAGAGCGCTTCCAAGGCCTCCGTGCGGGACCTCTGAGCGGCCGTTTCTCCAATCTGCGCCCCATCTCCGAGTTCTTCGACTTCAAGCGTCTGTCCAAGCCGGCCAACTTCGGCGAGGTGCAGTCCCGCGTCAACTACAACCTGGGCCACTTCTCCAGCAACTATGCTGTCGTCTTTCTCATGCTCAGCATCTACGCCCTCTTGACCAACTGGCTTCTGCTCTTCGACATCATCTTCGTTATCGGAGGCATGTTTTTAATCAGCAAGCTTGACGGCCGAGATCTCGAAATTGGAACATTCAAGGCCACCACTTCCCAGCTTTGGACTGGATTGTTGGTCATCAGCATTCCCATTGGTCTTATTTCTTCTCCATTCTCGACCCTGCTCTGGCTCATCGGAGCTAGCGGCGCGAGTATTCTCGTAAGTATCATCCCGACAACTGTATTTGGCGGCCCTGACATGCTAATTGGATCCAGGGCCATGCGAGTTTCATGGACAAGCCCATCGATGAGGCTTTTTCCGGGGAGGCGGTCTAAATGGTCGGCCGCGAGCTCCCAAATTTGCGCCCCAATGGGGAAGACCATCGCGGCGCGGGCGGAGGGAAACAAGTGGGGATGCTGCGCAATACGGAGGCAGGGTTGAGGAGTTGTTAACGGACGAGGATGATACGGATTCAGGGAATAGAGAAAACGGCGTCGCACGCCGCAGGAACCGGCGCTACGACACGGAGGAGGAGGATAGCTCATCTGGTGATAGCTACGACGAGGACTATTCAGATGATGGCGAGCATGACGAGGATGAGCGGGAAGAGGCTTTGGTGCAAAAGGCGCTCTACCGGATCGAAAAAGCCCAAGCCAAGGGCCGGACTGACGTACGGCTGAGCAAGGAGGAGGTTGCGGCCCTCGAGCGGAGGCAGCGGCGCATGGAGGAGGAGGAGCGAAGAAACCGCAGGCGGCGCCAGGAGCGTGTGGCCATACCGCTTGCTCAGTTTGAATCAATGGCTCGACTCTCAGGCTCACGCCAGGCTTCCGGCTCCGGTTCATTGTCAAGACAGCCTTCCGGGAGCGACGCGCTTGGAGACGACGACGTGGCCTCTCCACCAATGGGCTACTTCCCCCCTCCCAGCTCACGCCCTCGCCCAAAGTCTGGTATTTCTACATCTCGGCCATCTAGCATCCATGAGGACACGTCAAAAGACCCCTTCCAGTATCAAACAGCTGGGCCCCGTGCTTCACATGCTGCTCCTAAGCGCCATGGCTCTGGTCAGTCATCAGATCTGAGTTCTATGTCACGCCGTGGCAGGCCCGGGTCCACGTCTGGCTGGAGCCAGCAAGGATCGTCAAGGCGGCAAAGCTCCGAGGAGACCAGCGAGGAGCTGTCTCTGGCGGACGAGAGCCCAGTTCAAGCTGCCAAGGGTAGAGAAGACATAGTGGTCGAGGTGGAACCTGAGTCTCCTCCTGGGCGTGAACAGGCCTCGTCGCGCACGCGTTCAACAACGAGAAAGAGGCCTGAGCCGGCGCCGACAAGGAGGACGACATCGAGTAGGACGACTACGGGATCAGGGACTTCTTCGGGAGTACGAAGGAAGAGGAGAGAGGGTGAAGCGCGTTGATTCGGTCTGGTTGATTCCTCTTGCGAAAAGTTTGATTTAATAGGCTCGTATTATTATGATGAATATATACTCGTGTCAGGATACTCTTGAGAAGCCCGTCAAGTCACATGTATCGGAGTTGTCAGCACGTAGAAAGGTGATAAGCAACCACTATATCACCCATTTCCCCATTGATCCATCCTATGTTCTTTCCAGACCGAATCAGTAAGTAAATTCCTGCTGCTGCCTCTCACTGGCATTATAGCTTCAGTCTGTTTTATGCACAAGCACAAAGTAAACAATGAGCGACTTGCGATACCCACCCCTCGGCTTGCTGACTAAACATCGTGCCGCGGCTGCGGGTGACATCGTATCCCTGCCATCAGCTCCAGCTCCAGCCTCGCAGCTTGTTATTTGTTATTGTTTCCATTTCCATACTCGTGATACATAATAGTATTTTCCATAGGAGCGTTTCTCGTTTCGCGTCCATTTTTATTCTGCATCTATAGCGAAGCGATACTCTTTCAGCTCGACGCGATACCCCCCTTGTCTACACTCACCATCAAGGTAGCTGCTAAGCACAGCCGACGCAACAATCACAATGAGCGCAAGAAGCGGAGCGAAACGACTCATCAAGGAGCTGGAGAGCTGGCGCAAGGAGCGCAAGGACGAAAAGGGCGTGGAGAGGCTGGGCCCGGTCAACGAGGATGACTTATTCGAATGGGAAGCCGTCATCAACGGCAGGGAGATTGGCTCTGGCTACGATGGTGAGTTTGACTCTTCTTCTTGTCTCTCGTCGACGTTTTGCTTGTGGTTCTTGTTTTTTTTTTTTTGGCTAATTAATTCGTGTTACAGAGGGCCGCTGGCTCATCAACATCCAGATCCCCGCGCAGTACCCGCTGCAGCCGCCCAAGATGCGCTTCGTGACGACGATTGTGCACCCCAACATTGCGCTGCAGACGGGCGAGATCTGCCTCGACCTGCTCAAGGACAAGTGGACGCCGACGTACAGCGTGCTGCAGTGCGTGCGCGCCGTGCGCATGCTGCTGAGCTACCCCGAGACGGACAGCCCGCTCAACGTCGACGTCGCGGCGCTGCTGAGGGGCGGCGATGTTTTGGGGACGCGGAAGCTGGTGCAGTATTGGTGCTCTGAGCCCGAGGGGAGGTATGATGGGCCGTAAAGGGGGGGGACGTGGGAGAGGGTTTTGGTTTTGGATTCGGATGTTTGATGGTTTATATGTACGAACGTTTGTAATTGCTAGATGGTGGTGATATTGAATGGTTTGGATACCTAGGGATGGGTTGGATGATATGCTACGAGCACGAGGTTACAAAGGGACTTGGCCGTGGATCGAGCTTCAAGGATAATGCAGAACGCAAAATGCCCAAAAAAAAATATCGTCTTTGCACATCGCATTCATTGATTGATTGAATCTATTCCAACTCGCGTAAAAACATGGCTCTACTGCCGCCCACCCCCTTCCCAAGTTACATGACTAAAAGACAATATGATAAAGTAACGCATCGAGCATCCCCTGAGAAACAACCTTGATTACCTCCTCTCCCCCTTTTTCAATAAAAGCAATAGCCCCAGACCATCCACCATGACAAGAGACCGGACAAGGGTGTGGCCTGGAAATAAAAGATTGAAAACGGCTTCCTTCCCTCCCCTTTTTTTGGGTTTGTCTGTTTCCCCTCCTCCCTGCTGATGCCTGCGATCCCGACAGTAGTGATTGAAAAAGATATATAAGAAAGAGGGGGGGAAGGGGGATTTTTTCTATATAAAATTTCAACATGCCAGAGGTTAAGAGGTTAGATGCTTTCCACGAGAAAACGCCCGCGCCATGCCGCGCCGTGCCTGACCCTGCCCTGACTTCCTACCCAAGACACCCCGAAGCATCTTTTTTGTTTTAAAAAATCGATTCCAGAGAGTTGTAAAGAGGGGAGAATGAATCATGCAACCTGAGCATTTGATCCCTTACACCTCTCAATAGGAGCCCTCCTCCAATGCCATCGACGCTCAGCCCAACAGTCATAACCGTAATAAAATAAAGTGACAGGAGAGAACCGTCAAGTGAGAGAAAAAATTGGGGCGTAAATGTTAATTTACTCATTATAATGGTAGACCTAGACACATCAACGTTAGATAAGATATGCTTTAAACTTGGAGCCAAGAAGCTGGTGGCTTACTTTGTAGTTGGGGAGCCCGTACGGCTGCCACCCTAATCGCTTGGCCATCTTGGCAAAACCCTCGCTCTCAATCAGGTGGTAGAAGGAAAAGGCAGGGAACATGGCTCCGTCACGGTGCACATCAGCCTTGACCAGCAATGCGGTAGCACCAACTCCATCGAGGGGCTGCACCAGGTTCTTGTCACCACCAACAGTGTTCATGTAAGCAAGAAGTGTTCTGTAGGTTGCGAGCTCAGCGTAGCCCTCGAGCAGGATATCGTCCGGTCCCATTTGCTCCGCCATCTTGAGCGCATTCTCGCTGTCCTGCCAGCTGTTGAAGTCGTACGGCCGCTCAGCCATCTTCTTGGTGTCGGGGTCGTAGTATTTCTGGAAGCAGTTGGCAACGATGATGGCCTTGTCGTGGGACGCAAGATCCTGGATCAGCGTGGGGGGAGACTCGACAATGTCGGCGTCGAGCCACAGAACCCACGAGGTGGATGGGCCCAGTGTCGTGAAGAGCAGCGAGTTGCGTGCCTTGGCCATGACCTCACGGCGGGCCTTTTGGTTGCCCATCTTGTGGCGCTCTTTTTCGTCCTGGGACGCCACGGCAGGGTCAAAGTCCTGGCGCAGGATGATGATGCTCTTGAAGCGGTCCTTCTCCGGGCCATGGTTCTGCGTCTTCTGGATCTGCTGCTGCAGAAGAGACGTCGCTTGGTTGCCCTCCTTGGTCTTGGGCAGGATGAAGCCCAGGGTGATCAGCTCATGGGGGTAGCTGAGGCGCAAGAGATTGTCCCAATACTCCTGGTAGAACCTGGCCATGGGCGTCAGGATCAGGATGTGCTCCTTGTTCTTGACGGGATCCGCCGTCACGGTGACCTTGTTGAGGTTGTATCGCGTAACCGGCGGAGGGCCTTGGACAGCGCCTGACCGCGGGCTCTGGTAGGGCGAGGTAGGGGGCGATAGAGGATGCTGGGCCGAGATGATGGACAGACGGCTGGTGGAGGCGGGGCTCGAGGGCGAGACGAGGAAGATGATGATGAAGATGCAAAGCACCGCTCCCAAGATCAACGTCGAGGAATTGGCCTTCTTGAGGCGGACGGACCCCATGGGACGAGCCATGGAGCCTGATTTTGGTGGGCGTTGGTGATAGTGATGGGATTCGGATTCGATTTCGTTATCGCGATCAATTCGACCGGAGAGCAGCGCGGCGCACGCACAGATGCAAGAGCAAGAGGGATGGAGGAGAGGAAAAAAGACACTGGTGCGTCCAGCAGAAACGAGCGTCAGGGCATGGACGTTGAAGATTGGTCGTCTGTGCAGGAGTTGCGAAAGAAGGCAGAGCAAACTGCTCGTGCTCCGGTACTCGTACGCCCTCGCTAGTACCAAGTGGTACTTTGGGAAAAGGACAGAGTCAAAAATACGAGCAATTGCCTCTAAATCTAAATCAGGGGTCTCCGATTATGTCAGGCTAGGCCTATCACAGGTATAAAATTTCGATGGATCAATTGATAGCACCAAAGCATATGCTACAGTGCAGGTGGCTGTGGTTGCAGTACTAGACTTGATACGCCAGAGATCAAATGCAACTCTGCCATTGGGGCAATCAGAATATTATCCCCAAGATTGGAGGAAATCATGGACCTTCAATGTCGTAAATGGTCAATGCGGTGTGCGTGCCTGGAAAAGGCAGACGGGAGCCAAGAAAAGATCATCCCCCAGCACCTGTAGTAATACCTGTAGCAATACCTGTAGCGATAGGCTAATAGTGCACTGGGCACCCTGGAACCCCCCTGCTCCGGGCATGTGCCTGACTGGTACCGCTCCCGGCTTCCATCGCTAGCCTGTGCATTTCTAGCAGGCCAATTCCGCCTTCAGTTGTCACGACTCGAAACGTTTCTCTTCATCCAAACATCCGCTCTTTGTTGATTCTCTAGTCCGGAGCCGCACAAGAATACATTTATCTGCAGTATCCCTTATCTCCATCACCGCAATGGCTTCTGATAAGATGGACCGCGGCCTCGACGAAATCATTGCAGACAAGGTTGGTCCACGCATCCATCTTCCCATACCGCCAGCCTCGTCCTCTCCCGAAGTCGCAAGACCATGGCTAACTCGTCCATCAGCGCAGCAATGGACCTCGAACCCGACGCGGTGGTGGCGACCGCCGCCGTGACCGTCAGGACTATCCCCGTGACGGGGTGAAAAAGGTGCGTGTTGTCGTCGTCCCCTTTGCAGGCTTCCCAGCTGCTACGCGAGGCTGACTCGCCACTCGGTCAAAGGTTGAAACTGAGCCCTTCCTCTCCTCCCTCTGAATCGTCTGGCACTCGACTTCGTCAATTGCTCTGCGCACTCCTTCGGTCAATCGATTTTCGGAGTTTTTTGCCGATCCGTGACTGGGTCTTACGCTGTGGATTTCCTCGCTAACCAGCTCTTTTGGTCGACCGTGCAGTCTCTCCGCAACGAGCCTCGAAACTTGGATAGGTTGGTCCTGAGAAGCCATATATACAGACCACCGAGCATATACTAATGGCATTTTCGCAGCGAATGGGTTCATGATCGATACGAAGAGAACAGTATAGTCACATCCTGCCTCTATTAATCAATTCCTCTCCCTTGAACCCGACTCATGATTTCCAGCGTATCGCAACAGAGGCCCTGCACCGCGTCGCAGGCGCGAATCTCCCAGCGGGTAAGCCTACTCACAAAACAAATGAAGCGGTGATTCGATCCTCCCCTTTTGCTAACTCTTATTCTCAGCGGAGAAGCCCGCGGCGCACGACTCCGAGTTGAGAATATCCACTACGATCTCACCGAGGAAGATCTCGACGTACGTCACGTTTGGGGATGAAAGACACCTTGGTACCACGGCTGACATGATGACAGGAACTCTTCAGAAGAATTGGTCCCATTACAAAGCTGCAACTGCGCTACGATCGGTCTGGACGGTCCGAGGGCGTAGCTTTCGTGACATATGAAAGCAAGGACGATGCCGCAGAGGCTGTGAGACAGTTTGATGGTGCCAACGCGAACGGTACGTCCCCTTCAAACGAATCTGCTGTCTGATTTTTGCAACTGACACGATTGTATAGGCCAGCCAATTCGTTTGACCGTCATGCCAAGCGGCCCTTCCCGAAACCCATTTGATACTGCCGTGATGCCAGGGAAGCCTTTGTCCGAACGCATCTCTGCTCCTGGTGGCAGATCTCGATCGCTCTCCCCTCCTCGCCGATACGATGAAGAAGATGCCGCTCGCAGGGGCATTGACCGATATGTTCCTGGCGGAAGTCGTTCCAGAAGCCCCATGCCACCTCGTCGTGGAGGACGTCGTCCCGGTGCCCGACGAGAGGGTGGTGGGGGAAGGGATCAGGATGCGGGTCGCGGTGGCCGGGGAGGCGGAGCAAACGGAGGAAACGGCCGTGCTGCACGAACAAATACGCCGCGACCCAAGAAGACCCAGGAGGAATTGGACGCCGAGATGGAGGATTACTTCAACGCCAACGGCGGAGCCCCAGAGCCTGCTGCGGAAGCTGCCGCGCCCAGCGGAGAGACTGCTGCTGCACCTGCTATCCCTGATGATATGGACATGATTGAGTAACCTGGATCATTGCGTTTTGGTAAAGGGGAATGTGTTTTATGAGGGTATTGGAGTATTGGACTCGTTTTACAGAAGATGCCATCTGAAGCATGGGGGGACAGTGCATATATATAATTAAGCTGGGTGTATTGTCGTTACGAATGCATTGCTTTTTCGGGTCAGACTTATGACATGATGCTTTGATTACCTACCTTGTGTGTTTCATGGTTTGTAGACTCATGCCCCATTTTGAGCATACCAAAGAGATGGTCTGCGATGTCCTCGCTCTCAGCAGCGACCACGGCTTTTGTGAAGTCGATAGGCAAAGTCCATTGCAAGGATACTCTGCAAATTGGCTGCTTGGAGTCTCGCCATCCATAGCCATTGGCCGGGCAGATCCACCATTGACAAGCGCCATATCATCCAGATTGATATCGCGGCTCGGATATAACTTGATGTGCACTATTTCGTCAGCTAAGATCTCTAATACGCCATAGCTGCAACCCATAGAGTGCAATTTGGCAAACACATTGCTCTTATCTACCCCTCCTCTCTCAGTATATACAATCTGCGAGATATTGCCCGTCACAATGGCGAGTACGAGCATACCAACCAAAGTCGGCATTTTGTCGTTGGGTGACATGGGCGCTGGCATTGCCAGGCTCTTAATTGCGCATGGCTTCCCCGTCTCGACAAACTGCCAAGGGCGCAGGTGAGTTGGTATTTATAGATGTCTAAATAAAGTTCGAAAATAACTAAATACCTGTCGTTAGTGAGGATACGGTTGAGAGAGCCCGTAATGCTGGCGTTGAGCTTCTCTCGTCCGACTTGGAGCTTGTCCAGCAGTGCAGTGTCATCTTCTCAGTCGTCCCGCCACGCGATGCCGAGGCCACGGCTCAGCGAGTTGTCGATGCCCTGTCGGGTGGCTCGAGAAAAGAGACGCTTTACTATGTCGATCTGAACGCCGTTGCGCCGTCGACGTGTAAGAGCATCGTGGCGCTCTTTGAAAAGGCGAGGGTGCCTGTCAAGTTCATCGACGCCTGCATCCTGGGCGGGCCTCCAAGTCTCAAGAAGGCCAACCAAGAGGGCGGAGAAGCCGTGTGGGATCAGCCTAGTATTCCCATTTCGGGGCCTCATTCGTTGACGTCGCTGCCGGATGGGGAGAAGCTCGCATCTGTGCTGCAGCTGCGATCCATTTCGGAGGAGATTGGTGCGGCGAGCGGTCTCAAAATGTGCTTTGCGTCAATCACAAAGGGGTTCACAGCGTTGGTGACGCAGTCCTTCACGACGGCGCATCGGCTCGGGGTGGTGGATGAACTGAAGCTGGAGCTGAACCAGATGGTGCCGGCGATGCTGACGAGAGGGGAGAAGGGCGTTCCGGGGATGCCGCCAAAGGCGTACCGCTGGGTGAGAGAGATGGAGGAGATTTCGAAGACGTTCCATGAGGAGGGCGGCTGGGACAGGACGGTGTTTGAGGGCATTGCTGGGGTTTACAAGGCGGTCGCGGAAGACGGGGTTCTTGGGCAGGAGAAGATTGGGAAGAGGAAGAGAGGGACTAGCTTGGAGGATGTTGCGTCGTTGATGGCAGAGGGGCTAGAGTTGAAGAAGAAGAAGACAGAGTAGACAGCTGCGATTATATATATATATAGATTTATGATGATGAGAGGTGATATATACAACTATTAGATAGGATGACTTTAGTGGTGCTTCAGTCCATCCAATACAAGGGATCCAACATCCTCTATTCCAAACAAGCTTCTCAAAACACCCGGCTTCGTCTCAGGCTCCCTCCCATATACCCTCGAATGGGGGACGCTCAGCTTTGTCTCCTTGCCGCTGGGCAAGCCTTGGCCAGAGAGATAGATGGCCGAATTCGAAAGAGCGCCGAAATGCTGTCCGATGAAGCCCTGGATCGGCTCCGGATCTCTGGGAACCGCGACGTCTCCGGAAACGCCGAAAGCTACGCCAGGAACAAAGGGTTCCGTAATGTCCGGAAGGGCTGGTGCAGACATGAAGAACTGGATCTGTGAGCCCTGGGGAGTGAAGCCGCCGCCGCTCATCGATTGTATAAAGTTCTGCATCTCTTCCTCTTCCGACAGGGAAAAGTGCGTTCGTTGAGGGTCAAGGGATAATAATCCCTTTTTAGCTCCCCAACCACCACCGCCGCTCACTAATGACCAGAGTCAGCTCACGTTTTGCCTTGAATACATTTAGAGCTTCACACTTACAAATCTTGTACAGACGGCCGCCATGGCTATAAAGCTTTTTGAGATGCTGGCCGGTGGCTTTTACGGTATCTCTGATGTCATCGACGTCTGGCAGCACTGATATTGGCTCAGGAGCTTCCTCGAGCCAATCTTCCAAGGCGCCTGAAGTCTCTGGATTAGGAATAACCATTGCCCAGACCCCAACTGGGCCAGATAAAACTCCAGACTGGGTGTTCTGCTTGTGGAGGGCATTCACAATGTCTTCCAGCTCAGTAGAAGCTGGGATTGTGGTACCGTCAACTTCAATTCCTCGAATGATGTTGCCGAAGCTCTCAGTCACAGTTCGGGGCTGCGTCAATGGCATCAGGGGTGTCCACATATCGAGATGGGCTAATGATTCAAGATCGTCATCTAGCGCGACTCTCACAAATTGTGAGTGCTTTTCTGTTTGGCGAGCGAGATGAGTGGTGCTTCGAGTCAAGTCAAACTCAGACGACAAAAGTGTAGATGCTCTGTTGTTGTGGAATGTAGTTCTAGCCAGAGGCAGCGTTAATGCGGGATCCCCCAGGCTAAATGTCAAGGCAGACACTGAATCTGCATCGTCCTTGGATTTTGGCGGCGACTGCTGCCACAATTGCGGCAGCATGTCGTTTAAATGACCTCGTAAGACTGATACCCCCTGGAAAGGTCTGAGTGAACCTATCGGGCCTGCCAGATGGTCGACCACTGCGCTTAGCACATGGAATCTCCCCACGTCAGCAGAGCCAGCCATCAGTCTAGCAAATTCTCCCATGATGTTTGCATCTTCCAAGTCTTTGGCAAAGTCTGGCGTTGTGAGGAGCACTGCTGCGTTGTGGCCGTCGGCATTTTCCAAGGCTTTCTTGCCTCTCAGTTGCTCAAAGAGCTCCCCATAGTTGACCTGAGAAACATTAATAAACTGTTTGCCACAAGTTTTGATACCGTCGCTCACTTTTGTATCTGCCGGTAGAGCATATGTGAATCTGGTCTGGCTATTACCGGAAACGTTTGAATAAGATCTTCTTAAAAATGATGCGCCTCGTCTTGAAAGCAAGCTTCTCAAAGCTTGCTGGGATGGCCGGATAATCATTTTAAACAAGAGGCCAGGCTAATCTTTGCACCAAGATTATGCCGGCTATTTCCCTTGAAAGATAGAATGACGAAGACTTCTTAGAATAAATAAGTTATTAAACAATGAAACAACGTAAGCGAAGAGATTTCATATAAAGATGACGATACTGGAGAATGTTGATTTACATGGAATGAATTCCTTAGTGGTTTTGCCCATGTAAGAGCGTCTGTGGCGCACATTGTGGCTTGAAAGCCATTTTGGCTCCCAATTGCCATCTGTACCCCGCGGCACCGCCACACCCCTCAACATCCCACCTGATAAGGGCAGTGACTCAAATTTCAGACCAAGAAACTCAGACTCTGAATCCGATAGCGCGATCAGAGCCGGTCATTCAACGGGTGAATCTTTGACGCATAGGATTGACGAGGAGGCCAATTCACTCTAGGGCTTCCCCGAATAACATCCAGCACGACGTTCAGATTCGCGGCTCGAGCACTTCGCGTGCGGCCAGTTTATCCTGCAAGATCTTTCACTACCACACGTGCGATCATGGCGACCAACTCTGGACGAGGAAATCCCAGTAGGTCATTGCGAGAACAGAGCTGCAAAAGGTCGTGACTAATGGATGCGATACACAGTCGCGGCGACCGAGGGCATCCAGGAAACCAGCACCGCGCCCCCCAAGGTCTCCGGCGAGGTCAAGCAAGAGATTGCCAACTCGACCCAATCTGCTGCTCCTGGAGAGCACTCTTCGGGTCAGGATGCCGGCGTTGTGCCCCCTGCCGAGGGGCCTGCGAAAGTAAAGTCCGAAAAGGAGTGTAAGGGATCCCATGCTTCTCCACGTCCAACCTAAACTCCTGAGAGCTACCGATCTAACTTATCCGTGCAGTGGAGAAGGAACGCAAGAAGGCTGAAAAGGCCGCCAAGCTCGAGGCGAAAAAGGCAAAGGCTGCTGCTGCCGCTGCGGCCCCTGTCAAGGAGAAGAAGGCTAAGAAGGAGAAGGTAGAGGAGGAGCCGCTCCCCGTCTACGTCGAAGATACCCCCGTTGGAGAGAAGAAGCGCATTCGATCGTTCGACGACCCTCACTTCAAGGCATACAACCCCGTTGCCGTCGAGTCCGCATGGTATACCTGGTGGGAGAAGGAAGGCTTTTTCAAGCCCGAGTTCACTGCAGACGGAAATGTCAAGGATGAAGGCAGCTTCGTCATTGTCCACCCGCCTCCCAATGTTACCGGTAACCTGCACATGGGACACGCCCTGGGCGATTCGCTTCAGGATCTCATGATCCGATGGAACAGGATGCAGGGCAAGACTACTCTGTGGCTTCCCGGTTGTGACCATGCTGGTATCTCGACCCAGAGCGTTGTCGAGAACATGCTGTGGAGAAAGAACCAGCAGACCAGACACGACCTCGGCCGAGAGAAGTTTGTCGAGACTGTCTGGGAGTGGAAGGAGGATTACCACAAGCGTATCAACAAGGCCTTGACCAGCTTGGGTAGCTCATTCGACTGGAGCCGTGAAGGTGTGTACCATCAGTTCAAACAAGCCATAGTCTGTTTCTTTACGGCTAACAATGCGCAGCTTTCACCATGGACCCCAACTTGACAAAGGCCGTCGTCGAAACCTTCGTTCAGCTTCACGAGGAGGGCATCATCTACCGTGCCAACAGACTTGTCAACTGGTGCACAAAGCTCAACACTGCTCTTTCAAACCTCGAGGTCCAGAACAAGGAGCTCACAGGAAGGACGCTCCTCGATGTCCCCGGATATGACAAGAAGGTCGAGTTCGGTGTCATTGTTCATTTCAAGTACCCTATCGAGGGCAGCGATGAGACTGTCGAGGTTGCCACTACCCGTATTGAAACCATGCTGGGTGATACTGGTATTGCTGTTCACCCCAAGGATGCGAGGTACACACACCTGATTGGCAAGAGTGCTGTCCACCCATTCATCCCAGGACGCAAGCTGCCCATCATCGCCGACGAGTATGTCGACATGGAGTTCGGAACTGGAGCTGTCAAGCTGACTCCCGCCCACGACCCCAATGATTTCACCCTTGGCCAGAAGCACAACCTGGAGTTCATCAACATTCTCACTGACGATGGCCTGATGAACGAGAATGCTGGACCGTACAAGGGCCAGAAGCGCTTTGATGTCAGATACTCCATCCAGGATGCCCTGAAGGAGAAGGGCCTGTATGTGGACAAGAAGGACAACCCGATGAAGGTTCCTCTGTGTGAAAAGTCCAAGGACATTATCGAGCCCATCATGAAGCCCCAATGGTGGGTTAGAATGAAGGAGCTTGCTGAGCCCGCCCTTCAGGCTGTCCGAGATGGCAAGATCAAGATCCGACCTGAGAGCGCTGAGAAGAGCTACTTCCGCTGGCTTGAGGATATCAACGACTGGTGCATCAGCCGACAGTTGTGGTGGGGCCACAGATGTCCTGCATACTTTGCCAAGATTGAGGGAGGCTCCGAGGGCATCCCCGAGGACAAGCTCTGGTTTACTGGAAGAACTAGAGAAGAGGCAGAGAAGAAGGCCAAGGCGGCCTTCCCCGACAAGACCTTCACTCTTGAGCAGGATGAGGACGTTCTTGATAGTGAGTTCATACGGCATCCGATTACAGCTTCTTTAACACTAACAATGACATAGCATGGTTCTCATCTGGCCTGTGGCCGTTCAGCACTCTGGGTTGGCCCGAGAAGACGGTCGACTTTGAGAAGCTGTTCCCTACTAGCGTTCTCGAGACTGGCTGGGACATTCTCTTCTTCTGGATTGCCAGAATGGTCATGCTCAGCTTGAAGCTAACTGGACAGGTTCCATTCAGGGAGGTTTACTGCCACAGTCTCGTCAGAGATTCAGAGGGCCGGAAAATGAGCAAGAGTTTGGGTAACGTCGTCGACCCCCTGGACGTCATTGCCGGTATCAAGTTGGAAGATTTGCACGCGAAGCTTCTTCTGGGTAACCTGCACCCAAGCGAGGTCCAGAAGGCGACCAAGTATCAGAAGACTGCTTTCCCTGATGGCATTCCTGAGTGCGGAGCTGACGCACTCCGTTTCACCATGATCAATGCCACAACCGGCGGTGGTGACATCAACCTGGAAGTCAAGATGTAAGCAGATCGCAAGGTTGATTCCCCCCAACTCCGCTGACACCATCATTAGTATCCACGGTTACCGAAAATTCTGTAACAAGATTGTATGTCATGGAAACCCAGTCTCTCGCTTCCTTTCCCTCGCGCTAACATCAGCATCAGTTCCAAGCAACCAAGTACGTCTTGGGAAGTCTGCCCCAGGACTTTGTTCCCTCAAAAACTGGAGCCGTTCCTGGCAAGACTCTGGCGGAGAGATGGATTCTCCACAAGATGAACCAGGCCGCCAAGGAGATCAACATCGCCCTTGCCGATCGAGAGTTCTCAAAGTCCTCAATCATTGTTTACCGCTACTGGTACAACGAACTCTGTGACGTGTACATTGAAAACTCAAAGGCCATTATCCGCGATGGCACTGAGGAGGAGCGCAACTCGGCTATCCAGACCTTGTACACTGCTCTTGAGGCAGCGCTCACAATGATCCACCCCTTCATGCCTTTCATCACCGAGGAGATGTGGCAGAGAATGCCCCGGAGACCCAGCGATGAGACAAAGTCCATCATGATTGCCAAGTACCCCACGTACAATGCTGTTCTTGACGACCCGGCCTCAGAGGCGGCCTATGAGCTTGTGCTCGACTGCACCAAGGCTTCCCGATCGCTCATGTCAGAGTATGCCATCAAGGAGGACGCTGAGAGTAAGTAGATTCCCATACCTAAACCAGTCTACTTCATTATCTAACACGGTATCAAAAACAGTCATCATCCAGGCCTACAACGCAGAGGCTCTCCAGACATGCAAGAACGAAGTCTCTTCCATCAAGTCCCTCAGCGGCAAGAGCGTCAAGACCATGGAGGTCGTCGGCCCCGATGCTCCCCGACCTCTCGGTAGCGTTGCTTACCCCGTCTCTACCGTCGCCTCCGTCTTCCTGCACGTCAAGGGCAGAGTGGACATTGATGCCGAGATTGTCAAGGCGCAGAAGAAGCTTGAGAAGACCAACGGCAACATCCAGAAGCAGGAGAAGCTCATCGCGGATCCTGGATACAAGGAGAAGGTGTCGGCGGCCGTCCAGGAGGGTGACCTCCAGAGATTGGCTGATGCCAAGCATGACAAGCACAGCTTGGAGGAGACGATTAAGCAGTTTGAGCAGCTCAAGTTGGAGTAGACAGTGTAGAATGTGTGCTTAAAAAAGAGTAGCCTGAGACCTAAAGGGCTGCATTCTCATGTAGATGGAAAAGGAGTAAAATCTCTAGAGTACACGACAGAGAATTAAAAGGGGAACAAAAATAAAAGAGCTGTTAAACTAATGACCAGTATTTCTCTACCATACAATTGACATGTGAACCTAAACTCCGCTCTTTTGCATAAACCATTATATAAGTTGGCAGATATAATCAAGTTACCAAGTTCCCTTGCCGCCACCTCCTTTGGCCCCTTCGGACGCAGCAGCCTCGTCCTTCTTGCTAGCTCCGCCGCGAACCGGCCTCGACTGCGCCGCCTCGTGTCGTTTGAGCTCGTCCGGTACCTTGGAGATGGAGCTCTTGCTCAAGATCTGTTTGAGATCATACAGCACATCCGAGTCCTCGTTACCCAGGAAGGTAATAGCCACACCACTCTTTCCAGCACGACCAGTACGACCGATACGATGGGTGTAGCTCTCAATGTTGGTAGCCATGTTGAAGTTGATGACGAGCGAGACGTCCGGCACGTCGATACCACGACCAGCAAGATCGGTCGCAACGAGGACCTGCGTCTGGCCCGAGCGGACGGACGCGAGCGCGGCCTCTCGCTGCTCCTGCGTCTTGGATCCGTGCAGCGTGACGACGGACCAGCCCATGGACTTGATGTCGCGCGCGACGGCGTCGCAGTTGCGCTTGATATTGACGAAGACGATGATGGGCGGCGCGAAGACGTTGGAGGACAGGATCTCCTGCAGCCGCTTCTTGCGCCGGTCCTCGCCGGAGACGAACTCGACGCGCTGCTCGACAGTGTCGACGGCCTCGCCGGCGTTACCGATGGTGACGATGGCGGGGCGACGGAGGTACTTTTTGGCAATCTTCTCGACCAGCGGAGGCATGGTGGCCGTGTACATCATTGTCTGGCGATAGCGGTCTTTGCCTCCCACGTAGCGCTTCATGAGCTGGGCGTTTTCGGCGTCGTCTGTATCCGGCTTCTCGTTGGATACGGGTAAGGCATCGAGGATTTTGTTGACCGAGTCCTCGAAACCAAGGTCAATCATTCGATCAGCCTCGTCCATGATGATGTAGCAGCACTGGACGAGAACAAGAAGTCTTCTCTCAATGCAATCGACGAGACGACCCGGCGTCGCGACGATAATCTCCGCGCCGTTGCGCAGGGCAAAGGCCTGCTCCTCCAGCGAATGTCCACCAACGATGCTAACACACCTGAAGCCGAGCGGCTCGGCGAACTTTCTCGCCTCGGTCTCAATCTGCTGCACCAGTTCACGGGTCGGCGCGATGATGAGCGCGTACGGGCCGTCGTTCTTGTTGGCCTCTGTGAGGGGCGGCAGGTCCGAAATGTACACCAAAAGGGGCAGTAGGAAAGCGGCAGTTTTACCGGAACCTGTGACGGCAACACCAATAAGATCGCGGGCTTGCAAGGCAATGGGGATGGCTGCTCGCTGAATAGCAGAGGGTTCCTTGTAGCCAACATTGTCCACGATGTCAAGCAGCCGTCGCGGCAGCCCGGATTCTTGCCAGTTGCGCATAGGGTTGGGAATCGCGCCGCCCTTAGTCGAGATGCCAAAGTCCTCCTTGAAGATGCGCCAGTCTCGCTCGCGCATCTCGTTGAGGTCCTTGTCCGACCAGTGCCGCCCCAGGCCCGTCCTCTCAGCCCTCTCCTTCGCCCTGTCGCGCGCCCTGTAAAAGTCTTCCATGATTCCTATTGCTCGCTCCTTGCCGTGTTCCAGATCGCGCTGCTCAATCATCTTTGCTCGCTTGCGCGCTCGCTGCTCGGCCTCTTTGTCGAACTCGCCGCCCACGCCCGCCAGGGAGCCGCCTCTGTTGACGCTCTGGCTCATGTACAGCGGGTCGTTGTCTCTCGATGTGTCTTCGTCTGCATCCCACTCAAAGTTGAACTTCTTCTCCGTCGTCCGCATTCGCTTCTTCTTGGCCGAAAAAGTCGACTGCTGGTTGACCTCGGGGCCAAGGTAGCGCGACCGCAGCAGCGAGTCCTCAATCTCCGCCGCCGAGCGCTTGACGCCTTCGGTCTTTGAATTCTTCTTTCCTTCTCGCCCATCTCGCCCATCTCGTCCATCTCGGCCTCTGCCGCTACCACTGCCTCCAGCTGGTTGGTTCATCGCCCTCGGGCCTGTGGGAGGCGCGATGCCGTTGGGGGCGCCGTTGGAGGCTGGCAGGCCATTTGCGCGGGATTCCCATTTTCTCTCTTCCTGTAGTCGCTTTTGTGAATCGTCGGCGGCCTTGCGCTTCTTCTCTTCTTCCTCTTGCTTCGCCTTCTCGGCTGCTAGTCGTTCGCGTTCCGCCTTGGGGATGAATCTGGGCTTGGCCGCAGCAGCATCAGCCGCCTTCTTTTTTCGAAGGATCTCTTCTATATCGAGGGGCATATCTGTTTGTATGTTCAAGAGATAAAAGGATAGGAAGGGTACAGAAAAAAAAATGAAAAGCCTGCAGTAATTAGTTTCTGACGTGAAACCAATTCCAGAATGATCTTGGGCAAGCAGGAAGCAGGCAAGGCTATGGATTATGGAGAGCTACCGACCCACTCAATGATTAATAGCCAATAGGATCTATAAGAATCAGTGGGTCTTGTTTAGTGGATGCTCAGCCTTGGGAATCTCGAAATCGAATTCTAATTAGGAACCTCTAAAAAAGAACCTCCCCGCGATCAGCTCATATCGGGAGAACCGCCCTGCCATTCCGCCCTCTTTCTCCCGAACCAGGCCAATGCCAGCGTCTGGCACCTCATAGCGCCCATGGCCTCTCCCTCCAACTTCGTCCAGCTCGCAAAGAGCCTCCCAGAGCCGCTGCAGCGCTTCTTTGCGCGCTGGCCGCCCGCGGCGCTCGTCGCACCCGGCACTGCTCCGACGCCGTTCCAGGAGCAACGGCCGAATCCCTTTCGATTCTACAAGCACCCCGTGACTGGGAGATGGCAGGATCCCGTCTACTCGCAGCGGAGACAGGCGCATCTCGTCAAGCTTGCGCGGGAGCACGGCGTTGAAGAGCTGCTGCCGGAGACGACCAAGGGCACCGAATACCAGCTGGCTCATCGTGTTGAGCATGGTCTGAGAGTCAAGGGTACGGGTGTGGGACAGAAGGTCAAGGGTCACATCCACGAACGACACATGATTGCAAAGTACGTCAATCATCTTCTTGTCCATCTTCTTCGTGTTATTAGACCACTGGAGA
Organism: Trichoderma virens Gv29-8; assembly: GCF_000170995.1. Lineage (NCBI taxonomy): Eukaryota > Fungi > Ascomycota > Sordariomycetes > Hypocreales > Hypocreaceae > Trichoderma > Trichoderma virens. The sequence goes on along the minus strand of NW_014013657.1, from coordinate 524,347 downwards.
CTAACACCACCTTCCAGGATGGAACAGAGGAGAAAAGCCATGCTGGATATGCCCAGACTCATCCGGGCCTGGAAAAGTGTAAGAATCTATCCCTCTCGTACCGATTTACTACAAGCCACGCAGTATAGCTGACCTAGAAACACAACAGATCGGGAAGAGAAACTGGACCAAGTTTCCGAAATAAACGAGATGATGCAGGAAAAAAACCACTTTATCCCGGCGAATATGTACATGCGCCGTGTATTTCTATGTACAACAATGAGAAACGAATATCCAGATTCACTTCACTCTCTCTGCTTCCCTTTTCCCGTGCCTGATTCAGCCTTTCCATCATGTCTTGCCTATAGAAACAAAGGCTCGTTAGCATCACGTGATTTCGACATGTCTAAATTTGCCGCCTCAAGTATCTTTTCAACACAAGCATCCAAAGCCATGTATAGAAACACATAAATCGTATAAGCATCTACATTATATTTAATATTTTAACAACTCATGGCCCTTTCTTCGCCGTCTCACTACGAAATCCTCGGCCTCACCCCCACCATCCTCAACTCCCAACATGACCCCTCCACACTCATAAAGCAAGCCTATCGCAGGGCCCTCCTCCGTCACCATCCCGACAAGGCTGCTGCTGCCACTCCCGCGATCTCATTATCAGCCTCATCACCCTCTCAGCTCTATACAATAGATCAAATTACACAGGCCTTCACAGTCCTCTCATCACCTCACCAGCGCAGCACCTACGACGCCAATCTCCGTCTCACCAGGGCTAAAAGTGACGGCTCCCACGCCCGTTTTCAAACAGGCATCGAAAACGTCGACTTGGATGATTTGCAGTTCGACGAAGGGGAAGAGCGCTGGTATAGATCCTGTCGCTGTGGCAATGATCGCGGGTATTCCTTTCAGGAGTCAGATTTAGAAGAGGTCGAGCACGAGGGGGTGCTCATGGTTGGCTGCCACGACTGCAGCCTTTGGCTTAAAGTTCACTTTGCAGTTATGGAAGAAGCAGATGACAGTCATCCGTCGACGCCAAATAAAAAGGAGCCAAGTTGACTTTATTGTAGCATATGCCACAAAACTCGTGGCAAGAACCAAGTGTGAATGTGATTAGCAGGGCGTTTTCAGAAGGTCCATCAGCAAGCATGTGTAAAGGCTGCTTGGTAAAAAGTAAAATAATATTAAAAAGCAATTTTAGTAGTTTTTATTTGTCCAGACGGCTACGCATCAAGAGTCTAAAAGCAGAACCTCCAATATGCTCTTCTTCAATCCTCCCTGCCAGTCCGTTGAGGGGGAACCAAACCGGTTCTCTCCCCGAAAGTTGCGTGTTTACCTAAACGATGCCGAAGCTCTTGATCAAAAACGAAGTCTTCCATCCACTCCGTAGACACCAGCCCATCCGATACCAAAGCGACCAAAGCCTAGAGATTCATCCCGCGCTCCCCTAACTGAGTTTACTCAGCCTTGGGCTCCTCAGCGGGAGCACCCTCAGCGGGGGTCTCCTCCTTGGCGGGGGCATCGGCCTGGCCAGAAGTGTTCTCGGCCTCAGAAGAGGTCCAGAGGGTCTTTGATAAACGAGTTAGTAAAAGATGTACAATCAATTATGAGGGTGGGGGGAAATGCGTACCAGGTTGTCGCGGAGCAGCTGCATGATGAGGGTAGAATCCTTATAGCTCTCCTCGCTAAGAGTGTCGAGCTCTGCGGTGGGTGCGTCAGCGACTATCAATTAGAGCAGCCAACGGAATTGGCTCTTTTCCCTCTCAAATGAGTAAACTTACCAGCAATAGCATCGTCAAATGCCTGCTTGGCGAGGTGGCAAGCCTGGTCAGGGGCGTTGAGGATCTCGTAGTAGAAGACGGAGAAGTTCAGCGCAAGGCCCAGGCGGATAGGGTGGGTAGGAGGCAGCTCAGTCTGGGCAACCTCGGTAGCAGCCTTGTAAGCCTCGAGAGACTTGTCGGCGGAGTCCTTGCGGCGGTCACCAATGGCGAACTCGGCAAGGTAACGGTGGTAGTCACCCTTCCTGTGATGGTGCAAGAAGAAATTAGCTCAATTCGACACACGGAAGCATTGGGAGCAACACGGTATGCGCACATCTTGTGGTAGAAGACCTTGGACTCTCCGGACTTGGCAGAAGGAATCAGGTGCTGGTCAAGGACCTCGAGGATATCGTCGCAGATCTTGGCAAGCTCGTTCTCAATCTTCTGGCGGTACTCCTTGATAAGGGTGACCTGGGAAGAATTGCCCTTAGACTCCTCCTTCTGCTCAATAGAGGTGACTATTCTCCAGGAGGCACGGCGGGCGCCAATGACGTTCTTGTAGGCGACGGAGAGGAGGTTGCGCTCCTCGACGGTCAGGTCGCGGTCCTCGGAGGCAACGATCTTCATGTTCTCAACCATCTCTGTTGGGAAACCTCGGTCAGCGCGATCGATCGGGGGGAGAGAAAAGCGAGCAACGAACCCTCATATCGCTCGGCCTGCTCGGCGAGCTTGGCCAGATAAACAGCATCTTCGTGACCCATTTTGACGGTAGATTTGGTTGATTTTTTGGATTTTTTTTATGGCAGCTGGTCTCAATCAGTCAGCGGGTTGCACGCGTCGGAGATGGCGTAACACAGAAAGTGAGAGAGTTGGATCGGGGAAATAGGCGAGCGTTTAGGGGCGAGGATTTCACAAGGGGGAATGGGAAGAATAAAAAAAAAATCTCAGTGCAAGGGGAGCAAGGCAGCAGCCACAGCCTCATCAAGATCAAGGTAAATCCTGCGCAAAAGAGCACCGTGGCAGGAACAAGTGCCGCAGGGCTGACTCTACAACGAGGCCCAAGTGAGGCTTGCTCCCCCGCTCCTTAAACCCCACCAAAGGGGTTTAACAGCGAATGCGCCAGCTACCGCGACGGCCACACAGGCCTCCGAGCGACGGGATCAAGGCCGATTCCAGGGCCCAATAGCGCTGATAGAGTCGCAAGCAGCTGCTCGGTCCCAACGCGATTGACGGCTCTAGAAGCGCTGCCTCTTGCGTGCCCGGGGGGTTGCCCGGCCATGACGACAGCGAGGAGGGGCGCGCGCCATGCCATAAGGCGCTCACATAGCGAGGCGGGAATGCTATCAGGGCGGGAGAGGATGGGCTGCTGTCGAGGGCAAAAGGAGAGGGATGCAGAGTTTGGCGGGATGCAGAGGGCGGGAGAGATACGTACGTACGATGAGACGCGGTTCTGGGAAAGGGGGGGGTTTGATGCTTCGTTGAGAGGGAGAGAAAGGAAATGGAACTTGCAAGATTTAAGCTGTTGCTGAGGTCGGGTCCCCGTTAGCCAGCGCATTGATTCAAGCGTCCTAATAGGTAGCGAATAGCGGTTGTCGAGCGCTTTGCCCATGGGCCTCACGTGCCGGAGGAGCCTCACCCTTTTCAGGGCTCAGGCGGGCAAAGTACAGGAACCTGTGGGTACTTGGATGCCGCCCCTCTACGCGTACAAATGGAATAAATGGCCTGCTAATCTCGTACATCCAGGTACCGTCACTCAAACCTGCTAACCTGCCCTGTCTCCCCCCATCACGTCACAGTGCTGAGAACAGGTACCAAGGCAAGGTACAGGCTGCCCTGCCGGTACAGTACAGGGAGCATGGGGGCGCCCAAGAGCCTGCAAATGCAAGGACGAGCAATAGCACCAACTGAACTGAGACCTGGTTGCGCCAAGTGGGTGGCGTTGACGTCTGGTATTACTGGTGGGTTAGCAAGTTAGTCCTAAAGCGAGTGGTGACGGGTCGTCATCGCTTTGTGCCTTGGTTGCCTTTTTGCTTTTGGCTTTGGCTTTGCGCATCAGATGGCACATCACGATCCAGAGCCTGTTCATTCGCCGCGGTGGCTGCCTAATGGCATTGCAACCAATTCGCATCGCTCCCTCTCTCTCTCTTTGTGCCAGCCATTGGTAAGAGTAAGACGAGGTTCTGGAATTCCAGTCACGCGGCTCTTCCAAATTGTCGGCAGCGAACTACTAACCTGGGACTCATTTCCTTTGATCCCGGACGGCAATCCAGCTCCTTGCGCATCCCCACTCTGAGATGCGTTGGAGAGAATCTAACCTCTCTGTCAGCCAAGCAAATATCAAGAGTAACTCTCGTACCTACTACCTAAACAACTAAAGTATTAGTGTCTAGTGGCAATGAGGGCGTGGCACCTTTGATCAGCCCAACCAAGTTGATGCCATGGGTAAAATTAGCATTACATCATACTTCCTTGGGTCTTCATTTCCACAGCACCTCCTGTGCTGAGCCGTGATCCCTTAGTAAGCAGAAAGACGATGCTTCATATGGGTCATCATGAGCAATCCCAGTACTTACCCGGGAAACAATGCTCAGCAGATGGATAAAGTAAGTAAAAGAAGTTGGTGATGAGCAGAATTTTAGAGGGCTACAGTAGTAAATGTCACGGTGAAATGCAAAAGAGGCGCCTTTTACCTAATAGCTTTTTCATCCATCTGCTGGTATGGCTACCGTCTTCTGGCATCTGCAACTAGGTACCTATAGTAGGTATTAAGCACGAGAGAAGACTTGATAGTCAAGTTAACCACTTCGAGCCTCCGTAAAAGAAACACATCCCATAGCTGTGAGTGGCAAGTGGTCTGCTTCAGACACCCTTAACCCCCAAAAGAGAGTTTCAATGCTTTCAGCCAGGTTCTTCTTTTTGATTCTACACGTCACGGAGCATGTACGTAGCCATCCGTACCGAAATATCCCGGCATCCACATCAGCTGCTTGCTCTCCAGTCTAACTCAAACGCATCCGATCAGTCCACCGCATTATCTGATCGTATCGTGATGTACGATTCTGAGATTGGACCGGCTCCGCATCACGGGAATCGATTGTTTTGTGGGATGAAGTAATTTTGCTTTCTTGGCGATTCCAACACAAAGCTCGTCTCTGGTGCTTTGTGCTCTACTTGGCACTTTAATAGTACTTGCCAGCTGCAATATTGCTCCTACAACTAGACAGTTAGCTTGATCAATCTGATACCCATCACTTGCACATTTGTCAATCTTATAATTAAATGTTTAATTCCCAATAAAAGTTACCTATAGCCTATACAATAGCCTCGCTTCATGATTGCCATTTTTTCGATTCCCATCTAGAAGAATCGCAGCTCCCCACAAGCCCCCAGAAAAGCGGCAACGGCACTATTCCCGATTCACAGCCCATCGAACCACTGGATTGCCGGCTTATGACGCTCAGCCCCTCAGGCCACTCCCGAGTTAGTAGCTGTTCCTCTGCAGCAGTTCAGCTCCTCAGGCCAAAAGCTCCAATTGCGACAGCAACCAGTTATAACCTCACTTTTTCCTCCCCCCACGCTCAATTTCTCTCCTTCCAACCTCCCCCAGCAACCCGTACACCTCGAATTCCTTTCCGCCACCACAAAACAACAACACCATCCTAAAATGATGCTCCGCACAACCCTCACCAAGACGGCTGCCCTCCGTCCCATGCGCGCCGCTTTCACCACCACTGCCCGCGCCATGAGCGAAGGCGACACTGGTGCTCCCCCCAAGACCGGCGGCCCTGGGTAAGTGACAATCTCTCTTTACGCTCATCCCCAATTCAACGCAGCCAAGTCAAACAAGAAAAAAAGACCGTCATCTAACGCTTATTCGCAATCCGTCCACAGCGACGCCTTCCAGCGCCGCGAAAAGGCCTCCGAGGACTACGCCATCCGCCAGCGCGAGAAGGAAAAGCTCCTCGAGCTCCGCAAGAAGCTCACTGAGCAGCAAGAGCACCTCGACCGCCTTGCCAAGCACATGTATGCGCAGCATCCCTCCTCGTTCACCCCCAATTGACCCCGCCTCCCAATACTAATGAACTGGGCTCCTTCTTAGCGATGAGATCACCAAGGATCAGGGTGGCGAGCAGAACTAAAAAGAAGGGGGAAAAAGACACAATGAGAAAAACTAAGAAGACATAACCCATTCATGTTGGTTCATGCGGGCCGTTAACTGAGCAGTTCAAACTGAAGTTTGGGAGCAAACAACTCGTCTGGAGGCCGAATTGCGCTACACATTGTCTTGATATGCTGCGTATTTTCCCTGTTGCCTCTACCTAGGTACTGTACAGCTACATGAACTCTTCTCCACCTTACAAAAACAAAAACAAAACAAATTATATAAGACGAGGAAAAAAACAAGAGCTACTCCAGTGTCTGTGTTCCACCAGAGTATGTCCCCTGTTGAATGTGCGCGAAAAAAAAAAAAGCCTTTATTAGATTCATTCTTTCCTGATACCATCCCGGAACTCCAATTTCAATCACCAATGTCCAATGAATGCTTCACCTCCGTCCCATGTAAGATCTATAGAAGCTCTCCGCCACATCGCTCTCTCCGCTTCCGTAGTGGCTACCCATATTGCTGCTGGATTTCTGCGCTGCCGTGACCTTGGCTTGCAGGGCTGACGAGTTGGCATCGATCCATTGCAGCTGCGTAAGATGGCTGTTGAGCACGCGGACAATTTGGCTCAGCTGCATCATGCTGTTAGCAAATACTTGTTTTGTTGAGATAAGATTCGCAGTAAAACTTACCGGGTCCTCAGCCTTGGTTCCCTTGCTCAAAGTTCCCGAGATGTCGTTAATCTCCTTGACCATCTTGGACAAGTCTCGCGACTTCTCATCGAGTTGCTGGGTGAGCTTCTCCGCAAGCTTGTAGGTGCGCTCGCGTTCTTGGTCAGGTCCTCCAAGTTGCTCGCCAGGGCCCATCTGCTTAGCAAACATGTCCTGGACTTCTGACTCGTAACGGTTCAGCCAGGCCTCCAGCTCCTCCTGCTGGCTCTCTACAGCAGCGAGTTGGCGCTCAATCTCATGGCTGGCCCGCTCTGCTTCAAAAGTGTCCAGATACAGCTTCTGGATCTTTTCACCGTTGTCCACCAGGTTTCTGTCCCAGTTGGACACCACGGTAGCCTGGTCCTTGAACTGCTTCTGGTATTTGGACAGGTCTGAAGCCCACCGGGTGACAATATCCTCCATGGTCTTATTCTTCAGCCGGGCCATCTGAGAGGGGGGGCCGGTAGTGGAAGCGCCCAATGCGCTAGTTGTGCCTGCCGTGGTAGCAGTCTTTGCTGCATCCTTGTCACCAGCGGTCTTGGCTCCGAATAAGCCACCAGCCGTGGTTGCCGTGGTCGCCGGTGTTGCTGTAGCGGTGGTGGCTGCAGCTGGAGTAGTAGCAGCAGCAGCCGTGGTACCAAACAAGGAAGTAGCCGGTTTGGTTGTGGTGGCAGTGGTGGTTGGAGTAGTCGTGCCAAAGAGGTTTCCGGCTGTGGCAGTCGTTGGGGCCGCTGATGATGAAGTCGTAGTTGTGGCAGCAGCTGGCTTTAGTCCAAACAAACCGCCAGCGGCAGCGGGAGCTTGGGTAGACCCAGAAGCTGCGGAGGTAGTGGTCGCAGCAGGGGTTGTGCCGAAGAGACCTGCCGCAGGTGTCGCCGGGGTCGTGGTAGCTGCTGGTTTGGCTCCAAAGAGAGATGTAGTTGTTCCAGCAGTGGCCGGAGCCGCAGTAGTTGCGGATGGTGCAGTGGTAGCTGCGGTATTCCCAAACAGTCCTGTGGTTTTGGGTGCGGCGGCGGTTGTGGCAGCAGGTTTGGCGCCGAACAAGCCACTCGTAGACGACTGAGTTCCACCGCTGAACAGCCCTGATCCTGATGTAGCAGCTGCTGCGGGCTTCTCTGTCGCGGCCGAGGTGGCAGCAGGCTTGTTTCCAAACAAACCACCCGATGAAGCAGTGTTGGCAGTGGTTCCAAACAAGTTTGTGGTTGCAGTCTTGGCTGGCGGTACACCGGCGGGCGTCGTCGATGGCAGAGAAAACAAGGGCTTGGCGGGAGTTGCAGTAGCAGCAGTGCTAGCAGTAGCCGGAGTAGGCGCTTGAGAGTCAGTAGTCGGAGTTTTGTTTCCAAAGAGTCCAGAGTTGGTGTTTGCAAACAATCCACTGGTTGGAGCAGGCGTTGGAGTTGTCTGTGCAGCTGTAGTCTTGCTGGCATTGTTTCCAAACAAACCACCAGTCGAGGGAGTGGTCGATGCATTCTTGTTGCCAAATAGACCACCAGTGGATGGTGCCGTACTGGTTGTCGCGCCGCCAAACATGCCGCCTGTTGTAGTAGACGCTCCGCTGCCTGCGCCGGCAAAGAGGCCACTTGTTGCCGGAGTCGTCGAGGCTCCTCCAAACAGGGTTCCTGCCGGAGTAGCAGCAGCTGAAGAAGCGGCAGCTCCTCCAAAGAGGCCGCCACCAGCTGGTTTCTGCGCAGCGGCGTTCTGGCCTCCAAACAAACCTGCGGGAGGGTTGGTGGCAGGAGTTGTGGTGTTTCCAAAGGAAAACTTGGGCGTTCCAGAAGCAGGAGCAGTGCCGAACAGACCACCTGCGGCTGGCGCTGTGCTGGTGGTGCTATTGGGCGCGGCACCCGTGGAACTCGGGGTTCCAAAGCTGAAACCACCAGACATGGCGATTGGCACGGTTTATCTTGTGCTTGTTTGAATCGTCGGCGGTCGTGATGGGCGCGAGGCAACTACTTTGTGAATAAGGAGATTCAGCAGGCTTTCATGATATCCCTAAGCTCAGCCAAGATGGGGTCAGGGAATTGGAGGCTGCGTGAAATTGCCGACAGCTCCCCCTGCGATGGTTCGGGTTCGAGATGAAGAAAACGAAAACAAAGATCTGAGTGGTCCAAGGCTGACGCTTGACTAGGTGCTTTTTTCGCGGTTCTGTTTTCTTGGGAAGCTTAGGCCAGAGCGCGCAGCCGTGCTGTGGCTGAGGGGACCTTTTCACGTAATTCCAGCCACAGAAGTTATATCACTAGCCACATATTGTCATAATTAGTCCCTTCTCCACGTGACGATAGCGCAAGCACCGCCTGTCGAGAGCTCCATGCTACTTGTATGATATTACTAGAGTCGACTTACTAACTCTGGCAACGACTCAGACACCCTCATTTCCTGGCTAGACATTGTGCCCTTCCCCCCCTTCAAGCCCAGACGAGTACAGACACACACGGCCAAACCACCGTGCAAACGGCATGTCCTGAAGACGCCGATGCACCTGGCCTCGACGCCGACATAGGACCTAGCCCCCGTTGCTTTCAACTACATACCCGATATTCGCCCTCCACGAATCGAATCCCAGATCCAGATACCCCCCTGAACCGATTTGCCAATAGTTCCCCAGCTTTAGAGAGTGCCAGCACGAAGCAATGACGGACTCCCGGGAACTTGAACCCCCGCCACAGACCCACGTCGAGGACCCGGGGGCCCATCAGCTGGGTATGCCTTTCTTCTGGATATTGGACATGCATGTCGTGTTGGAGCCTTGCTGACATTTTACAATAGCTGAAGCTTCAGACTCGGAGGACCAGTTCACAGACGCACAGTCTGCACCCACCAGTCCTGGCGTTAGCTCGCCGGTCCCCAAGACGAGAGTGGAAAAGGTCGACAATGAGCCCGCATATGGAGAGGTGCCTGGCACCGAGGCATACAAGAAGAGAGAGCAAGATGCTGAGCCTGATGAGATTGCCATGATACCCGAAAACGACCCCGAGTCCTCACCTTCTACTCCTCTGGAACCGGGCACTGTTCCCGTCACACTTGTGGAAGAATCCACTGGCGATTACCCTGGCCAGCACGACCCAGAGGAGCAAGAGAAGCACAAGGCTGATGCTACCCCTGATATAATATTGAGCCCAAATGGCGAGTTAAGAAGTGGCAATGAAGACGCAATCTCAGGTGTGTATACCAAAACGGCCCCGAACACTTTAAGCAGGACAGCGACTGACCGAGCCAAAGAGGCTCCTCTTTCACCCGTCTCCTCTTCAGGCCGCTCTAGGAGGGACTCCCTCGCATCTTCCCAACCAACAGTCTTGGCCACACAAAACCAAGAAGCAGATGATGAGGTAGCAGCTGAAGAAGAGGTCGACGATTTCGGAGATGATTTCGACGACTTCGAGGAGGGTGGTCATGACGACGACTTTGATGACTTTGAGGATGACTTTCAACACCCCCAGCCGACGGCCACGACACCAGCGCCTCCACCAATCCCCCAACAACAATCACTACCATTTGTATGTCTATTTCCTCCCCATGTTAAGCCCTCCTCCCCATTCAGCGCTAACATTCTTGCAGTCGATACCCGACTTCGATGGGCTGAGCCTGGATGAAGTCATCTCCGCAGTAGAACCGTGTTTACCAAACCTCTTCCCTCCCGAAGAACTCGACTTTCAACCCTTTCCGCATTTATCAAAAGACTCTTCCATTTTCCTTACACCACGCTCCGCCTCCCTATGGTCCCAGCTCGTCGCTCCCCCACCCCTCGCACCGCCCGATTGGATTCGTTCGCGGACCCGCCGCCTATTCCTCGTCTCTCTTGGGGTTCCCGTAGATTTAGATGAAATCCTCCCAGCCTCCAAGCAGAAGAAGCTTGTGCTGCCGTCTCTCAATATCCCATCAGCCTCACCTAGAGGGTCAAGCGACTTGCGATCGGCGACAAGACTAAAACAAGGCGACGGAAATGCTTCGTCTACATCGATAGACTCTCAGGGCAAGCCGTCGACGTCCAAGAGGAGGAAAGGACCGCCACCTCAGCCAGAGTTGGATTTGGTGGTAGCGAAGCACCTTTGCCAGACGACGGATGAAGCTCTGGACGGTATGACAGATCAGGAGCTGAAACAGCATGTGGCCAAGTTGGAGGCCATGCAGGGGGCGGCAAAAGACGTGCTAGATTACTGGACAAAACGGACGGACGAAAAGATTGGGGATCGCGAGGCATTTGAAGGGGTTATAGAAAACTTGGTAGCACATGCCCGTAAAGTACGCAAGTAGATTTGCATGATATATATATATTATGGATGATCAAATTTCCAAGTCAATTAGTCTCGTAGTGGTTTACATCTCATCTTGTCCCAATATCCATGCCCGTCACTCTGTGTTGCCCTCGCCCCTTAGATCTTGTGGGATCGGCTATCCTCAGCTACATGTCCCTTACTAATACCGCCCAGCAGTAGATGGGAATAGCGATAGTAGCGAAAGTAGCAATAGTAGCAGATACTAGAACAACTAGAGTTACTATAGCTACTAGCAATATATATAGGTATATTATGGGGTAGAATACTTTGGATATGAACTTGATATTGAACCTAATATGCCTCTCTACCCTGGCACCGCTGCCTACTCTTTCAGATATTTTTAACTACTAGGTATCAAGTGATATATACCTTTCGTCTCGGGGTAATTTGAAATTTTTTTTAGCTATAGAATAAAAAAGCTGCCTTAACCCTATTAAAGAGATACCCTAGGCGTAGCTTCCAGCCCAAATTCCATAATAAAATCGCTATATAGACAAGTTCTTTTTTCCGACTCTACGCTTACGCTGAGCTGGGCTCCAGAGTCACACCACTAAAAAAACAATACATGTTAGCTCCAAGGCTTAATCAAAAAAAGGGGAAGGGGAGTTTCAAGGCTTAATAAAAAAAAGAGGATGGGTGAACTTACGCAGCAATGGTGGCCCATCCGATAAGACGCCAGTGCTTGTCGATACGTCGGCTGAGGGCGACCTTCTCACCAATGTCTGTGCAGACGGGGCTAGTCAGGACCAGCTTGGCGGCATCGTTCTTGATGGCGGCAACCTTGGCACCGGTGGATGTGGAACCAATGTTGACCATGATGACCTCGTTCTTAGCCAGCTTGGCGACCTTGGCCTGCTTGCCATCCGCAGTCTTGACACCCAGCAGACGTCGGAGAAGGTAGAAGTTGATTTCGATTTCGCTGTAGATGTCGGGCAGCTTGCCCTTGAGACCCAGGACGAAACCGACCAGACGATCGGCACGGCAAAGGGTAGGGTCGATCTGAGTACCGACACCAATCAGACCACCGGGCACGGCGTACTTGAGGTCGTTGCCCTCTGAGTTGAGGGAGATGACTTTGCTGAAGAGGGGAGTGCACTTGAGGGCACCGCTGTTGTCGCGTGAGACGATACCGGGACGGATCTCAATCTCGTCGCCAAGCTTGAGGACACCGTGCAGGATACTGCCACCAGCAACACCACCCTTGAGGTCATCAATTTCAGCACCGGGCTTGTTGACGTCGAAGGAACGGATGATGATCATGCGGGGCTCCATGGTGAGGTCTCTGACGGGCACGGGGATGGTGTGGACAATGGCGTCGAGAACAGCATCAACGTTGATCTTGAGCTGGGCAGAGATGGGGACGACGGGGGACTTTTCGGCAACAGTTCCACGGATGAACTTGAGGATCGACTCATAGTGCTGCTGGGTAACCTCCTCTCGCATCAGATCGACCTTGTTCTGAAGGATGATGATGTTCTCCAGCTTCATAATCTCAATGGCGGCCAAATGTTCTGAGGTCTGGGGCTGAGGGCAGGATTCGTTGCCTGCAATGAGAAGAAGGGCTGCGTCCATGACAGCGGCTCCTGACAACATGGTGCTCATGAGAATATCGTGACCAGGGCAGTCGACAAATCTGGAAGAGGTTAGACATTAGGGAATATATAAATCTTTTATTCTACCATCCTCCAACTGAAGAGGGCAAGGGGGGGAGAAGTTGGGGACATACGAGACGTGTCTTAGCAATCGGTATGTGCCGCCACAGCCATCTCTCTCGCAAGGGGGGTCGACCTCCTTCTCACTGCCGTAGCTTCGGTAGCATCCCGGACGAGGGCAGGCGGCGTTGTCACACTGGTAGATCTTGGCGTTGGCGTATCCAAGCTTGATGGTGATGTTACGGATCAGCTCGTTCTTGAATCGAACGGTCTGGACGCCGGAAATGGCCTTGACGACGGTCGACTTTCCGTGAGCGACGTGGCCAATGGTGCCGATGTTGATGGTCGCCTGGCGAGCAATAATCTCGGGCGTGAGGGGCGTCAGGACGGAAACATCGAGATCTTTGGGATCGGTCTGTGGGGGCAGCGGGGGTTTTACGGCCGCCTGGTTGGGGATGACGGGGTTGACTTTTTTCAGCGCCGGCTTGAGGGCCTTCTCTTCGACTTCGACGTTGTCCTGGGCGTCGATGGACTCTCCAGAGTCGGAGTCGGACTGGATATCGTCGTATTTGGGGTCGTCAGACATTGTGACGGGGCGGGGCAGATTGCTGCTGGGGGAGGTTCGGGGCTAGGTATTTCTGCAAAGGGGTTCAAGAATTGGCGAGATTCGATATATGGAGGGGAGCAAGGGAGCTCACGTGGATAGCAACCAAGATTTATAGGGAAACGGCCAAGTGCCTACACGGTTTTGGTCGCTATAAAGTTGCGGAGGTTTGCACAAGCAGCCATTTCGCCGTCGAGTGGTCAAAATTCATCGTGTGCAGCATGATGACTCTTACGCTAAACCGGGTTGGGCACGATAAACTGATAAGGATTCTTGCCCCTCCACAGCCAGATTTCGGCGAGCCCCTCTCTGAGCCTTTGAGCTCCATTGCAAGGCTGATTATGGCAGTGAACACTTGTTGAGAGATTCGAGTCATAATAACGGGAAAAGCTATATATCACGAAGGGAAAAAAGGAGAATAAAAGTTAAAATACCGAGCTTCTCTGCCAATGGCTAAATGATTGAGCAATAAAGTTCAAGAATTGATAACCAACACCCCAAGTTGACACTAGTACCTTTTCATTTAGAAGAAATAGCGATAGTAGCAGATACTGGAAAAAGTAGCGATAGTAGCAGTTATTAGAAGAACCGGGTAGGTACTATAGCAAGGAGGCAGATGAAAGGCACTGGACTTGTTTTGAATCTCGCTATAGCTCTCTAAGTGTTCTATACTACCAGGTACCTACCTGTCTGTAGTCAGTTAGGTACTCGACAGCACTGCAAGTTTAAGCTTGCAAAGAACGAGGTCATAATGGCCAACATCGGTTTCTACTACAGTCAACTTGCACCAAAGGCTGCCGCCATCAAGAAGCATGCTCTAGTCGACGCAGCTCAACAGAATCCAATCAATGACTCAGTCACTACAGAAAGGCTGATTGATCCGTCGAGCTATCAAAGGCGGCGACATTCCTGATACCTACGGAAGTAGTGTTCAAAAAGAGGGTATTTGATGACTCAAACTGAATGCAAAGTGTTGGGTGAGGAAGATGAAATTTGTCAAGTCATACTTGGTTGTAGCCACAGCTGTACACTCGTGTATCCGAGAGGCTCCCTCTTTATAATGGAAACGCAGGGAATTCGAATGTTTTCATATTCTCTTTAGCAGATGACTTACTATCAAAGGCGAAATGGGTGTCCCTGTTTTGTTAGAACAACTTTACAAGGTCAGGCGGGGCAATGATGTGGCTCGTGTGGCTAGTGCAAGAGGCACTGTTTCTCTTTTCATTTTCTCTATGCTGAGTACAGTACTGTATCGTAAATAGTGAAATTTGGCTTTCCATATAAATGTGACGATGGTATTGCAACTATATTCCAAGATTGATATTGTTAAGTTATCATTTTTCATATGTTAAGTCGACTTTTCTTTCCATCAATTAATCTTGTTCAACTACGATCCCAGCAAGAACTATGGCTGACTCTTCATCTCCTAGCTTTGCAGCTTCTAGAGCTCCAGGTTCTCTCAACCTTGCTTCATCCAACTCTGCTCCTGGTTAGGGCCGTTCTCCTCGCTTCCTCGTTGTCAAGTGTCTCTGGGCATGTTGTCCAGTATTTGTCGAGATCTTCACTTTGGAGGGAGGGGCTTTTGCAGAGCCTCACTTAAATTGCAGCCTGGGTTCAGCCTGCTCATACCATTACCTGGCCTGTGTAGACCTACTTTATGCTTTGCTCAGCTTCGGCCAACAACCTACCCTGCCAAATTTTCCTTTGTCGTTTGCTTGACCGATCAATATTAACTCTCATCCGCTTAAACCAACCCTTGTTCAATTTTGAACGTCGGAATGATTATGGGAGAAGGACAAGCCCTCGAAGCGCTCGGCGTTACCCCCGACAGCATCTGGGGCGACGAAGACGAAACCATTGTTTATGCCCAAGCACTGGGACAAGGAAAGGCAATAATCTTCCGTTTCCAGCGGAGCCAACACAGCTTGCCCCAGTCATTGCCCAGCCGGATTGTCTGCTGCTATCACGACCTCGAGGTACCGGATGGGGCATTCACTTTCCAGAATCGCAACTCAATGCGAAGCGCTCTATGGTCTGCCATAGCCACGATTTGGCCTCATTGCATCATGGACCTCGCAATTGTCGACCCCGGTATTGTAGTTGATATCATTCCTGGAGAGGCCCAGGAGATTGTCTGGAGAGCTTACCAAGAACCACTCTTTGATCAATATCTCACGCTACTTCGTGATATCCAGCCAAGCGACTTGGTCGCTCAGGGCCATTCTCCTCGTATTCTTGACATGTCCGAGATTGCCCTACTCGAGGCATTGGGCGGCAGAGGCTGCTCCAAGCGGGTGCAGTTCCAAGATGCAGGGAAACTATCGACGCTTGTCTTCAAAGGAATTGATTTTCAAACATACCTGCAACTTCACGATGACGACGACGAATTTGCCCGCACCACGGTCGATGTTTGGAGATGCTCCAGCAAACTAATCGCAAACATGCCACGCCACCCAAACATCCAATCGCCACCACTGAACCTGGTATCGGTTCGCGACTCCAATCAGAACCCCGTGCTTGTTGGTCATCTATCGACTTATTTCGCTGGGGGTGATCTTGGTAACGCAATTGAAGCAGCCAATGCAAGAGAATCGCAGATTTCCTTGCAGCAAAAAGCTAAATGGTGTCATCAAATGTGTCTGGCGATAGAGCACACTCACAGGGTCGCGCATACTTTCCACATGGATATCAAGCCCGGGAATTTCATTATTGACGACCAAGGGAACCTGATCCTTATTGACTGGGAGCAAAACGGTGCACCAACAACTACACTTGCCCCCGAGGCAGACGGGACCTGGGACGTGGAAGAACATGATATGAAGGAGAAGGGATCGACAAAGCTGGTCTACACCAAATATACGGGCCCAGAACGTCGGAATATGCCGGAGGGCAGTGGAAAGGAGAGCTTCAATGTTTGGAATGTCTTTCCAGAGTGGCAAGTGAGTTGTCCTAAAGCTCTTGAGCTGGCAGAGGTGTTTGCGTTAGGGAGGACCATGTGGATGCTTCTGAGCCAGATAGCCAACAGCTTTGACGACATTGATCACCCCGATGATGTTCAGGTCACCTGGACAGAGAAGAACGACCTCCCATCCCATTGGATCAAAATCGTGGAAAGTTGCATGAAAGTCGATCCAAACGATCGTCCATCGTTGGAAAACTTGACAGAGTTCTGGGAAGGCGAAGCATATCCCGTCAAATAGCAATCCATATATCTCTTTCTCTGCTTTGTACAGTCTCCCAGGTATGATGATTCAGTTCGTAAGCTCAGGGCAGGCCTTGTTAAGGGGCCGTAATCCTGCTAGAGCAAGGCTGAGCCGTGGTTGGGTCGATAACGGTTTCGCTGAAGTTCAAGGTGTAATAAGACTGCGTCGGCCGTGGAGTGCAATCGGCCGCTTGAGCTCAGTTAATCATACTGTACTCAGACTGTGCTGTTCTTACTTTAAAAAAAGAGGACGCCCATTTCGCCTTAAACAATACGGAGTACAACAAGCTATTATGCACGCCTCAAAAAGCTTGATTAGAATACAAGGCCTGGGACTAGAAATTGCACTATTCCCAGGTTGAACATGAATGGCTTTGTGGCTTTGGTGAGAGCGATTGACTCACTTAGCCCTGTAAGAGAGAGCTTCCAACGCCACTCATGGAACAACAAGCATGCATGACGAAGCCGTCCTTGAAAAAAAAAAAAAAAAAAAAAAAAAAAAAAAAAAAAAAAAAAAACATAAAGGGGCAATCAAGATGCAAGAACTGCTAGAAAACAGCATTTAATTCTTACGTCTCTTCCATCCGCTAGTAGTGCACCAAAGCAAGGATCGCTCGTCTGGCTATTGGCCGGGTTAAGTTGAATGATATACGATATACGATATCAGCCGGTAATGTGCCCGCAAAGTCAGAACCTACAGCAAGGTTGCTGCCGATTTCCGGAAGCTCTACAGAATTCACATGGCAGCTATCCATTTAACCATTTGCTCTTCTCTCGGCAACAGCTCTAGCAGTTTGCTAAATGCTGACGCGATCGTGCCCATGACGTGCCCCGGCGGTTGGTGCTTTCCCGGTAGATGGGGTCGTCATGCAAGTAAAGTGATGACGGGCCCGGATGGGGAAGAAACAAGAGTTGGGGGCGATGCAAAGCCGAAGAATGAAGAAACGCCGCTCTGATTTGGGGATCTGTTGGTGATGAGAGACGCACCGTGCAGATGCTTGGCACTTGGCGTGGGAGACGGACAGTATCTCGAGGAGCTTCACACTATCCGTCTAATCACACTGATGTGACGTGAATTAGTAGAAGTATATAATAATGGTAGCACGGGCACTTTGTAGCTCATGACATGCATGCACCCATCACCATGAACCGACAATGGAGATGCTCGTTGCACCGGCAGGGGCCACACGCGCAATCACGCTGCACGAAAGCGCCTCCATCACCAACCCAAGCAGCCCCATGCTGTAGCTGTCGTACTGGTACTATGTACGTTGTAACACTGCCTTTGCATCTGGGACATCTCGGTATTACAAATACTGCCAATACAGTATGCGGTTCTCCGGCTCAACTACACCTCTACTCACCCTCTACTCACGGCACACGGGCAAACCCGTTGACCGCCCACCCCCGGCTGGTGAATAGAGCCGGAGCTGTGGCATGGAAAAGGCGTAGACGGAAGTTCTGTTGTGGGGGATGGTCAGCGTCTGCTGACGGGCGTAGTCGGGCTCTCACGCCACGGGCTGCTCTAGTGCCGACAATGGAAAGCGAAGAAGAATAAGAAGAAGATAAAGACTGAATCAGTGCATCAGTTGATTAGTTGAAGCGAGGCAAATGAGAAATCCGGTTTTGGCGGGCGGCTGCTGAAGCACATTGGTGGGTGCAAGTTTAAAATAGCAACATAAACCGCTGCAAAGACACTTGGCCATGAACCGAAATGTCTTTGAACCAAAACCTGGGCGCGAAGGGAAAAGGAAAAAACGGGAAAAGGGCCCTGGCAGCAGCAAATCCCACATCGCTGATTGCCGCCGACAAGCTGCAGTGGCTTGCGCCCATCACAGGCGTCCGGCACGCTGATTGGCCCAGGAACGTGCGGGCACTGAGACATTAGCACATTAGTTGGTTAGCACTCGAGGCCCCCCCTGTAAAGGCCCTAAAAAGGGCCCGCGGGTGCCTCTGGGGCTGGGCCAATCACGGCGCCGGGCTGGGGCCTCGTCTCACTGGAAATTCGGGTCTCCGGCGGCAGCTGCAGCGCGTCGAGCGGAGAAAAAGAAGCCGCTGCTTTTCATTGCTGGGCTGCAGTGAGGCCGAAGAAGGCAAAAGAGACGATGAGGAGAGGCTGCGAGAAAAAAAACTAGCAAGGGGGGGCGGTTGTTGGCTTACAAGTTGAGTTTAGCATGGACGACGTAGTGCTGGCTCTCTTTTTTGACAATTGGAAGACAGACCAACCACGAGGTTCTGCCAGCCACTTCCGGGTCCCGCGCCCGCCAGCAAGGGAAAAGGAAAATCGAGGAAAAAAATATTACTCGTGCGAGTACTCGTAGGGGACATGGCAGAGTCAAGTTGGACGGATGTTGGTCCCCGTAGCTTGAGCTTGGAAGCTGGGTGAGATAATAGTGCAGCCGTAGCCTTGCGTGATTCTTGTCTGTCTGTAGCCGAAGAGCTTCTTCTCCTCCTCCTCCTCCTCATCTCCTCTATACTTCACCTACATCACTACATCGTATACCTAATATCGTCTCACTCCCATCTCACCCACGCAAATTGCTCATTGTTCCTGTGCGAGTACGAGTATACGCAGGCACACGCTCTGCCAGACCCGCCCTCGACAGCGCCAATCTGCACAATCAGACCCTCCAGAGCCAATCTGCATCTCAGCTTGGCCAGTTCGGCGGCTAGCCGCGCACGCCTCTGGGCGCATCACACCCTCCAATCGCCTATCAGATCGCCCGCCATCCCATCCAATATCATCGTATGAGGCCGTCTTTGGGACCCTTTCACCATTTTCGAACACGCCCCCCAAGATCCCAGTAAAGGAAAAGAAGGGCTCCCGCAGAAGCGAAAAAAGAGCTTGCTGCATCTATACTAAAGCTGGTCTCGCGGGTTTCTTTTTTTAACCGGCGCCTCGTTTCCCGTGTCTCGTCGAATGAGCTCGTGGCATCTGCATCGTCGCCGTGGTCCTCAAAACTCTTGCGCTCCCGCCACGCCTTTTGGAGTCCTCCCTTTTTCTCCTTCTTGCTCCTCGATAGCTGGACTCGCCACACCTTCTCAATCGTGATTACTGTACTGTTGCTTTTTGTTGTGTATTCCCTTACTCTCTTTTTTCTTTCTTCTATTGCTACGAGACCTGCCTCCGACTGGGTCGAGAGAGTCTGGGTTCTCGAGTGTACTGTCTTGTCTCGACTTACACCATCAACCACCGCAACATATCTGATTTCCCCTCACACCCTCCAATAAAAAAACAAAATACATAAAACGTCCATCATGGACAACCAAGGTCCGTCCTCACTGACGCCGGAGGCGAAGCCGCCTTCAGCGCAGCCAGACGCAGCTGTCATTGACACGCCCACGCCCGCAGGCTTCAACTTTGGCGGCGAGAAGAAGCGGCCCGCCGCTCTCAACCTCACACATGCCCGAACAGGAACCTCATCAAGTTCCTCATCAGAGAGCTCGCTCAAGGTCCCGCGGACTCCTCGCTTCGCTGAGGCAACCTCCGTCCACTCGCCCGTCGACAACGGCGTCTCGCCCTTTGCCGACCCCCCAGCCAACGCCCAAGCCTCCGACTCTCAGCCTGGCGATGTCGGTTTCGGCTACATCAGCAACTCGGGCAGTGACCGCGAGTCTCTCCGCATGCCAAAATCACCCCTCAAGAGCGCCATGAGGGTACCCGGAACACCGGCCAGAACACTCAACATCATGAGCCCCACGTTCCGCGAGGAGGACATTCTGGAGAAGCGGGAGCAGGAGACAGAAAAGGAGCAGGCCAGAGATCTGGTATGCCTATCTTGAGAGCTTGTGAAGCAAAAAGAAGAGAAGAATGACAGCTAACACGAACCTCTGTTGTAGAAAATCAAAGTCCGCGTCCGCATGGCCAAGTTCGCCCTGCGAAGCGTCCACTTCAGCTGCTCCCTCATCATCCTCGCCATGCTCTCGTCGTCCTTTGCCATCTTCAACGCCACAAAGTCTCTCCCCCAGCAGAGCAAGATGCCCTCGTGGGCCAACGGAACCAACCCCTGGGCCCAGAAGCTCGTCCTCGCCATGGCCTGTCTGTCTCTCGCAATCTCTGTTCTGGTCTTTGTCGCATACTGCCGTGGAGGACATCGTCGCGCTGAAAAGGTTGGCACATACTATACGATTTTCGCTATTGGTTGGGTACGTATATATACTAGTCATTTCACCTTCATGCTTGGCCTTGTAATCCAGACTAACACCACATATACAGTTCATCGTCAGTCTCATCCTCTGGGTTCTCGCCGCCGCCGTCTTCTCCAACTCCAAGAACAACGGCAACAACAAAGACATGTGGGGATGGTCCTGCGTGCAAAACACCCGATCCGAGGTCTTCGCCGACAAGGTCAAGTACTCCCTCGTGTGCCGCCTGCAGAACTGGACCCTCATCTGCATCATCATCGAGGTCGTGCTCGAGGTCATCAGCATCCTGCTCTACAGCGTCATCTTCTACCGCTACTACTCCAAGCGCCAGCTGCACAAGTCCATGGACGTCCGTGACCGCGCCCGCTCCGATCTCTACCTGGCACAGCTCCGCTCGCAGTCCGCTCCCAACACCCCTGGCTTCCCGCGATCCCCTGGCATTGGAGGTGTGCCCATGACGCCCGCCATGTTCCCGCCCAAGTCGCCTGCCCTCAGCCAGTACGCCTTGTCGCCTCGCCACGCCCCGGCCGGCTTTGGCAGCCTCGGCGGCATCGACGAGAAGACCACCTTCACTCCTAGCGCCCAGGTCATTGCTGAGCCTCCCTCTCAGTTCTCCAAGCCTCAGGTTCCCTTCAAGCTCCAGGCTCCTCCCTCAAAGGCTCCCTCTGCCACACCCAAGGCTCAGAGCCCTCTGTCTCCGGCACCGCCTCAGACTGAGACTCTGCACGAGCACGCTCCCGTAGCTGCGGATGAGCCAACATACGATGCTGTGCCCATCCCTGGCGCATACAGCGGTGCTCCTCCCACAACATACGGCCAAGCAATGTAAGATATGACCAAAAACAAAAAAAACGAAAAGGGAACCCAAAAAAATCCCAACAAAATTGTGATGACAAATATTTTTTATTCTTCTTTACTTTCTTTTGTTTCTTACTTTGACGATTGCGGGATTAAAACTCCCCCTTGGGGAATCAGGATGAATATTTTCCTCAAAGGCTTTTTTTATATGGGAGAGAGAGAGAGAGGGAGGTTAATTACAACATATACCACTTGGGGCGTTTTTTCTACTTGCTATTTTGTCTTACTATTTTTTTTTGAGAGGGCATGCGAATGATTGGAAATCCTCATGCCGTAACTGGATTTCGACAATATGCTGTGGACATATATATATATATCATGTACCTATATATCTGGGCACTTTTTTCTAATTGACAGTACATTGATCACGCAATAACTGCTTTGATTTTTCTTCCCGTTTAGTGTAAAAGGGGTTCTTCCTTGTGCTCTTAAGAACTTGACTATGAGTTATTTATACGAGAGGGACTGGTAATGATTGATGTCGTAAGTCATACACGCTGGTTGCTTGCACTCACAAACATCACTCTTCATTGGCACAACACACAGAATTCAAGTAGGTACTAAACTTTTTGGACAAAAGACACAGATCATGATAGCGACTCCTAGATACAGACACACAGGGGCGACAGGGACAGGGTCCTAAAAAAAAAGAGAATCATTGCATTACTTTTGGTTGCCCGCCACACCTTCATGTCATTAAGGTGCAAAGGACTTCCTGAGCCTTCGTCACGCAGCCAATCCTGCCCCCCTTTTTCCTTGCAAGTCGCCCCCTCGAGACCGGCTTTTCAAATGCGGTCCCGGATGCCCTCCCCTCTCTAGAAACGTTTGAATCTATCAGCAGCTACCGTCAAATATTGGAACGATGCCTCTTCCCCCACAAGATCCCCAACTATCGTAAACAGGGCTACGCAATATCAAAAAAAAAGATGGTAGCCCGAAGCGGGTGAAAAACTAGAACGCGGTGGCAATCTTCCTTTAGATGAGATCGGCAACGTTCATGGGCATTTCCTCAATCTGGGTGCTGTAGAACTGTTCAATCTCACGCATCATACGGACGTCGTCGGCGGTAACAAAGTTGATGGCAACACCCTTTCGGCCGAAACGACCACCACGACCGATACGGTGGATGTAGTTCTCCCGGTTGGCAGGGAGATCGTAGTTGATGACCAGGGAAACCTGCTGGACATCGATACCACGGGCCAGCAGGTCAGTGGCGATCAGGACACGAGAGGAGCCGGATCGGAACTCCTTCATAATCAGGTCACGCTGAGCCTGGTCCATGTCACCGTGCATGGCAGAGACGGTGAAGTCACGGGCAGTCAGCTTGTCAGTCAGCCAGTCGACCTTTCTGCGGGTGTTGCAGAAGATGACAGCCTGAGTGATGGTCACGGTCTCGTACAGATCGGACAGGGTGTCGAGCTTCCACTCCTCCTTCTCGACAGCAATGTAGAACTGCTTGATACCTTCCAGGGTAAGCTCGTCCTTCTTGACGAGGATACGGACGGGGTCACGCATGAATCGGGTGGTGACCTCAAGGACGTCCTGGGGCATGGTAGCGGACAGCAGGACAACCTGGGTGGACTGAGGAAGGAGCTGGAAGATGTCGTAGATTTGGTCGGTGAAACCACGCTGGAAGAGGCGGTACATGTTAGCGAAGCCGTACAATCAACTGAGGGGAGTTTTGTTTTAGGAGTCCTTACAGAAAGCATCTCATCGGCCTCGTCGAGGACGAACATCTTCATGGCGTCGGTCTTGAGGAAACGACGCTGGATCATGTCGTGGACACGGCCGGGGGTACCGACAACGACCTGGGGGCCGTCCTGGAGGGCCTTCATGTCCTCACGGACGCTGGTGCCACCAATGCAGGCGTGGCACTCAACGTTCATGAAGTCGCCGATAGCGACAACGACCTTCTGGATCTGCTGGGCAAGCTCACGGGTGGGGGCAAGGATCAGAGCCTGGCACTGCTTGACGGCGGGGTCGATCTTCTGGAGAACGGAGATGGAGAAGGTGGCAGTCTTTCCAGTACCGGACTGGGCCTGAGCAATGACGTCGTGGCCCTTGATAACAGGCATGATAGCACGCTGCTGGATAGCAGAGGGACGCTCGAAACCGTAGGCGTAGACTAGTCTCTTGTTAGACCTTGGCCCCTTTTTGATGCAAGGTCGCTTATTGCGGCAGTGGAAGAGGGACAGCACTCACCTCCTCGGAGGAGCTCAGACTTGAGGTTCATGTCATCAAAGGAGTCGACGGTCTCGTCGTAGTTAGACTCGATCTGTCCTGTAACGCAACCGTCGTCAGCAAAATTGAAGAAACAGGGCGGGGCAGCCATGGGGATCGTAGAGTTGGGTATCGTGGGGTCAAAAACCCGCGAGCGTTTGCGCGAACAAGCAAACTCCCCCGGAAGAGTCCGACACCACAATCCGCCAAAGCCATGATGGAGATTTTGCAGTCCAACTCACCCTCGGGGACATCCTCGAGTCCTTTGTCAGCCATGATTGCGGTTGAAGAAAAAAATCTAGATCAAGCACAGCTCGACCTAGAAGGTTGAAAAAAAAAGTCGGCGGGGTGGTAGCGACAAGAAAAACAACAGACTCCTCTCGAGAGAAGGCTGCGAGCGTTGAATAAGCTGAAAAGTAGTCGTCTAGATTCGTCACTCTCGATATATACGAGAGCAGAAGGAACCTAGGAAAAAAAAAGTCGTGATGATATATCGTCAGTTGAGGTGGGAGAGAGGAGAGAGAAAAAAAAAGACGACTGAGGGGCGATGCTTGTTTTTTTTTTCCCTACCCACCATGGCTGTGGCCAATCACTTGGGGTCGGGGTGGCCTAGTGGGGCAGCGGTTAGGGTACCTAGAGCACTGTACAGGCGAAGTTAGCATTCAAGAATTTTTTTTTCATTCTATGGATATGGAGTACAGTGCACTAGCATACAGTAACGCTACTAAGCCTCCAAGGGCCTTTACTGGGTTACGAGTCCATTTTTAGTGTCCATAGTAATATTTTGTGGCGGCTTCTGCCTTCTGCCTACTAACCTAGGTAAGTACATGTCTGGTTGCATTGCATTGCATGTGGTTTTGTGAGCATCGAGTCACAGAGTCTCGCAGGATTTGTCCCATCTCACCGCCAACCCAGGATTTGTGACTCATTGAGGCTTGTTAATAATTTTTTTTGTTTGCTAAATCTCAAACTCTGATATAATACAATATAGCTAGCGTTAATCTAGATATCGAGCCTTTCCGGCAATCAATATCCGTATCAACTCGGCCTCTCTCTACCCTTACCCACAAAGCCTTGCTTCGCGTGTATGCAGAGGACCCTATATTAGATGACTAATTTTTCGCCAACATGACCCTTTTGTTTCTTGCTCATAAAACTCAGACACTTGTTTGTACGTCCGTATCAAAACGGCTGGGTAGTCAGCTGCTTAGTAGACACGCTTGAAGGGAGGCACGGGCTTGCACTCGTTCTCGTCCAGAGTGGTGGAAATGACCTTGCGGTATGTCAGGTCTACCTTGCCGTGAGGCTGCTTCTGGAAGCTGAGAGTGTGCTTCATCCAGTTCTCGTCGTCACGGTCGGGGAAGTCCTCACGGGCGTGGGCGCCACGAGACTCCTTTCGGGCGGCGGCGGCGGTGGCGGTTTGAACGCTGTATCACCCAAAGTTAGTCATAGTTCATAGTTCATATCACATGTGTTTTGGCGTCACGGATAACACTTACGCGCAAGTCAGCAAGTTTCTCAGCTCAAGGGTCTCAACGAGATCCGAGTTCCAGATCATGCTGCGGTCCTTGATGCCGACATCCGCAAAGGTCTGGTCAACCTCGGTCATCCTGCGGACACCCTCGTCCAAGCTCTCCTGGGTTCGGAAAACGCTGACCTCAGTCTGCATGGTCTTCTGCATGGCCAGACGGATCTCAGCAGTGCTCTTGGGGCCGTCAGCTGTTCGGACCTTGTCAAGGACCTCGATGTGATCGGAACCAGCATCAGCAGCGAGAGGCTTCAGAGGGGCACCCGGGGTGAAGTTGTCACGGATGGTGTGGGCAACGGCACGGCCGAAGACGACCAGATCCAAGAGGGAGTTGGCGCCCAGTCGGTTAGCGCCGTGGACAGAGACTGAAGCAGCCTCACCACAAGCGAACAGACCAGGGACGACCTTGTCCTGACCGTTCTCATCAATAGTAAGAACCTCACCAGTGTATCGGGTAGGGATACCACCCATGTTGTAGTGAACAGTAGGCAGGACGGGAATGGGCTGCTTGGTGACATCGACACCAGCGAAGATACCGGCAGTCTCAGAAATACCAGGAAGACGCTCGGCGAGAATCTCTGCAGGCAGATGGCTGAGCTGCAGGAAGATGTGATCCTTGTCAGCACCAACACCACGACCCTCGCGAATCTCCATAGTCATTGATCGAGAGACGACGTCACGAGAGGCGAGATCCTTGGCGGTGGGGGCATATCGCTCCATGAAGCGCTCACCCTCGCTGTTCAAGAGGTAACCACCCTCACCACGAGCACCCTCGGTGATCAGGCAGCCAGCGCCGTAGATACCAGTGGGGTGGAACTGGACGAACTCAAGATCCTGGTTGGGCAGACCGGCTCGGGCCACCATGGCCATACCGTCACCGGTACAGGTGTGGGCAGATGTGCAGCTGAAGTAAGCACGTCCGTAGCCACCAGTTGCCAAGACGGTGTTGTTGGCAAGGAATCGGTGCAGGGTGCCGTCCTCCTGGTTATAGGCGAGGACACCACGGCACTCACCATCCTGCATAATCAGGTCGATGGCAAAGTACTCGATGAAGTAGTTGGCGTTGTATCGGAGGGACTGGCCGTAGAGAGTGTGCAGGAGAGCGTGACCGGTTCGGTCAGCGGCAGCACAGCATCGGTAGGCCTGACCACCCTTGCCATACTTCTGGGATTGACCGCCAAAAGCTCGCTGGTAGCTAAATGAAACACCCATGTTCAGCAAAATGCGGGGGAGGGGCACCAAATGGGGGATTTGGTGTCATAGAGAGCAATGCTCATGGCTGAAGAAACTCACATCTTGCCGTCCTCAGTTCGGGAGAAAGGGCAGCCGTAGTGCTCCAGCTCGATGATGGAGGCAGGGGCCTCACGGGTCATGTAGTGGATGGCATCCTGGTCACCCAGCCAGTCGGAGCCCTTGACAGTGTCGTACATGTGCCATCTCCAGTCATCCTCGTGCATGTTTCCCAGGGCAGCGTTGATACCGCCCTGAGCAGCTACCGTGTGACTTCGTGTGGGGAAGAGCTTAGAAATGCAGGCAGTCTTGAAGCCAGCTTCAGCAAGACCCATTGTTGATCTCAAACCTGCACCACCGGCACCGACAACAATCGCGTCGTATTCATGATCCTAATAATAGCGACGCGTGGTCAATTGACAATGTCCTCGTTCATCTTGTCTTGCCGACCCAGGGGGGTCTCGATCTGGGGGCGGGGGAGGGGGCCGACGTACAATGACGGGGTACTTGGAGCTAACAAAGGGAGAAGCTTCCTTTGCCCTCAGAGGTCCATTTGCAATAACATGGGCTATTTGTAAGAATATATATCAGCATCTGATCGTATCCCCGTCTTTTCTTCCCGCGATATTCGACCGTAAATCGCAAATCGCAAACTGTAGCTCTTGGGACAGGATGGACCTACCAGCAGGTCGAGTAGACGAGAAGGTTCTAAGCTGGCTCCGGGCAATTCGCGAAAACTGTGTCCAATGTCAGCATCAGCAAGCTGCAGGAAAGAGAAGAGGCCAATGAAGCTCGTGCTTCCTCCAAGCTATGCTCCCCCGGCGATCCGTTTTGCGCGCAGAGCAACGGAGGGGCAGCTGATTCGCAAGTTTTTTTTCTTGTTACGTACCGAAGAGCCAGAGGCCAACTTCCTCAATGCCATAGAAGACGCCATTGTGAGCGAAGCAAGAAATCCGGGGTCACCAGGCTGCGTCCGCGCAAAAATTTGAAGCAGCAATGGCTTTACACTGGCAGCTCGGCAATGCTTGGAGGTTTGGCAGCGTATGTCACGTTTTCGTAAATGGAGACTTCGGAAAAGCATGTGTCGGTCCTCGGCTATCTTGGCCAATCAGAAGCTGTGTATTTGTAGTGGGATCGGGATTAGTAAGGATATGGGAAGCAGACGGCTCAAAGCTGGTGCTAGGAGGTACGTACCGATCCTTGTGATGCCGGGCGAAGCACTTTATACGACCATAGGGTGCAAAGCCTGATGCGGTTATATGGTGAAATCTTCTGAATTGGTAGGTACAGGTTATAACATAGTTGACAATTTTAGGTATTTTTTTCAATTCCAGTACTCGGTTTCTCTTAGCAGCAAGTGTCGCAGGATTGGAGAAAACAAACCGGGATTCTTTCCTACCCGTACGTGTATTCTCAGCTGCAATGGCCCCATTTTACTCGGCACGACAGCAGCCATTGGGCAGGGAAGAAAGAATCTGCCCACTAACAACTTTTGTCAACACCATACGACCAGCTGTATTTGCTGGACAAAAAAATCTTGATCTGCCTCACCAGCAATAACGGATACCATCTTGTCACTTGAACAGAGTAAACACACTCTTTACTCGCCCTTATTCACCTCGGATCTGGCATAAAAGAATTTTCAGTGTCCAAAAATTGGTCGATTCTCTACCTGCGAATAACATCATGCCATCAGCAATCTCACACGAGGATCACGATTCAATTGGTGAGAGCCATTCTGATTCAATTCCAACTCACCCACTCGGAGTCAAACCCCTGGGGAACCAGTATCTCGCCACAGGCCCAAATGCCCGAAGAAGTATCGGCACGTGGGCAATTCTGCCCGATGAGATCCTTGCCCTTGTTCTCGAGGGCTTCGACAAAAGCTCTCTGTTGAGCCTAGGGTCTACATGCAAGTTTTTATATGCCTTCTGCCATTCTGAAGAGTTGTGGAAAGCCCTATATCTTCGGTAAGTTTTAGTTATGCTTTCCCAATGTATCATATCTAATTCCATCGAGAACCTTTATTCCATCGATCGTGTAATTGATGACATGAGCTGACATGCACCAAACTTTAGATCTCAGTCAAAGAGTAGCCCATCTATTAATTGGCAGGGATCATGGAGATCCACCGTCTTGGGGCTTGTCAGTGATCGTCAAGCAAAGGTTGACTGTGGCAACGTCTTCTCCGATGTCCTACATCGACCTTTTGCCTGCAGCAATATTGAGCTGGCAAAGTTTGTCACTGGGATACCAAAGGCTAATCAGATTCGCCGGTTTGAGAATCTCACATATGAAGAGTATGCCGAGAAATGGACCGAACAGCCATTTGTCTTGACACAATGCATACAGGAGTGGCCCGTTTATTCTCAATGGACCATCGATTCCCTGCTCGATAAATACGCGGATGTTGAGTTTCGTGCTGAAGCAGTGGACTGGACATTTTCACAGTATTGTGGTTATATGAATCGGAACAGAGATGAAAGCCCTCTCTACTTGTTTGATCGAAAATTCGCTGAAAAGATGGAGCTCAAGGTCGGACACTCTGAAGGTGCCTCGTACTGGCGGCCGGACTGCTTCGGGCCAGATCTCTTTGAGGTCTTGGGTGATGAGCGGCCGGCTCACCGGTGGTTGATTATCGGCCCCGAACGAAGCGGGTCTACTTTCCACAAGGATCCCAACGGGACGAGTGCCTGGAATGCCGTGATTCAGGGAGCTAAATACTGGATCATGTTTCCACCAACGGCCGAGGTACCCGGGGTTTACGTATCTTCGGACAGCAGCGAGGTGACAAGCCCTCTAAGCATTGCCGAGTGGCTGCTCACGTTCCACGACGAGGCGAGACAGATGCCCGAGTGTGTTGAGGGCATCTGTAATGCTGGAGAGATCCTCCACGTCCCGAGTGGATGGTGGCATCTCGTGGTGAACATCGAAAAGGGCATTGCGCTGACGCAAAACTTTGTTCCCCAGTCTCCCAGCCTAAACCTTGTTTCCGAGGTCTTGTCGTTCCTAAGGGACAAGCCGGATCAAGTGTCTGGTTTCTCGCGAGATGTGGAAGATCCCTTTGGCCTATTCACAGCCAGACTCAAGCACGACTACCCAGATGTTCTGGAGAGAGCACTGGAGCTGGCTGATAAGAAGAATGGCAAAAAGAGGAAGTGGGATACAGCAGTGGGCCGAGATGAAGAGCAGACAGAAGGGGGGTTTAGCTTTGGATTTGGAGGCGATGATGATGATGAGATCCCGTAACGGCGGTGTATTTACGATTTATGAGTATATCTGGGAATTGATGTGCATGATTGACACGAATACACGGAGTAGACGCACACAGCTTCTGTACCTATCTGTACGAGTAGTTACTGATATCTAGTAGTAGATATGCAGGATGCTGGAGTCTGAATGGAGCACTGGGTAATGCGTATATGCACGACAGCTTGGACTTTGCGGGGCTCAGCAGGGTGGCTCTGCATGAATCCTCTGTTCTCTGTGTTGTAAGCAGAGACTCATCCCTGACACATGTTGACTATTGGCTGCGGAATAGGGAAATACCCAGGTTAGTTTCCATGAGACCTGTGGCGCTGGCAGT
Organism: Trichoderma virens Gv29-8; assembly: GCF_000170995.1. Lineage (NCBI taxonomy): Eukaryota > Fungi > Ascomycota > Sordariomycetes > Hypocreales > Hypocreaceae > Trichoderma > Trichoderma virens. The sequence continues at coordinate 494,481 of NW_014013657.1, read as the reverse complement.
GAATACTACTCGTAATTGCCCAAACCCTCGCGGCAATTGCCCATTGGGTCATAGTAAACACGAGCTAAAGATGGAATCAATGCTGGCACCCTTGTCCCTGATTCTTGACCTCTGATGCGAAACAACCACAGCTGGTGGTGAGATGCGGAATGGCCGTTTATGATGCGGACGGAATGAGAACTGGCAGCAGTACGGAGATGTGAATGAAGGCGCTGGGCTAGGCTACTGTAGATATCGGAGCTGGAGCCGTCAATCTTAGTACTACTAGTTGGACCTGGACTGGGGTGAACGAACTGGCGCTTGGGCTCCAGGAAACGCTAATCACCCGATTTACCCAGATGTCAAGCCGTAAGATTCAATGGGATGGAGAGTTTCAGGCAGGGGGTCCAGGGGATGGGCTTGGAGGGCATCCAAGATTTGCACTACCTGCAGTGGTGGTGCAGAGTCTTGGGTGGGATTAAGGGGGGATTGCAAATCAACGGCCGTCAAAAGTGGCCAAGCAAAAGCCGACCACGTCACCTCACAGCACAGCTCCTGAGCGAGTGAGTTGCAGCAAGAAAAAGCCACCCGCAAGCACAGCATTCAGGTTAATCTGGCGCTCGCCAATCACTGGGCGCGGAAGCGAGGACTGGGCAACCAACTGACTCGGCACTACTGCTGCTAGCACTGGGAGTTAGCTGTGACTGTCCATGTTAGACAAGTTAGAGCACCGCGAAGGAGCCTTTAGCGTCCGCGGCTGTCAATGGATGCAGCTGTTGGCCCTCAAGTGCCTGTGCTTGTTCTTGTGCTATTGATGCTCGCTCTATCTTGTCCGGTGGAAAGGGGGAGAGGAAGAGAGAAGTACTAGCTGCTAGGCTAGTAGGTAGAGGAGAGGAGAGGAGAGGAGAGCAACAGACAGCTCCCATCTAGCCTATGCTGGTGTTTCCAGGTGCTATGAAAGGCAGAGAGTGAGGAGGGACGGAGTAGATGCACGCAGTTAGTTAGCGCTCTAGGTAGGTGCCTTGCCATCCATTGAACGCAGCAGCCGCAACATACGCACGTTATTGCGGCTCTTTGCAGCCTTGCTCGACTGGATGGATGTAGCAACTACCTAAGTTATATGTGCTTCAATTTCCATCGACATGTCCCAGCAGGTAGCCCAGCCGCAAGAACAAGTGGCAGAAACACAACGAATTACCCAAACAGCCTCTCCAAGGCTCCTGTACTGCCTACCTCGCCCAGCCTTAGCGGTACCCAAAGCCCCCCCAAAAGGAACCGCCCGGGCAGCTAGCGGCGGGCTTTATTACTGGGCCTCCTACTACAAGGGGCGGGCCACCAAATTCGCCTCCACCACAGGACCTGTCGCGAGTCTCGTCCATCTGGTCAGCATCAGCCCTTCCTCCGTCTCTCTCGCCGTCTCGCTGTCTCTCCATCCTCTGCAATCCTCTGCCTTGACCGCAGCAGGGCCTTTTTTGGAGGGGGCGACGATACACCAGTCCGCCGTCGGCACAGCGAGTGCGGCGCTCGATTCCTCTTCGACTTTGTCTTTGTCTTTGCTGGGCCGGGGTTTGCGACGCAATGTAAGCTTCGTCGCTCGCCTTCTCCGCCCTTTCTTCACCGTCCACGCGCCTCTGTTTCCGCTCCGGTTCTTCGATTCTTCGATTCTTCTTCGTTTCTCGGCTTCTCCCGTCCATAATAAATGCACTTCTGATTCACTGTTCGCTATCGTCCTTGTCCCGTAATAGTTTCGCAGCTGTAAGTGCTTGTGACTCTGGTACATGGCTACCTACCCCTAGGAGGTAGCTTTGATAATCGGACCTTTGTGGAAAGCATATTGGCCAGCAAACACTGACGGTGCCTCTTCTTAGGAGCTTGTACTCTGTTCTTTGTTTATCATCTGCCCGCGCTTTGGTTCTCATCTTCATCTTCTTTTATTCACCACCACTTCCAAAGCTTCAGCTTTCCTCTCTCCTCTTCTTCGCTATTGGTTCCACCATTCGGCCATTTATATATTACGACTACTTCGATCGCAAGCGGTGACCTTTTAGCCTTGCCCGATACCGATTCTCTACCGAGTAGAATACTCGCCGACATATATCATACATATCTATATATATACTCTCTGGTGTTTGGGTTGGTCTGCCTTGCCAGGTCCTACCACCCGCAACCATGGTATTAGACGAGCACTACGAGATGTGCCTGCCTATCCTGCAGGACCCAAGACTCGAGGATGAGGACAAGACGGATAGAATAGAGGAGCTGTTCAAAAAAGAAACCAACCTGATTGGCATGTCTCTGGATAACGCCATCCTCGATGTCATGTGGCGATGGCGTGAATGCGGAGGGACCTCAACGTCACCGCCTCCCATCCGTCAGACCATCCTGCGACGACCATCTCCGGCTTCGTGGAGGGGCGGAACTCCATTATCAGGCTCGCCCCGGCTGGCCGTCAGTCCCCTTGCGCCGCCTGGATACATTCCCGCTACCTTTGGCAGGACCAAATCGGTCACAGCCTCTCCCTTTGGGTCGCCGCGGGCCTCTCCTCGCCTGGCCCTTGCGACCCCTGTGATCCCCCATAGCCCAAATCTCAATGCGTACGAGTTTGCCAGCGACCCCACCCCCGCCCCCGAGATTCTCGGCGAATATCAGATCGAGAACGTCGACTGGCTGGTCAACGATGACACAATTAGCCTCTCCTCGTCTGTGGGCAGCACCACCACCAAGAGCCTCAATGCCGCTGCCCCTGAGTTTTCGTCCATGTCCTCGCAGCAGATCGACATGTCGCCTTACGACATGCTCAGGTCGATCCTGGGGTATACGAGGACTGATGAGGAAATTGAATCAGCCCTTGCGGCACACAACTACGACCTGAGCGCAACCATCACATCCATGATGGAGGTTCCGCAAGACGGCGGTGTACGGCTTGATGAGCCCAAGAACGTCCTCATTGGCAAGTCGATATCTGCAGAGGGCCGCCCGTCCACCCCAGTCAACCAAAAGGCTGGCGTCATCTGTAAATTTTACATGTCGACTGGCCAGTGTCTACGCGCAGACTGCCGCTTCAGCCACGACCTTAGCAACCACCTGTGCAAGTAAGTCCAGAAAGCGCAAATTCAGTTACAAGATAGTTCCAAGTCCAAACTCGCTAACCTTGCCAATCTAGATACTGGGTCATGGGCAATTGCCTCGCCGGTGAAACGTGCATCTTCTCGCATGATCCATCTAAGCTCGTGAGCAAGATGTCTCTGGAGAGCGGCACAAATACTCCTACCAGAAGCCATAGCAGCTTGATGCTTCAGGATATGAATTCATTCCCCTCCCTGCAGTCAGGTGATTCCGATCAGCATGGCGCCTTTGTTGGCAGTCCCAACTTTGCCTATGGAATCGGTTCATCGCCGGGATTGCGGTCCTTACGGGCGGAGAGCCCACGGCCGAGGTCGCGGCCTGGAAGCCGGCATCAGCTCAAGGAAAACCATGCCGTTGCCCCAGCCCTTGACGACAATGAGGCCTTCCCGTCTCTTGGCTCGGCCATTGCAAAGCAAGGAAAGAAGCATCACGGCAAGCGAGGCGGCCATGGCCACAAGGAAAACGGTACTCCCAGCTCTTTGGCGGACATTGTCAAGATGAATCCTCCTGCGTCTCCGAGGCTGGAAGTGCGCAAGCCCGTTAGCAACGGCAACGGCACCATCGGCAAAGATGGCGAAAACAGCGCTGCAGCGCTTGCGATTCCTAGCCCCAGGCACATTCCTTGGCTGGAAACCGGGGAGCACGCCAACAAAGCATATCTCAAGGCCCGCCAAGATGCTATCAAACATGGCGGCCTCAGGAATAAGTTTTTGCAAAGGTACGTCTACATGCCATGACACTGAAACTAAGACGGATTGAAATGCTAACAACAACTCCAGCGCTGCTCAAGCATGGAACCGCAACGATGCCAGGGCCGCCAAGGCTCTCAGTCTCCGTGGCCAGAGTGAGAACGACTTGATGAGAAAGGCTCACAGGGAGGCAGCCCGCGAACTCTACGAGGAGCGAAACAAGAGTTTGGACGGCATGTCAGAAGTGTACGTCGACCTCCACGGTCTTCATCCAGAGGAGGCCGTTGAGTACCTCGAAAAGGTCCTCCTAGAGAACGAAAAGGGAGGCAGGCCTATTTACGCCATCACCGGAACTGGCCACCACAGCAAGAACGGTAAGGACAAGGTGGGAAAAGCGATCCGCGCATTCTTGAACGAGTGGAGATACGCGTACCGCGAGTTTTCCGTGCCGGGAGACCGCAACAGCATGGGCGGCATCCTGGGAGTGGACGCCGGCAGCTGGGACAAGTCGCTGGCAAGAGATGGAGCTGACGAAGACAAGGTCACCGTCGACATTCTCAGCCAAGGCGTCGAGATTGGTGATGGCAAAGTCCGGCTGCTGGTCAGGGACCCTCCCAAGGGGCCCAGCGGCCGTCGATGACAAGGCGAGAACTAAAGAAGTAAAAGACTTAAAAACCAATGCAAAAAAAGGGGGGACTACCTAATAGTTGGAGGCAGAGCGAGAGTTAGGTAGAGTGTATCTCAAGAACAAGTGAACTATCTATACTCTTGTCGTGGCATGTCGGCTTTTGTGAATGATGGTTGACAGTTGATGTTTCCCAGCTGATACTGATAGGGACACAGTGCAGTGAACTGATAATACATCCTCGACAGCATCATCATATACACACATATATTGATTGTCTACTGATATAGGTAGGTACTAATATAGGTACTTGGTGCACTAGAAGTTGCATGACTTTTGGTCGACACACGCCGTGTATCAAGCAGTTCGTTAAGTCTCCTGGATTGCAACGTTTCTACAGCAGCAGCTCCCATTGGTGGACTGTACAAGAAGGGCCGTTCCTTTTAACGCCTTTAAAGGTGACGGTGGGTCTGACGTAAGTACAAGTGCTCGTACCAGCTCCTTGAGTTACGCCCCATCGTCATCCAATTGGGGGGAGGAAACACGGAGTACAGCGGTCTCAGGTACACAATACGGGTGCACGCACAGGTACCTGGCCGCTGTGCCTCAGTCGATGCGCCGCAGAGGTACATGCCAGGTACCTTGTTATCGACCGACACCGCCACCGATGGATGACGAGGAACCAAGAGGGCTTATCCCAAAGCCCTTCTCATCCTCTTTGATTCCTCGTTCTCTTCTTCTTCGTGAGGATCATCGCAATTGAATTAATCCCCCCCTTTTCGCATTTTATTAAGCTTGATTGTGCGCCGACCGACGGACTTGATTCGCCGCAGGGGAAAATAACGAGTCGGAGCGGTTCCGATCTCGATAATCTCGACCGAGCGATCCGCCAAAACTCAAAACCAACATTGAAACTTTTTTTTTTTACACGATACTTTTTCTTGGATCCGTGATGGAGAATTAGGTGGATAGGGGATTCATCTTTTCTTTTTGGGGGCTTTCGATATTCGCATATTCGACTTTGGCCTTTTTTTGTTGTTCTTCTTTTCACGGTATCTATTCGCTTTCGATTCGATTATACCGAGGACCTACCTACCTTGTGGATATACAGCTCTTGTTGTTGCGCCGAGCTGCTTTCCCCCTTCTATTCGATTACGTCTCCCTTACATCGACATCTCGTCTCAAACGACCACGACGAATAAAGCCAAATAGGCAAAAAGAACCCAACCTATAATCACAAACAATGCCGGCCCAATACGAGCCAGCGAGGGCCGAAAGCGTCTCTCCCACGCCGTCCTCTCCCTCGTCCGAGACCCCCCCGCTGTCCTCGTCGGAAACCCGGTTCCCGCACCCGCAGCGCTGGTCTCGCAGGGACGCGAACCACCGCCTCTCGGGGAGCGTCTCGCGGTCGCAGCGGATGTCGTCCGGGGCGCAGGGCTGGGTGCGCGACCAGTGGAAGACGTATCTGCGGTGGAGCGAGAAGATGATGGCGGCGTTTTGGAAGCTCTCGCTGCTGCATCGCGCGCTGGTGGTCTTCGTCATTTTGCTGGGATGGACGTTTATCATCTTGTCTATATTGTACTCGGAGGCCTTCTTTGCTTGGCTGGCGACGGTGTCCAAGTCATGGCGCGAGATTCCTGGAGGCTGGCTCATTGCCTTTATGCTCATCTTCGTCACCTCGGTCCCTCCCATCGTGGGATACTCGACTGCCAACACCATTGCCGGCTTCGTCTACGGATTCCCCATGGGCTGGCCCATTGCTGCGTCGGCGTGTATCATCGGCAGTTTGACTGCCTTCATGGCCTGTCGGACGGTCTTGAGCGGCCATGTCAACAAGCTGATTGGCAACGACCACCGCTTCGTTGCGCTCGGCCAGGTTCTGCGCAGAGATGGAATCCTTTACCTGACGGGCATTCGCTTCTGCCCGCTGCCGTTTAGCTTGAGCAACGGCTTCCTTGCTACGATTCCGAGCATATCCCCTCTGTCGTTTGTCATTTCGACGGCATTGTCAACGTAAGTCTAGAATCTTTTGTCCCATCTTGATAACAACAACGGTTTTAACTAACAATCCCAGACCCAAACTCCTCATCCACATCTTCATCGGCAGCCGCCTCGCCATCATCGCCGAGCAAGGCGATGCAATGCCCCTCCGCGACAAGATCGTCAACTACACCGGCATGATCATTGGCGGCGCAATCGGCGCCGCCGCCGGCTACATCATCTACCGCCGCACCATGGCCCGCGCCGACGAGCTCGCCCGCGAGGAGGCCAACATCAATGCCGCCGAGGAGGGCGCCGCCGGCTACGAGGACACCGACACCCTCATGGACCCCGAGGATGCGGCCGATGTCATGGGCGATGACGACGTTTCGCTGTGGGACAACCAGGGGGATGATGGCTGGGGGGATGCCTATGATGATGAGGACGATACCACGAAACTGACAAAGCTGAATAAAGACTAGAACTAGACACGGACAATGGGGTTATGAAAAAAGATGTCATGATTTTGTTTATAACGAATTTTACGTGATAGAATAAGAGCACCGGCGTTGATATATTTCACAAAGCGTGCAGACCATCGAATCTTTAATAAAAAAAAAAAAGTCAATACCAATATCAATATTCAAGTAGGAGGGTACGATAGCTCCTGTTCCATTCTATGCTATACAATAACGTGCTCGGATCCAAATCCCGTGTGTCGTAAAATCATCAAGTGGCCGCTTGCTCACAATCATGTCATAAAAGAAAACCCTGAACAATTCAATAGTCATCCAGCACTTAGACAAAAAGCCCCTGAATGGCCACTAGGTTATGCCATTTCTGCTTTTATCAGAAAAAGAACAAGAAAAAAAAATCCAAAACGCCGCCGCTGTAGAGAACCGACCCAATAGACTAGAAATGTGTAAAAAAAAGTAACGCAGAGTTTATAATCTGCGAATAGGGTCGCTGAATAAAATTGTAATGGATAGAGCGGAGCAAGATCGAGAATGAGGGCACGGCGATAATCGGTTTTCAACGCCGTTGGTACTGATTCATGAATTGAATGGCCTGCTCCATTGGATATCCAATAAAGACAGGGCCAGTGAAAACCATCTGGGGACCGTTCATCCCTTTCGACACATCCGGATTAATAAAAGTAGGCTGAGGAATAGAAGAGTGATGCTCGTGGACAGGATGATGCTCGTGGGGCACTTTAGTCGGAGTGAAAGGCGCCGAATCTTGGGCCTTCGAGATAGGGACATTCTGAGTCTGAGGATCAGGCAAGGTCGATATGTTCAGCCCAGTAAAAGCAGGTGGCTTTGCCGTATGGCCAAAGGGGCATTTCCCAGCTGGCTTCGCCGGAGTCTGGGTGCTCTGTACAGGACTCGGCATTCGCACGGGCGCAGGAGGCGGCGACATAGGATGGCCATCACCATTGCCAGATTGTTCATAGACTGGCACAGAGATGCCCCAGGGACGGCTTGGTGATTCCCCTACTCGAACCTCCTTCAGTGGTCGGTCGAAATGACTTTGTCGGTCATGATCCATATCGGCTGGCGGCTCAGCAGGGGCATCTGGGTCCGTGCTTGAGCTGACGGCGTGCGCCCAACTCTCTACTCGGTCTGCTGAAGTTCTCGTGGCATTGCTGGGGCGGCGAGCGTGCTCCTCGTCAGGCAGCATCGGCTTGTGGAGTTGGCTCAGGTCTTCAATCATGCTCACAATGTTTCCATACTTTGCATCCAATTTCCTAATCTGCTCTTCGCTGCGTTGATATCTTCGCACGCAGACCTCGTGGCTGCGAGGCAGCTCGTGCTTGTGAGTTTCAACATAGTGAGCAATCTCCTCTGGGGAGTGCTTGTCTAAGAATCGGATAGGGCATTTGCTCGCCTGATTTACGGCGTCGTGCTGAGACGTCTCTTCGTACATGGCAACACAAATAGGGTCTTCAGAGCGATCTGGGGCCAAGTCCGGGCCGGTTTCGGGCTCCCGGTCTTGGTCGGCAAGAGCAGCGGCATCCTTAGCAAAGGGACACTGCAAATTGCCTTTCTTCCCCTCAACGGTAAAATCTTGTTCCAAAGCAGTCGACATGGAGGTTTCTACGTGGGAGGTTTGGGATAGCGTATCTCTGGATGATGCTGTGGTTTTACTGGCTTCACCTAATGAAGCAACCAGCTTGTTTGCAGCACGGCGTCCGTCACGAATGATGAGAGCAATCTGGTGCTGGGACTGCAGAGTGCTTTGCCTAGGAAGGGGCACGGGCGAAGTATCATCGACAGAGGTGTGGACTGGGAGCTGGAGCTTCGCCAAAGTCTCTGCTATCTCTGGTGTAGCGGGCGCATATTTATCGGCCAAATACTGGAACTATAAGAGCAGTTGACGTGTTAGTCAACGGAGTTTTATCAAGATGTAAGATGATGTCGAGGGATGCCTAGCCAAGCTAGATTGAAAAAAATGAAAGGGAACAATGCGGATCAGTGATAATAAAGGTTGTCAATCCCGGCAGCATTTGCTGCTATTGATCTAGAGCTAATGATATCTCATCATGTAGGCCGTCCCAAAAGGCTGTGCGTATGCAAGGGGTATATAAAATACAATGATGTCGGAGAAAAAAAAAGAAAAGAAAAAGAGCTCTTTTGAGGCTTACCTGCTCGTGGGCAAAACGCAGCTTATGCTCCAGTATAGTCTTTCGGTCTGTCAGAACCTGAACCTCGTCCGCAAGCGCGTTGAAAGCGTCCGCCACGGTCTGAGTAAGATGAAAATCTGCCATTCCGGATGGCTCAAGTTTTTTCAGACTTGGCCACGAGAAGAAGAAGAAGAGAAAGAGAAATGGACGAAGAAAAAAACAGGGAGAAGTAGGAAAAGAGGTCCAGGGCCAGCCGGAGTTTTAACTGGCTGAAGCGGGGCGCGCTTTGGCCGATTCCGGGTTGCGGTGCCGCAAAAGCGCGTGACGAACTCGTGGGATGATTCGTCAGCAAGGATTTGGCAGATGATGGAATGTATTGAATTGTACCAACCAACGTGCATTAATACCTAGTACGGCAGAGCCGGGTTTACAAGGTGGTGAAGAATTCCATGAAGGAGGTTAGTTTGGGGGAAGAGGAATTTGGTTAATCCAATCTGCAGGTGCTAGTGAATAGCTACTAAGGTAGGATCAAGCTTAAAAGGTGCAGATTCTGCATTCCCAGTCAATGATGCAATAGTTGGGATGGACCCCATTGAAGTCAGCGATTGCAGCGAGAGGGAGTGATATTTTCACCCTTGTGAACCCCTTCAAGAACCACAATGAGAGAAAATGGTAATAAGTGCACATGTGCTATATCCGCAGATAAGAATGGGGAGGCCTCAATAGCCGCAGATCCAATGCCAGCTATATGCAGCCATACAAGCCCAAGGACTAGCCCATCGATGGCTTGAATCGGTACAGCGGCCCAAAGTGGCTACACGCCGCCTGCCAATGACACAACACGGCTGCTTACACCCAATTTCTCCCCCCTCATAATCTCGACAACCTTGAAGAGCAGAGATAAGAGTCCGTCTGTACATATACACGGATCTTATCTTTGGTGTTCCCATAAGAGCAGAGGAACAAGCAGAATAAGATTGCAGTGAAAGAAGCAGAGATATATTCACATTGAAGGTCATAGGTCAGTACATGCGTTTGATCTCATCGGGCTCTGCTTTGGCGGGGTGAAGTGATCCCTTCAAAAGCCCCTCGCATTCACCTGATGTGTGCTATCGATTTATCCATACCATCAAACTCACCATGTTTTCTAGCCTCATCCTCTTTGCTTTCCCTCCACAGCCACCATCGCCGCCATGCTGCAACGACTCGCCATCCCCGCTGCCAAACTGCTTCGCAGCAAAAGCCACATCGTTCCTGGCCAGCTCCTCGTCACTGAGCACTTCTTCCAGGTTCCCCTAGACTACGCCAATCCATCCGCAGGATCCATCACCCTCTTCGGCCGCAGCGCAACCAAGCATGAGGTCCCCATCTTCCCTCCCGACGAGCTTCCCTCTCCCAAGCCCTGGATCGTCTATCTCGAGGGCGGCCCGGGCTTTGGAAACAGGGAACCTCAGGACCACCCCCTGACGCGCACTGCCCTGTCTCGCGGCTACCAGGTGCTGTATCTGGACCATCGAGGTGTTGGTTTGAGCACTCCTGTTTCTACCGAGATGCTCGCCCGGCTACCTGGCGGAAATGGACCCAATGCTGTCGAGATTCAGACCAAATACCTGAAGCTCATGCGCCAGGACAACACCGTGCGTGATTGTGAGGCTGTCCGCAAGCTCCTAACCGACGGCTTGCCTGAGCACAAGGCCCGGTGGTCCATCTTTGGCCAGTCATACGGTGGCTTCATCTCCATCTCCTACCTGTCTCTCCACCCCGAGGGCCTGCGCGAGGTCTTCCTGACCGGTGGCTTGGCTCCCGTTGGCAAAACCGCCGACCAAGTCTACCAGGCGACGTTCCAGAGGACCATTGAGCGCAACGCAGCCTACTACCAAAAGTTCCCGGATGATGCCGAGACCCTGCGCCAGATCGCTACGCACATTGAAAAGGAGGGCGGCAAGCAGGGCCTTCCCCTGCCTGGAGGAGGCTTCTTGACGGTGCCCCGTCTGTTGACCATTGGCATTGCCTTTGGCGGCCATGGCGGCGTCGATCAGGTACATACCATACTCCTTCAGCTCAAGGCCTCTCTTGACCAGTTTGGCTTCCTCACGCGGGCTTCTCTTGCTCCCCTCGAGACATTCACTGCCTTTGACACAAACATCATCTACGCCATCCTCCACGAGGCCATCTACTGCGACGGTCCCGGCAGCGTCTCCAACTGGTCTGCCCACCGCGTCGGCCAATCCCTCCCGCAGTTCTCTTGGCTCAGCAGAGACAACGTTTCCAGCACCTCGTCCACTGCGCCCGGCCAGCCGCTCCTCTTCTCGGGAGAGATGATCTTCCCTTTCCACTTCGACACTTATCCGGAACTCATTCCCCTGCGGGCTGTTGCCGAGCGACTTGCCACTGCCTCTGACTGGCCAGCACTCTACGATATCGAGCAGCTGCGCAAGAATGAAGTCCCCGTCTATGCGGCGTCGTACATCCCCGACATGTATGTCGACTACGAGTTTGCCAAGGACACGGCGAATCTGATCAAGAACGTAAAGACGTTTGAGACAAACGTCATGTATCACAACGCCGTGCGGGCAAAGGCGGAGGAAGTAATGCAGAACCTGTTTACCTTGCGAGATGATGTAATAGATTGATCTTCTCAATCAAAAAAGGGAGAAAAGGGAAATCTGGATAGATGGTACAAAGGTCCAAGCCTTGGCATAAACCGACGTCGCTTTTCCTGATAATATATCGTAGTCTTTGAATCTCACTCTATTTTTTTTGTGCTTCGCCTATTTTGTTCCTTGAATCATGGAATCGTATATCAGGCATATTGCCATATCCACCAGGCCCCTTCCTCACATGACAAAGTGATAAGTGCATAATGAATACAAAATTCCCATCGTCTCATTTTCACATTCATCAAAACTCCATTCCCAACAGCCAATGTGCAACAAGACAACACTCTCCCATATTTATTTCTTCTTGGTGGTCTTGCGCTTAACGGGCTTTCCTCCCTGTTGGGCGCCGGAGGTCTTCACCTTGCTCAGAGAGTCCGTGCTCTTGTCAAGAATCTCAAAGTCCTCGCCGGCTGATTCCGAGCTTGGGGGCGTGTGCTGGGGAACGTCCGAGTCCTCCTCGAGCTCATCAGTCTCGGCGTTTGCGCTACCCTTGGACAAGAAACGACCAGCAGTCGACTGGAAGATCCAAAGGGGCACTCGAACCACAGCGGTGTCCCTGAAGGTCGGCTGAAGAAGCTCGTTCGGCTATGTAGATGTGTGTGTTAGCACTTTGCGTCCTATGTCTGGTTTGAGTGGTTATTTTAGAATGCTTACGTCCAAAAGGTACTCGTTGACATTGCCCTCCTCATCTTCCTCCTCAAGGAAGACGTCTCCCTGAGAGTCAACCACGAGAATCTTTCCGTTTTCAGCAACGACTCTCTTGCGAACACCGGTAGGAGTGGGGGACGCAGATGCGCCTTGCGACGAGCTCTTTGAGCTCACGGCCTTGCGAGACTTCTTGGATGCGGACTTTCCATCATCCTTTCGAGTCTCCTTCTCTTGCATGCGTCTCTCGCGCCTGTTCCTAGGCTGGGGAGGGGCAGCAGCCTCATCCTCTTCGGGAGCAGGAGGAGGAGGCGGCGCAGGCGTAGCATCGACTCCAGGAATTCCCGCCGCATTGCCCCAAGCCGCGTTTCTGGCAAAGGTGACGTAGCGCTCCACAAACTCCTTCTGTCGCTTCCAGCTCATGTACAGCGCAAGGTAGTGGATGGCGCCTCCGCCCATCACGAAGACGCCCACCAGGACTGTTCCCAATCCAGGTCTGTAGCGATTGTAATAGTAGTCGGTTCCCTTCCACAGAGGGAAGCCATTGGCGAGGAAGTGGTCGTAGCGATCGCGGGAAGGGCCACGGAGGATGTTGGCGATGAGCGAGAGTCGCGCCTGGCGCTCCGACGCCTCCTTGACGGCTTTGCGGACTTCGGCCTGCGAAGGCTTCTTGGATTCGGTGCCCTTCTTCTTGCCCTCCTTGGCCTTTTCGGCGACAAGCTGCTGTCTGACCTTGTCGGGGTGAAGCAGACGTGTCTTCTTGCGGTACGCCTTGTTGATGTCGTCCAGGGAGGCCGAATTGGTCACGCCGAGGACATCGTAGAAGCTGGCCGCGGGATCGGTTTCGTGCGCCGCAATCTCGTCGCGGATGCGGAAGATTTCACGATCTGGGCCGCCAATTCGTCAGTCTTCAAAGGCCAGCGCCACGGGCTTCCTCGTTGTCCGCCTCACCTTCTTTGCTCCATGCTGCGGCCAGCGGAGTCAGCAGGGATAGAACCCCGACAACCAGATACTCGATCTTCATGACTGCAAGGCTTGGCTCGCTTACCCTTGCATTTATGAAGCCCAAGTTCCCAATTGTCGTGTGTTTGGATGTCGCAAATGCTCGAGGGGCGAATCGCCGTGCTTTTATGTGGGACGCTGAACAAGGCCAGATTTACGTGCCTAAACTTAAACGCTAGATGACAGGGGGGTTGAGGTACTGGACACCTATATCCACTGCATTTGTATGCAGCAAGTGCTTGTACATGGACTTTTGACGACCAACAGATTCATTGCTACCCTGGATGGAAGCCCCTGATTTTTCTTTTTTCCCAGAATAATTATGCCTACGTTTTTGCACATGTGAATTGAATGTGATGGTACATGCTTAGCAAATCAATTACACATGTAGAGAAAATTCAAGGCTTAACGAGGGAGTGATTGGCCCGTAACCCATGATTAGAGAGAACCCCGTAAGGGCCAATCGCTCCAACGCTCTCAGATCTCAAGGTTTGCGGTAAGAATTTAGTGAGCATGATTGTAACAAACTACGAGGTATAATAAAAACCAATAGAGGAGGTATTTCAATCAGTGAAATAACATTGAAGCTCTGAAACAATTAGCCGAGTCATAATATCTTCAGCCCTAACTTGGGATGATAAAAAGCTGGGTAAAATGAGTGGGCGGCTGAAGACATCTGATTCTTCCTTGCTGGCAATGCGAATGTAAATGCTCGGCTTTCAGAGAACAAGAAACAAAGAAGCAAGTCGGTTGTCGCTTTTTCTTTCTTCTTTTTTTGTGTGAACGTAAAAAAAACATGGGTACAAAGAAGACAATGCGAATAACGACAATAAGGTCAAAAATAGCATCAAAAAGCTATGAAAGGGGCCAAAAAAAGTAACAAGCGAGTAGCAATTGCACGTTTCGATCGTGCGACCTCCGGGTTATGAGCCCGGCGCGCTTCCACTGCGCCAAATTGCTTTGTGAACTTGTTGAATTCTAGTCCACTAAAATCTTATATATATGTTTCACATTGGCGCAAGACTTACATTCTTACATAATACAAATTGAATCTGGCTATCTTGAACTCTAATATTTGATATCTCGATTAGGACTTTGGTCTTTGCCATTCGGGGTATTTGACACCCGATATTCCCCTTGGGTATTGGCAAGAAATACGTAGCGAAGTTGCCTTTATTTCTAATCCGTTATATCATACACTCGTGCCCTGTATGAGATGCTGGACTCGTACCTTGCTCGGTATCCCACTTGCTGGCGTGCCACTGGGTTGATTACAGATACTACAAAATATCCTCATGTAAACCTCCCTCTATCTCTATAGCGGGCGTGTGCAAGTCCCTATGAGGCAGTGTCTTCTTCAGTCAGCATTGAATAAGCCGTCATTTACTTTCAGCATCTCAAAGTAGGTAAATTTTGCGGCAGTTTCCACAGTCGCCGCTTTGACGAGTGTAGACCAATTTTCATGTAACCTATTACCAAGCCTGGTATTTGCTAGTTGAGTTTTCTTCCGTCAACCTCTTCAGATTTACCGAGGCTTTTAATGCCATCTCCATACCTACCTATACCTTGGTACTAATGCATGAGTGCAGACAAGCATACCATCACGCCAGATCCCGCCCAAAATAGCAATTGTCCATGTATCAAATAGGTACCCGGTTAGTGATTCGTCTGTCAGATTACTGATGCGGCCTTTTTGGGACATTTACCTCGTTAAGAATGTCCAATCGATTTAGACGCTTCCCGCATCTGCGTCTACATCTTATCTGCATCTCCAGAAAAGGGCACAATATGTGTCTGCTTATGAATCAAGATGGAGACTATCTGTATCGGTAGTTGATATGGCAAAACCTCGAACCCCACGGCTCCACCAACTTCCTAGTCTAGTAGCTGCCAAATCCTAGCTTTCCTTGACTTGGGTGAAATATATATTGCATAGATAGGAGTTTTTCTTTTCTTTGATCTGTCCCGCCCTTGAGATAGTCTCTACTTCGTAGTTATCCGTATTAAACAAAAGCCAAAGACATCAAAAATGGCCCCTTCAGCAACCACCAACCAAGTCCGAATCGGCCCAACCCCCAACCCAGACTGGAAATTCGGTCAGGGCAGCAACCATCTCGACGCAGCCTCGCCCTCGTCCTCCAACCCAGACGCAAAAGCCCAGAGCCACACCGTCATCGACCCCCAGGCCGAGGATCGAAGCTCGGGCCTCAACTACAAGCTCCTCATCTCCGCCATCGCCCCGCGCCCCATCGCCTTCATCAGCACCCTCTCCGCCGACGGCACGACGGCGAATCTCGCTCCCTTCAGCTACTTCAACGTCTTTACTCATGATCCGCCCACTTTTGCCGTCGGCTTTGCGCATCCGCCGTCGGGGCCTAGGGATTCCTTTGTCAATGTGCGTGACTCCAATGAGTGTGTCATCAATATCATCTCGGAGCACTACATCGAGGCCGCCAACTCGACCAGCATAGACGCTCCTTACGGGACGTCCGAATGGGGCGTTTCCGGTCTGACGGCGGACTATTCATGCGAGACTGTCAAGGCGCCACGAGTCAAGGAGGCGATATTTAGCATCGAGGCCAAAGTGGAATCTATCAAGGAGATTTACAGCAAAGCAAATCCTGGTAGGGTGTCCACATGGCTGGTCATTTTTGAAGGGACCCGGTTCTGGGCGAGGAACGATGCGCTGAGTGAGAAGAAGGATGAGGTTTATCCCGAGGTATGTAGAGATCACCTCTCCCTCCTCCTCTTTTCAAAGCTTCTAACAATAAATTAGATCTTGAAGCCCATTGGCCGCATGGGAGGCGTCATCTATTCCAAGACGACTGATCTCCTGCAAATACCAAGGCCGCAGTTTGAGGCCGATCTTGGCGGTGCCGAAGGCTATGCGAAGCTCTCAAACAGAAGCAAATAGCAACAAAGACGTTGAATGCGTATGGAATTATTCCTTAGGAGGTAAAGGAAAAAAAAAAACATCATTAATTAATGAGCACAGACAAGTAAGAGCAGCACACGGTAAAGAATTTTATAAGAAAGAAATCAGCGTGATATTCAAACGCAATGGTATACAAAAACATGTTCGTCATATCAATCATACTCTTGACCTCAAACAAAGGTCATTGCAAAAAAAAAAAAAAATCGTCAGCAAAGACTCCCCTCCCGACCACCGTCCCATAACCAAGGACTCCCCATAACCAGATGAAGTAAACATGAAAATGCTAGTAATTCAAGAGGGGAAGAGAGAAAATCAAGTGGCGTGACAGGCATCAAAAGTAGAAGCTCTGGCCCGGTTTAGAAATGATAAACTCACAGCCCAGCTGTGCTTCCCGCTCGTGCGCTTGCAGTTGCTGCAATATTGAGTCACCGGCCTGCGGCCCATCCGCTAGCGTCTCCTTGACGTGGATGATGACAACTTTGAGGCCTTCAAGGGGCTTCTTTACAGCAGAATCCGCAGCGGCAGTAATGGCGGGAGTCAGCGGCGGTATCCCCGAACCATCAACCCCAAACTCGTCCAGTGATAGCTCGCCAGTAGGGGTGGCAATGTGCGGCGTGTCGGAATCTTTGGCGGAGAAATAATAATCGGTGGGCATGTTGAACGGGTTGGCCGATTTGGGAGATACGGGGTCATCAGACCCAGGGCTCTGCATGTTCACGACCGGTACCTTCTTACGCTGGATTTCCGCCTCCTCCTCTTCGGCATCCCGCTTGCGCTTCTTAGACTCAAGGGCACGTGCCTTTCGTGCGGCATCTACTTCATTTGCTAGAACTTGCATCTCCTCGATCAGATAGGCGGGCTTCAAATGACCGAATAGCCGCTCGTCGGGTTGGGCGTCTGTGTAGCTGCATTCCACAAAGATAGCCGCCAGCTTCCCAGACGCAATCTTGGGCGCCGCCTCTTGCCAGATGAGAAGATTCCGCGGGCTGAGAGAAAGGCTATCCGGTTCCACATCTCCAAAAATGAGTACCTCACGCTCGTACGTTTCTTCCCGAATGAAGTACGCACTCGAGTCGTTGACGCAGGGCCGTGGCTCAAACTCTCCCCCTCCTCCAAATATGGGCGTTGCAATGCCGGGCATCATACTCGGGCGCCGTGAGAAGGCTGATGTGGGAGGGTAAAGATGGTTAAAGGTTTCGCGACGGGCGAATTGTGCTGCAAAGTCATGAGCATGCGGGTAGTAGGTGTCACGCCGAAGTGGTATACTTGACCCATCCTGGCTGCCTTGACGAGTCGGCGCCGGGTTGCAAAAGGACCCACGATGTGTGTGCTTCTCCATGCAGTGGCCATGGCTCACACTCCATGTCTTGACGAGCAGTCCGTCACACACTTCCAGGTATCCCTCACCCAGCGCAGGACTTCCGCCTTCGACCAGCCGAAGATACGTCAGGAGGCCGGCTCCATTGTTTTCGTCGCTAAGATTTGGCCATATAACATTGTTGAAGATGTGGTCTTTGAGAGCCTTGATGGTGCCCGGGAGACCTGCCAATTTTTTGGGGCGAGTGCCGGGCAAGCCTGCCGTGTTGATGACAAAGGCAGAGATGTGGTCTAGATGCGGGTGAGTGATGAGATATGTGTCGACGAGGGTGCGTGTCACATGAGCAGCGTTCGCCGCGGCCGTGGTGAAGGGCAGCTCCAGTCCAGCAAACGGACCAGTGGTCAAGATCTGGCGAGTAGGAACAGACGACGGCGTCGGTGTCGGCGGAGGCGACTCTGGTAAGGCCTCCTCGATGAGGCGAGTAATGGCGGACAAGTGAACGCCCCCGTCAACGGCCACTATGGAACCCTTGCGCCAGTTCTGGGGCACTGAACGAACGAGAAACGCCGTCGTATTTGATTCTTGGGGACCACCTCCCGAACCCTGCCAAAATGTGAGCAATTATACCGTATTTGAGATGCATCCATCTGCGTGAGGGCATGAAGGCTTCCAGTGAGGGCAGAACAAGGTACGTTGTCTCAGGCGTGGTATGCGTGTAAGCCAAGCTGTCAGATGAGAGACGCTGCCCCACGATAAGCTGTGCCAATGGGGTAACGACTGTGGCCAGACAATAGCAGACCTGGCTAGACGTTTCATGCAGAGGGGGGATTTGGCTGGCTGGCCTTGATCTGGGGCACTGACCCCCTGGCGGCAGACGCATCCCGATCGGAAATGCCACGGCCAAATTACCCGATCTGCGCGCTCTCAATTTCGAGTCCGACGGAGCATCGCCTCTCTGAGGAGGTGATGGGAAATGAAATTTAAGAGAAGGCATGGATTCGCGCACGGGCAATACGAGAAAAAAAAGCAAGCAAGCGCAAAATCAAAAATGAGAGAGAGAGGGAGAGGGAAAAAGAAACAAAACAAAAAAGCATACCAGTATGATTACCTGCAAAGCAGGCGATGACAAGGCCTCCGTCATGCTCGAGGACCGCTGTTGGACTTGCTCAATTGCCGAGACGCGATGGCCAAGTGATGCCGCGATGGTGTCGAGTCAGTCTGCAGATTGCGCGCAACGCTCAATGCCGACGCCGATCTCCAATCCCAAACTCTAAAGGTCCTCCCAACACGAGATACACTCCGGAAAATCTGAAGGGGTAGAAATACCACGGCGGTTCTTTAAAGACAAAGATTCAAGAGGGAGTTCTTGATCTCGGCTTCTCCTTGTCCAGTGGCGCTGACGGACGGTAAAGGCTCCCACGTGACCGAGCTGGACTACCGATTTCGTCTTGTTTCCCCCCACGAGGCGCTACTTGAGCTTGTTGCCCTGACTAGCCGGTTCGTGAAGAGAGAGAGATAAGATCAAGTGAGATGTGAGAGTGGGTGAGTGAGTACACAGAGCGAGGCAGTTGGTGGTGGTGGATGATTTCCGAGGGGCGTGTGGGAGAAGCACCGAGGCTCTCGTGTGCTTGGGGGAGGGAAGAGTCTAAAATATTATGGGAAAGATGGGAAATTATCTCAGGCTCCCAAATAGTCGATGCTCCCCGGCGCCAAGGATCTTTTCTGGCGTTGCTTGGTTCACAGATATGTACCGTGATACCAATAAGTAATATGTAAATCGCCGAGAGGGAATGCAATGGCAGATGTGATGACGCTCTGCAGTTGGATATGTACGCACGTACGTATGTGGCAGGCAGGCTAGCCGGGAATCCTGCTTTGTTCGTGCCAGACGACACGAACCTGGGGCTGGACCAGCCGCGGCAGCACGGCAGAGGGTCGAGGCAGAGACACAGACACTGTATCGCTCACGGGCTCGTTATGCTGCTCGCTCGCTCGCTCGTCGACTCACGGAGCCGCCGACTCTACAGGTACGTGGCACGGCACCAAGCAGAAGAGCTGCAGGATCGTGCTCCCGTCGGCCTGTGACTGGTTCGTGATGAGTGTCGCGAGCGTCGTCGCGTGCCTGCGCTGGATTGTTTGCTCAGTGCCTCGCCATCATGGCCGTCGAGGCCCGAGAGGAGGATCACGACTCGCCTTTTGAACCCACCCACGGGCCCCAATTGCTTGCGCTTGCCGCATCGCATCGCAGCAGCGCAACGCTGCACAGGCCGTCCGTCCAGTCCGTTGATGGTGTTAGCGTCACTATTGTCACCTCGTAGCGCGTCTAGTTTCGGCGTCGCCGCGATGCTGTTGCAAGGGGTGGAGGGGAGGGGCGTGTGAGAACAAGGAAATGGTATGTGACGCCTGCGAAGACGTGGAGAGCAGCTGTACTCCGTAGAGAGTACCTGGATTGCTCCAAGATGCGCTGGGTTATGACGGAGATTAAGACCGTGCAGCAGGTACCGAGTACACGCACCTGCGCTGCACAACACAGATGCTGCTTGTACCTGTGATACCTGGCTGGCAACCTTACATGTACCATGCGATACCTATACAATGGAAGGTAAAGGTGAGGCGTACTCGGTAATACGCGCATCAAGGTAGCTTCACCAGTTGCCCCAAATTAGCAGATGGAACTCAAATGTAACCCTTGACCCAGGCTGCAAAAAAGACGCCATTCCAGCGGGCTGGACCCCAGCCTCGGGGCCGTAGGTTTGGGCGCTACTGCGGCTTTGCTTGCTAGTTGCGGCGCTGGAGATATTGCACTTATATCATCAACTTTCAACTTTGCCTTGTAGATCCTGGGATGGCATTTATTATCCTCATCGTCCTTCTCAATGCAGCCATCCGAAGTCCCACGGGTTGCCCCATTGTGCTCTGTACGGACGCGCCTGGCCTCGCATTACCGGGCAAGGTAACATCCAACTTACCGTGTAAAATTACGAGTAATACTTCGTACCAAGACGCTTCACCGAGACCTCAATGGCCTGATCAGGTAAGCACACTGCCACCTTGGGACGTACAGGATCTTCAACGACGAAGCCTTTTCCACAAACGTGGCGGCTTTTAGCTTCTGAAAATCCGGGACTTGACAGTCGCATCACGGCACGAGGCCCCCCTCAGCAAGGGAAATGTACACGGTATGAACTCTATATGTAGCGCATAGCGATATCCGGCTGGAAACGCTACTGCGCTGCTGATTCTGACCTCCAAGCCCGCCTCAAAGAAGCGCCGTACGCGGGGCCTGTCCAAGCCGGTGCCATAGATACGGCACGATGCCTACCTTACCTTACCTTACCTTAACCTGACATGTAAGCTGTCAAGGACAGGAGATACGAGTAGCGCCAATAGCAACCAGCTAAGTCGACTGACGTCTTGCGGGATCAGTTGTTTGATCAGCACGGATGGATCTGGCCTCGTTGGATCTCCAGCATGCCTCCAGCCAGTAATACGACTGAAGCTACGCCGTAAGTGCATTAATCCACTCGCACCCCGGCTCTTGTGGGGAGGCCGAGCTGCAACATGTCTCGCTGATGCATGTGTTTGAGACAGCTAAAAACAGCACAGCTCTCTGGCTGTCGGCGTTCGTCCGCCGGGTCCGAGGCACTTTGTTGGGGTCCATGAGCCAAGCTCCATTCCCCCATCACTTATCCGTCGTACAGTAAGTACAGTAGGTAGGCTGATATGGATGCTTCATGTTAGTTTGTATTATCTGTTGACAGGGTCCCCTGCTGTTGGCTTCAGCCTGATGGAGCTTGCATGTGCAAACAAGGACGCATTGACGGGACCCAAGAATACACCCCGAGCCAATGGATTGCACGTGCTGGCTATTTTTTCTTTGTAGCCTGTGGACTTTACAAATCTCTCGACTGGCCAATTGCTCTAAGCGACTACCGTAGTATTAAGCGTCATGGTGAGATGCGACGGATCTACCTGGTTCTTGGAGTATTACTGCGAGTACGGAGTACTCCGTTCCATTTTCTTCTCCTACCTGGGTACTACCTATAGTAGGTATCTGCTACTGCCCCTTCAAGCATCATCTGATACCTATCACTTTTTGATTTTATAGAACAATTAAGCAGAAAACGAATACATAAATTATTGTCTCAATCTATTACATATACCACACAAAGACCTGCCCAATCCCTACCTAACCTAATCCATACACACCAACCAAGTTACAAGCGCAAGCGCTGCTAATCTCAATTCAATACACAGACCAGGACCTTGAAAAAAGGTTGCACGTGCTGATCCCACACCACCTTATAGAGCCATGTGCCCAAGCGGGCGATACCCGTGAATTCCAAACCCCTCCTCCACAAAGCAAAAACATCAAGCGGGTTTCCCAATGAATTGACAGCCTGGTGGCAACAATGTCTGCTGCCACTAATACAGTAGACACGAGCAACGGGCAGAAGGCAATGCAATAAGACGACAAGGGCTCCCCTGCCGAAGCTGCATCTTGCTCCCACGGTCAGCGGCGTCAAGCCCTCCGTTCGTGTATTCCTGCAGCTATCATCGAGGAACGCAAGCCAATCGGACCACGATAATATGAGCATATCCCGGTATGCTAATAGTTCGAAAGCAAGGCGGGGCGAGCTTTTACGTATGAGTATACTCCGTATACGGTTATCGAGCTGTGACGAGAACATCTTTGCTAAACTTGACCAGATGTGTGGGTGACGAGCGAATCGGAGACGCCTTCTGGTCCCCCTCTTTCGGTATACAGCGTCAGGCGAGCAGTCAACAACGTACAACACTGCGTCTGCCTGCCTATTGTGTGGAACAAGTCGTCCCGCAGACGCTGTTGTCAGCTCACAGGCCTGTGTCGGTAACACCTGGGAATATTCCGAGCATCTTGCGGCTCACGCCAAGCCAAAACGACGCTCGTCACATCTTGCCCGGCTGCCTTCACAACCGCTAACGGCCTCACGTTTTCTGTCCCGGAGCAGTCACTAGCACTCATACGCTCTTTTTAGCGGGAGGGCATCTCATTAGTCGGCCAACTGGCCACAAGCTAGACCCGCGTCTGCAAGTCAACGCCAGCCCAAACAGCTCTCCACCTCGGGAGTGCCGATGCAGCTCCCTCATGGGCCTTATCGGGGCTGCAAGGGCCCCCCTCGTCAACACCACCCGGGGAGCCGCATGTCCTGATCTAAAAAGGCATACCTCTACAATTATGAGGTATCCGTGCGCCGTCTTTTGCTGCTCGCCCGCTTTGTGTCGCCTCGATGGGGCTGAGAGTCTCCCGCTTTATGCGGGCCACTTCAGGACTGCTTACATGTTGAATGCTGGCTCCAGTAAGAGTTGCGACTCTATCACCATCAACCCCATTGGTGGCTGAAAAGTCTGTGAGCAGAGGAGTAGGAAAAGCACCACCAAAGCCACCAAAATCCACGAGACTATCCCAATATGGTGATGTAGCTGTAACCCGCGGGCTCACGGCACCGTCCATGATTCCCGGAGGCTGAGATGCAACAGGAAACGTTAGTGTGTGGGCCGGAAATGCATCATTCGCCTCGCTAACAGCTTCCTCCTGGTGTTGGCCAACCTCCAGCTCAACCTCGGATATCCTAGGGTCAATGTGAAGACCAAAGTCAGGAACCTCGTGGGTCGGGCTACCCAGTCGTCGTGAGTCAAAGAAGCACGTATTGCGGCTGGCTCCAGGCAACTGCAATATCTCCCCTGTTGTATGAGCGAAAGCGTCAAGACTTGTTGAGGGGTTCACAGAATATGGGTATTGCTGTAGGGGCTGCGTAATGATCGGCCGAAGGACCGGCCGAGGCTTTCCCCGGGTTGCCCTGTTGAACCTTGCTCCTGTGACATTCTGAGCGTCGTTTTGACAAGAGATTCCCAAGTGACTGCTTTGAATGCAGTTGGAGAGTGTGCTTGCTGTGGTGGCGGAGGGGCGAGCAGTTGACTGCCCTGAATGATGAGCTGGATTCAAGGGATCAAAGTAGCTCGGCTGCCTGCTGCTCATGCTTGAGTTGAGTGTGGGGTTGACCTGATATGTATTCGAATCCCTATTCTGACTGCTAACCGAAGGAAACTGTGCTAGATTCGACTGCCTTTGTCTTCTGTAGGACGGTTTGATTTCGTGATCTAAAGTCTCTTGCATGTTTCTATTAGCTAAAGAGCTCCCTCTTGATTGGTGCGATTCACGCGAGAGTGAAAATCCTCGGGTTGGCTCTGGATGCCGGTCTGTCATGATCCTTCGTGTTGTTTTTCTCGTCGCCCGTATGTTAGTGAGTGCCAAAGGCTGTGAAAAAGAATCGCTCAAGGAATCAGTTCCTTCGGCGTTGGCCCTTCGCAACCTTCGCAACCTTCTCATCTTCTTTAACATTCTGACTCTATTCGTGATTTCAACAAACATTTTCAGATTGCCCAAGTGGACATCGATGGTCCGGCGCTCACCCACAGACTTGGTGTCGTTTCGTTTCGATCGCGCCTTTTGCCGGGCCGCCGTCTGGTTTTCTATATGATACTTGGTCAGTCGATAGGACAATGAGTCGCGATATTCTCGTGGCTGCTGGTTGAGGCTAAACATATTCTGTTCGAACCAAGGCTGATAAGCCTCCCTTATGATGCCCGCATCGGTCAGCTTTTCCAGCGTCACCACGCTCTTATCCTCGAAAGGAAACTGTCTGTCTTCAGGGCGCAGACGGCCACATAGATGGAATTCCGTAGGGTCGAAAATCTGTTCAAAACACCATAAATGGAGCGAGCCGGCGCACTTCAACGGATCTCGGGCCCCGCTGGACGTGAGGTGAGGGAACTCGTCAAAGGCTACGCGGAGCCATCCGGCTGTAATGGTTCTATTAGCGACGGGGCAATTTGCCCAGCGACACATCCTGTCCTCGGGCTCCAGTCGATGATTGCACTGCGTAGGAGCTTGCTGGACCCAAAAGACGGTGTCCTTTCCACAGTTGTCTGCGTATTCTCGTAATTGCTCTTTAGTAAAGCAACGGTCACGCAGCCACTGTCCCTTTGGCGTGTAGGTAAACAGATGCTGTCCGTTCCAAGTCATACTGCCCCAAGGAGCTATTTTGCTAGGATCGGATGCATAGCAAAGAGAAGGGTCACAGCTGGGGTCTCCTCGTTGCTTTGCGGCTCTGTTGAAACTAACCTTTTGAGTACCAAGGGAGGATTGGTTTCTTCCCTCCGGGCTCGTTGGGTTCTCATGTTGATTGAAGCCAAAATTGACATTGTTATTGTAGGGTTGTCCGAATTGCTGAATAACCTGGGGGCCATACGAAAGAGAGTTGGTGCCATAGTCAAAGTCAAGGGGAGGATATGCAGATAAAGGATTATCTTGAATGGTGTGTTCTGGGTATGGTTCAAAATAAGAATCCGAGAAACTGTGCACTAGTAATTGTTGACCGAATGGTACAAGTGGCTGATTGATATTCTGCAAAGGGACGACGGTATTATCTATGATATTGAGATTTGAGAATTGATTGCTGGATAGATCCCTACAGCATAATTTTAGCAACTTAATGAAGAGTGATGCAGTTCCTGTGTTATACTTACGGTGCCCTCCAGTCGAGCGAAAGATCGATATCCAAGTCGTGCTCGTGTGGGATTGCCGCATTGGGGTTAAAAAGGTCTGAAGAAGTCAGAAAATCCAACGGTTCTGATTTCACTTCTGACTGTGCCTCGGAGAACACCTTCTCCGAGAAGGAAGTTGGTAATAGTCTGCCTGCAGAATTATGGGTTTCCAAGTTTATTGTCTCTGTGTTGTTTGGCTGCCATATGAAATCACCATCGGTGTACTGAGAGTCGTATGTGTACAACATGGTTGGTTTTCTTCTGGGTTTCAGAAGAAGAATGGACTGGCACAGAGTTACAAGGTCGTATTCAAAATGAAGGACATTTATGAAACTGTATAAATTGGTTTGGGTGTAGAATGGGTTCATATCTGGTGCATGAGACGAGGCGAAGGAGATCATATTTAAGGTAATGCACGTCATGATCATTAAATTCTGAAGCACAAAGTTATGAAACAAAACAAGTGAACGGACCAATTCATTGTTTCCAAGATTATTTGTTCTAGAATTGTTCTAGAACAGTAGAAAGGATGAAACAAAGATGAAGGAAGCCCGTTGAAGAAGTTTGGACAAAGCGCAAGGGCCTTATGAAAGATGGCGAGCATTGATGTATAAAGGGCATGTACCCTGGATCACTGAACATGAGATACCTAATTATAGCTGAGGGGCGAACAGTTATGAACGTTGGAAGGTCGCTTGAAAGAGTTCTTTATAATGAAGAATTTAATGAAAGCTGTGGGTACAATACAAAATTTTTGTTCATGTCTGTTTCTTGAACGGTACCTTATCTAGAGTGAACGATTATCATGATGGACAAGGAGCTGTAGATAAAGGCCAAGAAAATGAAGAAGAGAAAGAAGAGAAAGAAGAGAAAGAGAGCAGAAATAAACGCTATTTATATGCCAGATTCTGTCAAAAATATCAACAGCAACAATCTTAAAGACAATCCCTTTGACTAGCATGACCTTTGATCTGATGCATGCAGAGCTACAAGTGCGGCCGGTCTACGGAGTACATGCAAACGGAATACCTGTATTGGAGTCGGATTACTCAAGTACATTTGAGTGGGATGTTGTTAATGTGCGAGTATGCAACATGAATTGGCTCTATTTCTAGACAGATAAAATTCGAAAATTAATTACAGCATCTCCATCTATTCTGTCGATCAATTGAACGTGATATTTCACTCATAGTACCCAGTAGGTATATGCAGACAGGTACGACGGTATCGTAATGGTTAGGTAGGCGGCTACTTATCTCCGCCCGATTCTGGGTCTGTCTGTATGCGGTATTCGCACGGCCAGGGTGGTGGTCGATAGGCGTCAACGAGATAGGCCGATGGAACCAGGCATTCCATTTAATACGAGAGGATTATGTGAACCTGGCAGCTGTTTTCTCGTATTAATTTGGTGCTGCCCGCCACTTTATCCAGGGCTCTCTTAAACATGGAGTGAATGACGCGGGTTTGTAACGTTCATATCTAGATGGGTGCTCCGTGGCCAAATATAGTACCTAGTAGGCGGGATATAGGCAGGATATAGGCAGATATAGGGAAGTCCCGGGTCACCGGAAAAGAGCATTTTTCCGCATACAGAATATATGCCTCCGTGTATTAATAGTGCCGCCACAAACAGCGCAGAGAACCGGTATTTCGGTCGTATTTTGCATCATCATACATTACATAAGACCTCGTGTTCGCACGTTCAACATTTGCCTAGCTCGGCCTAGCAAAGCCTCTGCCCTGGCCACTACGTGCTAGGGACCACTACAGCCTACGAGTACTCCGTAGTGGTTGGGTTACCCGCTAAAAGCCCTGGAGCAGCCCCTCGTTTTTCTCTGCCGTGGCTGCAACAAGCTCGCCGTTAGCAGCAAGCCGCCAAACTAAACCTCAACATCACGAGACTCGCGCTACTGGTGAGTCTGGGCATGGCGAAGCGCCAGATCCTCGCCTTCAGTCAAGCATAAGTGCTGCGCAAGTGTCTGACCAGCAGCGCGCTGTTTTGGATCATGGCGGAATACAATCCTGAGCTGCGGGCGAGGCTCCAGGAGCTGGACCGCGAGTTGGAGGTAGGTTGTCTGCTGGAAGCCTCTGCAGTCCATCCACCATCAATTCCAAGACTTTGGCTGACGAGATGATGCGCAGGAGGGTGACATTACCGAGAAGGGGTAAGCAGCGGGCTTTCGAAATGCTGGCAGCGACAGCAGCGGTGGCAGCGGGATCGTCAACTGACAAAGAACTACGCAGATATCAGAAGCGGCGGACTATGCTGCTCTCGCAGTTTGCTCACCATCCAACAGCCCCGGCCCCGGTTCCTCCGCAGTCTCGCTCCGGCTTGAGCATACACTCTCCCGAGACATCGACGCACCCCTCGAGCGATGGCCGACGAGCCTCTGTCATGACCTCGACGTCCTCTGTGGCCGGTGGCTATGGAGGTGGATACGGCGCTGGAGGCGGTTATCACGACCAGAACAGCAACTACAACGACTATACACAGCGTCCTGACTCAAGCTATGCCGCTCCGCCGCCAGGCTCTTCATATGCGCACTCGAATCCCTCACCAGCCGACCTCTTGCGCCCCGGAAGACCCATGACCGATAATGCCGTTGTACCGCAGCGTGATTCGCTTTTCTTGCCAGGGGGCAGCAACGACCCTCCCACGCGAAGTGGAACTATGGTTTCTGGAGACTACGCCTTCAATCCCGATCAGCACGGCGCATATGCCGGCTCATACAACCAGCCGGATGACGGCAGGACTAGGACACTGCTTGATAACCAGGCGTACTTTTCTGATTTCGCAGGCCAGCAGCACTATGAACAGAACCAGATGGGAGACTATGGCGGAGGTCCGAGATATTCTGGTGATGCCTTCTCTCCGACGGCCGCCATGGCGCCTCCGATGCTCAGCGCCAGCGATATGCCTCCGCCCGAAATACTGGAATACCAGGCCCCTCTTGAGCCAAGAGAAGTCCCGTTTGCCATTCAGGACCCTCACGATAACAACACACCCATGTCATCATTCGACAATATGGCTGCGGTTCTCCGACACCGTGCCCGCACCACTGCCAAAAAACCAGCGTATTGGGTCCTTGATAGCAAGGGCAAGGAGATGGCGTCCATCACATGGGATAAGCTTGCATCAAGAGCCGAAAAAGTGGCACAAGTCATCCGAGATAAGAGCCCGCTTTATCGTGGCGACCGAGTAGCCCTTATATATCGTGATACTGAAATAATCGACTTCGCCATCGCCTTATTGGGCTGTTTTATTGCTGGAGTAGTGGCGGTTCCTATCAATGACTTGCAGGACTACCAGCGGCTGAACTATATCCTGACCTCTACGCAAGCCCATCTGGCTCTTACGACGGAAAACAACCTCAAGACTTTCCAGAGAGATATTACTACGCAGAAACTCACTTGGCCCAAGGGAGTTGAGTGGTGGAAGACTAACGAGTTTGGTGGTTACCATCCAAAGAAGAAGGAGGACGTGCCCCCGTTGACCGTTCCCGACTTGGCCTACATTGAATTTTCTCGTGCGCCAACTGGTGACTTGAGAGGCGTCGTCCTTAGCCATCGAACAATTATGCACCAGATGGCCTGCCTCAGTGCTATTATCTCTACTGTTCCTGGCAACGGGCCCGGCGATACTTTCAACTCATCATTGCGAGACAAGAACGGAAAGCTCATCGGTGGCGGAGCTAGCAGCGAGATATTGCTCTCTTATCTGGACCCTAGGCAGGGAGTTGGTATGATTCTTAGTATTTTGCTGACTGTTTATGGCGGCCACACAACCGTCTGGTTTGACAACAAGGCCGTTGAATCTCCTGGCTTATACGCGCATCTGATTACAAAGTACAGAGCAACCATCATGATTGCAGACTACCCCGGGTTAAAACGAGCAGCCTACAACTACCAGCAAGACCCCATGACGACGCGAAACTTCAAAAAGGGAATGGAGCCGAATTTCCAGGCAGTGAAGCTGTGCTTGATCGACACCCTTACTATTGATAGCGAGTTCCATGAAGTTCTGGCAGATAGATGGCTGCGGCCCCTGAGAAACCCTCGAGCACGTGAAGTTGTGGCCCCGATGCTTTGCCTTCCGGAACATGGTGGAATGGTCATCAGCGTTCGAGACTGGCTAGGTGGCGAAGAGCGGTTGGGAGTTCCACTAAAGCTGGACGACTCTGGCAAGGAATCCGACGGCGAAAAAGAAGAGGAAGAGAAGCCGGCTCCATCAAACGGATTCGGCAGTCTGCTAGGCGGTGGAGCAACAACAACCAAGGAAATGGATGAGAAGATCGAGTTAGGAGAGGTCATCCTTGATCGAGAGGCTTTAAAGACCAACGAGGTTGTAGTCCTCGCTCATGGCAACGAAGCTCGAAAGAAGACCTCGCTGGAGTCCACCATGGTCCGGGTTGGCGCTTTCGGATACCCTATCCCAGATGCTACTCTTGCCGTTGTGGACCCAGAGACTGGTCTTTTGGCAGCTCCGCGCTCAGTTGGCGAAATCTGGGTTGATTCGCCATCTCTCTCTGGAGGCTTTTGGGCGCAACCTAAAAACACGGAGCTTATTTTCCACGCACGCCCTTACAAGTTTGAGCCTGGGGAGCCGACACCAACTGCCGTGGAGCCCGAGTTCCTGCGAACTGGCCTCCTTGGCACAGTAATCGAGGGCAAGATTTACGTCCTGGGTCTGTACGAGGATCGAATCCGTCAAAAGGTTGAATGGGTGGAGCACGGCCACGCGGGTATTGCTGAGTACAGATACTTCTTTGTTCAGCACATCGTGGTGAGCATCGTCAAGAATGTCCCCAAGATTCATGACTGCTCTGCATTCGATGTATTTGTCAATGACGAGCACTTGCCTGTCGTTGTTCTCGAGTCGGCCGCAGCATCAACAGCGCCTCTTACTTCGGGCGGCCCACCAGTGCAGCCTGATACCGTCTTGTTGGATTCGTTGGCGGAAAAATGCATGGAGGTGCTTATGCAAGAACATCACCTTCGGGTTTACTGCGTTATGATCACAGCCCCCAACGCACTGCCACGAGTCATCAAGAACGGAAGACGAGAAATTGGTAACATGCTGTGTCGGCGCGAGTTTGACCTCGGAAACCTCCCCTGTGTCCATGTCAAATTTGGCGTTGAGCATGCGGTTCTCAACCTCCCTATTGGCGTTGACCCCATTGGTGGTATCTGGTCTCCGATCGCCTCCGAGTCGAGGACGAATATCCTGGCACCCGCTGATAAGCAGTACTCTGGAATTGACCGCAGAGAGGTTGTCATTGACGATAGAACGTCTACACCACTCAACAACTTTTCGTGCATCACCGATCTCATCCAATGGCGAGTCGCTCGCCAGCCAGAAGAGCTTTCTTACTGCACTATTGATGGCAGGGGTAGAGAGGGCAAGGGAATTACCTGGAAGAAGTTTGACTCCAAGGTGGCTGCTGTGGCCATGTACCTAAAGAATAAAGTCAAGGTACGGCCTGGCGATCACTTGGTCCTCATGTATACGCACTCGGAAGAATTTGTATTTGCAGTTCATGCGGGAATCAACCTTGGTGCGGTCATCATCCCAATGGCGCCGCTCGACCAGAATCGACTCAACGAAGATGTGCCTGCTTTCCTGCACCTCATCGCGGACTACAAGGTCAAGGCGGTTCTGGTCAACCAGGATGTAGACCATCTGCTCAAGCTCAAGATCGTCTCCAGCCACATCAAGCAGTCGGCCCAAATCTTGAAAATCTCTATGCCAAATACCTACAACACTTCAAAGCCTCCCAAGCAGAATAACGGTCTCCGAGAGCTTGGATTGACAACAGATCCTGCTTGGATTCGGCCCGGCTATCCCGTTCTTATCTGGACATACTGGACACCGGATCAACGAAGAATCGCTGTCCAGCTTGGACATGACACAATCTTGGGCATGTGCAAAGTACAGAAAGAGACTTGTCAGATGACGAGCTCGAGGCCCGTTCTTGGGTGCGTACGAAGCACAACAGGACTTGGTTTCGTGCATACTTGCCTGATGGGCATCTACGTCGGCACTCCAACATATCTGCTGTCTCCTGTCGAGTTCGCCCAAGCCCCTATATCGCTGTTCGTTACGTTGTCAAGATACAAAATTAAAGACACGTACGCAACGCCACAGATGCTTGATCATGCCATGTCATCGATGCAGGCCAAGGGCTTTACAATGCACGAGCTCAAGAATATGATGATTTCTGCAGAAGGTCGACCACGAGTTGATGTATTCCAAAAAGTTAGGATGCATTTTGCGGGAGCCGGGTTGGATCGGACCGCCATCAATACAGTCTACTCACATGTGCTCAACCCGATGATTGCTTCGAGATCTTATATGTGTATCGAACCCATTGAGCTCTGGCTTGATACTAAAGCTCTTCGACGTGGTCTAATCGTTCCCGTGGACCACGACTCAGATCCCCAAGCTCTCCTGTTGCAAGATTCTGGCATGGTGCCAGTGTCAACTCAGATTGCCATTGTCAACCCCGAGAGCCGCGCGCATTGCTACGATGGCGAGTACGGAGAGATCTGGGTCGACTCAGAGGCATGTGTAAAGGCATTCTACGGCTCCAAGGACGCGTTTGACGTGGAGCGCTTCGACGGCCGGACAGTAGACGGCGATCCCAACGTGCGATATGTGCGAACTGGTGATCTAGGCTTCTTGCACAACGTGAACAGGCCTATTGGACCTAATGGCGCTCTCGTGGAAATGCAAGTCTTGTTTGTGCTTGGCAGTATTGGGGAGACTTTTGAGATCAACGGTCTCAGTCATTTCCCCATGGACATTGAGCTCTCAGTAGAACGCTGCCATCGTAACATTGTGTCAAACGGCTGGTAAGTGTCATATCTAACCCTTTTCCAAAATCCAACTCAGAAGCAATCATGGCTAATGAATTTTATGTGCAGTGCGGTGTTCCAAGCTGGTGGGTTGGTTGTAGTCTTGGTAGAAGTGAGCCGCAAGTCCTATCTTGCCTCCATGGTGCCCGTCATCGTCAACGCCATCTTGAGCGAGCATCAGATTGTTGCCGACATTGTGGCCTTTGTAAACAAGGGCGACTTCCCAAGATCTCGTCTGGGAGAGAAGCAGCGAGGAAAGATTCTTGCAGGCTGGGTTACGCGAAAGATGCGCACCGTGGCTCAGTTTGCCATCAGAGATCTCGATGCCAGCGTGCTCGAGCCAGGTGA
Organism: Trichoderma virens Gv29-8; assembly: GCF_000170995.1. NCBI lineage: Eukaryota > Fungi > Ascomycota > Sordariomycetes > Hypocreales > Hypocreaceae > Trichoderma > Trichoderma virens. The sequence continues at coordinate 462,109 of NW_014013657.1, read as the reverse complement.
AGGACCAGAAGCCAACAGAACATCGACGGGTAGTCTCCGTAGCTTGGGCGCTGCCGTCCCACCCAACTTGAGAAATGTCGGACAGGCACCTCAGATTCTGGAACAGGAGGAGTTTGCGCAACAGATGGATCATATGGCTCATGCGGAGCCTGTTGGGTATGCCACGTCCGCTCAGGAGGAGCCGCAAACGCCGACAGCCTATTATCCTGGCATGGAACGTGGCCAAGATACTCCCCCATCCATGCAGAACTATGATCAGCATACACCAGCATCGAACAACCAAGGATATGCCTATGACCAGTTTGAACAGGCACATCCAGCACAGCCTGCACAACCTCCACCGCCGCCGCCACCGCAGCAGCAGCAGCGCTTTGAGCCGGCCCAACACTACGAGCAGGAGCAAAGGCCATTGGATTCCAGAGGACACAACGCACCACACGTTGTCGATCTGGAATCATCCCCTGTGCCAGACACGCCGCCACCGAGAAACAGGTACAGTCAAGGGCCACCTCAGATCCGGCTGCCGGGTGTCGATGGACGCGAAGGTCTCGATTTCTGGGGAGACGATGATGGCGAAACGGATTGGACCACTGATGCCATGATGCACATGAACCTTACTGGGGCATTTAGTAATAATCATCATCAGCGGTAGTCGAATTTAGAGCTTTTTGTCGAGGGGGTTTGTAGATGGAACGAGGCCTTTTTCTTGAAAGAAGAAGAAGCTGGTTTCTTTAGAACTCAAAGAACGTCAAGAGCATTGGGAAAGAGGATACACTTGGAGGAGTTGTTTGGGATTCTTTTTTTTTTTTTATCGGGTGCTTTTCTTTTTTTTTTTTATTGTGGTATTCATTCCTGTCCTGTTCTGTATTCGAATTTGGATGTAGGAATTCTCGTATAAAATTAGTTTTAGGAGGTGATAGTGGCTGAATTGGAAGTAAAGTATTGGTTGTTATATTATCTGTCTCCTTGATATGCGCAATCTCTCTCTCTCTCTCTGATCTTTCGACAGTCAAGTTCTATCTCGAACAGTTGTAGTAGTACCGCACAAAAGAAATTAATACAACATGTAGTACAAAGAGTCTATCGCCTCGAAACCCATGCCTATCCAGACCACATACAAGAAAAAGAAAAAGAAACAAAAGGACAAACCTCCAACTCGCCCCTATTTCTATAAGTCTATGACCTCCTCATCCTCTTCTCCTTTTCCAACTCCTCCATATACCGCTTAATAATCCCCACAGCCTCAGCTTCCACATCCTGCCCCTTCCGCCACGTATACAGCGCCACGCCCAAATGATCAAGCTGGTCATGCGCCCTGGCCAGACGCCGCCTCCACAGCTCGAGTTTCTTGTTCACCGCGCCCATTGTAGGCGATCCCGAAGGCGAAGTGTTTCCCGACCGGCTATTGGGACGATAGAACGACAACCCAGTAGCTGCGGGCACAGGCGCGAGCGAAGGCGGGAGTGGATCAAAGTCGACGTCTGAGTTGGACGACGGACCGCGAAAGTACGCGACCATTCGCGGGCTAAGGTTCTTGGTACTGCGGCGCGGTGGAGGAGGCGGCGGCTTGTCGGCCGTCTTGGTGGACTCGATTGTCTGTTGAGACGAGTTCTGTATCTGCGCCAGTGGATGGACTGGCTGGTTGCCGCTTTGGCCGACGGGCTTCCTTGGTGGCGGCGGCGGTGGTTCGGAGCTGTTATTTGTAGCAGCCCCTGATATCCCGAGGCCTACTGACCCTTTCCTGGCGGTTGGTATAGCGGGAGTGCTGGCTAGAGCCGCGGGCTTGGCCGGACGAGGAGGCGGCGGGGGCTTTCGAGCGAGCAAATCTGTTGCACTGACTGACGCTGACGGACCTGGTCTTGATCTCTTGATCTGCTCCAAGACTGCGACGTCATCTATCTTTGCTTCTTCAGGCTCATCGGAAAAGTCTATCAGAGTACCCATCACCGGTCCGGTAGGAGGCTTCGAGTCACTAACTGAGCCTGGAGCCGAGTTCTGCCGTGTGGCTGGTCGATTGTTTGCAGGGCCACTGTTGCTATTCAAGGTCAAGCCAGACATTGTCCGCCGAGTCATCTCAAAAGATGAATCAAAGTACCCCGCGGTTTCAGGAGTCGTCACATCTCGAATGAAGACTGCAAGTATTCGCTCAGGATACGCCAATGCCAGCTCCGTGTACACTTCCAGATCGGCCTCTCCACTGTCGCCAACCAAGAGAAACTTTCGCTGTGGAAAGTCTCGCAAGAGGCGGACTAGCGTATTCTTCTTTCGCTCTGCCACGGGCTCAAAGATGCCCTGCAGCATGCCTGAATACTGCTTTAGGTGTAGAGACCCAAGAGGAAGCCCAGATACCTTAAAGAAGGTGGCTAGCATAGGGAACAGCTGCCAGGGGCTGTTGGAGCAGTAGTGTACGCTCACACCTAGGTCTTGCATCTTCCCGTACCATTCTTTGGTTCCTTCAATTGTGAGGTCAGCCAACTCCCGCACAAAGGTGTTTCTGAAAATCTCCCTAGCACCCGCTGAGATGTTGGACATTTTAACAGTGTCGTCGATATCGCTGATGAGACTGACGCCATATGGCTCGATATACTTGACTTCTTGCGTGGTCGAGAGGCCTTCGTTTACGAGAATCTTGACGTGAGTAGGAACGAAATCCAGTGGCGCACGAATAGCAAAGTGGCCGGCATCGTCGGTGAGAACGTTTCGAGATTGGGATTTCGATTCATTGTAGAAGAATATTGTGATGGGGAGAGCGACCAAGGGGTTCGTCATGAATGGCGCTATTCTGGCCATCAGGTTGGCGTTTGCTGTAGCCAACTCGGCTTCCGTGAGTTCGTTGGCTACTGATGAATTCTGTCTAGTCGGCAGTTTGGGGCTCCCCGAGAGCGAGTCCGGCGTTCGACTATCGCCTCGGGCAGGCAGCGGCCTGGGCAGAGGGTATGCAGGCCCCCCAAAGCTGGTATCCTCACGGGGTTGTTCGCTGTAGGCGCCACTGTTTGCTATGCGCTTCTCTTCCCGCCCCCTGCGCTCGATCATGGCAGCTTCTTGCGCAATCTTCTCCTGTTCTCGTAGTTCATCGTTCGGGTTAAGAGGCACGGCGCCCTGGTTTTGGTCTGCTCTTGGGACCGGAATGCCACTCAGCTGCCGCGCAAGTCCGATCAAGATGCGATTTCGCCGCGTGATGGGGCCAGTATGGGGCGAGTATATCCAGCCGCGGACATCAACATCTACAATCGCTCTCTCGTCCTGATGTCTCTCCCATTCCGACCGCCAATACTCTTCGTCCTGTATATTGCCAGCTTCCGACTCGTACGCCGAAGGCCGGCGCCATTCCTTCTTGGTATGTTGCTTCGCATAGCTTGGGAACATGATCAATTGCTCGCCGCTAAGTTGTGCCGTCACGGCCACATCTGGGAACGCTCCGGGAATGTGCATGGTCCCGGATCCGTCGAATTCGCCGTCCAGGCCCCGAGCCCTAGATTGCGCATAAGTCTCCCTGATCTCGGTGACGGCAATCTGTCCAGTGCGATAGATATTGCCAGCCACAGCTCCTGCTATGGCGGCGAATCTCTTCCGCCGATAGCCCCTCTCCCCCCTCTCGGTACCATCTCCCGTCTGCATGTCGTTGATCCGGGGCGCATAGCCCATCTCCCCCGGCGGTGGCATTTTAAGTTGTCTAAGCAGTGATGTAGCCGGCCGCCCTGTCACATGTTTGATCGGCCGCCGTCCCGAATGTCCCAGCAGCAGCCGTTGGCTGTGCCGAACGGCCTGATTAACGGCTCGTCGCTTGCTCTGCCGACCAAGTATGTAACGGTATATGCGGCTCTGGATGCGGTACTTGAGCTTCGGGAGGGTGTCGAGGTGAAAATCGAACAGCCGCTCGCGGTAGCGATCTCGGACGGCGTGTGGCAGTAGATATCGAACAAGACTTTGGCTGTGGCGATACAGCGAGCGAGGTTGTCCAAAGCCGAATAGTTTCCTAAAAGGAGCCAGCTTGGTCCGGGGTTTGCCAGTGACTAATCAGACAAGGAAAGGCCTCCCAGATCCGAGCCGCTTAGTATATATATATAATTCCGTACAGCAAGACCAAAAGCCGGCAAAGCCAATGCGCTGCTGGGAAAACCACCGCAGAGTAGCAGCCCTAGGCGTCGTCGTCAAGCCTCTCAGGCGAGCCAGTCTTCTGACAGCGGTCCGTTGCTCCCTGGATTTACCACATGCGGCGGGCGCCTGACATGCGCAGTGCTGCAGTCCACGGTTCACGCCATTTGCTGCAAATTGCCAATGAGTTTCGTGGCGGCACTCGTGATCACGTTTGGTTCATGACAGAGTCCGGCCTGCGGTTGAGAAAGGATGGAACTGGCTAGTTGCATTATGTCATCATCGCGGCACGCGCCAAGGCAGAATTCCGGGGTGCATATGCAGGGAGTATAAGTACCGAACGTGCACAAAGTAACGATTTCTATTGAACAACAACAACGACGACGACACTTGTAAAACATCGAGAATACTGTATGTACACATCAACTGGCTCCGTCCATCACCTGCTCACCTCCTCCCTCGGGGCTTCTTCACCTGTACTTTTGCCTTGCCCTTGACGGGAGCCTTCTTCCCTTTGGCGGCTTTTGCGGCCTTCTCGGCGTCCCCCTTACCCTTCTTCCAGCCCATGCTCTTATCCACTCGCTCTGCCTTTGCATCCAGCTTCTTCTTGTCTTTATTGCTCAGCTTGACGTTGCCGCCCTTCTTCTTTGCGGCTCGCGGTCCATTCAGCTCGTCCCTTCCGGCCTGCTTGGCGTTCTTCTTGTCTTGCTGTGTCTCGAACCATGTTCGCTTTGGTCTGGACTTGATCTCGGCCTCATGCTCGATAATGTTCTCGCCCTTCTTGATCTGCATCTCAACCTGAGCAAGCTGTCTCTCCTCCTTCTCCTCCTTCTCAATCTCGGCAATCTCATCGTCCATCTCATCAATCTCGGCCTGCCACTTGTCGGCATCCTTGACTTCGATGACGCGGCTTATAATCTTGGATCCCTGAGCTTTGCCAGCCTTGACAGCAGCCTTGACGACTTTGCGGTCGGGTTCGGCAGCAAGGGTCACTGATGTACCATGGCGTCCAGCACGAGCCGTTCGACCAACCCTGTGCACGTAAATCTCCACTGACTGAGGAGCTTCGTAATTGATGACTGTATCAACGCCCTTGATATCAAGACCACGAGAGGCTAAGTCTGTTGCCAATAGATAGCAAACCTTGCCGTCTCGGAATGACTCAACACTAGCAATACGCTGTTGAAAGATAAACGTTAGCGTGGTACCGGATTAGACTAGACGATGCTACTTACTTGTGTCTGGTTCATGCTACCGTGTAGCTCCGCGCAGGAAAAGCCCAAGAGACCAAAGATGATTCGAGCTTTGTGGGCGTCCTTCTTTTGGCGGAAGAAGATGATGACTCTTTCCGTGTATAGATTCTTGCAGATGTGTACCAGATAGCCCATCCGCTTCTCTTCACGTCCTGGGCGAAGTCTCACAAACTCCTGAGTCAATGTGCCCGCAGTTTTCTTTTGCGAATCCACCATGACCCTAACGGGCTTGTTCAGTCCGACCTTGATGAGACGGTCGACGGTGGAAGTCATGGTAGCGGAGAAGAGCATCGTTTGGCGCGACTTGGGTAGCGTAGTGAGAATCTCGTTAAGCTCATCGGCGAATCCATCCTCAAGCATTCGATCGGCTTCGTCAAGCACCAGGATCTCAACGGTATCGACAGAAAAACTAGCCGAGTTCCTCATGTGGTCAATGAATCGTCCAGGGGTGGCAATAATCACGTCTGGTCTCAACCGAAGCTCCACCTCTTGAGCCTTAAGGCTAAGACCTCCAACAGCCAGAGTAAACTTGATGTCTGTATGCGCTGCAAGCTTTGTAGCCACGGCATGACACTGGATTGCCAACTCACGGGTTGGAGTAAGGATCACAACGCGTGTGGTGGGAATCTTCTTGGGTCGGTAAAGAAGTCGCTCCAGGATGGGAAGCACAAATGCTGCTGTCTTTCCGGAACCTGTAACTGCACCACCGACAAGATCTTTGCCCATGAGAGCGATGGGGATGGTCTTGGCCTGAATGGGGGTTGGTTTCGAGAAGCCAACAGTGGTGATACCGCGGAGAATAGGTCTAGACAGAGACATGGCCTGGAACGATGAAACATCCACCTTTTGTCCAGGTTTTGGCTTTTCTTCAGGGGCGAAGAAGGCGTCTCGTTTGGCCTTCTCCTCGGCATCTTCCTCATCGTCATCGTCAGACATATCGTCAGGGTGGCCGACGGGCGTGGCTACCGAATCATTGTCCGAAGCGGCATCGTCGTCTTCGTCTTCGTCCTTGTCGCCATCATCCTCTTTGTCACTGTTGGCGTCGGCATCCTCTCCCGACTCTTCGGCATCCGAGTCCACGTTCATGCCGAATGCATCGTCTGCCAACACTCCGTCTTCGTCGTCGTCCATGTCAATTTCGGCTTCATCATCCGGAGAAATATCTTCTTCCTTGCCGGCCTTTTGGTTCTTCTTTTCTCTTCGTCTTCGGATAATCTCGTCCAGATCGACGCCGGCCTTCTCAACGGCCATTCCCTTCTTTGCGCCTTCGAATCCCCATCCCTCAAACTCATCCTCGCCGAGGTCGCCAGCGTCGTCGACCATGAATTCAAAATCAGAGTCCATGGCGCCATCGTTCTCATCCTTCTGTCCCCAGACACCTTCGTTTTCTTCCGGTTGAGGCTCCTCATCTTTGCTCTTCTTGGCCGACTTCTTGTTGGTCTTTGCCTTCTTCTTGGGAGGCTGAACGGCAACTTCCTCGTTCTCGGCGATTTGATCGTCGTTATCCGAGAGGGTATGGATAAAGTCATCCTCAATTGATCTCTTCTGCGACGGCGCCATCTTGAAAATTTGTCGCAACGCAATTGCTACAGAAGCTTGTCAATGCCAGCGGGGCCTCAAGCAAAATTCAAAGCAGCGACTTTTCTGCGCCAAGCCGTTTTTTCTGCCGGTTTTGAAAATTTTGGCGGTGAGGCAGCTCTCAGCGGTAGATTAGCGGCTATCTCCCTAGCTGTTTCTCCGAGCGACCCCGCCACCGTTGATTGGACGACCCTGTCAAAATACAGGCCTTTGACGACCTTGACAATCCAAACACGCGAACGAATAGCTGGATAAATTTCTCCTGTCATCCTCATTTCGCTGCCCTGCGCCACGACACCGGCTCTGCAGTCCCTTTTTCTACGCGATACCCGGCGTCTGCACTCTGCCCTTTTTATACTCTCTTCTTTGGCATTTACAACCTCATAGCGACCGCTACTCGACCCGTTGCTTCACTTTCTATTTGCATCACATAGCCTGACAAAATGGGTGAATCCAGGTACGTCGTTGTTCTCTCCACGACGAGGCTCGAGGGGCCCGAGAGGGGGGCTATTGGCTGACTACAGACAACAGACAAGATCTCCTCAATTGGCTGAACAGCCTCCTTCAGCTTAACCTGACCAAGGTCGAGCAGTGCGGCACTGGGTGAGTGTATTCTTTTGGCACCCCGCCTGACGAACAACCCCGCTACGATATAAACAAATGTCTGACACGAGCTTCTCTCCAGCGCCGCGTACTGCCAGGTCTTTGACAGCATATACATGGACGTGCCCATGTCCAAGGTCAAGTTCAACGTCAGCGGCGATTACGCCTACATCCAAAACTTCAAAGTTTTGCAGAGTATGTGACGTCGCCCAAATCCCCCTGGATGGGCTGCCCCCTTTTTACGCAGACCAGGACCTAACGGCCCACATAGACACCTTCCTCAAGCACCAGGTCGATAAGCCCATCCCCGTCGAATCGTTGGTGAAATGCAAGATGCAGGACAACCTGGAGTTCCTGCAATGGCTAAAGAAGTTCTGGGACCTCAACTTCCCCGACCACGATTACGACGCTGTTGCACGGAGAAAGGGTGGTGGTCTGCCACCAGCCGGTTCGGGAGCGCCCAGGGCTGCTGCTACTTCTAGCGCGGCTGCCCGACGAGTTGGCGGCACCACCCCAAGCACCGGCCCTCGTATCGCCAAGGCGGCACCCGGCCCTGGCACCGCAGCTTTGCAGGCGGAGATTGCGACTCTGAAGGAGACTGTGGGCGGCCTGGAGCGCGAACGAGATTTCTACTTTAGCAAGCTTCGCGACATTGAGTTGCTGATCCAGCAAGCCGTGGATGAGGACCCCGAACTGGAGAAACAAGAGGACGGCCTGGTCAAGCACATCCAGACCATCCTGTACTCGACGGAGGAAGGCTTTGAGATCCCGGCCGAGGCTGAGGGTCTGGATGACCAGGAGACTTTCTAAAACGAATCTATTGGAACGTGATATTTGATCGCTTAGAATGGTCATGGGGAGGAGTATTTTGAAGGGTGAAGTGTTGATTCAAAGCATATGGCCAATCGTTCATGACGGAGGCATTCATGGGTGCCGCCATTTACATCTTCCTTTTTTTTTTGTTAGAGGACTTAGGGTGTGAATCCTATAGAGCAAACTAGTACTACAACTGTTTGGACAATACTACTATTAATACGTCTTTGTGTGGATTGGTATCATTCTTGTTTGCCTGGGCCAAAGCACAGTCAGCTATGAAACCCCGGATCCTTCAGCCTAGAAGCGCCGGGCATGTCCAATTATAGAAGCGGTCAAGTGCGCAAAGGCCGTTGAATGAGACGCCGTATCCACAGTTGCGCTCACAAGGGACTCTTTTCCCTTTCCGCTCCTGTCCGCTCCTGTTCAGCACTCCCGCCTCTCTGTGGATTGCATGTGGTCCGCCAGCAAGCACGCGACACATTGCATAGCCAAGGGGCAGTACCATTCATGGCATGCCGACTCTGTGCCTGGCCATGAAGCTGCACGTGGTCCTACCCGGTATCCAGTAGCATTCCAGCGCTGGCATCGCCATTTGAGGGGCACTTGTCCCAAATGATCTCTAGCCCTAGGGCTATTGAATTTCACGCATCTTTTGATTTCGAGGTGCGCCGTATTCAGGGCCATTTCTCTCTGTCATCTGCTATCCGACATTGCAAAGACGTACTCGTTTGCCTCTCCAGCTGCATTCGTACTCGGACAGCGGTGGAAGAGACACGGCAGGCTGTCAATTAAACTTCCCACGGCTGCTAGGCAGGGGTCGCGTATCCACCGCCTAGTGCTCGCCCTGAGCAAAGACAGATTCAGCGGTATTACGGGGGCGGCCATCAGCTGGCAGGCACTAAAAGCTGGGCCGGTTCCACTGAAAGTCCCCCAAAGATCCATACATGTTCCGTGCAGCCAGCATACACTTTGTGCGTCCATGAGCAAAGTACTTGTACGAGCCTGAGCCGTCACTCCTTGTCCTGACACCTGCATTGTCATCATACCTACCCAGAAACTCTAAATACACGCGGCCACGACATCGGGAGCCCAGAGTTTCTCGACACGCTGGCCATAACAAAAACCAAACATTTCGTCTCTTCATTCTCCAGAGAAACCACCATCGGCCGAACCACCCCGGCTTAGCATCGAGGCAGACGAGGACTATTCACCGAATCCTTGAACCGACACAGCCATGGCGCCACCGCCCGAGATTGCGATACCGTCGACGAGCGTGTCTGACGAAGGCTCGTCCAAGCCCTACACGCTATACAACATCAGTCTTCGCCTACCGCTGCGCTCCTTCATCGTCCAGAAGCGATATTCCGAATTCGACGCCCTCCACAGCGCCTTGGTCAGCCAAGTTGGCGCTCCACCGCCGTTGCCCCTTCCCGGCAAGCATTGGCTCAGGTCGACCATCAACTCGCCCGAGCTCACGCGAGAACGGCAGCTCGGCCTCGAAAAGTACCTCCGAGTGATTGCGGAATCGCCGGACCGGAGATGGCGAGACACTTCGGCGTGGAGAACGTTCTTGAATCTGCCGAGTTCTAGCACGAGCAACTCTACGGTGTCGGCGGCGGGTATGGTTGGCACGGCGTCGGGAGTGGCGGATCCGGGAGCCTGGCTGGATGTTCACAGGGAAGTGAAGCAGTGTTTGCATGAAGCGAGACAATCCCTTTCGAGACGAGACGGAGCGGCCGACAGCGGCAATTTCACGGCGGCGGCGGAAGCGGCAGCGGCGGCGAAGAGGGTCCTGGTCAAGGCCTCCGGGCTGGTTAACAACCTTTCTGACGGCCTCCGAAGGATGCAGGAGTCGGGCAGGCTGGGTGAGGGCGAGATACGGCGAAGACGCGACCTGGTCTCGGCCGCCAAGATGGAGCGAGACGGTCTGGATAAGCTTGCCAGCAGCATGCCTGGCTCGTCGTCGGCCACCAGTCGTGGGGGTATGGGCCAAGTGCAAGCGTCCTCTTCCAATAGAGCGAATCTCTTGGGCGGATACAAACCCGCGACGTCGGGCCGGGTACTTGGCGCCCCATTACCCGAAACAGATCGAACGAGGGAGCTCGACAACCAGGGCGTGCTGCTGCTGCAGAAGCAGGAGATTCAATCCCAAGACCAGGCAATCGACCAGCTCGCCGCAATCATACGGAGGCAGAAAGAGATGGGCATTCAAATCAGCGAAGAGGTGGAGCGACAGACGGAGCTTCTAGACTCGCTCGACGAGGATGTCGACCGGGTCGAAGGCAAAATCAGGGTCGCCAACAGGCGTATTAAGAAGATGTGACTCATTGCCACGACGGCTCCCTTTCAGGCATTGTTGCTGGTGATGAGGGTTTTGGCTTACTGGCTTTGGGTTCTAAAGACGTTGGTTGACATTTTGACTTGGGTATGGGAGTTGGTGCTTGTGATTTTTTCTTAGGGGCGGGCGGGAAGCCGGCATAAACCTCCTTTCTTGATTACTGCTTTTTAATTGCGGGAAGACACGACATACTGAGCGAGCGAGCGAGACGTTGAAAAACATTCACCATCATGCATCATGTACTATTTTATGTTTCTTTGTTTGGTCTTTCTGGGGAGGTTGAGGCTTCGGGGGCGCAACATGAATGTTTTGGCACTGGGATGGGGGTTAACATGCTCAATCGCTATGATGTCAGCTGTAACGATAAATGGCAATTTTACGCAATACCGTTACTATTATGAGGCGCGGTGCTGAATAGATAGGATAATATGAAGTTGCTTCTTGGAGTTTGAGGTTCTTTTGCTGTTGTGCGTACGGAGTACGTGTTGATGGATCTCGAGGCAATGTCGCCAAATACGAATACGGCCATCTCCAGGTACAGGTAGTCGGCCGTTTTGTTGAGCCCCGAGTCTGGCACAAGTACCTGCTAGTAGAGTCGCCCAGCCAGTCCTTTTTAGACAGGCCAACTCGTGCTGTGACTGTCACCGGGTGGCTGGTCGATCCAGCACGTGAACCAAAAAATGCCCATCACACCGCCACCCTGGATTCCATTTCGTAAGACTTGGGCTGTCATTCGCCCTCGCTCTGTGATGAGTGCCTACAGTACAGCGCTTGGCACTGTGATGCCCCCCAGACGATGAGACGATGAGACGATGGGAGCGTCTTTACACGAATCAATCATTCATCCAACTACCGGGGCGGCAATCAGGGAGCCGGTCTAGAACGCCCGACGACACCATCCCGGGGCACGTTGGAAGCTGTAAGAATTGGCTAAGAAACCAACCGACAACGCTGTCAAGGCTGTCAAACGTGAATGAAGCCTTTACTTGCCACGCTAACGGCTGCGGCGTCTGCTAGTACGTCACTTGCTGGAGTGGCAAAGACAGGATCAACTGTAGTTGCCGGGCAACAACGCTATTGTTGTTCAGCCCCGAGTCTGGCCCGCCGCTATCTCCAAGGAACCAGCCGCTGCCAGTGACATGCCGACCTGGCATTCACGGTTTCTGCACGCACTTTGGGCTGCCTGCGACCAAGCATTGGACACGTCAACTTGACATGAAAGCGACATATTCTCTGCATCACAGCATCAACAAAAGTGCTTGGCCAAGCTCTCGTCGATTCGTCCGGTCAAACGGGTTATCAGTGGATCCAAGCACCGTGGGGGCTCTTGCAACGGCCAGAGAAGCAGGCCCTGGCGGTAGCGAGGAGCCGCGATTGGAGAGGACTCTTGCGAGCTGGGGCTCTGACACCCGAGAAACGACATCGCGACGGGCAATTGGGCTTCGTGAATGGACAGAGGTGTTACGCGGACGCGTGAGATTCTCTAGGCGAATGTACGGAGTAGGCAGATGCAGGTTGAAGCGGGACAGAATGGCTGGGAAGAGGGGCTGGTGGATGCTGGAGATGGGCAGCAGATGTTCATGAAACGGCCCGGCGAGGGACAGGAGGAGAGCTGGCGCGTACAGTAAGAGTAGTCCCACATTTGCCTTTTCTCTCGTTGACTGATTCCTTTTTTTTGGCGTCTTTTCGAGCAATTTCGCAGCAACTGGGGAAGCCTCTGGTAGGTATTATGGATAGTATTTGTTGACAACTTGAAGACGTAGTTTATGTGATGACGAGAGACGAGAGACGGGAGTCATGCAGGATGGATTGATAGCGCGCCTCGTTTAACGGCTGCAGCACCCTCCAGCTGCTGTCCCAGCTCCCACAGGGCCCTAGCGCCCCTCTGTGACGTTTTCCCCGGGCCGTCCAGCCACTAAAACCAGCGGCGCAACCAACCAGAGCGCTGCCGCAATCGAGGCATCAGGCTTCTCCCAGCCGCTGTCTTTTTTCGCTTTCCGCCCCTCCCAAAACCCTGGAGGGGTCCATCCAACTGGCCAGACAGCTCTCAACAGCCCTGGCTTGCCGCTATCTTGCAGCGCTCCAGGTAAACAACCCGCCAGGCTGGGTTCCAGGTTTTCTCGTGCTCATGCTCAGAGCCAGAGCTCTTTTAATCCATTTTGTCCACCCCCACTTGCTCGTAGCCACCAAAACCTTCAAATTTAATTTCACCTGCCCCATGTCGAGGCTACGCCTCCTGCTCGACCTCGTCAAGAACACGCGACGATTCGATCCCGCCTTTGCGTAATTGGAGAGCCAACGGCTGTGCGGCGTGTTTTTTGATCTGGAGCCCGGCGTTTGTTTCTCTGTGGTGTTTGTTGTCTTGGTTAGTTGAATCCCGCTTGGACCCCCCAAAGGCGCTGAGAAAGCTTCCCCTTCATCTCACTCTTTGCCCCCTTTTCCAATGGCTGGGCAGAGGGGACTCGTTGCCGTCGCAAACCGACGAATTGCTTCGCTCGCGGCAGCCTTTTTTGGGGAGTGGCCATGAGTCTGGCTCTGACATGTTGGGCTAGGTTTCGTCTGTTTTCCCTTTGCTGGTCGCGAAATAGTAATTCACCACGGTTTCCCATGGCTTTCTCGATGCGCTCATAGACCAAAGGCGATTGCAATTTACATCATTTCAGCACCTACGCAAGCTTTTTCCCGCACACGGCGTCCTTTCGAGCTGGACCTTGACCGAGGAAATTAATCAACAGGCATGAGCGCGCCGCCTCCACCTCCGCCGCATGGCGAGGTGCCCAAGTCGGGTCTGCCTCCCGGCAATTACGACATATTCGTCATTCCCCAACATTCGTCAGGCTCCGGCTTTCTGTACCTGCCATCGCTGCAGCCGAATGTCAATAGCTTCGTGGCGGGCTTTGCCTCTGCGCTAATATGCGTTGCCTTGTTCCAATCCGTGGCACCGGCTGTGAAGCTATGGCTCAATGGCTCTGGCGTGGGAGGTACGGCCTTGACCACGCTTTTATTGGGGGTTGGCATTGGATCTTGGGCCCTTGGGCGGATGCAGACTGGTGGATTAGCACCTGTGCCCGGCTCAGGCGATAAAGGACCCGGCTCAGGCACCTCAGGAGGATTCAGTAATGGACATGGGCCACACGGCGCAAATGGCGGACACGGTGGCTTCGGAGGCCCAAACTCGGGAGGGCGAGCAGACCCCAATGCGCCGCCTCCTCCGCCTCCTCACGGCCGTTCCGCTGACGGTGCACCTCCTCCTCCACGCCATGACCGATCCCAAGGAACCTGGAAGAATGCGAATGCTCACCCCGAAGAGGCACCACGGCCGTCCAAGCATGAACCTGAGCCGGCCTCTTCGCCTTCTCACCGCTCACCGTCTCAAAGAGACGCACCACCTCCAACCCCCAAGTCACCACTAGACACGGAGAAGCAACGTCAACGCCAGCCTCCGCCATCGGAGGAAAAGCCCGCTCCTGAGGTAGAGAAACCAAAGAAGAAGAAGAAGAAGGCACCAGCTGCAGAAGAGAAGAACCCGGCCCCAGAGCCTGAAAAGATACCACTGAAATCTGAGCTGAAGCAGCCCGGTTTTGAAAAGATGCCTCCAGTGTTCGGGAGAAACTCCCCGGAACTTGAGAGAAAACGAACTTCTTCACCAGAAAAGAAATACGCTCCTCCAGTCGAATCAAAACCTCCCATTTCACCTGAAAGGAAAAAGAGTGTGCCTGAACTAGCAAAGATACCTGACTTCGAAAAGAGGCCTGCTCCTGTTTTAGAGAAGATGACGACAATGCCCAAGGCAGCATCCAAGCTGCCACGCATGCCGGACCTAGCACCAATCCCTCCATTTCGACCAGACCCCCAACCGGAGAAGCGAACAATTCCCAAGCCAGACCCTCCCGCATCTACTGAGACTAAGCAACAGCCACCCCCTCCCGAGCCCAAGCCCGAGCAGAATCCTCCTCCTCAGCCGGACATGAAGACTGAGAAGGCCGAGACGCCAAAAGGAACTTGGGAGAAGGCACGTGAAGAAATGAGGAAGAAGGAAGAAGACAGGAGACTCAAGGAAGCAGAACAAAAGCGTCGCGAAACAGCTGCCAAAAAGCTGCTTGAACTGCGTGCCAAGGATGCAAAGGAGCGGCAGGAGCGTGAGAAGGAGAAGCTTCAAAGGGAGGCAGAACAGCAGGCAAAAGAGGAGGCCGAGAGGAATGAGGCTGAGAGGAGGCGCAAACAAGAAGAACTGGAATTGGCCAGGCAACGGGAGAGGGAAGCCAGGGAAAGAGAAGCAATGGAGAAAGAATCCAAGATATTGGAAGCCAGGGAAAGGGAGGCGAGAGAGCGGGAGGCAAGAGAAAGGGAGGCGAGGGAAAGGGAAGAGCAACGAAGGAGAGAAGCCGAAGCCAAAGCAGCGGCTGAAAAGAGAGCTGCAGCTGAGGCCAAGGCGGCTGCGGAGGCCAAAGCTGCAACAGAGGCCAAGATTATTGCTGATGCTAGGGCCGCAGTCGAGGCGAGAGCTGCGGCTGAGGCCAAAGCCGCCGCAGAGGCCAAGGCAGCTGCCGAAGCCAAGGCGGCCATGCCCGACTTTCGAGCAAGCCGAGTCGGCAGCACGATGTATGCATACTCCAGCGTTGGCGAGAAGACAGCCATGTGGCCCAACGGCCGGCCTCCTGCCCCTCCCCCTCCTCCATCAACAACAGCCCCTTCTGTGGTCTCTTCAGCAACATCTAAGATGTCTGACGAAAGCGACCGGACAGAACGGACAGAGAGATCTGAGAGATACGAAAGATTCGACAGAGGCGAGAGCCCCACAAAACGGGCACCTCCCGCTGCCGCTCCGTCTGAGGCTCCCTCATCCTCTTCGAGGAGATCAGACCCCTCAGCGAGACGATCAATGCCTCCTCCAAAGTCATATGTTAGTAGTAACAGCAGTTATGTAGATTCGGAGACGTACTCTTACAGGCCATACGACCAACCGAGCAAGCCACAGCAGCAGCAGCAGCAGCAGCATCACCATCATCAACCACCACCATACGACCAGACACCGCCTAACAAGCCGAGACATAGGAAGTCGACATCATCTCTCACAGGATCCGACGCATCGTGGGCGGCCTCTCAGACAACAGCACGAACAACGCCACCGCCCTCGATACGATCTCCCTACTCGACTAATGATCCTGACAAGGTTGTGATCCAATCTGTATACCTCTTCATGAACCAGTTCACCAAGACACCGTCCAGTCAGCTCATATCGGGAGTTGGCACGGTGACGGATGGCCTGGTGCTTCGAATCACAACCGAGGGACTCTTTATTGACGACGATGTTCGCGGAGTCCCCCAGCGCGAGTGGGACGTCAAGGCCTGGACACTCAAACTTGTCGAGGTGTGGTGCCTGCCGCATTGCTTGACTGCACCCCCGCCGCCAGCGGGATCTACCACTAGCAGAAGCTCTGGTTTCTTTCACAAAGTGGCTGGCAAAAGCCGCCCAGATCGGGATGGCCCTGCCGCTTTCACTGGTGATGAAGCTGATCTGTACCTGTCAGAGATGCTTCACGCTTGTAGAGAGTGCTGCCGTCTTGGCCTCTGCGACCGTACGTTCAAGAACACCAACATTCCATCGACGACGGGACAGGCTGGGGAATGGAAATCCAAGGGCCTGCATGTCCTTCGGGCGACACTTCGCGACCAAGAAGCCAAAAGCTACCTCTTTATTGTTGAGGAAACTGAGGGCTGGAAACTGGCCGTCGGACTGCAACGCCTGAGGCGCGGCACCCAATCCCGACAACTGGGGGTGGCTACTCTACCGCCTTCCGAAGCTCGTGGCATGCTGGAAACATTGGGCTGGGTTGCCTAATGTTGAGCCGATCTGCGCGAGTCCAGAGTTACGGGAAAGGATATCTGTTTTGAGCCAACATGATCTACCAGCAAGGAGAGAGTAACGAAAGGCTAAGGTGTGAGCTGGACAATGACAGCTTTTATACGTGGATGTAATTTGATGGTGTTGAGCTGGAATGGAAACGGCCTTGTTGGGTGGGACTGGGGCTCTGATGAGGGCAAGGGAAACAAATGTGAGTGCCTGGCGCCGCAACATTCCTTTAAAACATGGCCTGGCATGCTTCTTACAGACAGTTTGGATCCTGGTAGATTCAGGCCACGAAGGACACGAAAAATACCCAATGCAAATATTGCTAGCACAACTATATACCAAGCTTAAATACATAATACCACTCATTTACTATGATTAATTACAAAAATGAAAGGCAAAACAAACGTCGAATCATCGCAAGTGCCTATTACCTCGCTGAAAAAGGGGTATCTGAACCTGAACGCCTCCCTCCCCCACGCCTCAAATCCTCCATGACCTCGTTATATATCCAATTGATATACAACACAAAAACGGTTCGAACATGACGACAATGTGGCTAAGCTTGCTCGTACGTATGCTGAACACTAATATACAATCCAAAACAACAAAAGTCGGCACTAATTAACCAACTTTAGAGACGAATGAAAGAATAACACCCACTCCCAGACAACACCCCTTTCTCTACATCCTCATAACCATGCAGTATCAACCAGGTAGTGCCTACTAATACATCTATATACAATCCACTCACTAATTCTTAGCGCGCTTGTCGGCAAGATCCCAAATCTCGACGTCGCCGCTGATCCTTCCCAGGACCAAGGTCCTTCCATCAGAAGAGAAATCGGCAGAGGTAACCAGGGGGCCACCGTCCTGGGTGCAAACCACGGCGCCAGAGGCCACGTCCATGATGTCGAAGCCTTCCTCAGTCCAGCTGGCGATGTAGCGGCAGTCAGGGGAGATGCTCAGGGGCCATCCCTCGCAGGGCCGCGTGCTAGAGAGGCTGTACGAAGTCAGTTGGCCGTGCTGAGGCATCCAGATGTGCACGACGGAGCCCCAGACGGAGACGATGGTCTTGCCGTCGGGGGAGACGGCTAGGGCGCGCGGGTTCTTGGACGTCTCCATCTCGAGCTTGTAGAGCGTCTTGCTGGTGCGAGGGTCCGTGACGCGGAGGGTGCCATCGCGCGAGAGAGTGACGAGAGCCGAGTCAGGGGCAAAGGCGACGTGAGTCACGGCGTCAATGTGGCCCGGGACGCGGCCGATACGGGTCCCGGTGCGGGCGTCCCACAGACCGATGCGGTGCCGGGGTTCAGCGGCGGCGATGGCACGGCCGTCAGGGGACCAGGCGATCGGAGCGAAGACTTCCTTGAGCTCGAGGACGGTCTTGCCAGTAGAAAAGTCGCGGACCATGAGGGAGGCCGTCGACGAGAGGGTAGCAATGCGCGGGAACGGCAAAGCAGATGAGGACGACGCCAAGGCCAAGGCCGAGGCCGAGGGCTTGCCGACGCGGAGCGGGGGCGAGTGCAGCGAGGGCGAGAAGCTCGCGACGGGGCCGATGATCTTGGAGTAGCCGCGCTGGGTTACGAGATCAAAGGTGTCGATCCATGGCTGGTCGGTCTGGGCGCCGGGGAAGATGGCGTAGGCGAGGGCGGACGAGGGGGAGATGCCCACGGCGGTGATTTCGGAGCGGGAGGCGGGGCGGGTGAAGCGGAGGGTCAGAGAGACGCAGGATGAGGGGGGCGGAGACGGGGAGGGCGCGGGAGACCTGGATTTTTTTCGGGTTGTTGGCATTTGATCTATAAGGCCATGGGGGTTGAATATGTGGTGATGGAGACTTACATTTTGACGGTAGGTGAGTATATGAGTCAGGGCTTTATGTTATGGATAGCTGAAGATGGCAATGGCGGCGACAACCACGGTGTCAATGATTATGTGAATTATTGATTCGATTTGATATGATTCAAAAATAGTTATTCAATTCTGTTTCTGTCTACTTCCCGCCCTCCTCCACAACGAGGCCAAAGTCACCCAAGAGCAGCAGGCCCCCGTCTATTTATCCCGTCCCCCCCCAAAGTAAACAACCCAACCCACGCAACGGCAGGATCAGTCATCCCCCTGCTCCTATCGTCGGCCTTCTTGCTGACAAGAGTCCAACCAAACGGGTCACAACCTATCTAATCGAGCTAATTTTTTCTCGCCTTCCCTTTTACTCCACATGCTTTGCGTTTAAAGGGTTCGTTTAGCTTTAGTTACAAATTCGAAAGGTTCTATTAGAGTCCCGATGAGGAAGCGGAACTCGGCTACATGGCGGCGTTGCTAAATGGTGGTGACAGAAAACATCATCTAAACTAAACAACTGAAGCCGTGCAAGCAATGTTATCAATAGTAACATTTATGGAGACGATAATACAGCATATTTCGCGCAGAAGAAGAGTCACAGCGTGTTATTGAAGTTACCAGGCCCCACAGAACCCCCAATCCGTCTCGCCGGTTTCTCCCCCCCTCAATACACGTATCCACGGGGAAGCTAAAAGGTGAAAATTGCCTAAAACGGCAAGTTTTTTTTTTTTTTTCCTTCTTCACGTTCGGCTGTCTAAGAAGGGCGATTTTCAGCGTGAGTCACGCGAGCCCCGGGTTTTTGCGCTGCGGCGCCGATGTGTGTTCAGCTTTTTGTTATCATAAAGGGAGCAATTGGCATTGTTTCGGCGAGATGGTTGGGGTTTAGTTGGGGATTAAGCTTAAATCGTTAGTCGTGGTTGTGATTTGAGGGCAATGAGGCTGCTTGGGTAAGCCGAGATGGCTGGCCGAGCCGAATGTGGCAGCAAAAGCCTTGTGCTATTGTTTTCGGTGGCGTCATTGATGCTTTGATTAAGGTGATTACGTGAATTCGATATCGATGCGTTACAAAGCTATGGTCTCCGTAATCAGGTCCAACTTAGTAATACGGCTGGCTCTTCTCGGCTTCGGTCTCTGCTCATGACGGAACCAAGTGGAGACGCCGGCTGTCCATCAAGGTTCTATCATGGCCTCACCCACGTGTGTTAGTGCCAGGAAGAGAGCGATATATTCCAACGTCAAGGGACTTTTATTCTTTTTTGTCTTCCTCTATTATTTTTCTTTTTATATACACATCATATTCACACATTACGCACCGAAGGCCTCCTCATAGTTGACCATGCATGATCTGTATCGCACGCTCGAGTCTGCCAGTCTGTTCATGGCCTGCTGCAGACCCTCCTTTGAGATCGGGATCTTCTCTACCCAAGAGTGAATGCCCTTGGTTGCTGCCAGGTCCAGCATCTCCAGCATCTCCTTGCGGCTGCCCAGATGTGAGCTGCCAATGAAGCAGCCGTTTCCGAGGAAGTCCTGGTTTCGGACAGAGACACCCTCACCACCGGGAAGACCGACTGAGTTCCATCGGCCGTGGACGTCGAGCAGGCTAAGGTATTGGCCGAGAGCGAAGCCCTCGAAGGAGTTGGCAGTGTTGACGATGAGGTCAAATGTCATCTCGTGTCCCTTGGTCCAGTCCTTCTCTGATGTGGCCAGGAAGCCATCGGCTCCCATCTTGCGAGCGTCGGCCTCCTTGGCTCGGGATCGGGAGATGGCCCAGACCTCGGCGCCCAAGGCCTTGGCGAAGAGGATGCCGTAGTGGCCCAGGCCACCAATGCCCACGATGCCGACCTTCTTGCCAGGGCCGGCACCGAAGCGCTTCAGGGGGCTGTAGACGGTGATACCGGCGCACAGCATGGGGGCGGCGTCGGCGCTCTCCAGAGCATCGGGAATGGGGTATGTCCTAAGTGATAATTCAGGTCAGCCTTCTAGGTCATCTCATAGAGCTAAAACTGCTGACAACCACTCACCAGTACTCGTGGATTCTAGAGTGAGATGAATAGCCTCCCTGGGTTGTGTAGCCGGTGTCGAGGTATGGGGCACCATAGGCGTCGATCTGGTGCTTGCAGTACGTCTCGTTCTCGTTCTTGCACTGGCGGCACTCCAAGCAAGAGTACACCTGAGCGCCAACACCAACTCTCTGGCCAACCTTGGCCAGCGTCACCTTGGGGCCGACGCGGATGACCTTGCCAACGACCTCGTGTCCCACAGCCAGAGGGTAGGGGCAGTCGCCCCAGTCGCCGCTGATGGTGTGGCGATCACTGGCGCAGACACCGCAGCATTCCGTCTTGATATCGACGTCATAATCGCCAAAGGGTCTGGGCTCCCACGAGCCCTTCTCAAACTCGAGCCAGTTGCCGGCGCTGGGGGACTGGAAGCCGGTGAACTTGTCAGGGACTGCCATCTTTGAGCTCTTTTTACGCTGTCGGACGGATGATCTGTAATGGGTTTGTCGAGGTGGTATAAAAGCAAGTTTTTATCGAGAGAGAAGCTGATTACAGGAAAAAGAAGAATAACCAGAGGAATCAGTCGCCGATGAGGGGGAGGCCCTGGCAGTTATAATTGCCTATCGTCTCGGCTCATCATTCTGCCTCTGTCGACCCCACCATCATCATATGAGGGGCTGCCACAGCTTCACTTTACCCGCGCCATTCTCAGGCTTTCTCCGCGCTGAAAGAATGAGGAGATAGTCTCTGAATATTTGCGGATGAGGAGCCTCTAGACCCTCACAAACCCCCACCTTTTGGAGGCGAAGAGGCGTATCTAGCCCATTTCCGTCGCCGATGCGGCAAGATAATCCGGCGGCTACCCGATTGTTCCACCAAAGAGAGAGCGCGATAAGCCGATTGCTGCTGCTGACTTAAGCCAACTATAGCCTATATCACAGCCAACGGGCCAATCGATGCCGAATGAGTGCCGAGTTCTTCACCTCGTGAGACCTCGTGAGAGATCTTGTGGCTTCAAGCTCGATGCGATTCGGGTCCGTTTTCCGAATCGAGTTTCTGATTCCTGCTGTCAAGATATTGAAATCTCCCTTGGCACTGCCTGGGGCTACTTATGCCTAATATTGCTTTGTAAAATGTTGCCTTTCCAACGCCTCTCCTCGGGTCTCATCGGCCGTCCTCACAGCCCAACCCCTGCCAGGAAACACATCCTCAACGTCGCCCCCGCGTAAACCCAGGGCACGTTGCCAATATCACCAGCGTTCCAACCCGTGACATTGTAGTAGATCGCGGGGCCCAACTCCTTCATCGAGTACAAATGCCCAAAGTCAGCAATCAACAGCACCAGCAGGACAGAGCGCCAGACACGCAGGTCCCGGGTAGACCGGAGCACAAGCGCCTCGTTGATGGCGAAGAAAAAGTACATGTTTGCAAGCTGCGACATGGCCACGGCAGTGCCCCGCGGGACCTGTGCAGGTGCCGTCGCCGTGTCCAGGAGCTCGAGGTAGCGCTGCTGGCGGAAATGGGTATAGAAAGCGCCGACTAGAGCGGAAATGGGCTCGAGGAAGAGGAAGAAGAGGCGGTATGCAAGGGGGAGGCGGAAAGTAAGGTGAGCTGGCGCCATGATGCCGTAGCAAATCGTTGTTTCGGTCAGAGCCAAAATCCAAAGCCAAAACAAGCGGATGGTGAATTGTCCAAGTTCCAGACCTGCCACGACTACGTTGCTATTGGCCGTGCTGTTACAGTTATGGGCCTGGGCATATGTAGGTAAGCTGGGGCCGTTGCGGTGATGCTTCCCGCAGATGTATGTTGGTTGGCTGTCATCTTGAAGCCGATGCACGTCGTCCCAACTCCACCGCTGGGGAAAACGTGGCTGAACCCTTTTTTCCCCTTTGTATCTTTTTTTAAGTTCACCAGGGGCAAGATGACGATCATTGCCCTTGTCTTGTCCCAGGGGCAGTGTCTCTGAGCTGTCTCTGATTCATCTTCCAGCCACCAGGTTGTGTTGTACGATTGAGGCTTGTAATACATCAGTCTCCCACGACAAAACGGCTGTACTACACAAAGCAAAGCCCTACAAATTGCAGTAAAAATCCTTTGAATTGCCAAACAATCGCATCTCAAAGAATTACTCCATAAAAAGACTATTTTTATCCTGTCATCTCGTCTTATTGGCACTCGCCCTGCATGCACTCTTGAGACATGCTTGTTGGGTCGTGGCCAGCTGTCTTTGTCCAGCCGTCCTCTTGGCAGGCACATCACACCGCAAGGTACAGGTGAGAGAGGCCCCCTGTTCTGCTATCACGCTTAGTGGCGAATGACGCTTCGAGAAACTGACAAAATCTCAAGCCAAAAGGCACAGTCTCCACGGAGATCATCACTGCCGTCCAATCCCAGCTGCAGCAGCAAGACAAAGCAGAGCCCGACAGACCCGCGGGCGAAGGACGAGAATCCAATGGCTCGCCAGGAAACAGAAAAAAAAGGAACAAAAAAAGCTGACTAGCGACCCGTAATTTACGGACACTCCGCTTCAGATCGCACCTAAAAAAGCACAAGTGCTGCGACGACTTGATCGCTGCCGCTGTTAGTGGCTTGTACTTGTACTTTTGGGGGGTTTTCGCCATTGATATGAGACAGAAAAGTTTTACGCCTCCGCGCGGGTTCGCGTGTTTCGCCCGTTCATCTGAAGTTGGCGACGTAATGTCGACGAAGGAAGTAGAGAGACATGGGCTGTTCGTGACGGAAGGCGGCAAATGACTTGATTCACCTGGCGACTGACAACTGAGACGTGATGCGATGCTCACCAAATCAAGGTCAAGGACGACGGTTGAGCGCGGCATGACCAGCATGCACAGGTCATCAGGGGCATCCCCAGAGTCCGGATGCCTCTCTCCACTCTGCTCCGTAGTTTGAGATGGTCTAGTGCTTGCTAGTAAGGGTCGGTGGGAACAAATCTGGGGCATTGATCTCAAGGGGATGCTGGCACTTGCGTCGATGATGGATTGATGGATTGGCCAGTGGCTGTGGCTTTGATGCCATCGAGTGAAAGCCCAAGTGAAGCATCAGGTACCTGTACCTCCACACCATGTCGTGTCATGCCATCCCTTCTTCCAGGGGCAAGCCTCAACGCCGCCAGCGATTTTTTTTTCTCGTGCAGGGACTCCGGCAAATGGCGGGCACCTATTCATCCCTCCAAGTCTGTGCGGGCTGCGCCGTACATGCACTAACATAGCCCAGTAATATGCCCGTATTGGTGACAGACCAGAGTAGATACCGCTATCGGTCCCCTTGTTTTTTTTTTGTCCTGCTACTTACGGCCTTTTTTACATCCTATCGCAACACAGTCTCTTCGCTTCCTCTCTCAACCACTCTCCTTTTTCCTCGTCCTTGTTTCCATCTCCTCGCCGCCCTCGACTGCTTAGTAGGATCCTGCGTGACCTCCCAGCCGTCGTGTTTCATTTCGTGCCCGCTAAAACCGAAACGGGAGTCTCTGGACACACGCACGAGGCATTGTCAGCCGCCGCGTGGCGCCCATCACCATCAGCAAGACCGCCTTGCCCTCATTTTCTCTGCATTCCAATTTCAACCCGAGTTTCCAACTCTCACGACCACTCTTGCTTGTCGATATTTCCATTTTCGCTCCTTGGAGGCATTATATCGCCTTTCTCTCTTCGTTTCGCTGTCTATTCGTTGCTCGCGTTTGTTGGGTCCGCTGGTGTTTCAGCACTCCATCTCGAGACTAGTCAGTCGTCCTTCCTTTCGCCGACGAGCAAGACGAAACTCCACCGAGGCTCTTCCACTTCGACCCCGTTGATCAACAGTCTTCGTGTTGGACAACTTCCCTTCTTCAGCCTTTGATTTGCCATTCAATTTCTCGACCTCAACCAATCCTTCAATCACGAGCCCGAACATTTACGGCCAACACTCGCTGCGTTCGAACAGTGGTACGATTTGTCTGCACTACCACAAATACTTCTTTTAAGCCAAGGCTCTACTCAAACGGACACAATGGCGGACCAGTTTCAGTCCTACACCATGGGAGCATCTACTGGCAATCAGGTCACCGGTGCTCCCGCATCCAACCAATCCCATGACCCGCGCATGCGTAGCCTGAGCCTCTCGACTCTCCTCCGAACCCACAAACATGCCGTCTTCTCCCACGACGATCCGCACCCGCCGCGACAGATCAACGAAGTCGCCATCGACGACTCGGAAGATGCACATGACTTACCCTCTCGAAAGCGCCGTGTTCGTGCTCAGAGCACCGCCGGTACCATCAAGGGGGTGATTCGCCGGGCCTCCTTATCCCTCAAGGGCATGGTTCATCGCCGGCCATCCATCACAGCCGAGCCTTCTGAGCTCAACAACCAGCCTGTTTCCCATGCCAGACCGACGAGCGCCCATCACACGTGGAACCGCCTTCGCCACGCTGCGCCCTTTCGCCGGTCGAGATCTTTCTACGGCTTTAATGTCACTGATGATGGCCTCTACGAACAGCAAGCACAAAACCCTCATATGCCTATTCCCGCAATGGGAGATGAGCCTCCGTACATTCCCATGAATACGGGTGCTGCCGCAAAGGCCTCTGTGGCTCTGCAGAACGAATATTATCACAGACAAGCCATGCACAGCCAGTGGCTTCAGTCGTCGGGTGAGGATAGCAACGATCGTGAGAGCGGAATCGGCATCGTCGTCACCCAGCCTTTTATCGAGTCGGGCCTCAGCGATGACGGATCCATCCTTGCTCAAGATAGCAAGATTAGCAGAATCGATTTTATCAAGCAGCTGCCATCCGAGCTCGCCATCCACGTTTTGGCCTGCCTTGACGCCGCCGCTCTGGCCAAGGCGAGCGTCGTCTCCAGGCACTGGAATGAGGTGGTTCGCAACCAGCATATCTGGCGAGAGTCTTGTCTACGAGAGATGACCACCACTTATGCCACCAGTGAGCCTGTCAAGCCCGGCACTGGCCTGGGCGTTCCCGAAGTTGTTCCCACCAACGATTGGAAGCAAATATACCGCGCCAAAGTTGAGCTCGCTCAGAAGTGGAAGGAGGGCAAGGCCCGTCCCATGTATCTCAACGGACACATGGACAGCATCTACTGTCTACAATTTGATGAGTATGTTCCCGCCCATAAACTACACTTTCTCCCTTTCTCCCCACCTCCTTGTCTTGTTTTTGGCATACTTACTAACTCGCTCTAGGTATAAGATCATTTCCGGTTCCAGAGACAAGACCATCAGAATCTGGGACATGCAAACCCTGGAGTGTCGCCTGGTCATTGGTCCCCCCGAGGTGGTCAACCACCCCATGATGCTGGAAGATGCCGACGGCAACCCGACTCATTATGTCAACTTTTCTGACAGCTATCGGGCGTCGCCCTCGATGCCAAAGGTGGCTTCCTTCGAGGAGCACCACAAGGCTTCTATCCTGTGCTTGCAATATGACGAGGAGATTATGGTGACTGGCTCATCGGATTCCACGTGTATTGTTTACGACATGCGCAACGGCTATCGTCCAATCCGGCGTCTCACCCACCACACCGCTGCTGTTCTCGACCTTGCCTTTGACGAGAAGCACATTGTGACCTGCAGCAAGGACATTAGCATCTGCGTTTGGGACCGAGCGACTGGCAACCTTCTCCGTCAGCTCCGTGGCCACACAGGCCCTGTCAATGCCGTCCAGATGCGTGGAAACACCATCGTGTCATGCTCTGGAGACTTCCGGGTCAAGCTGTGGAACATTGACACTGGCAAAAACATTCGTGAGTTCGTCGGCCATACCAAGGGCCTGGCTTGCTCTCAGTTTTCCGAGGATGGACGATATGTCGCTTCGGCTGGCAACGACAAGGTGATTCGCATCTGGGACGCCAACACGGGCGAGTGTGTCCGCGAGATGCGCGCGCACGAGAACCTGGTGCGCAGCTTACACATTGATAGTGTAAGCGGCCGACTTGTCAGTGGCAGCTATGACACGGACATCAAGGTTTGGGACATGGAGACGGGCCGTCAACTGCTTGACTTCCCTCGATGGCACGCCAGTTGGGTCCTTAGCGCAAAGAGCGACTACAGACGCATCGTCAGTACCGGACAGGATCCCAAGATTCTCATCATGGACTTTGGCGCAGAGGTGGAGGGCATTGACATGTTGAACAGTGCCAATACCGGCATCGGCGGTAACATCTTTTAAACTAATCTGAGGCATCCGGACCGACTCTAGGGACCATGCTCAGCTGTGGGACCATTGAACATGACGTCGCCCGCCGGTATTACGGGATCGACACACACTATCGGCCTTTTTCTTCTTCGTCTTTGCAATTATCATATGTCATTTTTGCTTGTTCCATCGCGGCAATGACGGTGAGGTGAGCAGATTAGCGTGTGCAACGCTTGTCTTGGTCTCTCCATCTTACACCATCTTCTTTTACGACTGGCTTTCTATATCGGCTGCACCCCCCTGGTGAATAGACTATTTTGGGCATACAGATGCGATAGAATGGGCATTGTTTGGCATTTGACTTGGCACTAAGCCTGTCAACCTAATTCTACGGTGGCTGTTGGACAAGCGTCGAACTTTTTTTTTTTTGTCTTTTTTTTCAGTCCAGTCATATTCATGCAGGAGCAGGTTTGACAAGACATAGACATGAAAATATGGGAATGCTTTTTTTTTGTTTTTGTTATAAGGGAGCGAGCGGTTTAGGAAACGGAAAACAACATGGGGGATTTTTTTCTTTTTTCGATTAGTGGCGTGCGAAGAAACATATAGACGAGCTATGCAACAGGGACATTTCTTTTTTTTATGCGCGGGGGTTTAAGAGCGGATAGTTATGTTTGTGTTTTATTGTTGCTTTTATTAATTTGACGAATCTTCTTTTTTCTCTCTTGATATTTTTGACAAAAGACTATTTCTCTAAGCTTCTCTTGGTTTCATGTGCTTCTTCTACCTTGTTTAAGTCGTTTGCTATTGTGGTGGCTTAGACTTGGGTTGGATTGTTAGACTATTACTTGATGCCAAGTATAGTAGTGGCATGGCGACGGGTATTGGCGAATGGATGGGGGATGTAACCCTCGTTTGTATCGGGGAGAAGAGAAGCTTTTTTTTTTTCTCTCGGGCGTTTTGACGTGTTTATTTTTGTTTTTGTCTTTGTGAGGGAGGGGTGTGTGGTAGATGGGGATGGGGATGGGGAATGGGGGATGGGGATCAGTGTCCGAGTGCGAGGGCAGAAAGATGTATCCATCCAGGTCACTATCTAGCTGGGTGAAGGCAGTTGCTTCTTATGGGAAAGGGGCCTTTATTCAGCGGAGGACTGCCGAATGGGATGCCTGTAGATGACGATTCCCCCCCTGTTTGTGGCGGTAGTAGTACAATTGAGTGAAGAAAGAGGCGGAAGAAACGAGCCGAGGAGGGACCGTGTGGGAGGGTGTTTGATCTGGTGATCTAGCGAACATCTGGGTGTGTATAAACTGGCAGGGGGGGGAGAAGGTGTTTGCCTCGGGAGGACGGAGTTTGGGATGGGATGGCAGGTTTTTTGTCATCTTCTGGATGCGGGTTTGGCCGAGTTAGTTTGTGGGGATGGGATTGGATTGTGTGGGGTGGCGGAGGAGAAGAAAAACATGGGAGCTGGTGAGATTCTGGGGATTGAGGAGCACGTGTTGGGATGGGATGTGTATGTGGCGATTTTTGCGAGATGGAGTTGCTCCAGGGGTTGTTGGTTTGGCTGTGTGTGTATGTATGTTGACTAAGGAGGTGACTATCAATTGCTGCTACTTTGTTTTACATAGACATTGAATACGAGAGTTTAGAGTTGACAACTCAGGTACGCCGCAACTCATCCATGTGTACGAGGTAACATCGAGCATTTCGCAGCAAGATGCACCGAAAAACTCTTTCATCTGCGGCATAATTCACGGGGCACACAGCCGTCGGGATCATTCCCCGAATGAGTGCTACCTTGATTTCACATGCAATATCAGTATGCGCTATGCAAAAAGACATCATCCCACTGCCCCAGTGTCAGCTCGGCCCTTTGGGTAAAAAAAGAATCTTGCGCCATAATTCCTTTGCCGCAGGTCGGAATATTGCTCTATTACCCGAAGCGATGGTGACGAAGCATACTGAATAACCTTCTTATTCTTAAAAAAAAAGAGGCTTGACAAGGGCCGGGCCATTCCGAGTCACGGGGCGGTGAGTTGGCGGATGAGTGGCGCCAGGGATTGGATTGGTGATGCTGGGGGTTTGTACTAGCAGGATTTGACATGCTGTGTATTCAAGCTCTGGTGGCGTTATTGGGTGTGGCGTTCCTTGCAGGGTTCTTGAAGATTGAGCTCAACCACTGCTGAATCTATTGCTCTGCTTGCGGCAATGCAACGACACAACGCAATGCTACTGTACTCCGTACCGAGAGTTCTTTTGCTGCTCCAGTGCGGCCGACTCTCAGATGAGGTCGGGGAAGCGCGGCATCCAAAAGCCTATTGCCGTCTGGTGCGGGGAACCCCTGGTCTCCCCAGTCCGGGGTGAAGAATGGAAGAGAGGGTTAGGGCAGAGCCCAGCCGGCATCTCTTGGCTGTACAGTAGTCACGGCTCTCTTGCGGCATCTGGAACAGGCCGGCCGGCTTCTCTCCGGACAGTTTCTGGGGTGCAGTTGCATGGCGAATGACGTGGCTGGGGCAGGGCCTTGGCATGGATAGTCCATATATTGCTGTGCGTCGTGGAGGCGAGCTATCGATTCTGGTGGCAAACGAGTGGTGGATGAGGAGAGGTATTAGTTAGTAATGCAGAGAGTAGAGGCTTGGAAATGATAGAAATGAAGGGGCTGGCAGCTTGGCAATGGTAGTCAGAGTCTCTGGCTAGTTTACCGTCTCTCGGGGCACTAGCCGCCGTTTCTCGAACCATGGCCATGATGCTGAAGAGGATGACTGCCAGAGTCGACAAGGTTCACGCAAGGCCAGGTTCGTGATTGGTGGCATATGTTGCAAGGGCTAGGCTCCAGCAGTTGTCAGCCAGTCGCTGCCCTGGTTCATCGTCTATTTGGGACGGTCCAGTGACTCCCGCGCGTTTCGTCGGCGTGGGGTTGATTATAGTGATCTTGCTGTCATGTTCCTTTGTGTGTTGCGTGCTCTGATGGCATAACCTCGCTGATTGTTGCCTGCTTCGCTGTGTTAGATAGACCAAGCAAGCATTGACATGTGGTTGTGCCTTGTACTCTGTACCACCGGCCAATTCATCACCCTTATTAGGAAATTCATGGCAAAAAGAGCAAGGCTAAAATGTGTTACCTCAGATGACAGCCTGCGGTGCTCACACGAGACTCTGTGCGACCGGGTGTGCCGGCCATGGTATGCAGCCTTATAACGGTATTGATCCAGGACAATGGGCCGACTCCGTTCCCAGTGTCCGCTTGAATGCCACCGCGTAACGTGGAGATTGTGCAGATGTCGTGACTGTTTATCATGGGTCACCAAATTGTGATCTTCGTGGTGCGTCTCGATAGTTGGGACTAGCACCCACGGCTGAAGGATCCATATACTACCTGCCTAGCAGCAATAGGCCTCTCCTCTGTCATATTGCCTGTAATACTGTATAGTCCGTCCTTTACCGCAAGCACTATCGGCACCACTAGTAGAATGAAGCGGCTGATAGTCAATAATGCTCCGTTTTTCATTCCATCCCGTCCCTATCCAGGGCGATTCGGCCCTCTGCCCATGTGTGCGCTCTGTTCGCTGGCGGTGCGACAGCCTACGTCGTTTGCGATCCTGAGACAGGCTAACAGGTACGGGCACGAGTGTCGGCTGATGACGGTAACGGCTGATGAACGCAGTCAAGACAATCAATGCAATAGACCACCACCTGATCAGCTTGTGGTTCGATGTTGGGGCGTCGCAAACGGAGCTAAAACGAGGAAGCGTTTGTTGTAGAATCAAGGTAATCAAGGTTCGTATGGTTATAGGCAAGAGTAAATCGCGGCGAGATTCGTCTCGGCTAATAGCACGGAGTACCTGTCAGTACTAGTACCCCCGGCAGACGGAGTTTTTGCTTCGATGGCGTAGTACAGGGCAGGGAGCGTTACCGCCGGCTACTTTTCAGATGAATGGATAGGTCAATAATTCCAGCACCTATGGTCACTGGAGGGCCCGCTAGCCCAGGGGCAGAAAGGCAATTCCAGCGCAGTGGCGCTAAACTTTAGCCCTGATGGCCATCTCCCGATCGGGATGCGGAGGGCAACTGGTTCTTTGTCTTGCTCCAAACATGATCAATGCGAGGATTGGATGCGACGAAGAGACTTCCTTTCGTGCTCATCTCGCTTCACTTCTGCCGCCAGACCGACTCGCATGGATAAGAGGCAAAACTTACTCCTCACTGGCTGTGCTACCGGACCGGCTCGGCGGATGCAAACCGGAGTCAGGCAGAGGCAGAGCCAAAGTCAGAGCTCCATATGATGGACATGGCAGCATCATCTCGTCGAATAATGCGCGGGCACGCAAGCATATGGCTCGCCGATCCATCGTTTATGCTTCAGCTCGTTTTCGTATCGTTGAAACAGCACAGCACAACCACTCGCTCGCTCGGGGAGTCTCGTCGTTTCATGCATGGCGCGCGCTCTTGGCTCGGCGTCTTTCTGCTGCCTCTCGCCCGCTCACAACAGGGCCGAGTGGAAGATGGACAGCGGCCGACCATGCTCAGAGGCTGTCGTCGATAGGCTGAGCCGGCAGAAGAAGCGCGACCCCCTGGCACTGCTGGCCTTGAAGAGAGTTGCGGACCACCCATGTCGACATCCTTGTCCGGCCTGTCTGAAACAAATAGCGGCAGCCAATGGCATCATTACGTTCCTGGAACGCAGCCGTGGATCCACCGCGCAGCTGTGGCGGTTACGCTAGGAGCGAGTACCTGGACTCTACTCAGGAGAGCTCAATCTCAGGGCAGGCTCGCGAATAGCTTCTGCAACCAAACGCGGAGCTTTTCGTAGCTTCACGACGCTCCACCCAAGCCTGTCTTTGAACCTTAGATGAGCTCCTGCGAGGCTTAGGCTGCTAGTTGTCTCAAAGGAACAATCTTGGCCCGCTGCTCTCAGCCAACTGCCGCCCCCGCGCGTATGAGTGCGGAACACGGAGTAATAGGCACAAGTTTTGCTTTGATCATCATGGCGGCTCTATCATGGCCTATTTTTGGCATGGCGCCGCGATATAAGGCAAGTTCCCTCACGGCCGTTGCGTCATCTTTCTCTCTCTGAGCCATCCATGTGTCCTGTGTGATTCTCTTGAGGGCTGAAACCTTTCCCTTTCATCGACGACCTCTCCAACCTTTCCTTTGGGCTACCGACTGCAAAGAAGCCCAATCTCCAGGCTGTCTTCATTCAGTGATTTCTTTCCACTTCCCCATTCACACTGCGAGTGTCATTTCTGTTCGTCATCCATTCATCAAAACCATTGCTTTTGCCTCTTTATCTCTTTGGCATCAAATCACCTTCACATATCGCCCTCCACGGCCCACCCCTTTTTCGGCCCGTCGCCCCTTGGCATTCTAAAGCAACAAGAAAGAGAAAACGATTCACCAGCATTAAGCATCGCAAGTGCCTGACGTTATATCCACTACTTGCAACATTCTACTGCTGCAATAAATCATTTTGACGTGGTAAGTTACTGCGGCGCTGCATGCGAAATGTCATCTGTGGAGAGCAGCATGCATGGCCTCCCTTGTCTCTCGATTTGTGCGGCCCGAGCAGCTCCAGAAAAGTTTCTGTAGGTTGCCATGGCAGATGCTGGAGATGTGCGGTTTGCCGGAGCATCTGTGTGCGCGCTCTCGGCGTGTGTGTGCGGATGCCTCATGACCCTCGTCACGGCGGCCGATTGTCCTGCAACGCTTGGGCCCAAAGAAGAAGCTGCTTACCTTCTTCTCGACTTGGCTTCACCCTCCTCCTCGGTCTCATCCAAGGAGCAATCGGCGCGTGATAGTGGGGTTTGGGGGCGTTTGGGAGCCAAGGGGGGTGTCGATTCAACACGCCTTGCTGCCATGCCATGCCATGCCATGCCATGCAAAGCGATACATCACCAGAGTCTTTGTATTGTGCTCTATTGTCATTCACTGCCCATGCCTATTAAAGGGCCGTGCCCGGCCTCACTTTTCACAATCCTCTCACCAGCACTTCTTCTCATCATTGTCGCTTACCTCTCTGCGCATTGACAGCTCCTTTGCGCACCCTCCATCAATAGCAAAGCTTCAAGGTTGAAGCTTGTGAGGGAGAGGGCATTCAGAGTCAGTCCCTTTTTTTGCTCTGGCTCCCGTCTGATATCCCCCTTCCCCATGTCTCTTATTAACGGCCTCTCACTCCCTTCAACATCGCGCCACACTCACGATTGTACATTTTATACAAAAAGCTTGTGGTTGGACAAACTTTTTGTCTTTGAACAAACTGCTGACTCTGCTCTCTCTTGTGTAGCCTATACCTGCCCGGCAGCATCTACATAACTCGCCTCGAAATTCGAACCGCGGAAAGGCTGTATCAACCTGCTTCCTGGTCATGATGGGCCTCTCAACCATCTTGACGGCCTCTCTTCTGGCCCTGCGCCTCTTCTCGGTGCCGGCCGCTGCTGTACCGGCTCCGTCTCCAGCCGCTGATTCAAAGGCTGTGGCCGCCGCCACGAGCTGGTGGCTTCCCAACATCGCTCGCCAGGGTACTGTCCCCTTCGGCGGCGCTGGCTACCAGATCTACCGCAATGTTCAGAGCTTTGGTGCCAAGGGTGATGGTGTCACTGACGATACCGCGGCCATCAATGCTGCGTTGAGTTCTGGGGGCCGATGTGGTTCCGGCTGTGATTCTCAAACCACCACTCCAGCCATCGTCTACTTCCCTCCTGGTACCTACGTCGTCTCGTCGCCCATTCAGCTCTACTACTACACCCACTTGATCGGTGATGCCACCAACCTGCCTACCCTCAAGGCTTCCCGCAACTTCGCTGGTATCGCCGTTATCGACTCCAACCCCGGCTGGTATGGCGCCACCAACAACTTCTTCCGCCAGATTCGCAACTTCAAGATTGACCTGACTGGCCAACCCATCAATACCGGCACTGGTATTCGCTGGCGTGTTGCTCAGGCCACTTCTATCCAGAACGTCCAGTTCATCATGAGCACCGACACAAGCACAAACAACAAGCAGCAGGGTATCTGGGGAGAGGACGGCTCTGGAGGCTGGCTGAGCGACCTCACCTTCAACGGTGGTGCCCTGGGCATGTGGGTTGGCAACCAGCAGTTTACCAGCCGCAACCTCGTCTTCAACGGCTGCCAGACCGCCATCTACATGAACTGGAACTGGCTGTGGAGTTTCCACGGCCTCACCATCAACAATGCCAACGTTGGTATCGACATGAGCGGTGTTGACGGTAACGGCATCCAGCAAGTCGGTTCCATTTTGCTTGCCGACTCCAAGCTCGTCAACACCAAGGTTGGTGTTCTCACCGCCCACGATCTTAACCAGGCAGGCACCTATGGTACCCTGGTTCTGGATAACGTGGACATGACCCAGAACACCCCTATTGCCGTCAAGAACTCTCGCAGTGGTGCTACCATCCTCGGAGGAAACGCCAACATCGCCTCTTGGACCCAGGGCCGCGCCTACACCAACGCCAACGGAAGGGCTGTTCAGGGTACCCGTGCCACCGTTAGCAAGCCCGCTGCGCTGACTGCTGGTGGAAAGGTCTTCACTCGCAGCAGGCCCCAGTACGAGAATGTCCCTGCCAGCAACTTTGTGTCTGTCAAGTCTCGTGGTGCCAGGGGTGACGGAAGCACCGATGACACTGCCGCCATCCAGGCCGTCTTCAACAGCGTTACCTCGGGCCAGATTGTCTACTTCGACCACGGTGCGTATGTTGTCACCGACACCATCAAGGTCCCCAAGAACATCAAGATTGTCGGCGAGGTCTGGGCCCTCATCATGGTTGGCGGTACCAAGTTCAAGGATATCAACAACCCCCAGGTCGTCTGGCAGGTTGGCCAGCCCGGTGATGTCGGCAACGTCGAGATTCAGGACATCATGTTCGAGACCCTCGGCCCGCAGCCCGGTGCCATCATCATGCAGTGGAACGTTGCCGGTTCTTCTCAGGGTGCTGCCGGTCTTTGGGACGTCCACTTCCGTATCGGTGGAACTGCCGGCACTCAGCTGCAATCCGACCGCTGCGTCAAGACTCCTAACCAGACGACCAACCCCAACCCCTCGTGCTATGGCGCCTTCTTGCTCCTGCATGTTACCTCTTCCGGCAGCATCTACATGGAGAACAATTGGCTCTGGGTGTCTGACCACGAGCTCGACCGTGCTGACCACAGCCAGATCAACATCTACAACGGCCGTGGTCTCTTGATTGAGTCCACCAAGGGCACTTGGCTGTGGGGTACCGCTTCGGAACACAGCGTGCTCTACAACTACGCCCTGAACGGCGCCCAGAACGTCTACGCCAACATCCTCCAGACCGAGACTGCCTATATGCAGGGCAACCCTGATGCCAGAGTTCCCTTCACCTCCCAGTCCAAGTATGGTGACCCTGACTGGTCTACCTGCAACACCTCCACTTGTGCCCGCACCTACGGTATCCGCATCGTGAACTCGAGCAACACGCTCATCTACGGTGCCGGCATGTACAGCTTCTTCAACAACTACGACGGAAACACCTGCGTCAACGCCAACAACTGCCAGGACAACATGATTGACATCCGCAACTCCCAGGTCAAGCTGTTTGCTATCAGCACCAAGGCCAGTATCAGCATGGTCACCCTCAACGGCCAACAGTCTGTCTTTGACAGGGACAACCGCAACACCTTCTGCGGCACCATTGCCTCTTTCGAGACGTCATAGAAGGGCGACGAAGATGCTCTGACTGCTTCTGCCCCGGGGCCCAAAACAAGCCCTGGGTAGGCCTGTCCCTGAACTTCCGGGAAAGCCACAGCCTACTGATGGCGGTGTTTTGCCCACATCAACCGGATCTCTGCCGTCGGGATGCGGTTCCGAAAAGACTGCAACAGCGACTCGGACCGTGTTTGCTACTGCAGAGACTCTGCCCATTTGAACATATTATGACTGAAACGTATATACGCAACATGCTTGGGGTAAATCTCATGCATTTTTTCTTACTCTTGATTCTTGTTTTTTTTTGCTCGGTTCTAGGAAGATCTGATTACCGTTGATCGCTAGGACGGTTTGTCATTGGCGGCAAAAAGAGAAGATTTATTTCCTTTGCTTTTTTTTTATGTCTTGTCTTTTTTGGTCTATTTTTTGGGCACAAATGTGGGAGGGATGGGAGATGGAAAAGGGACAGCACTGACGTGCAGCATGGGTAGAGAGATTTGGGAAATAAAAATGAGTCGATTGACTTGCCGCATTGATTGCTTTTGCCTTGATTGTGTGATGCTTTTGTGTTGGTCCTAGTAATTATTTGTTGGTTGGTAGCGTGTTTTATATACCGAAGGGTGTAAACGTGGATGATGCGTTCGGTATTATCTGGTAATGGCAAGATGTATGGGATACATGGCCACATCAAGGCGAGCGATTGGTATACAGGATGATACATGATACCACTAGCTTGTTTACCACACTTGAATAACATCAAAAAGGACAGGGAATACAATAAAAAAAGGAGAGCCAAGTTGTATGTGTGTGTAAAACAAGATGTATCCACGACGGAAGGCATCACGCAAAAGCAGCGACGGATGCCAAGCAGAAAAGGCAAAAAAAGACGTCACAGGGGATATTCGAACAGAGGGGCAAAAGTGAAGGCTCCTTTGGGGGAGCAATCTTAGGAATTCTTTGTTTGTAAACCAGCTACTTCACTGAAATTCAGCTCGTTTGTTTTGGCTTATAAGGGGTGTTGGGATGAGGCGCAGCGGGGGGCTGTGATTGGCCGGGATACAGGTGGGGGTGAGTCATACCGAGCTGGAGGGGTGGGAGCTGTGAGTTTGATGCGTCTGTGTTTGGTATTGCGCTTCTGCTTTGGACTTTCGAGAGACGAGTTGGAGATTTTATAGTATGAAATGGAAGAATGATGGAATTATTAGTCCCCTGTGATGGAATATATCTAGATGAATTAATGCTATGATATTGATGTCGTAATGTACTAGTTGGCTGGGTGTAAGTGGTCATCTACATAATCCGCTACGAAAAAGGGCATGAATAAAGCATGAAAAGTACAAAAAAGAAAAAGAGAGACCACAGCGGCTATTCGAACAAAGGGACAAAAAGTGAAGGCTCCAGAGAGGAGCGAGCTTTTGAGGAGACGACGTCTGAGTTATTCAGCTACTTCACTGAATGTCAGCTTGTTAAACTTGCATTATAAGGGATGTTTGCTTGTGTCAGCTGGGATGCTGATGTGGGGCTGTCATTGAGTACTGGAGCTGTGCTTTGTGTTTGGTATGACATATTACTTTGGATTACTGAGAGACGGTTTTGGTGATTTTGTAGTATACGTTGGAAGAAGTGAATCATTTCTTTATGATAATGTGTACATGTATCTAAGTAAATAAATTAATGCTGTAATATACAGTAGGACATTGGGTGTAAGTGGGCATCTATGCCCATGTACAGTAGTCTACGACCTTGCCTGCTACAAAAAAAAAAGGCACGAGAAGCAAAAAAAGATGCCACAAAGACTGCTCGAACAAAGGAACAAAAAGTGAAGGCTCCAAAGAGGAGCAAGCTTTTGAATAGATTATCTCTGAGTAATTCAGCTACTTCACTGAATATCAACTTGTTTGTTTTGACTTATAAGGGGTGTTTGTGTAAGTGAGAGGCGGGCTGTGATTGGCGTGGTGGAGCTGGGATGCCTGATGTGGGGGTGAGTCACACCGAGAGTGTAAGTCCTAGATGGACATCACAGCTTGGTATGTGATGGTATTCTGTGCTTCTGTATGGGATTTTACAAGATTTATGGTTGATTCGACAATAGAGAATTAAATAAGTAAATTATAGTTTTTGGTATACAAATTGAGCAGTGCTGAGGGAGCAAAGAGGAAATTATGTAGCAGTATGCATCTACATGTATGTACGCTGTGACATTACATGCTGCTCATGATAATAGGACAAAGAAGGACGAGATGTAGAAAAAAAAAGACGTCACAAAGACTATTCGAACAGAGAAACAAAAAGTGAAGGCCTCAAAGAGGCAAGTGTGTTCTAGAAATGGAGCCCATTTTCTCCAGGATACCGCTTGGCGTTATGCAGCTACTTCACTGAAGATGAAGGTGTTAAATTTACTTTATATAAGACGTCTGTGCAAGGGAAAGGATGGCTGTGATTGGCTTGTTGGGTAGGCATCGTGGCTGTACCCATGTGTGTTCTGGTCTTAGTCAGATGGAGAGCTGATTGATGGTATAAAGTTTGTGAAGAGGATAAAGAACATGTATGAAGGGATGTAAGATGTTAGTGTTCTTGTTGGTAGCGATGTCTTCAATGTTCATGACATGAAAACAAAAGAAGCAGATTATCTTTGCCGTGTCTGGTGAAACCTCTCTCTTTCTATGACCTACCACCCTTGAAGCATCGAATACCTCTTCAGCATCCGAACAATACTATCACGCTGTCCACCCAATGCGTAGCTCTGCGCTGTCCGTCCTACCAAGTCGTTGGCCATAATATTGGCCCCCTTTTTGAGAAGCAGCTCAACAACTTCGTCACTCCGTTTTATCCTGACTGCCTGTATCAACGGCGTCCGGCCATAGTTATCCTTGGTATTAACGTCAGCACCGTTATCCAGAAGTAGCTGCATGATACCGAGATATCCCTTTTCAGATGCACACAGCAGCGGCGTCGTACCTTCTTGGCCCTTTATTCGAGATCGGCGCCTTTCTCAACCAGTATCTTGACTATGGCCTCGTGTCCGTTCTTGGTGGCTATAAGCAGCGGCGTCAACCAGCCCGGAGCTGGTATTTCGATGTTAGCGCCCTTGTCTACCAGTGCCTTGACCATACCTTCGTGCCCATCCATGGTGGCCCTGAGCAGAGGTGTTTCGGCATAGCTATTAAATGTTTCTATCTCGGCGCCCTTGTCGAGTAGTAGCTGGAAAATTTCCTCTTGTCCGCTGGAAACTGCGGATAAAAGCGGCGTGCAGCCATCCCTGCCCTTTATTTCCATATTAGCTCCGTTGCTGAGAAGTAGCTCGACAACCTTTGCATGGCCCTTGTGAGTTGCCCACCACAGCGGTGTCTGACCCCATTTATCTAGTGAGTCGATATCAGCTCCCTGCTCAATCAACATGAGAGTGACCGAATAGTGTCCGTTGAAGGCGGCATAGGAGAGAGGGGTTAGTCCTTCGTCATCTTTTGAATCCGCATCCATGTCACTTCGGTCTAGGAACATCTCCACCGCGGTTTCGTGTCCTCCTTCTGAGGCATACGAGAGCGGCGTCCGCCCAAAGTCATCTCTCAAATGATGTTGAGACTCGCCACGAGCTAGTAGCATCGATATGATGGTTTTGCGCCCGTTTGCTGCGGCATGGAAGAGCGGTGTCTGCCCTTTATGATCCTTTGAGTGGATGTCGATGTCGCCTCGGGTCAACAGAAGCCAGACAACTTCAGCATGACCCTCTTTAGCTGCATAAGATAAAGGCGTCCGTCCATTTGAATCCTTTTCGTCTGGCTTAACATCACGCCGCATTAGGAGAAACCATACTATCTTGGCATGACCACTAGCCGCTGCATGAGACAGAGCAGTTCGTCCACTCCCATCTTTCTGATCGGGCTTGGTGGACCGCTCCGCAAGTAGCCATTGCGTCTCCATTACGTGCCCTTTCTTTGCCATATCGAGGAGTGAAGGTTGCTCTCCTTCGATCCAATTCACTGGCGGTGGTATTGAAGCGCCATTGGCAAAGTTTATCGTTGCATCGAACAGACCCCAGTCAGGGTCATCTCGGGGCGTTAGTAGATTTTCCCCTGGCGCCGCAAAACTAGGATTCCCCTTCTGGTGGCGATTTCGTGATCGCATCGCCATGGGACGATGTTGCCGGACGTTGATCCATCTTTGAGGGCGTTGGCTTGGTCGAAATGGCATAGGATCAAACAGCTCGTACCGCTCGCACCAAACCCTTTCAAAATTCTCCATGGTGAGAGACACGTCCTTGAGGTATATTGCAATAAATGCGCGCCCCTTTCTCTTGCGCTCTGCACAATGAAGTATGGCGAGCCCCAATCCTTGGTGCCCTACTCCCATATAGGATAGTTCCACCCGAATCCCCTTGTTGCTCACTGTCAAGGGCTTGCTGTCGGGAAGCCAAGCAGTGCGCGTGCGGACTACGTTTCCGGCATGTTCGAATGCGTCTGGAGATGTTGCCAACAGCGAGCCGTGGTTCTGGGTTTTGGATCTCCAGGCGAAAATGCTGTCGTCGTCTGTTACTTTCATAATCTCCTCTTGAAGTCTCATAAAAGCTCTTTCACCTTCGCCATATAGCAGCGGCATGTTGATACCGAATATGCCCATTAGACAGTAGGCTCGGTCTTCAGACCGCGATGTTTGCCTCGAGGCGGCCCATGACATTTTTTGGGCAATACTTACGCTCTCAAGACTGGAACCAGAGAGAACGCTCATAGGTATGCCGGTGCGATTGAAAATTTCTTGTTTCAGGCTTTCCCTGGTGCCTAGCTCGTTCCATGCTTCGTCTAGGAATATCATCGTCTCTGGCGCAATCAACTCTTGAAGAGTCCACCCTCTGGTAAACCACCTGCTGTCCGAAAACGCAACCTTGGACGGCACATCTGCGAGAAAGCCGTAGCAGACATCGGCTTCTACGTACCACTGGTACATGGAGTTGATTGCTTCGGATAGCTCAGCGCTGCTTGTCTTGTCGATGCAACACGTGTCCACCCAAGCATAGTCATATCCGTTTGCCCTTGCTAGAATACAACATCCTTTGATCTTGTCGTAGCCTTTCTTGTTTGCGAAGCGACCAAGCGTCATGTCCTGGAAGGTAACTTCTTCTTCACCCCAAGTGTGCGACAAGATGGCATAGGGCGGGACATTTTCCTGGCCGAATTCTTTCAGCTCAAACCCGCCAGCGTCCAGTTCTTTTGTATTGAGCAGACGCATGGCTGAAAAATTAACGGAATGGTAAACCAGGGACTTTTTCGATCTGACTATTCCTCTTTTAGCTGTTCGAAAGGAAGAGGCACAAGTTGTGCTTAGGAATATTAGATCGAGGGAGAAACGAAGGGATACATGTATGTATCCATGTCATTAGCCCGCGCCGAACCCTTGCCATGTTCTAGCGCTTGCTACACTTGTGCTTGTGTGTGATGGCGTGGCCGTACATGTGCTCACATAATGAACGTAAAATACTCCTGAATATTTATATGACTTATTTTTGAGAATGCCATTAAGCTACGAATGTTTTGACTGTAAAGCATTATTGAGATCGTTTGAAAAGACGAGCCATCCTTCGCAATATGGAATTTCCGGAATGCTTATGCCCAGTGCTCTCCTCTTCACATTTCCACCTTTCGAGAAATTTGATAGACCTGACTGTATCTGGATGCTCTGGCCCCAATACAGAGCGTTTGGATTGCACGCACTCTTCCATTAGCGCAAGTGCATCATGGTAGCGGCCTTGTGACTTCCAGATAACAGCAAGGTAGTGCATGGCTCTAAGAGTGTCCGGGTGCTCCCTCCCGAGAAATTCCCGTTGAAGATAGAGCGCTTGCACTTCAAGCTCCTCTGCCTCGCTATACCGGCCTTGTTCATGGTATGTTGCTGCAAGGGTTGCCATACTATACATTGTGTCTGAATGCTTTTCTCCAAGGATTTCCCGTCGAAGATTAAGCACTTGTACATTAAGCGTTTCCGCCTCGCTATACCGGCCTTGTGAATGGTATGTTGATGCAAGGCTTCCCATACCGGTTATTACGTCTGGATGCTTTTCTCCAAGGATTTTCCGTCGAAGATCAAGCACTTGCACTTGAAGCTCCTCTGCCTCGCTATGCCGGCCTTG
This sequence comes from Trichoderma virens Gv29-8, assembly GCF_000170995.1. NCBI lineage: Eukaryota > Fungi > Ascomycota > Sordariomycetes > Hypocreales > Hypocreaceae > Trichoderma > Trichoderma virens. The sequence goes on along the minus strand of NW_014013657.1, from coordinate 420,790 downwards.
TTCATGGTATGTTGCTGCAAGGTTTCCCATGGTCCATATTGTATCTGGATGCTCCCTTCCAAGAAATTCCCGTCGAAAATTAAGCACTTGCACTTTTAGCTCCTCCGACTTGCTATACCGGCCTTGTTCATGGTATATTCCTGCAAGGTTTGCAATACTCCATATTGTATCTGGATGCTTTTCTCCAAGGATTTTCCGTCGGAGATCTAGCACTTGAACTTCTATAGCTTCTGACTCGCTATGCCGGCCTTGTTTATAGTATGTTGTTGCAAGGCTTCCCATAGTTCTTATTGTTTCTGGATGATTTTTCCCAAGAACTTTCCGTTGAAGATTAAGCACTTGGACCTTAAGCGCTTCCGCATCGCTATACCGGCCTTGTGAAGAGTATGTTGTTGCAAGTCCCATCATAACGTTAATTGTGCTTGGATGCTTTTCTCCTAGGAGTTCCCGTTGAAGATTAAGCGCTTGCACTTGAAGAGCCTCTGCTTCTTTATACCGACCTTGCCCAGAGTATGTTGATGCAAGATGCCCTATATTTATTAGTGTTTCCGGATGCTCTTCTCCCCATACTTTTCGATCATGTTCTACTAGCCTTTTATTCACAAGTTCTCTCTCCCTCCACTGGCCACGTTGGCCAAGGAAGTTAGACGCTTTACTGAAGAGTAGGTCAATCTCGTGTTGTTTTTCGTGCAAATCTATCCAGTCTCCTATTTGCACTGCATGTGCTAAATATTTCTCGCACTGCGTCCATATTCCCAGTGTTTGCGGTTCTGGATTTGGGAAAAGATCGCATATGACCTGCAGAGCAATGCCAAAAAAGTATCGCTCACCCTCCTTCGTCGAGGGACCTCGGTCGAGGATGTCTGGCTTCAATACACTTAGGCCATATCGCGTAGCCTCCTGAACGAGTTTATGCATCTCATAGTTCCGGCTGCCATCTTCCATTCGGTGCATACCAATAAATGAGAACTCTTTCAGCCGCGTCATGGCCTTGGTAGCCTCAGCCTCCAATTTCTCTGGTTGAGCTTGGTCGCTACCGCTGTGCTTGAGCGTAGTTGTTATTATCTCGTGTGGAATATTTTGGTTGGAAATGTATGCGAGAACGTGGAGAATGTTGTATGATATCTCGCTTTCTTGTTTAAGGTGATCAATCGAGATGCTCCACGTCTCAAGGACATTGTTAGGCACTCCATCTCTTCGATGCCTGTCAAAGTCTTCTTCTTTGAGAATGTCCCATCTTCTCTTGCTTTGCGCTAGTAGAGATAAATACTCCTTGGCGGATGTTGAAGTTCGCCTCATGTAAGCTCCGGCCTGCGTAATGGCTAACGGAAGCCACTGAAGTTCCTCCAGCAAGGCAGCAATATCCCCTTGCTCTTCGTTCGTCTCCGAGTCCCTTGCAATATTCAAGAGTTCTTCTGCCTCGTCGGATTTCATACGGGCAACTTGGATGCCTCGCCTCGGACTTACAAGCGTCCCCACAATATGCGCATCGCGAGAAGTCCACAACACTGTCCCCGTAGACGCCCGAGGGATGTATTGAAATAAGTTCTTTGTCTGCTCTGGTGCCTGCCCAACACCAAATAGCCGTAAGTCGTCGGCATTATCAAGAATAAGCACCCAGTCTGGCAGTGCTGCTATGCGATTACACACAGCAGCGAGCAGTTCTTCACCCTTGAGTTTCTCGTCAATGCGAAACTCCTGAGCTATCTTTTTATAATCTTGTGTAAACGTCGCCTCGTTATCGGCATGTACCCAGAAAACGGGGCGGCTAGTTCTGTTGTACCGCTGATAGGCAAAATTGAGCGCGATTTGTGTTTTCCTGGGCTCTGTTAATGGTTGTACATATTCGGGGATTTGAATGTCAAGAAGCTGGAACGTACCCTGATCCGCCTAGACCCCAGAGCGCGGCGCTGCAGTATGTATGTGATGTCTGCGGTAGGAGCAAATTAAGTTTATCCATAACATCCGGGCGCTCAACGAGTTGCTCATTAGGTTGATATGCAATGGTTCGGATGGCGACCGGGGGTGTTTTCGGGCGAGGGAGTTCGACGGTGTACTGATGAGTGACGGTATTATTGCCAGTATGGATAAAAGAATGGCTGCCTAATGTATTTCCTGATACCTCAATCGTTGGCCGATCCATTGTGTTCTTCTATATCTGACAAAATAATGCCAAAGGTGATCAATCTTGGTGCATGTAACAGCCCAAGCTATTTTACGAAATCATCGATGCCCAAGACAGTTGTAAGGCTGCGAGCATCACGAGACCTGCAGCTACTGATTGGTTCATATGAGATGAGATTAAAAAAATAATACATATACGTATACTAATCAATCCAATTGATAACTGACAAATTCCAGTTTGTTCATGTTAATCAGCTTTTATCCTTCCATCCTCTGTGACCACGCGCAACCAACCTCGGAGCTATTCTTCTGCTTCTCTACCTCCACGGATGGTGTGTATGTATATTCTCAATACTCTGTTTCCCTGTTATCATTCTTGTATCGAGTAATATTTCAGATCTTCCTCATCCAAGCGAATCAAATCACTAGAAATATGTACAATACCAGTCTAGCCAGCCTTGACATGCAAGATAGCAGCGTGTATGCATTTTATGCGTAGTGGCAAGCCGGTATGGGGTTTCTGTCAAGTGACAGCCCCTCAGCGCGCATGGGTTATTCCAGATTCAGGTCGGCCGTTTATTTATTCGTGGTAGCCTAGCTACGATCTCCATGTATGTAAGTGAGTAAGCCTTCGCGTCTGCGGCTGTACAACGGCGACAACTCATTCGACTTGAAATCTTTTTGCCACACAGGTAGCATCCATATATCCATTCGATGTTGTTATGAGACTGGATTTATTTGAGTTGGAACATCTGCGGTATATGGAGCGTATTAAAAGTCGTTTTAATTTAGTTCAAACATCACATATGAAGAGTCGTTCCGTCTTCCGACTACGCAATGATTCATTCTCATCTAGCCTTTTTTTATTTTTGCGTAAAAAATTGTCATAGACATGGCAATATACGTTGCATTATTAATATCTGCGGTGTTATTGTTCGTAGATCGTGTCGCTGCTAATGAAGCCGATTTCGCCAACAATATCGTCTCAGACCTAGGACCGTAAGTTTTCAAAGAATGGGCCCTACACAGTCTCGACTGAGTACACATAGGACAACTTCTCTCACTCTTTAGAGAGCGGTTCATCGTGCAATTTCTGAGCTAGGTAATGCTCAAGGCCAAAAAGGCTGGGTCGTAACATGTCTCTTGTTATAGTTCCCTAGGTATCTGTTTATATTATACGGCGGCTGGGCTACTTGATTCGACGTAATGCATCCCAAGAGGTAGACACCTTTGACCTCGACAGAATTCTCAGCTCTATTGCCATAATTGACAATTTAGCGAGAGGCACTCAGATAGTCAAAGTCATGGGTGAGAAGGGAGGACTTGTATTGGTTCAGGTAAAATTCTTGTCCATTTGTAAAATATTAAACTCCTCCTACATTCCTTACGCAACAACCATCCATATTGTGTTCGAGACATGAAGTAATTTCAACAAATATTTTTTCCTCTCGTCGCTCCATTTCAAATAGGTGATGCTGGTGATGATAGCCGCACTGTTATCAAGCTGTATCGAACTGTACCCTACGGATCGGCAACACCGTCCTCATTTTAATACTGGTAACCTGACATGAGCGGCAGTGGAATACATATCTTTGTAGTTGGGCCAAGTTACAATCTTCAATGATACACATTACTTATGTATGGATAACAGGAGCCTAAATATCCATCTATTGGGTTGTATGCTACCAGTTCTCTATATACACTGATCACAGTGCTTCGGCTAGGGGCTTCAAGCGCTTGATGCGCATAAAAGCTTTCAAAGGGCGCTTCATCGCCGGTAACAAGCATAAAGCACGTCACTAGATCACCTAGTTACGCGCGATCATAGCTTCACGGTCAGGACCAGTGCCGATCCATTTTACCTGGTCAAAGTTAGCGCATAGTTCTTCGAAGCCAGTTAAACGAAGCCATTTTAGGCGAAGGAACCAACTAACCTTGACTCCAACGAACTTCTCAATGTACTAAAGAGACGGTCAGTAAATAAGATCAGATCCATTCTGCAGTTGAGATTAAATATACCTCGACATAATCTTGGGCCTCCTTGGGAAGATCAGAGTATGTCCGGGCGTTGATCGTCGACTTCTTCCACCCAGGCATTTCGTGGTAAACGACTTCGGCGTTGTCTAGAATGTTGTGGTCCGCCGGATAAAAGTCAAGCTCCTACTACCTTTCAGCTATGCCTCAAGACCTCAAACGACAACAGCTTCCTACCTTGCCTGTGCTCTTATCCTTGTAGGCAATGGCTATCTTGATTGTCTCGAAGGTATCGAGTACATCGAGCTGCATGAAGAGTCAATTTTTCTAATCCCTTCAGAGTGGCTCTTGCAAGACTTACCTTCGTCAAGTTCAACGCCGTGTAGTAGTTGATCATGTGACCATGCTTCACAACAACGAGATCTATGAAGTCCGAGTAAGTAACGGGCAATTTTGATATTAAAAATAACGAGAGGTGTTGACAAACCGAGCCTACACTGTTAGCTATGCGCCCAAAATTCTTTAGGGAGAGACGCTTACCAGCCACAGCGACGTCTTCGGCCGGTGGATGTTCCCCATTCTCGGCCAATCTCCTGGAGTTTCGTTCCAACCCTGTTGCGCCCTGGTCAGTCCGCTTCGTTTCCAAAGCTGAGTAGTGAGTAGGGTGGCATTACTCTCCGAGATCTTCTGTCATGAAAGCGCCAGCGCCAACACGTGTGGTGTCTATAGTAGTCAGCATCTGCTATAACTATTGCGGATAGCTAGGGGTGAGGGGTTGGTTTCGAAATGGTTAATAGTCAAAAGGTCCAGTGATTACTCATGTTACTTACAGGCTTTTACCACTCCGATGGTCTCTGTAATGCCCTTAGGGTTGAGGTTCAAGCCGGCGATGATGCCAGAAATTGTGGTGTTGGATGAAGTGACATAAGGGTATGATCCCATCGAAATGTCGAGCATTACGGCCTGTTGGTACCAGGACAGGTAAACCACCTGGCCATGCACTCCCAAGCTCCAACCGTAGACAGAGCGGCGGTTGACGTGATAGGACGTGACCAAGGCTACCCCAATTTGATTAGGAGGTGACCATTTACTCAAAATAGAGAAAGCTTTTTAGCCACGTCCGACATGATATTATCTCCCGCTGATGCCAGAGGTTGAAAGCTTCAAGTACATGACGACAGGCAGGTTACCAGCCCAATCAGGTTAGTAAATAGACCAAATTGTCGGGAGTTGAGAGCACGAACATTTGCACCCTCAATAATGATGTTCGAGTTGCTCGTTTGTCTAAAAAGATCAGCTTTTTATCATGTTTATGGGGGGAAACTTTGTGGGAAGACCAAGGAGCTATCCTGGATATTGATCCATTCTCCTCCTCTCGATACCCGCCGCGAAGGTGACTTACGCAGAATACATAAAGGTCAAGCCATCAACGGCGTACTTTGCGAGCTCCGTACGGTATCCTCGGAATCTCTCAATCTCTTCCTCGACATCGTACTTGAGCAGATCACCGTATCGGGCCTTGTAGCCATGTGCTAGTCGACGCAGTTTGGCTTCGAAGAGTTCTTGGTCGAACATGTCGGCCAAACGGATTCCACTTCTCTAATTTCGGGTTTAGTGAGAGAGTTGGTGCTCTGGGATTTTGAATGCTTACAGCCGCCTTGGTCTATCAACCTCAGTGTTAGTATAAACGAATAACTTTGACGGACGACAATGCGAATATGTGCTTACACTGTATGATGGTCCGTTCACAGTAAAGTTAGCTTAAGCTGTTAAGGATATAAACCGGGTAGACTTATAATTCCGCGGCCAGTGGTGCCGATCTTGCGCTCTGGTCAAGTTAGACATGAACAAAAGCCCTGCTTATAGATCTCTTACCTCCTAGCTCGATCTCCTCGAGACCATCGACAGCAGCGTGAAGGTCAAAGTTGATATGAACCTAGGTGTAATGAGTCAGCAAGTGTATGACATAATGCGGTGGCCAAGCGTTGCGTAGGTCACTGACTCTGTCAGACACGAGAATCCGATCGTAGACATTAGGGAGTCCTTTCTATCTCTGTTATCAGCAACGATCTCTTGATAGCTGCTAGAGTAGGAATTACCTCGTCAAGCTGCTTCAATTCTGAGAAAAACGAAGGGCTAGAAATGGTCAGCATTGTAGCTGTGTCTTGATATGCCAATTGGATTGCGTGTTGAGCTGGCTGGCGATACGAAAGACTCGTATGGAAGCGCGGGACACTGTATTTGTGAAACTTACACGTGGAAGACGCTGTTGCAGGTGGATGCCGTTAGCACCGGCCAAATGCTTGCTCACTACCAACTCGTCTTGCCGAGAATGGACCTCGAGCAACTTACACGTCGGAACCGATGAAGTTCATGCTACCGTCAAGTCAGTATCTGCTCGTCAAAGATGAAAAATTGTGGACAACGTACCAGTTCGGGTTGATGAGACCGGAAGGGAGCAGGTGAAAGCTATTGTTGGTCAATTATCCGCTTCGTCGACAACCGGGGCTTTGATTCGGCGTCTGCATACCTGTACGCAACACCGTTGGCGCTGTGGCAATGATGGTCAGCGACATAGAGCATAACTCGTGGCAGAATAACACAGCAGACCAGAACAAACTTACACAATGGAGTGACCTGCGTTATGGCCTCCCTATTATCTCGATTCAGTATGTATAAGGCGTCGTAGAGGATGTTGAGCTTACGGCAGCTCTCGCGCTATCACCAAGTCAGCGTCTCCAGGTCGTGAAAGTGAACCTGCCGGGAGGGGGTAGGTTCCTGGATATAGAAGAAAGATATTAACAGAGGGCGAATGTTGATCCAGGGCGAATCCATGTTGCTAGCATAATGCCAGACTCCTAGCCATATCCGCCCTGTGTTGTCTTTACTCCCAAATATATCCAGAAACAACGACACCACCACCACTAACAGCAACAACCCTTCTTCCCCGTAAAGAACGTACCAGAGCTGAGCCTCGGGCGCGAGAATGTCGGTCAATTTGCCCTTCTGAAGTTTAATGGGTCAGTTGAGAGGTTCGATATAGCAGATCGGTCGTGACTAGACGTACTCCTTCATCGCCTAGAAGTGCAATTGAGTTAGCAACAAGACGTCGTCGGCACACCAAACATGGCAAAGGGAAATGAACAAACCCCATTGGGCTCCCAAGACAACCTTGATAGGCATGATTGCGACTGGGGATAATTCGCTGTGGTGTTGGATAGCGAGTCGAATTGCTGGTCTTGGAGGAAATAAAAGATATAAGACGCAGCTCCGGAGTCGAAGTTTGACTGATGCGTCACACAAGCGCCAGCAGCCTAGGTTCCTTCGGTACAAGCGCAATTGCCCCAAACGTCAGAAATACAGAATTTCAACCCATCAAAACTCTCTTTTGCTTCCCATGGAGGGGCTGTTGGAGGGGTTTTCCGCCAATGGGATCCTAATGCAGAAGGCGGTCAACGGACGGCCTGCAAGCTCTGTACCTAATTTTTTTTTTTCTCTTTTTTTCTAAACATACCGGTATCGGGATATACGAGTATACATGCATATTTTTCTGATGGCGGGTACATGACGCTGTATGTAGAAGCGATGATGTTTAGCACGACAGAGGAATGTTTTATAGTTGCCAACAGACATCTAACATTTGTTGCTTGTATTGCGGAATGATAACGCTATGAACGACCAAATCTTCCCATCATTTGCTGTCTATCCTATAAGTGATAGAGATAGAGAATACACGTATATTTGTCACGGCCCGTTTTTGAATGAGAATATGCAAGGTACCAGTGCTAAGACCAAGGACCCAGTAGAGATGCAACTTCTCACCGTTTGGGGCACTGCATTCGCTGCACTTGCTTTCTTTTTGCAGCCAATCGGTTTGCAGGTATTGGATGCATTGATCAATCAACCACAGCTGTGCCGCTTGCTGCTACTGGATTCATGGCCATCTTGAGGCCATGGCTCAGATGCGGATTTGCAAAAGTGTCAGCCTCCAACGCTAATCTGATTGTGTGGTACTGGTGGTGTACAGTTTCTTCTCGAATAAAACATCAAATCAGCCAGTCGCCTCTCACCGTTGCGAGTTGCTGTTGAGTCTGGCGACGTCTAAAAAGTTGGAGCTGGCGATGCACTCATTACACCTGCGAGAGAGCAACAGGTGCTCTCCACAAAGAATGAATAAACAGGAGCAGCGTTGGGCATAATAATTAGTGAAACGATAGGTAAACGAACAGTTCATCGACGCATTTGAGAAATTCGGGCGCAAAGCGACAAGTCTCTGTCCTGGGTAACATTATGCTTCATCATTTCATTCTGAACAATTATAGCTGTACTGCAAATAGGTACATGTAATGATAGAAATTGTGTAATGACGACAATAAGACGTTATTTAGATTCTATGCAATGGATGGAATTGCTGTTGCTGCAACCGTAAAGACAAGAGCCGCAGACGTAGCGGTCAATGACACCAGCACGGTATCATTCCCTTCTTGAATCTTGACTCCCAATTCAGTCGCATTGTCCCTTCAATCACACTATCAGCAAGTTCCTCTCACTTCATGTGCTATATCAGGATATGGGCATTCTCACTTTTGCTCTTCTTTCGATTTCTTCTCCCTAGCCTGCCTATCGTAAATTCTCCCAACTGCCGCCGCCACAATCAACAAGACTATCACCGCCACGAAGATGGATGACAAAAGCCGAATAAATAGTATTCTTCTTGTTTTCGCTTTATTCATGGCTTCCTCATCCTTGCTAAGCCCATCTTCCTGGTATTTTGGAGGCTCTCTCTCATCGCCATAGGCTGGGAGCTGAGTTTGTGGACTAACCGGCGGGCTTTCTGCAGTGGTGGAATTGCTGGCCGCAAATACATCTGCGGAGAGAGCAGGGAAGCGGGTCGGCGTGTCTTTTGTCTCCATGGTGAGCTGTTGAAGAATTACGGTGGCTTCATCATGGTGGGTATTTTGGAGAGAAAGGATCGTTCCGTCGGGCGAAAAGTGCTTATTATTACTACTGCTACTCCTACTATTACATGGTATTCGGAGAGACATCAATCAGCTGAGCAGGTTTTGTCTGAGGCTAAATGATCTCCATACCAGGGAATTGCTGGTCGCTACGTGATGTCTGTCTCATACTGGAATGAGAGGAGACGTTGAAGGTCCAACGCCTCAAAGCGTCGTTGGGCCATATGTTCGGGTAGACAGGAATGCAAGTCCTGGACATTGTGGGGAGAGCTTCCTTAGTTTCTCTCTAATATCTTCATTTTTGGAATTGAAACCGTGTAGTATCTAGGGTCCATTGGATTCGACTGCTATTATTTGCAAATACAGGACACAAGAATAGCAGACTATTTATATCATCATTCGTTACTCTTCAGGTGGGGATTCATACGGGATGCCACGTAAGCTATTTTAAGACAATACGAGGTTGGTAGAACGCCCGAGACATTCGCATTCCTCATTTTAGGGATTCAGGGGACTCAGTATCACCGCTTTAGGATGGTAGCAACGGCTTCATTCTCCAAAGGTCAGATATGTCTAAATAAACAGACTCTTTCAAGGTCTGATAAATCGCCGCGATCAGCAGCCGTACACGTACATACATATTGCTCAGCTTTGAGGCAGCCTCGAAAACCCCTTGCAAGGTAGTGTGGCATTATGTTGCGACACCACTCCTACCACGTGGGCCCATGATAATAAAAGGGAGGCTTCGATCATAGTTTAGCGGCATAAAACTTATCAACTCCGTGCGAGGTGCCGTTAACATGTTGTAAATTTGAAGGAGAATATCTACAAAGAGGGAAAATGGCCTGGGACTGCTAGAATGGAAAGTAGTGATAAATCAACGGAGACGATGGTGATAGTCGAGAGGCAGTAAGTGGAATTAGCATCCGCTGATACTCTCTCATCTTACGCTACATTATAAATAATTCAGGTTAACAGCGTGCTACATTCAATACGACATACCCTTACAACATGGCAGCCATGGAGACCATCGTTATTAGACTTTTCTAAAAGAGAACGCCTTTTCTATGACTCTTCATACAGTCAGTGACTCGAAACATTAGACGACCTCAGCCTACCATTCCTTCATGTCTGCCTACCAGCCACCAATCCTTTTCATGTCATGTCCAAGCTCACGTTTGCCCCGCTGATAACGCCTTATTTTCTTGGCTGAAGGTGTGCTGCTTTGCTGCAAGGATCATGTCATGCAGCATTTAGAACAGCATTGCTGCTTTCTGATTGGAGACTGGCACAGTTGGTCATGCCACAGTGTAAATTTCCGATATCCAGCGATTCCTTTCATGGAGGCAGCTGAGATATAATTGATTTAATTGGGAAGCCTTGCCGCACGCCATTACGTATCAGTGCTTCCTATCACGCTTTGATTTTACTGGTGTGTCGAGTTTTGGAGTATACGTGCAGGTACTTGTGCTTACATGTATGCATGTATTCTCCAGGCAGCCAAAGGCACATGATCAGAAATTCCCAGAGATGGGAAGTGACCAAATGAGCATCATTCCCTGAATGCTGTTTCCTATTGTCAAACGCATGTCTATTTTACTTGTGTCTCGTATTTAGTTGCCAACTCGAAAACAAAATTTGCATTTGCTTATCGCTACGAATAAACAGTCCGGGAAAAGAGCATTCGATCCCACAGAGTCATCTTGTTCTTCCAAAAGCCTGACACATGGCTCAAACACTTGTGGATATTTCAGACACCATATTTGTGGGAGGTAGACAAGGAAAATATACGGGCTCGGCAGTCAAGACTTCGACGGTTCCCAAGCATCCTCCCGTCTACGTTCCTCATGGCAGGGGAGTGATGAGATACAAAGACGGCACAATGTATGAAGGCGAGTGGGACAACGGCATATACTCTGGACACGGAAAGTACACCACAAAAACAGCCGAGTATGTCGGCATGTGGTCCAGAGGCGTCAAGGCCGGCCACGGAAAACAGATGACAAGTGATGGCCGGTTATATGACGGCTGGTTTGAAGCCGGTAAAAAGTCTGGAGCCGGCACGCAGAAGAATAGCAAAACTGGTACCAGTTACTCGGGCCAGTGGAAGAATAACTTGCCATTTGGGAAAGGTATCTGGCGTTGGACAAACGGAGATTGGATGGAGGGAACCTGGAACAGCAACCAAGCCAGCGGAAAGGGAAAGACGTTGCGTCACTTTGGTAATGGGGCACTTTATGAAGGAGAGACACAAGATGGGAAATTTACAGGCAGAGGGAAGATTACTTACAAGGATGGGGGAGTATATCGGGGACCATGCTTCAACGGCATGAGGCATGGTGCTGGATCTTACAAGTCAAGCGACGGGATGCTATACGAGGGAACTTGGTCTAGTGATGTCTACAAAGGGGTTTTCACGATCACTCATTTAGCGTCTGGTATTAAAAAGAAGCACAAGTATTGAATTGTGCCCAATGAAACACTTGGACTATCTATGTCTAGACTGGGATGGTCACTCTCTGGGGACTGGGTATTTGAGAAGGCATAAGTGAGCATCACCTCTCTTTTATAATGATATTGAGATTTCATTCACGATGAAGTTAAAATAGTGGATATATAGAAGAAAAGGCTATTGATTTGGTGGCAGTATCTGTGATCAATGTCTCATACTACAGGCCTGAAGTATTGAGACATACGTGTAAACGAAGAACTACAGGTATATGAGATCCAACTATGCATGCAACCTGCAGGGACATTGATCCGCATTCCGCTGTGCTGTATCTTAGAGATTTGCTGATACAACATCAACATCTCCAATCGCGCGAGTTCGTACAGGAACTACTCATCAAGCTCGTCTTCAACAACAGCCATTATCCCAAAACATCGGGAGAAATGCCAGTCGCGAACTTAACTCTAGGATCGCTATCCATATGATGAAATTATTGGCATTGTTATTGGGCTTTGGCATGATTCGAGGTCATCAAAATATTGTCCGGTTGATGATCAAATTCTTTTATCACGGCGGAGAATCTATGAGTGTTTACTCTTTCAAGATGCTACTCGCCTTGGAGTTTTTTTTTTTTTTTTTTTTTTTTTAGATCTCGCCGTGGAGCATCCTGGTCCTTTGTTCCAGAACGATGCTTGGAGATCACTTCCAGTTTGTGCAAGGCGAGATTCCTACACGTGAGTTATGGGCGTTGACTGCAATCCAGAAGAACGTCTCACTCTCCCCTCTACTATCCGAAACATCAGCCAGCCACTTCCACCTTCAATTCCAAATGCGACGTAGAATCCGCGTACTTCTCACATTAGTCAAGGTTTATTGAAACAGCCTACTTGAGTATCTTCACAGGGTATCCAATAAGCGACGTTTAACATAGCTAATTAAGATCCTGACAAAGTTAGAAAACAGCTGATGTGGTCGGGTTTTCGACTGGGGTCGCATTTTCATATTGGCACGGCCAATACGGAACCCTCATCCGAGGAGGCGAATCTTTCAGCCTTTCAGACGGCTCATTGCTACGCTGTCGGGTTCGGGACTGTGCTGGGCAAATCAAATACAGGATACTGGGTCCAACAGAGTGGTAGGACCTGGTAGATCTCGACGAGCGAGATCGAGTCGCTCAAAACGGATCTGGGCCCCCGGTATACAGAAACTCGGGATACGTTGATTTCTACGAATAGATCGAGCTACTGCCAAGACGTGTTGGCCATTTACGAGACAACTGCTTCGAACGCGGAAATGACCTGGACGATCGCCATCCGAGATGCTCCGTACGTGCGTTTGAGTCACTCTGGGCACTGATCCTCTTGAGAGGGGGGCTGAAAGATACCATGACCTGATTTGCGCCAGAAGCCAAAGAAATGTGTGGGAGACGCTGGGGCCAGACCGCAAGGACTCGAAACGTGTGGTCGCACAAAGAGTCTGGTGCCTTCGCTTAGGTTGGAATGCATCAGAGACATGCATCAGAGACATGCAGCCCAACACGAGCTCGATTTTGTACGTCGCGAGGTATGCGTGAATGGCTGGAAGCTTACCATAAGCCGTACGGAGTAGATGTTGGTGATTTACAGTAGATGGACCTTTGTGGGCTGTGACCTCGTCTTGTGACGAACTGGCTTATCGTCCCCCAGTAGCATCGTTTATGGCTTGTGGCAAAAGGGATAAATCGCGGCCCAGAATAGATGGTAGAGCCTGAAATCAGCTCCTGACTCCTTGAATCAGCGGGTGCTTCGGCGACTTTTGTCAGGCCTCCTGAGTGAGAAATGATTTGAAATCGAAAGGGCCCGTCATGTCGCCATCAAGTGCTCGAGTGACAACTTCGAGGCGATGATGTTGCATTGCATGTCCTTCTCTTGATTAATCAATGGCAACGCGAGAGATGCTCTGTTGCTGATGCAATGGTGTGACACAGCATCTGCAGCAAAGTACTAAATAGTAGCCCGTACATGTGAAGATTTCGACATCGGAAAAACTTGGTGCTTGCTGACATGAGGATTCGATGCCGGATATCCAGGATGCAATCTCAGCCCAAGCAGAGCCTCGTCATGTCACTACACATGCATGTGTGACAGGCGCACGCCCGGAATAAACATCCAAGCTCATGAGAAGAGGGGGTCAATGGGCCATTTTTGCATCTTTTGTTATCCACAGAAAGTGACTCAGGCGCGGGCTTGAGCTGGTGCTGCCATCCAAAAGATGGACGGCGAGGGATCGAAACGCCTTCGCTGGTGAGAATTGCGCCATTCCGGCGGTGCCAGTGGCCAGCCGAAGCGTGTCCCTGAGCCGACGCAGCTAGGCGCAATTTACTGCGCGAGATCGCCAATCGAAACCCCATGGGCAGAAATGCTGCGAGGGATCCATTTTATTAGATTAAACAGTCCAGGGCGGTTGATGATGCAGAGTCGAGTTGAGTTGGTTCTGCAGGATTTAGGGTGGTGACCAAGGTTCCATGCAGTTGATTTGGCCTCTTGCGTCGATGCTATCTGATTGGGGAAGCTGGGTTGCGCATAGTCGCAGCGTCAGGCGCAATTGTGGGCTGAAAGGACGCCAAGAAGTCGTATCCTGATGAGGGCATTGGTGTCGCTTTGCTCGTAAACCATCATGGTGTTGCTCGTTTGCAAGACACGACCCCATATTACTAGCAACAAACCATCAGCTGAGGTCAGAGCCCCGGCTCAAGCCACCCAACGATCCTCCAGCGATAGTATGGGATAGTATGATATAATAGCAGCAATCGTAGCGATAGTAGCGATAGTAGTTGATAGTAGTACGATAATAGTACGATAATAGTACGATAGTAATAGTACAAGTAGCAGGTCGTCTGCGGCACTCGCCGCTGTCGGTCTTGTCGGCGGCTCTCGGGGGCTCTCGGGGGCTTGTGATGCGATCGTCGCGGCTGCTGGAGGAAATCTCGGGACTCGGGGCCGCGGTGTTGTGCTGCGGGGCAGCGATGGCGAGATCTACCGGGCCCGGGCTGGTTGCTTTCAATATGGCAGCAAATCTCTCAATTTCCTGCAGGCTCTCGCAACGTCGGTGGCAACGCCTTGGCTTATGTCAGGCACGTGGACTGCGCAGAGGCAAAAGGCGTCGAAGCAGAGACTAGAACAAGAGAAAAACTGGGATTTTCTTATGGTTTTTCACTGCTGGGGCCATGGAGCCTTTATGACTAAGAGGATCCTCCGCCATCTTCCTCCATCCAGCGCCATCCATCGCCATCCATCAACTATCCATCACTGGCCTCCCACCATCGGGTTGTCGGGGCGGGGCGGCAACGGCCACTCACAGCGCCCTCAGCGCGTTGGCAGGTGCCCCTAGGCCTCTCTGGGCGCGCTGAGGAACCTCTGCAGCCCTCTGGCCGTTCCACAGGCCGCTCATCCCTTTAAGTGCGATATGGTCCATCAGAAGTATCTTTCTAGGAGTATCTTTCTAGGATTGTGGCCAATTAAATCGCCACAAACAGAGAGTACATCGGCTGCTGCCAAAATTGGCCTCGAGGGCAAGTTCTCGAAATTTAGATCAGTACTTTAAGCTACATGACGTTAATGGTCAACGCGGCGATCAGGCGACTTTTTTGCTGGCAAATAAAGTCCTTTATTGTATCCAGTCCGTACAAGCATAGAAAAAAGGTGGAAACAGGTACTTGGGTTGGACCATACCGCACTCAATGGGATAGGGCATTGGCTACAGGCCCCGTCCGTTAAGCTTTAGCGAGCCACGCACGCTGTATGATAACGCCATTTTGGCGCCATCGCACCCAAGCAGCTACTAGACTACTAGACACCTACTGCCCGTTTCTGTTTTTTTCTCCCCTGCGACGCTGCATCTTGGGGTGTGACCCGATATCGATCTCGCCGCCCTCCATCGACCACAATCCCCTGCCGGGCTCCTCTTCCATCCTCCAACCCGCAGTTTGTGTCGTGTGAGCGAAGACTGAAGGGACAAGACGCTGGAGCTGCTGCCGTTCCAGAACCCAACTCAAATTGGCCTCTGCATTACCGTTACCACCGTTACCGAATCAGCGGCCATCCAACCATCAGAATTCCTTCATCAAATTTCATCATCCAGATTCCACCATCCTCACCACCAGCAGCGCCACCAGCCAGAACTGCCATTCGCCCTCTCCCAACCGCAAAATCCCCTCGTGTTCGTATCCTCGCCCGCAAAGGCTCACGGACCTCGTCGTGCTGCTATTCTGTTGGACGGACGGAGCAGCGGGAGCTCGCAGCTTGTAGGGTGGTCTCAAAATACCAAGGCCTGAGCACGCAATCGCTGGCTCTCGCTTGACAGCGCATGAGTCGCCGCAATCCCAATTAACCTTTGCGTCGTCGTGCGATAAGCCTTCTCACTGTATATTATCCCCATGGAGTCCCTGTCGACTTCCGGCCGCGAGCCGACCTCTCTCTCTTCCCTCTCTCGAGCCGACTATGAGCCCTCTTCGACGGCAGATACAGGTGTCACTGCCTCTCTAATATCGACGACGACATCACCATCGCCTTTGCCTTCGCCATCAACCTCCACTGTCAACACACTGCCCTCGACGTCCGCCTCCGCCTCTGCTCCTGCCCTTGGCCCTGCTTCCGTCGCTACCTCCAACTCTGTCCTTGCCTCTGTCCTTACCTCTGTCTCTGCCCACCAGTCCACGTCCCAGCCGCCATCGCGAGACAACTGCGAGCGCTGCCGCGAGGGTGAGGAAGAAACCCTCTCCAAGGGCCTCGTCAAGATGCCCTTCGACCTCGCTGGCAAGACCCTGAGTCCCTTTCTCAAGGAGCATATTCCCGATCAGTATGCTCCCGTTGGCAAGAACCTCAAGAGAGATGACAAGCCTGGCGCCGGCAATGCCTTGGCCAATATCAAAGACCCCAACACCAAGTACTGCTATCGCCATCGCCCCGATTCAAAGTGTCGTCGAGCCGCAGACGAGACCAAAATGGGGACCATTCAACGGGTATGTCTAAACCAAGTTATCCCTGCTCGACTTGTCTGACATGTCACTTTGCTAACAATGCTTTCCCTTTTTCGTTGTGTAGGATCTGAATAGCCTCTCATCTGCCGATCAGGAAGCAATTACCCATGTCTGGTCTTTGTTTTCTGCCGCCCCCGCGAAACATCGTGAGCTTATGCTGCAGGGCATCATCACCCAGTGTTGCTTCCCCCAGCTCTCGACAGTCTCCCGCGAAGTCCAAGAACAACTCAAGATCGATTTCATCGCCACCCTACCTGTAGAACTATCGTACAAGATCCTGTGTTATTTAGATACCGTGTCTCTGTGTAAAGCTGCACAGGTTAGCCGGCGCTGGAGAGACCTGGCCGACGATGACGTCGTCTGGCACCGAATGTGTGAGCAGCATATTGACCGAAAATGCACAAAGTGTGGCTGGGGTCTGCCGCTATTGGAGCGGAAAAAACTCATGGCCTGGAACCGGCATCAACAGACAGCGCACCCGACCCCGTCCAATCGCGGCGCCGAGACTTCAGCTGAGCCAGCCTCAGCTCCTGCCCAAGGCTCCAATAAGCGGGCCATGGTGGTCCGCGACGGCGGCGGAGCCAAGCGATCTCGAGTCAACAAATCGTCGGGCAACGGCAGGGCGCAACTTGACGAAGAACGAAAGTTTCGGCCGTGGAAGGACGTCTATCGAGATCGTTTCAAGGTTGGATACAACTGGAAGACCGGACGCTGCTCTATCAAGACATTCAAGGGCCACGAGAACGGCATCACCTGTTTGCAATTCGACCACAACATCCTGGCGACCGGATCCTATGACACCACGATTAAGATTTGGAATGTCGAGACGGGAGAGTGCATCCGCACGCTGCGTGGACACACTTCGACGATTAGGGCCCTGCAATTCGATGACGCCAAGCTGATCAGCGGAAGCTTCGACAAGACGATCAAGATCTGGAACTGGCACACGGGCGAGTGTATCAGCACGCTCCAAGGCCACGCTGACGGCGTTCTCTCCATCCACTTTGATGGCTGCAAACTCGTTTCGGGATCCATCGACAAGACTGTCAAGATTTTCAGCTTCGACACCAAGCAGACTTGGACACTGCGGGGACATTCCGACTGGGTCAACCACGTGCGCATCGACTCTGCATCTCGCACCGTCTTCTCGGCCTCTGATGACCTCTCCGTTAAACTATGGGACCTGGATTCGAAGCAGTGCATCAAGACTTTCTTGGGCCACGTTGGACAGGTGCAGCAAATCTTGTTGATGCCTCCCGACTTCGAGCCTGACGAAGATCCCAACGCTGACAAGAGCGAAGCCGCATCGGCAAGCAGCGGGCGAGGCGACTCGCCTGCACCATCGCCAAACCCCACAGCTGACCAACGGGCTGCGTTTGGCTACGGCTTTGTGTCGGACCCTGCCCGGCCGTTGCCTCCTCGCTACATGCTTACTGGTGGTCTCGATAATACCGTTCGACTCTGGGACGTTGCCACGGGCAAGTGCATCCGCAGTATGTTTGGCCACGTCGAGGGCATCTGGGGACTAGTCGGTGATACTCTCCGTGTCGTCACCGGTGCCAACGATTCCATGACCAAGGTCTGGGAGCCTCGTTCCGGCAAATGCGAGCGTAGCTTCACTGGCCACGCTGGCCCAGTGACTTGCGTTGGGCTGAGCGACAGCCGCATGGCAAGCGGCAGTGAGGATGGAGAAGTTCGCCTGTACAGCTTTGAAGGCGCCAGTTTAGAAGAGAGGGGAACGCCGTCTTAAAGGATGCCAAACCCATTTTGGCAATGCCGTCACACCACCACTTACCATCAGCCTACCTTTTCGGCCTTTGATTCTCGGGTCATGTCGAGCTGATGGTGCTTTTTACTTTATTTTCTCTTCTCTTCTCCTTTTTAAGGATTTAGACGGACGGCTTTTAGGTTATGAAACTGGGATGCGCTAGTTGCGCATGAACGTTTTTTTTCCCCATCACAAAACACAAATTATAGAGCGATTTATTCTTTTCATATTGGCCGATATGGCAGCAACGCAAAGGGAATCGGATACCCTCGGTGGGTAATCGGGAAACGGCGTTTTGGGTTCATTTCAACGGGAATGCTGCGACTAAATATCTTGCAGCTTGAAGTGCACATGGGAGCAAATGGAGCTTGGAGTATGTGTGAATTGGTGCCATTGTGATTGTTGGGCATGGTTTTACTAGGTACATAGCCCAGATTGATACTCTGTTAGTTTTGATGACGGTTTGTCGAACAAAATGCACATGGGTTTCAGGCATGACTTGTTTTACCTCTTGAGACAATTGTGAATGCGCCGAGCCAAAGTTGTGAATACTATTGTTTGCGAGTTTCCTATCATCATAGCTTGTCCCCTTTGTCTCTTCTTCTACATCATCCTCTTAGTGCACATACGATGACCACATCGGGCCCTCGTCTCTATGGATTGCAAATAGGAGAATAGCAGACCAAAATGTTACTCCAGCTGCAAGAAGCACTGACGCCAAAGCAATCGTGGATGCTATTATCGCCTTTATAGCAAGTTCCCTTCACGCTCCCATCACCACCAGCAATATAGAACAACCAAGTCCCATCGCCCTGTTTGTAAAAGTCCATGTTCCCCACGCCGCACATGCCCGAGAGCTGAAAGTACGTCGATTTCGTGGTCGTGATGCCGTCGACGGGCGTGTCGCCTGCCCTGAGGTAGCCGGCGCGGTCGCCCCAGAGCATGCAGTCGCAGTTGTAGTAGTTGGAGGGACAGGCGACGACGTCGCTCTCGATTTCGCCGCCCCAGCCGGGGGAGATGGTGCAGGGGCCGGTGAGGACGTGGAAGTCGGCGGTGGCGAGGGGGAGGAGGGTGGTGAGGGCTGTGAGAATGTTGGAGAGCTTCATGGTGGTTTTTGGTGGTGGTTGTGTTGTTTGGAATCGATTATCGATTTGCGGTGTTTGTTTGCCTTGTTTGGATAGAGATGTGTGGATCTGATGATGAGAGAGAGCCTTCATTTTATACTTCGAGGAGGGCATTCATCCGTAGGTTCAAAGCAGACGTCTACACCATCACGAAGACCCGATCCTTTCAAACATTCGTATCAAACACAGCTCAAGATAAGCAGAATAATGTCCTTCACTTAGGTTAACGCTGAGAGTCGCTCAATCATATTAGCCTTTATTCACCCATGGCAATCCTATCCAATGCGATCCCGATACTCACCTCGCAATCGTCTTCGGTGAAAGATACTGCATACTCCTTCTTTTTGGCCTTCCATTTATGGATTTATCGCATGAAAATATTGAATCCTACGAAAATTACCGAACTGCAGACAGTATGATTCGTGAGTTGTACTGATCGAATGGGTTCCCTCATGCTGCTTCAGTTTCCTTTTACGTCATGAATCGGTAGGGGTCAACGCGTGTTGCTCAGCAGTTTTTGTTTGTGAAGCGCATTAAGATACTTGATTTGGATAAGAGACAAGGACAAGTTGGCGTTGATGGGATGGGAAGACCAAATCCTACTTGCCCAGATATATACGGCTGCTATACGACTATACGATACCTGCATCGTATAAACTACAGGGATGTTGGTGCACAAACATTTGCGTCTTATTACTCGATGGTTATAGGATGAGGACTAGGATAATCAGTGGCCATAGTAATAAACATTAAAGCTTGCAATTATGCTTCAATAGTACCGAAAATAGTCTATTGTTATATATGCGCATTCCTACAGGTCTTGCCTAGCACAGCTGAACAACCCGTACAAAGCGAGCAAAATAACAACTTAGTCGAGAACCCTCAGCCTTCTTACTATACTAAGCTTAAAGTCGGTGCAACCATATTCTATTGGACAAGTTTATATCTGTAGAGGCGTTTGCCCGAATACTTCTTGTGCCTCTATCCGTATCCAGCCGGGCTTAACGACACATCACAGTTGCGACAAGGTTGCGAAGAAGGGTTAATTTGGACGTGGATCCAATCCTTTCTTCAATGCAGTATATAACCGGATTTGTCGCATTAATATTATTATGCTACACTATATTAGTTGTAATTAACTAATGTACTGACAACACCTGATCGTGAATCAATTGACAAGTCCTTGAAGGAATACACTTTTCCAGCGGGAAGAATAACCGTCGTTGCTAATGTCTTGCTCCATGCTCCCAAAGCCAAGTTCAAGGGAATACCTTTAACTGTTGGTAAGCTCGGCAGTTTTACCAAGTTTAAGCCAAACACTCCCAGCAAAAGCCAATCACTTGAACTAAACAGCGTAAGAATACCACCGACTTTTATTAAGTCGCCAATCAAATGCTCAATCTGGCCGAGGCTTTTTGAAACGCCATTTTGGTCATGCCATGTCCTGATCGGCGTGGGGACAAGTATTGGTTTCGCAACCTCGAACTTTGGTGTGTCGCTGTCGCCATCCTGTAAAGTGATGGGAATAGTGGCTTTCCAAGACATCTCGCCGCCAGCCCAAGCACGAGCAACTTCCGATTTGCCAGCAACTGTGACATGTTTCTTTTTCTCCTTGTACCAGTAAAGGTAACCTGCAATGTCGATGGAGATTCCCTGTGACGATTTGGAGAAGGAGACATCAAAGTTGGTTTTGCATTGGTTCAGAGGATCGCCTTGCGCATCGTAGACGTCGAAGTGGTAGCCGGTGTCAGTGGGTGTCTTGGCTTCATCGTATGTCTTAAAGGCACCTAGGTCAATGCCACCACTCGAGATCTGCTCATGTATGCCCGCCGCATATGTGTCGTAAAATGTTCTCAAGACCAAAGTCTCTACAAAAGACCGGAAGGAAAAGGACATTTTGCCATCGCAAATATCTGTTGGAGACAACCAGCTGGAGTCGAAGATGTCGGTTGGAGGCTGGGTACCGGGCCGAATCGAAGAGCTCTTGGTGTTAATGATGAAGTTGAGAGTGCTTCTTGGTTGTTCTGCCGGATCAAAGAAGACATTGAATGTGTTTCCAACTGGTTTGAGAGAATCCGGGACATCAGCGTCTGGATCGGAAGACGTTGGATAGCTGGGAACGTAGCCTAAAATGTATGGATTGATGGCTGCGTTCTGTTTGACATGCCCAAGCCAATCTGCTAAAAGCGTAGAGAACATAGTCTTGTAGACGTCCTTGATGGTGACATTCGGGTCCGTAGTTGCAACCGCTGGAACGGTGCTGAGGAGATCAATGTTCTGGAGGTCACAGAAGATGCTTGATATAAGAAATCCTTGAGAAGTGAAATGCTCCAAGTGGTTTTTCACAACGTCGGGAATCAGCCTTGTCCTGTTCTCATTGCGAATCTCGGCAAAGCCGACCTTGATTGGAATGCTCCACTTCCATCCAGCCAGGTTCTGGGCTGGCCGTATATTGCCAGAGAAGACGTCTCGGAACCACACACTCCCCGACGTGAATTCCACGCCCAGTTGAACAACCCAACCGCTTTCACTGACAGTGACGGTAGGAATATATTCCCCGCGCAAGGTCGTATTTACTGGCAGGCCGTTGGCAGGGTTTGTGGGAACAGTATCCCATTTGTCATGAAGCTTTCCGACTCGATCACCCTGATCGTCGAATGTCATCTCAATGATTAATCTCCACCACTTATAAGCGTTTGATCCTTTTAGTCAACGTCGATAAAACTTACGTATGGAACTTGGTATCAGCCTCGGCCAACTTGCGTAGGCCTCGATTGATGGCGTCGAAAGTGACGGCAACGACCATGTCGTACTCTCTAATAGTAAAAATCTCGTAAGGCTTCATGGTTAGAGTTGAGGTAGATGGAATTTTGCCTATGTTGATAAGAAGCTAGCGAATCTTGGGAGCCAAAATTGGAACTGACTGAAGGGAAAGCGGTGGAGCTATATAGACAAATCTTGATGGCTAGCTAAATACATTTGGGTTGCCAATTTCCCTATATCAAATACAGTTTCAAGTGATAACTGTTTCTTTACGTTTTTATACGTCATATGGCCACTTCTCTCCTCTTTAAGCTTATGGTATAGGGAATATTGTCATTTGCCAGTTGGTCCTTGACTGGAATTGTGGCTGTTTTACATTCCGTATTTCATTTGCTTCAAATCTCGGGGTTAAAAGAACACAGACTGTATTTCATCAGCTTTTATATCAACATACGGAAGAGCGAAAAAATAAAGTATAAAAAGTTAAGGAAAGTTGGTCCGGCTTCGTGATATGGAAGAGGATTTTTCCTCTGGCTGAATAGAAGAACAAGATACTTTTTCCCATCAAAATGGCGCTTAGCTATACCAGCACTTCGTTCCAAGGGTGCCGCAGTTGCGGCAGCTATATCAAGTGATTTCGTAACTGTTGTTCTCGCGCCGTGGTCTGACAAGCCATATTTCGGTTGTTGTATTGTAGGTCAGTCGAGCTAGTTTAGAGTTGCATCCCCTAGCTGTTCAAAATATATGAATTATATTCTGTACTACGTACAATTATTTAAATTAAGCTTTTTAGCCTTAGTAATTTAAGCACAAACACTCAGTCTAACGCTTTCACGAAAACTGTGGCTGAGTACCTCAGTTATTAAGCATGATCGACAAACCGACTAGACGTATCTATAGCCTCGTCGTTTTCCGAGATTACGACTCGGCTGAGAGGTCGGTGTCCGCTGCCGTGCCATTGCACCCGCCGAGATACACCCCCTTAGATCAACGACATCGCTAATTAAGCCGTAACCGAATATCTCGGCATACAGAAGTAGCTAGACGGAGCATATGCTCAAATCGTTAAAGGGCTCCGATATGCAAGGTACTAATGCGTTGCTGCAAGCTCAAACGTATGACGGTACGCTCAAGGCCTGAGCCGTATATAAGGCGGTTAACGAGTATGTATCATCAGCATCTATAGCATAAAATTTATTCCATCTAGTTACAGCCATCGTAAGTATTGTAGATTACCGGATATTTTGCAGCCACCATTAACACACTATAGTCATGTAAGTGGGCAACATGATGAATGTACATAACTGGCCAGCCATTCATTTCACGAGGGCACCCATCTCAAACCCCAATCCATGAAACGCCTCTATGAGTCAGTTATCTGATCTTAAACCACAAGCCGCCGCCCCCCAAAACGCCGCCCATCAAGCCAAATGACGTTCCCTCCCATGAGCCGAATTCCTCGTTTGGACCCTGGAAAAACGAACCTCGGCCCAGCACGGCAAATCAGCGGGTCAACCTGTCCGGTCCCTCCCGGCTTGTCTTAGCTAAGATACCTGTATTCTGTATTCGGGGTACGTACCATCAAGGTGCTACTGCAATTGCGTGGGACCCCGCATTATCACAAGCTCGGCATGTGGTCGGTACGAGGAATAACGTCACTGGCTGCGGTTTGACATTTGAGATCGTTTCAGCGCAGGGAACTGCAGCAGAACATCGACATCATCGTTATTAGCACGTGCTTCTCGTAGAAATCACAGCCTCAATCTCAACGACGCCCAAAACCCTTGTTACGAACAATGTTGTCGTAAATTCACACCCCTGTATCATCTCCGGCCACACGGAGCTCCTCCTCTACAGATCGGAATGGTCACTCGGTCAGACAAGCCGAAATCCCTCCACCCGTCCGGCTATGGAACTTGGCCATCAACACATCTGAGTGACTCCCTTTCCCCAGCCAAATGTGGGGGGCAACCCCAAGCCCAGCTGAGCGAGCCGCGGGCCAAACCAGAAAAAACAACCCAATGTCGATTTTCGCGGGGGGGCAAGCACCGGCTTAGTTTTGGGCTAGATAGCGTCTTACACCAAGAACGAATAATAACCCCCAGTCGCTCAGCCCGGCGGCCCGGCTGCAACAGGAAAAACAAGTACCTTATACGACTGTAGAACGCCAAAGTATACCGAGCTGTGGCTCAGGCTTTTTGTGTCCTGTGACTTGCGGTCCAATGGCCGTGGCTTATGGGTTCGCCCCTAGCTCCAACGGGCAAAGGGGGGCGTGTGTCCAAGGGAGACGAGATGGAAGCTAGACGCCGGAATCATATGTCAAAACCATGGCTTTTTCTTTAATAGCGATTATCGGCTGTCTGGATGACTCTTTGTTCCCTCTCCTCTCTCTCTTGTTCTCAGCTTATGCTTTTAATTTCGTGCTTCCTCTTCCTTTCCAGACCCTCTTCTCTTCCTATATTTTATCTTGCTCCTTCCTCCCTCGTGGTGTGACTCCTGTAACCTCTTCCCTGTCCGCTTTCCTCGCTTGATTGAATAGCCGTTGCTACTCCCAGCCGCGAATCAATAGCTATACATCCCTAGCTTGATACAAGCTCGGCTCTTCTAGGAACGCGCAAACATCCTCGGCAGGGACCCACGAGACTTGTCTGGAGGTTTTAAATAAGGAAAGCTCGTCAACTACACCAAAGGGTGTTCAATTGCTCTGTTCAGCACAAAGTAAACAGTCAAGATGCCCAGAGACGGCAGTAAACAACCGCCCTCGGCGGCGACAAATCTCATCGGTTCGTCTCGCTCTTCTCTCGTGGCTTTCAATTCGATGCTGTAAGCTTCAATGTTGCGTTTGACTAACATGATCTCATTCTTGCAGCTGGAGGCGGCGCCGGCATGATGGAAGCTCTCGCCTGCCACCCTCTCGGTATGTCCTCCTCATATACGAAACTCTCATCTAAGAATAAGCCATTGACCTCCAATATATAGACACAATCAAAGTACGAATGCAGCTCTCTCGCCGTGCACGCATGCCCGGTGCCCCTCGCCGCGGCTTCATCAAAACCGGCATAGAGGTCGTAAAAAAGGAAACTCCCCTCGCCCTGTACAAGGGTCTCGGTGCCGTCCTGACGGGCATTGTCCCCAAAATGGCCATTCGCTTCACATCATTTGAGTGGTACAAGCAACTCCTTGCCGACAAATCAACCGGTACCGTCTCAGGCCGAGGAACCTTTTTGGCCGGTCTGGCTGCCGGTGTCACAGAAGCCGTGGCCGTCGTAACTCCCATGGAGGTCATCAAGATTCGTCTGCAGGCGCAGCACCACTCAATGGCTGATCCGCTGGATATTCCCAAGTACAGAAACGCTGCGCACGCTTTATACACTGTCGTCAAGGAAGAAGGCTTCGGAGCGCTGTATCGCGGTGTCAGCTTAACAGCCCTAAGACAGGGCTCCAACCAAGCCGTCAACTTCACAGCATATTCTTACTTTAAGCAGTGGCTCAAGGACTTCCAGCCTCAGTACGCCGACGGTAACTTGCCCAGCTGGCAGACAACTCTCATTGGCCTTGTCAGCGGCGCCATGGGTCCTCTGAGTAACGCCCCCATCGACACAATCAAGACTCGTCTGCAAAAGACTCCTGCAGAGTTTGGCACCACCGCTTGGACAAGAATAACGACTATCACCAGCGACATGTTCAAGTACGTTTCCTCCCTTTCATCCTCCAGTTATAAAATAGAACAAGAGAGCTGACAATTGTCTCCAGGCAAGAAGGTGTCCACGCCTTCTACAAGGGCATAACGCCTCGCATTATGCGTGTTGCACCCGGCCAGGCCGTCACCTTTACCGTCTACGAGTACCTCAAGTCCAAACTGGAAAAGAGCAACCTGGCTTTTGTCGGCGGCAAATATGAGGAGTAAGGAAAACCAACGGCAACACGTCGATGCATTTTGTTCTTGCGATATACCCTTGCCTTTTCGGCCAAAACGAGAGGAGACACATGGTCTGACCTGTAGTCTAGTTCTAGAGCAGAGATGCGAGAGGGTCAGCCCCAGCATGCTTAGGTTGATGAGCGAGGACGGTTGAGGTAGCGGCAATGGTGATACGATACGGTGGTAAACGGCATTGGTTAGAGGTTTTAATGGCAGCCATGGATTGTGGCGTTGGATCGCGTTCAGTTTCAAAAAGTAGAGTGGATATATCTTGTATACAATATGGACAGTGTCTATTCAGGCTAGATCGTTGCGTTCGTGCTGTGTCGTAAGTCGTGAGGGCGTCTACCTGCCCGGGCGCTTGGGCCTGCTAAAACCTGATGAGGTCACCGGCTTGGGATGGAGATCGTTCAGGACTTCCTGCTCGGTAATCTCGCTGGGGTCTTCCACCTCAAACTTCTTTTCAATGTTGATGCCGGCTTCTTGCTCAGCGATGGTGAGAACAGCACGCTTCATCAAGGGGTACAGCATTCTGTTCTTGATGGCCTTGTTTCCAGCCGTCGCAGGGCAAGTGTAGATGAAGAGGATCGGTGTCTGCTCTGCTCCATCGTGGGTGTGGGTAAACCGATAAAAGGTAAATCGTGGCTCGACCGTGGAGATGCTCTTGATGAGCTCGCCGAGGGAGCTAGGGTTGGGGGACTCGGGAGCCAGCTCTACCCTCTCGGTGGCCGCGTTAATTTTCTGTGTGGCATGATGATTAGTTTACTGATTTGACTGCTAAGTCGAATGAATCGTGCGTCAAACTCACCAGTGTCGTCGCAGCCTTTTGTCCTTCGGCGACCTCCTTCATTGCAGCAATGGCATCCTCGTTGACTGGCATCTTCAAGCTCTGGCTGAGGTGGATTTCTCGGATGGCAGTGCCCGATCCAGCTTCCTGCTCCGCCCTCTTGACTTCACCCAGCGACTTCTCCTCTTCAGTCAGAGGTGCTTCCAGTGCATTGTGCGCATCGTGGGCCTTGAATCCCTCCGCTGTCAATTCCTTGGCCATTGTCATGAAGGGCGTCTCTCGGAAGTGCTCCGTGCCCAGCTCTCGCACCAGAGTCAGCCGTGTCGAGGCGAACAGCATCTTCTGGCGGACCTTGGCCGCATCTGGAACGTACGTCACGGCAACAAACCTGGGCGTGTCATCGTAGCGGCGAAGGATGGCATAGAGGGCGACGTCTGGCTTAACGAACGGCTCAAGCACCGACAGGTTCTGTCCAAAGTCGGAGGATTTTCCCGCAATCGTCTCAACGGGAACCAGAGACTCGCCCTGGATCGTCACCAGCAGGGCAAAGTCGGAGGGCGTCGCGAGCAGCGAGCTGAACGCCTTCTGGAGCTCCTCGGAGGCTGTAGTCGAGATTCTGCGGTCAGCTCACCGCATCAAGGGGGGCCAATTGACTGATCTGGGCGTCATCGCGGCATCCGTACCTGAGATTCCAGACTGCATCTTGTCTCGATATCTTGCACAGCTTGCAGTCTGCTGTAACGCTGGTGTTGAGGCCGGTCAGGTGCCGTGATTCTCAGATGAAGACTCCAAGTTTCGGGGCGCTCGTCAGGGCCTGACGACGCATGTAAGTCCAAGCCTCTCCTGTTGCCCCGCCATTGTTGCGACAACCACAAGCCCCTCCACAACGTGGCAATATGCCCCACCAACAGCGGCGTTGTAGATACGCTGGTTGAGTAGATTCGTCTACCCTGCACCAGATTCAAGAATACAGCCGGCCAAAGTCTGGTATCTTCAATCTTCTCATAACAACAAAATGTACAGCTCACATTTTATTGAATGGTTCCATCACTCATAGTGGCTGGCAAACTCTGATCAGACAACACTTGACAACGAAATCAGAAGAGTCAAACAGTCACAGTGAACAGAGGATGAGGCTCATAGGCAGTCAAATCGAATCAATTAAGTGGCAGCCCCTTTTCTACAATACGTGATATGTGACCTGTTGACTGCGCTCAACAACCGGCTACTGCACTAGTCGTCAATGAGCGTCCAAAATTTCCCCAAAAACAATCCGTCGAGATATCTCATTATTGGCCGATGTTGTCGTAACAGCTCGCAAAGCATATCTCATAATCTCTACATAATCATTGCCGCCAACAGGACAAATCCCCCAATGCTCGAAAGGGGAGGGATGACCCCACAAGGTGAATCTGAAGCTGGGACATGCGAAGGAGCCGGAGGGCTGCCTTCGGGTTTCTTGCTTGGGAATGGCCAGAGAGTGCTCTCAGAAACTACCGGTGACAGGCTTGGGCCACCGGGAGGCTTGCAATTGTCTGCCGAGATGTCTCCAGGGGTTTCTCCAGAGCCATGTCCATCGGAATAAGAATCTGGTTGAGATGGCTGGCAATCTGACGAATAACTTGGCGGGTTTGAGGAGGGTGTAGTATTTGGGAATTGCTGTTTAGGATCAGAAAACGTCTTGGGCTCTGGAGCATTGCCGGGTGGTGTTAGAGGCCTCTGTGAAGGTGTGTTCAATCCTGTATTGCCTTGGGTGGCGCATGGAGATTCCTGAGAAACTTGAGTTGCTGGTGAGCCAGAGATTGGGGCATCCGTAGCCGCCGGATTCCCATACTCAGGGTTTCCGAATGACGTTGGTGCTTCTGGTGCTGGTCCTTCTGGAGTGATGCGCTGAGAAGGCTCTGGAGGCTCTCCAACTGATGAAGCATCGGCGGATGAGCACGGAGTCTCCGCCGCAGCAACAGAGGACTGAATGCTTGCTGGGTCCCCATAAGTCGGGCCTTGACTCGGTGTGACTCGTGTGTATACGTTGGCAATTACAGGCGAATTCCCTGGGCAGATGCTCCCACACATGCCAAGGGTGCTGTCTCCCATGCATGGATAATCACATTTAGCCTCGTCGGTTGGATGAACACCATTTGCATCATCACCACATCGACAACAGCTTCGAAAAGCGGTTAGAATGTGGTAACATTATTGAGAGCTGCAATCTGTATGTGACTTACTCTGGGAGAAGGGCAGCAAATTGGTGACCTTGGCAGGCAAGCTGGCACGTCTCGGGAGTCAGAGGGCCATTAGGAAACGCGATTGGCTTTCCGAAGCAGGCTGGGTCAATAGAAGCGCAGCCTTGGTAAGAGAAATTGCCGGTGTTGTACGTGGCTTGGCCAACAACGCGAGCCGCGCCAGCGATGGCGAGTAGAAGGATGCCTCTCATCTCTTTTTGAACGGAAGAGGCAGCTGGACGAGTGACTGAAGCTTCAACAATGCCGATATATGCGGGAACAATGAGAGAACGCAGATGGATCAAAGAGCGCTGGATCCAGACTGAGAAGGGAAAAGAGAGTAAAGATGAAAGAAAAGAGTTGTTGAAGACTTTGGGAGAAATTTAGGCAAGGAGGCTGTGATTGCTCTGAGGGAAGGAACAGGCCGTGATCGACTCAGAGGAGGGAACACTTGCCGCTCCTTCCCATGACATCGCATACGCATGTAGAATAACGAGGCTCGCCGAAAATGATGACTGAGGAGAATTTATTTTTGCCTAATTATGACCGAATAGGCTTGACTAGAATTCCTAGATCGAGGGCTCATTTGTTCATGTCCATGTGGGATTCAATGTGGCTACCTGTGATGGCATCTCGTTTTGGGATGATGAATCAACAGTATGATACCATATTGTGAACAGTATCAGACGTGGGAAAGAACGAAGTTTATTCAAAACAAACATATTAAATGCAGAAATCTTTGAATCAGAGCGGAATTATAACTCATCAGCAGTGCATAATAGGCATCTTGAAATCCCCTAGTTATAGAGGGGCATCGCAAACAATATCAGTGCTGTATCCATTGACTTACGGCTATGTATTGAAGACGAATTTTTCACAGGCAAACGAATACATATTATGGACATGCATGCAGAGTAGAAACGCTCTCTTTCATAAACTTTTGCAGTGACATATCTGTCAATATGCATATTTGCATTCAAGATCTTGAAATCTCAGGAACCCTTAAACAGGATTGGACAGACCAGCGCTCCAGTTTGACGGCCCCACATCACTCTACCAAAGTGGGCAGCGGCCCACATATAGTTGCCGCCTCAGGCAGAAATCGCTCCATACCCCTGCAAGCGCACCACAAACGTGAGCAGAGGGCACGAAAACCCCAATTTAGCGAGCATTTTTCCAAGTGTGCCAAAGTTATCCAAACGGGCATCTCTGCTTCGTCGTCACGATCAACTCATCCAACCCTCCCGTTGAGCATCACCAGTCAAGATGAGCGCCATTAACAAGATCGCCGCCAACAGCCCCTCGAGGCAAAACCCCTCCGAGCTTGAGCAGAACATTGCTCAGGCTCTCTTCGACCTCGAGACCAACACTGCCGACCTCAAGGTTGCCCTGCGACCTCTGCAGATCGTCTCTGCCCGTGAGGTGAGAATGACTTGAAAGCAAACCAGAAAAGAGACCGAACATCTTCGAGATCCTGTTCCCAAAGATATACAATGGCTTCCAGTGCGATTGGCGTTCCCTCTGCAGAGAGGGAGTGTGTGTGTAATATCGATTCGACAGAATGGAATTATTGACACCCTCTCTCTGTCTCGAGAAAAAAAAAATTATTTCGAGGGACGCGCCGCCTGGCCGGAGTACTATTGACTTCTGTGGAGCAGGACGGGAAGCGGTCCAAGGCGTATGTCCTGGAGCTCGCATGCTGACTTTGGGATCTTGAATAGATCGAAGTTGGCCACGGCAAGAAGGCTATTGTCATCTTTGTCCCCGTCCCTTCCCTGCAGGGCTTCCACCGTGTTCAGCAGCGGTAAGCAATTTCTCACCTTCCAAGCCGACTTGTTATCACAGCAGCTAATTCATCTCCAACAGCCTGACCCGTGAGCTGGAGAAGAAGTTCTCCGACCGCCACGTCCTCATCCTGGCTTCTCGCCGCATCCTGCCCCGCCCCAAGCGCTCTGCCCGCTCTCGCAACACCCAGAAGCAGAAGCGCCCTCGTTCCCGCACTCTGACTGCTGTCCACGACGCCATCCTGGCTGATCTCACCTACCCCGTTGAGATCGTCGGCAAGCGTATCCGCACCAAGGAGGACGGCAGCAAGACCCTCAAGGTCATCCTTGACGAGAAGGAGCGTGGTGGTGTTGACTACAGACTCGACACCTACTCTGAGGTCTACCGCCGCTTGACTGGCCGCAACGTCAACTTCGAGTTCCCCCAGTCCGGTAACGCCGAGTTCTAGACTAGTTGAAAAGAAAAATTTAACTGGTATTAAAAAAGATTTGAAAACAATCCTTTCTCTTTTGGGGCCTTTGGGAACATAAAAATGCGTTGCTGTCTTTAAAGCATCGGTGGGTTGGTCAACATTTGGGCTTGGCGTCTGATATCAAGGTAGCTTTTGTTTAATGGTATAAAGCTGCTGGCATGATTTGATCAATTCACTCTCATGGCTACCTGCCTTGTCGTCTAAATGCTTGTCTTGTCTCTTTTGATCATCTATCTTGGGTATCTATCGCTGTAAATGTCCCACTATTCATTCGTGACTGATGCGCCCAACGCCGAGCACGCACCAGTATGCCAATTCTCTCTTCTCTCTTGTTTCCTTGTCCTTGCTCGGCGGCCCGTCCATGTCGGCCTGCGCTTCAGACTCCCACTCCATGCGAACAAACATGGGGATCTCAAGTAGATCCTCGCCCTTCTTGAGCGGGCTAGTGTCAATCTTCTCGTTGCCCTTCTTTTCTAGCTGGTCGATTCGCAAGGACGCCGGGATAACTTCCAGTACTATGCTCACCCAGTTTCGCCCCTTCTCCCAGATCTTGCCAACTTCGGGGCCCTCGTCCGCCTTGCGGCTCCGGTCCCTTTCGTCATCCTTTAGGGCATCATCCCACATGTCCGTGTTGGCATCGACCTCAAATTGCGGACACAACACGGTCACCCTGCTGGAGAAGCGGCCTGGGGTTTTTGGTGGCGAAGCCAAAGTGACCTTGATATTGTCGAAAAGAGGATTCTTGAAAGTAACGACAAAATGATATGCTTGGTGCGGCTTTAGCGGTTCTTCTTCCTGGACCATGGGCCTATATGTTATCGGCACAGGCGTAGCTGTGGGATTGAGCGGCCGAATTGTGATTGTTGGTATGTACGACTTGGCAACCAGGCGGATCTTGAATCTCGTAGATACGACTTTTGCCTCTGGTTTGGATATAATGTGACGGCAAGAAGGACAACGTTTTGATCGTTTGCTTCGAAGAAGATATGCAATTGGCCGAAGCTCGTCTTCGAATCGTGCAGGCTCCGTGGGCTGCTGGCTTCGCTGTTCAATTGAAGCTGTCACGCCCCATCCCCCATCTATGAGCTTCTTTATATCCTTTGACTCGTCCAGATTGGCGATTTTGAGACCGTCGTTGGTGCCGAGTGCTTCGCGCATAATATCTGCCGGTCCTTGTTGCAAGCGGCCCTGATGACCACGGCCAGTATATAATGACATGATTCGAGTCAGAGCGGCAGGGGACGAGAAACCCAATCCATCATGTAATGGAAGCCCGCGTAATGAGGTATTGGATTCTGAGAGCTGTTGCTGATAAAAGGCCTTCAGGTTGGCAAACTGCAAATCCGCGTCGACTTGGTCGTCAGGCACGGGCGGCTCGTCCGGGTTGTCTTTCCGACGATCCTTGACATCTCTCAGCGTAAGCTTGGGCTGGCCTCCATTGTTCACCTTGGAGAGTTGATTGTATATTCCGCTGGGCCGGTCGAATTCGATACCGATCTCGGTTGAGGTCCAGTTGCAGTATTGGCAGAAGAGAGCATACGGGCCGCCGCTGGGGTTCGTTTGATACTGTGTCGGGAGAAGATTCGCATCCGTGGTAGGTTGGATAGCGCCAACTTGGAGCGGCCCGACACAGACCGGGCATTGGTAGCAACTTCGTGTACATCTGCTCCAACAGCGATTAGACTTGGTCATGACAAATAACGTGAAAGGGGCTCCCTACCTGTTGCCTTCGCTGCGCAGGTTACTGCTAGGCACCTCAAACAAGCAATTGGGGCAATAATATGTCACGGATTCCTCCGTTACGCATCGTGGACATCGGATCTGTTGGCAGTCTTCGCAGTAGAGGAGGTACTCGAGGGGATATAAGCTGTAATTTGACCGCGGGGCTTTTGGATCAAATGTCTGGTCGTTCTCCTCAGGGTCTGAAGCCGCACCGCCTGGGCCGAAAACAGTCTGATCCGAGCAAGGGCATTGGATGTATGTGTATGGGGTCAAAGGCGCCATCTTTCACCTCACATCTCCGTTGGCGCGTGCGTGGTTGGTATGAGTGAAAACACAAGTGGATATCGTCTGCTGCGTTTCATCACGAAGTCTCGGTGAGGAGCTCGGTGAGGAGCTTGTGATACAAGGTGAGTTCGGTAAGTGGGCTCTGTCTTCACGTGATAGCACCCAGTTATCAGATCGTCGAGCTTATCAGTTGGGTGGCTTATATAAGCAGTCTACGATCCCATGTACTCCGTACCTCGTATTTGTTCCCCGCTTTCTCTTTCACAGATGCGCCCCGGATTCTGGATGATGATCCTGGCCAAGCTCTTGCAACGGGCGATCGATATTCTGCAATGACGCTTACATGACAAGCAGCAGCTGCCGGCTGGCGGGAGCATGTTGAAGCCCGGTAGTGGCGGATCTGCAGTCTCTTCTCCCTCGAGGCCCAGGCCGCTACGAAGATGAGACGGAGATGGCCGTTTTCGTTTGATATTTGCGCCGCTTGCAAATTTCAAAAGCACGCCAGCTTTTCACCAGCGCTTCACCATGTGGATTTGTCAACCTTGAGAGCTCTTCCAAGTCTGCCTTATACCCCCACCTTAATATATTGCGATCGCTGCAGCTGAACCTGCCAGTTGTCAGCTCGTCGCCTTCATCTCGTGTAAGCTCGACGACAATTTCCGCTAGGCGCCTCAGATTAGGAACCCCTATTCATGTCATCGGCCACGCAAGCAACCGTCGGCATTCTGGGACGCAATCGCTCCGCAGTATACTATAAGCAATAGCGCTAGTGCTAATGCCCTTTGACAAGCTTGCCTACGCAGCTAATCGAGGCAGCCTCAGAGCATTGTTTGATACGAAGCCTTAGGGTTCTGAGCTACAATGCGAGATGGCACTAACACTGTGAAGTGCGCTGTCCTCCGCTAGCCATGGTTGGGTGATTTCAACTGGGCTGTGTCTTAACATGCCATACCGCCCAGTTTTGTCTTGTCGGTGAGGTCGACGTGTCCGCGCATGTCTCATCACGCGAAAGGACACTCCAAAGTAGCAAGATGCTCCTCACTGCCCTCAAACAGAACGCTCTACGGCCTTTCTCCTTTTGGGGATGTAAGCGGGACGATGAGCAATACTGTCTCTGAGGGAGACTTTGCTCGCATCGATGGCGGTACCACCACACTCTACTTTGGCCAAGTCAGGAACCAAAGAGGAGAAGCACGGGAAGCCACAAGTAATCAGGAACAGTGGCTCGTATTTAACCTTTCCCTTCAGCTGGCTGAGTGAGCACGCAAAATCGATGTTTACGAGCGTACGTAAGGCTGACCAAACGAGATCGGAAAGAGGCGATTTCGGAATCTGCGCAGTCTTGATTTTACCGAGGAGGCTTGCAGGGAAGGTGTCTTTGGTTGAACGCTTAAGCGGCGCGATGCTACAGACTGTGGATACTTGCGATAAAAAAAATTTCAAGAAAGTCGCAAAAAAAGCAAAAACAAGGGCTAACCGCTAGCAGAATGCGACAAAGTCTCATATGCTGTGAAACCATCTGGGGAGAAGGGAGGAGGGGAACAAAGCCTTTTTTTGCTCTCTTGTCGGTACGGAGTACACATCGCCATCATGTCATGCTGGTTTCGGCCAACAAGCTGCAAGGGAGCTGCGCTCGTTTTGGGGGCCATGCAGGTAACGCAATAATGGAAGTCAATGATGT
Source organism: Trichoderma virens Gv29-8 (assembly GCF_000170995.1). Classification (NCBI taxonomy): domain Eukaryota; kingdom Fungi; phylum Ascomycota; class Sordariomycetes; order Hypocreales; family Hypocreaceae; genus Trichoderma; species Trichoderma virens. The sequence continues at coordinate 385,740 of NW_014013657.1, read as the reverse complement.
CCGCACGACGTCGGGCGAGCTTTGGCGCATCGGATCTGAGATGGCCGCAGCCCACAGTCCGTCAGTGCCGCCGAAGTGGAGTGGACATCGTGGATCCTTGCTCGAATATTACCAGGTTTGAGGGCAGAGCCCGGATGGCATGATGATACTCGTCATTTTTTTCGGTCCACTCCCGGGCGCCTCCTCACGGGAGACGGACGGGGATTTCAACATGCGCTTCACTTCGAAAATCGAGGCAGAACAAGAGAGCCGACGAAACGATGGACAGCCAGGAACACACACCGCATGAATGTGGGCTAATACTCGGGCTCTGCGCTTGAAGAGGAAACGAGACATGTAACAGGCAGAGGTCGGCAATCCCGCGGACTTTTGCGGCTCTGCGATTGGGCCTGGGGCTGATGAGAGGAAGCTCAGCTTGGCAATAGTCTATGCTAGAGGGAGTGACGTGGATGCATCTCCGTTGACTTGTGAAAGCCCAGCGCAGAGAAGGATCCTGGCTCAGCCATCTCTCTGCGTCGCCGGTCTTGACTGGACGGACCGTCTGCCACAGTATGCACTGAGTGAGCACTGCGTGGCGGGCCCCAGACCAAGGCGGACGGATAGAATCAATGGATCAGGATTCTCGTGGTCAGACTGGCCGGTCGCGGCCGTGATATGCATCCGGAGCTTGGCGAAGACGAGAGCAGAAGCGATTCCAGCCAGCTTGTGCCGAAGACTTGTTTGACAGTAGTGCTGCTGTAATGTACGAGTACTGTAGCAGTACCCAAGCCTATGGGTCTTTTTCTCTCTCTTCAGGTTTTTTTTTCTTCACAGCTGATGATGCTCAGGTGGAGCGAATCATGCAAAACAAGGGTCGGATGCTGGGACTCGAGTCTGTGCCAGCTCACCACCGCCTCGTGCTTGCTGCAGAGCCAGTGAGCGGCTGGCACACCCCTGCAAGCGATGAACGCTTGGATGAGACATGGTTGGCCATTTGCCCAAAGAAGCGTGTGCTGATGAAGACGATGTCATCCCTGCTTCTGCGCCTGCTTCTACATATTACATGTGCATACAGCCTGCGTGGTACCAGGCCTTGTGCCTCCGTGCTTCCGTGCTACAAGCTACAAGCTGTAGTGCTGTATAGGCTTGTACTTGAAGTGTTGAATGCGATATCGATGAGACATGAATGTTTTGTTGGTACTTGTACCTCGGTGGCATGGCATGGATGGCGCAATGTACCATTTCGCAGCAAGCACTGCGGCGGGGTACCTGCTGCCTCAGAATGGGACTGTCGAGTTCCATGTTCGGTGCTTGGTGCCTTGATTGATGCAATCGCTGGCCTGATGCCGCGCTAAATGCTAGTGCCTAGAGCTGCTAGCACCATCTCGCTCGGGCTAAAATACAGGGGCCGCATCCTTGCACAATGGCGACTGGCCAAGGCATTTGCGGCGTGCTGCTAGGGGAAAAGGAAAATTGCACGGCGCCAGCTGGGGGAGCTAGGCCTAGCTAAGAGCTGCTAAGCAATTGCCTTTTCGGCACCCGACGCAAGAGCAAGCAGCAACACGGAAACGTCGTCTCTCCTTGTTCTCCCTTTATCTTTCTGTTACTTTATACTTTGCGACTCGCCGTCCCTCTCCACTCGCCTCGGTTCGTATGAGAGGCCGGCCTGGCAATATGGTGGCTGTCGAGTGATTCATCCCATGGCTGCATTCGACTGCCAATCCTCGTGATACCGCCATCGACTCGGCGGGCGTTGAGCAAGCTTCACAAGCTCCAAGCCTTGCAGGAACCACACTCCCTCCAGTTGCACGGCCGGGGAACACGAGAGCGGGCTCACCATCACTAGCCTGTGACGTCTCGGGCTGTCCTTTGCCTTTGCGAGCTGGAGATCGAACTCGATTTGCCTTTTACCTGCCGACGACTGGAGCTGGGATGGTGTGAGGGAGTGGGAAAGAGGGTTAGACTTTTCTTTCTGTGGATGCTTCAGCCTGCATGCTGATATACATATCCATACCCAAGGGTATACACACACGCCATATATAACAACTTGGCGCCTGTCTCGTCCACAGGCCGCACACCAACAACCGTCCGACCTTTGCGGGCAGTGTCAACTCCACTCGGTAACGTCTTTCCCGCCTCTGATGGCCGGCCCGAGAGCACGATCAAGCAGCGTCCGCAGGGCTCGCGGCCTTTCGATTGGAGAGGATGGCAGGCCGGTGCCGCTCAAGCGTTGGGATGGTGCCAGCAAAACGTGCAGGGACTGGGACGGGCTACGAAGGGTGAGTCGCATGGGCCCAATGGGAAAACGCTTGGCCCTGAGCCAATGGCGTGGTAACAGCAGTCTAACCGGTGTGGCATTGCATTGCCTTAGGACCCGGATATATGGGAGCGAAACGGTAACTGCCTTATTCACCTCTATGCAAAGGGTGATTCGAAGCGCGGGCCATCTTTCAAGCTGCCCTTTGCGGCTCTGCTGTTAGCCGGCTGCCTTCCGCTCATCGAAAAGTTCCTGGTACTGGAGGGCCTTGCGTCTAGGACGGCGCAGGAGATTGAGAGGTGGGATCAGCTGCATCCTAGGTCGACGGCTGAGCTGTATATCCCGGCCCCGCCTCATGCCACCGATAAGCAGGCTCAGCTTTACCACCTGGCTTTCAGAAATTTCTTTGCGTGGGTTCTAGGGAGGCCAATCGTGGGTGAAAGCCTGGGAAGTGCGCTTGTAACACTACTTCACTCCATGCGCGAGTTCAGGTCTTCTCCGGAAAGAAACGTGGATGATTTGCTCACGTATATGCGCCACGCTCAGTACCTCGATATGGCCGAAGTGCCTGTCCACGCCACAGCAGCCCTCCACCTGGCGGAAACATTTCAGCTGAGTGACTTGTATAAACAGGCTTTTGCTCATTGCGTTGGCATGCACGACCGCCTGTTTTCCACTGCAGAGTACCAGGTAGGGAATAAACCCGTCGCTTTTGTATTCTAATCCATTTCTCTTGAGAGCTTGGCCGCTGATTTCGTCTCATGTGACAGCTTATCAGCGCGGTATCGCGAACGCTCGTCCGCAGAGCACGCCTAGAAATGAACGCAATGCTACAGCAGACAGCCACTAGACTGAGGGGCTTCCTCGAGGAAGAGCTGTCGGAAACGAACTTGGGCATTCCACCCGGAACGCGCGCGCACCTCGAGAGGTTCCGAAGCTTTCTGCTGTCCTTTTACTCAGCCAAGCTTGGCTACTATCCTCCCAAGACATTTAGCGCAGACCTACTCAGCACAATGGCGGAGGATTTTGACGCCCTATATGAGCTTCTGGTGGATAACGACTACACCGTATCGGATGTCATACCATCTGCGGCCGTTGGCGGCATCTGCACTGAGCAGCTTGTCCAGACGTTTGACGAGAACAACAAATTCGAGCCCTTGCAACATCCTCTACCTCAGCTACCTCAGCTTGAGACTCCTTACGATGGGCTCCGCCGCCTCTCCAAGCTTCCATTCGTCGAGAAGGTTGTCCCTGGACAGCGGCTAGTTACGATCGCATCCTTAATCACGGCATCCAACTGGACAGAAAAATGTTTCAAGAACGACCTCGTACAGGCATACCGCAGATTCGAAGAGGACGCAATTCTCTCCCCCAGCAAGGCTGACAAGAGCGAAAAGATTTCACTGCTCGAGGCTCGCAAGGTGCGATGGATCATGATTTACGCTGTCCACCAAGTCCTGCGCAGTGCAACACGAAAACCGGCAGAGGTGTGGGGCGAGGAGGCGTCTTATCACCTTACAGTCTCGATGAATGGCACCCCTCCATGGTCATCGGCATCCCACGAGACGAAGAAACCCCTACGCATCCAGACGGAAATTGTGGCCAGCGACGACCTTGTGACCAAACGGGCCATCAAGATACAGGAAACTCCGGTGGACAAGATAGAGATTAAGCCCGATATTGACTACTTCGCGTTGACGCACAAGAGCCGCAATCCATCCATGTCTACTCTGTCGGACAATTCGTCGCCTGCCACCCTATCCCGGTCGAGCTCGTTTTCCATCTGCCTGAGGCGCAACTCAACCATCCGCAGGTCGCTAAGGAAATTCAGGAGGAGCTCCATGTCAGGATCACAGCCGTCAACGACGCCGCCATCGCCGGCGAAGCCCTTGTACCACGAGATTGTTGTACAGGGCTATGGAAACGGGACACAAACAGTCACGGTAGAGCCGGAGGATGAGGGGCTGACGATGAAAGGCGCCCTGGCGGGCCGGAGTGATTCGACGGCGTCGTCTCAGTCGAACTCTAGCTCGAGCACTACTGCCTCGTCAGTGCCCGAGAGCATGAGCAGCACCATCGACACGCTGTCCACGAGCGCGCTGTCCAGTCCCACGACGCCCACGACAGATGCCGCCTTGGAGCTTGAGATGATGCTCGCTCGTTGGGGTCCACAAGACAAGGCCCCGGTTAGACTGGATCTGCCGCGTTCGGCATCAGCCTGCGCCATTTCCGGCGAACTGCAGAGCTTAGCGGCAGGGCTCCACAGCTACGTGGGAGCGCTTGACAGGAAAGAAGACGTCAAGAGAAAACGAAGAAGCCTAGAGCCCGCGCGGTCGGCGCCGGCGCCAGCCGCGCTGCAGCGACGCTACACGATGCTCGGGGACCTTCGACGGAAGAATTTTGGGTTTGAAGCCAAGAACATTTCCGTCCGCATTCGTGAGAATAGCATTAGCGAGGAAACGTGGACTCCCAGCCGCAGGGATTCGGATGATTGGTCCATAATGTTCGCCTTTATGGACGGGACTGAGACAGAGGCTAAAGCTAATACGAACGACGCCTGGGCACAATATTCAGATCTAGGAGGACTCACTGATATGAGTTAGCCCACGTATGTCTATATGCATGCATATGATTGGGTATAATGAGAGATGTGAACAGGGCTGGAGAAGGAAAAGAAGAAGGGCATCATTTCTTGCAATGGTGGAAAAGCAAAATTTTGGTATTTTTTTTCTCTCCTTTTAATTTTTTTCTTATGTTTGTTGCATATTTTGGTTGATACCCAGTGTCGGCTGACACGCTTACGATACCATTTTCTCTGGCTGTCATTCGTTTTGTATTGGACATTCTTTTTTTCTGTTTGCAAGTCCTGGGATATGGTACAAAAACGGGCTACATAAGAGAGCGCATTGCCTCTTAGACTTGAAGATGAATATTTACTGCGAGAGCAATTCGAAGTGTCGATGCAAGCTGAGGTCATTTCTTCGTATTCGTCGCATTGCGGGCATACATACAGACTCATATATATACATATACATACACGTCCCTCTGCTACCAACCATGTCCTTGATTAACCGCGTTACAAGACTGAGAGCACATGTCATGTCATGGCTAAAATGTTTTGAAACAGTGTTTTAATACAAGCATTTACTCGCTCTTTGAGCGTGAGGCGGGATCGAGACCACTGACCAGGTCGCTTCCGATGGACCAGATCATGTAAGTGGGCCCAACAAGCCAAGCACCGCTTTTCGAACGAATTAGTTGGTTTCACAAATGATTTGATGAGTTTGAACCTACTTGGGAATGATCCAGAGCAAGATGAGATCCTGAAGGGGGTTGTGGCCAATGTTATCGAAGCCGCTGTAGTACTCGTTGGCCCCTATCCGCTGTTAGTTGGATTCACGCCAATTCGTGGCCTTTTCTCCTTTTTGAGAGAAATTTCGAGATTTCCTTACAATACAGAACCGTCTTGCTGAGTGTCATGACGGCGGCGCTGAATCCAATGAGAGTGGCCCTGGCACCAGCCCTGCCACTCACGACCTTGACTCCGGCGGACGAGCGCTTGCCGGAGAAGAACCAGGCGCAAAAGTACCAGAGGTAGAGCAGCGTCTCGACGGCATTGAGGAGGCCCTGGGCGCTGGTGAAGCCGTTGCCGGCGTGGAAGGCCTTGAAGCCGTAGATGTGGTCTACCTCTCCGTAGAGCTTGTAGGGGGCCCAGATGGGCCAGTGGAGGGAGCCACCGGGCATGGAGAGCGGGCGGAGAAGGACATAGCCGGTATCCCAGATGACGAGAGGCAGGGAGATGGCGAGCCAGACGAGGGTGGCGGTTGTGGGAGCGTGAGCAAAGGAAGATTTGGAAGATTTGGAGGATTTGGTGACGGATGATTTGGAGGAGCGTTTGGCGGAGGGGGTTGCGGGGACGAAGGAGGAGGGCTCGACGCTTGCGGCGCGAGAGGAAGAGGCGCGTGTGGTGACCATTTTGGAGAATCTGGTGGTTTTGGTTTACGGTGGGTTTGTTTGTTTGTTTTGTTTATGTGTGAGAGGTGAAGCGTGGGGTGAGTATCTTGAGCTTGAGGATGAGATGAGAAATTGGGCGGGAATTGAGGGGGAGGGGCAAAATAGCGCGGGTCCCGGATTATTAGCGTGGGACGCCCAATTGAACAAAAACAACAAAAGGACAACAAGCAAAAAGCGAAGAAGAAAAGGAGGAAGGATTCGCGAAATCGGTGGTTTTGTGTGTGAGATCTTGTGTACAAGAGGACAGCGATGCAACAAGGGGGATGGCCGTTGGGCGAATCACAGCGAGCAGTGACATGTGCTAAAGAAAATTGGCTGCCGCATGGAGATTGGGGGTTTTTTCGTTGCATGTTGCCGTTGGGCTAAGAAGCAGAGCTAACGGCCCATTTGGGCTGCCAAAGCTGGAGCTTTTTTGGGGGGTGACAGGGCCCTGGAGGGATGGAATTGTCCGATTCTTTCAGCGGCCAAGTTGCTCCGGAGGCCGTGGCGTTTCGGGGCAATTTGGGGCTGATGGGAGATATGAGATGCACTATGGACGGGAATGTGATGCACTACTACTACATGTTCAGATCAGGGGTGGGTGCATGTGATGAGATGAATGTGATGAGATGAGATGAAAATGTACAATGAATTGAATTGAGTTTTTCGGATATTACAATATGCTGACACGAGAGGTCTAGTGTCGTCGTATTTAGTTGAGATTCTTCCCGAGACATTGAGGATGATGCCATCCATTGTGCTTCCATTAGCGGTGCACTCGCATATCATGTGATCGTAATCATGCAGCATCAATCCTTCCATCAATCTCCCATCCCTTCACCCGCCAAACGTGTCTCCCCCATTCTCCAGATACTCGCGCTCCTCGTCCGTCGTCTCCCGCCCCAAGACCCGATTCCGGTGCGGATACCGTCCGAACCGCTTGATAATCGCCCAATGCCTCTTCTCGAAGCCCAGGTTTAGCTGGCCGTACTCCCTGGCCGCCTCGGGATTGGCCTGCAGGACCCTCTGCGCCGCGATCCGGTACTCGTGGGCGACGTCGGACTCGTCGCCGCTGCCGTGGGTGTCGGGGAGCAGCAGGCTCTCGACATCGCGGGCGAAGCCCTGGTACTTTTGCACCGCCAGCTCGTGCAGACCGACGTCCTCCGAGTGCATCAGCGGCACGTAGAACCAGCTGCGGCAGGCGAACCTCCAGCGAATCTCGGGCCACTCGTCGGGGATGCCGCGCTGTAGTGCCTCCAATGCGATGTCACGGGCCATGGAGTCGAAGTAGTTGAAGACGATGGGCGAGCTGTCGCCGCGGTAGCAGTTGCGCGGGATCTGGTCTAGCAGAAGGACTAGGCTGAGCCAGTCGTGGGCGTCTCTGGGTTGCAAGGCGTAGATGATGTCGTGGCCGGACTTGATGCCCCCTTTGCGGATGGCTTCTAGCGTAGGCGCGAAGCGCTCACTTTATGAGGGTGACGAGTATCAAAGTCAGCTTTGAGCTTTGAGAAGAAGAAGGTAGCGAAATGACGGTGACTTACACGCATAGCTTGTCAAAGTCTGGTCCGCCAAAGAACCATTTCTTGTTCTCTTCTGTGCTGGGCATGACGAGACCATCTGGGCCTGACAAGTGCTCGAACCAGAATTCCCGGACGCTCAAAAGCACGTCTGGCGTCAGGATGAGTGAGACGCAAGACATGGTTTCTTTTGACGGAGTATGCCCTGTAGTAGTTGTCGTCGAGTTGCGGTGACTACAGCTTGTGAACGCTCTTGAGTTCAGCTGCCGCCTATAAAACCCCAGAACTGGCTGTTGTCGATTCAACACAGTTCGACTGGACCGCACTCCTTTTGAGTATATATGCGCAGCAACTAATACATACTTGCTCTTAGACCAGCTCTATGACGTCCAGTTTGTGATAAAAGGCTATTCATTACCCACCTCGGCAGCGGTACAGCGGCCCGGACAGGCGACAACCGAACAGCGAAACTAGCGATGCTTTCATCAATAATATTTCCGTGTCAGATTTATCAGACCAGCAGATTCATCAGACACATGACATGGGAGGAGGAAACAGGTTGCAAAGAATATGGAAAGCTACGTATCAACATCTCGGACTCGGGGTTGACTCAAGAGCTAGCTCGAAGCTGGGTTTAGATTTAGCACGCCGGGTCGCTATCGGCAAAGGCCGAAAGGCCGCAGACTAATATTATTCATCATCTCAAGCCGCTTACAAAGTTCTCAATCATCGAATAGCCATAATACATGCAGCCCTCCGATTTGCTCAGGAAGAACAAGACTTGCAGCGCGGAGAAAAAAAAAGGCATCCGAACTCGAGCAGCCAATCACACGTCGTCATCCGATGATTTATCATCATGGCGATACGCCAGTTCAGTAATTGGCGTGCGTCTTGCATTAAACACTTTTTTATTTTCCCGATTAGCTAAACGATCTCATTGCTGGTTAAGTTGGGGTTTGGGTTTGGTTTTTAGCCACTTACAAATGTCCATTTCTTCCAGCGACAGGCCCTTTGTCTCCTTGATGAAGAACCAGGTGTAAAGCACCAGCGCCCAGTTGAAGCAGCAGAACATGAGAAAGGCCTTCCACCCGAGATTGTTGACGGCGGCGGGCGTCACTTGGGACAGCGTGAAGCCGAAGAGCCATTGCGTTGCGGCGCCGACGGCGATGCCTCCTTCGCGGACTCGGGTCGGGAAGATTTCGCTCATGTACAGCTGCGTGTTTGATTAGCACATTGACATGCGTCTGGGTCTAACTAGAGTGAGATGTCAAAGAGATTTAGAACTTACCCATGGGATGGGGCCCCACGAAATGTTGAATGTCACTACGCATTATTACGTTCCACTGTTAGCGACTTGACTTACACGCAGCCAGTATCTCACAGCACTTCGCATCACACCATGGAAACGAAAGAATAAAAGAAACCACTCACTCGCTTCCAGGAAAATCATCGATATCGACGCAATGGCCGGCGGTGTCAGCGACCCGGTGCTCATGGGCGGATACCGCTGCGTGAGCACACTGATGATGAACATGTACGTGCCCATGAGGAACGAGCCCGCCAGCAGGGACCAGCGGCGGCCGATGCGCTCGACCAGAAAGAGCAGGAAGAAGGCGCAGCTGACGACCTTGCACACGCCGAAGAAGCCGCTGAGCAGCAGGGCGTTTTGGCCGGCGCCGACGGCTTGGAAGACTTGCGGGGAGACTGTGGTGGGATTGAGAGCGTTAGCCGTGGTGTAGCTGGGATGAGAGGGTATCAGATGAGATTGAGATGGGATGAGACTTGGGATTCGATCGTACAGTAGGCCAGGGAAGTGTTTCCCGTTATCTGGGCGCCTATATTCTCCAAGTCAGCATGTTGAAACATATCACAGCAGCATCGGGGAAAAGCGAAATCTCACCAATCTGGAGAGTCACGGCCAGAAAGATGCGATATCGGTTCGCCGGCAGCCAATACTCCCTCCACGTAACGCCAGCCGTCTGCCTCTCCTCCTCCTCAATGCCCGCCACAATCTCGTGAAACTCCATCCGCACCTCCATGCGGTCCCCGCCGCGCACCCAAATCAGCGACTGCAGCGCCTCCTCGTGCCGGTCGTGCTGCGCCAGCCACCTCGTGCTCTCCTTGGTCAGCAGCATGCCCAGGCCCAGGATGCCGCCGGGCACCAGCTGCAAGGCCACGGGGATGCGCCACTGTCTTGTTGACGGCTCGATGTGCTGCGCGGCGCCGTAGTCGACCCAGTAGCTGACGGCAACGCCCAGGGTGAAGAAGAATTGGAAGAGACTGCCGAGCTGGCCGCGGATTTCCTTGGGGGCCATTTCGGCGGAGTACATGGGGATGATGACGGTAGCGACGCCTGTGGGAGAATCGTATCAGCCAGGATAGCCTCGTGGTGATGGTATTCGCCATGTTAGTGTATATGCGTGTATATGAGCATGCGTACCTGCGCCAATGCCGGATATCGTCCGTCCGGCGTACCATGTCGCGATTCCATGCTGGTAAAAGAGCTGCAACACGGCGCCGATGTTGAAGATGAGCGATGCCACCGCAAGAGCCCATCTTCGACCGTAGCGCGCGGTAAACGGCCAGACGAATAAGCACGAGAAGAAGGCTGCAGAATCAGGAATGCAATCAACATCAGAACTCATATTCAATCATTGAAGCTAATGTTTCTCGGTTCAATATATACCTCCCGCTTGAAGCAGACTAGCCGACAGCGAGGCAACATTTTCCTTCTCGCCCTCGCTGAAGCCCATGTCCCGCTGGAACGACTGCAGCGTCAAGACGCCGCCCACGATGCCCGTGTCGTAGGCGAAGAGAAAAGAGCCGACACATGACAGGGCGACGAGGTATGTGGCCCTCCATGTGCCGAGGCGCGTCATGATGGGCTGGTTGCGAGGGTTTGCATGAGGAGATTGTCGGGAGCTGGGATTGAGAATGGACTTTTCTATCAACTGGGGCGAGTGATTGACGATGGGGTTCAATGCTAACGAGACGTATATATAAGGTATTTATATCAAAAATATGAGAAAGGAAGGAAGAAGAGAAAGCAAGGGCTGGAATAAAGCCCTCAACACTAGGATGAAAAAAAGTCGTGAGATTCGAGTCTGCAGGTGAGTGAGGCGATTGCAGTTTGACGTAATCGGGGCTGAGCTGCATTTACATACATGAGCGCAACCGCCCAATTCATCCGAGCAAAAAACGACCCCAGAAAAAAAAATTGACACACACACATACAAACAGGCTATTTCCCATTCGAATTTCCTATTACTACTATCCCTATCTGTGGTGTGACTGTGACCCGGGGGGTGTGTGGTCTCATGCAAGTCCCACGCAGCTTATCATGGAGAAAAGGCTGCGGGGAAGGAAATGTCGGATATCTTGGCTTAGCTTGGTGCGGAGAGACTAGGGGGGGGTTTATTTGCCCGATTTATTGAGGAGAGGGTTTGTTCTTTTACTCCATGTTCCGGGTTTGGGGGTGGCTGTGGCTGTTTTGGCTGATTCAGCGAATTGTTCTCATGTGGTGGTTATTCAGTGTTCGTTCCAATGATTGTGGTATACATGTAATACAAGTAAACTCGAATTCCAAATCGATATTCGATAACCCCTAATAACTGGTGGTCGACATGTAAAAAGAACTAAACGCTACAAAGCTTCAACGTAATTTACAAAAGTTCTCACTCCGGACAGCTGGGAAAGCCCCTCTGCCAAGAGGATCTAAGCCAAGCAGCGGATTACAGCTTCCAGATCTCTAGTCTGCTTCCTCCCCTTCCGGATGCAGCTCACGATGTGACCCAAGCACTCGTGCTCTCTTGTTGGACAAGTTATTTTTTAAGCACTTTCCAATTAACCCCCCCGCCAAAAGACCAGCGAAGCCACCGCCCCAGAGGAGAGGGCAAAGGACCAGCGCCGCCAAAGGAGAAGCAGCTATACCCAGACCTACTATCGCCATCTCTCCCATTATCACTCCGGCAGCGCTAGTTCCTAGGCTCGATGTCACGATTGTTGTCATCTGAATATTTTCTGCTGTATCTCGATCAAGAGGCTTCTCCTCAAAGATATTTGCAACCGCTTGTAGAGTCAAGGCTGTCTGTGGATGAGGAAGAACAAATGACACCAAGGGTTTGCTTCCATCGTGCTTTGGTCCTACCAGCCTCAGAGGAAGAACCTCGTCAGGAAAATGAAGAGGATCTGTGAGCGTGATATTGTACCAAGACGGAATCAAGACATGAAACGTAACGTCGCTGGGATCATTGCCCTGCTCCCTCATTCCCTGCCGAAGAGCCTTCATAGCAATATACAGCCGGTCCAGACAATCCGACTCGCCCAAAAATGTAGCCGGCAGTGGCGTGTCCTTGGCCTTTGCATAAAACGCTGGATGCCACGAGGTATCAGGATGCCAGACAAAGAAGCAATCGTTCTTATACTGGGCTCTTCCCGCCTCCATGTCGACAAAATTATATACGATCTCAGCGAATCCACTTTTGCCCGCGCCGCCAGACGAGGTGAGAACGTTGGTGCGCCAGAGTTCCTCTCGGATATTCGCCAGATTGTGATTCACTTGCTTGACCTCCTCCAGCAGCTGCTCCATGATGGCTGCGATGGCCACAACGCTCACACTTAGCGACTTGGCTATGAGACGCACGCCATGAATTTCCGGAACAATCTCTTGCGCAGCCTTCTTGATTGAGTCTGCGGGCTCGGAGACAGAATTGCATGTAGACGACACCGCTTCGTTGATGCTCCTGGCATCCTTCTGTATGTTCTCTGCAGTCGTAGAGAAAGACTTGGAGAAAGACTTGGATAAAAACCAAACTGCTCCATCGATGCTCCCAGCAGTTTGCTCTATGGTGTCCAAGCAACGAACTTGAGCGTCGGCCATCCTTTCCCAATGGTCTTTAAGCTGCCTGACATTGCTAATTTTAGCATGATTGAGCTCTGTGAGGCTGTTCATATAGTTGCGGTTGTCATTGATCTGGTCTGGGAGATGCTTGTTGAGAATCTTGGTTGTGCTTGCTTGCTGTCTCGCCGCCTCGCCCTCCTGGATGCTCTGATAGAATATTCCTAAATTTTTAATAGGCTCTGTACCAATACTTGTGATGGCGCTGGCGACTTCGCCAGGGGTAGGGAGTCTTGGGAGAGGTAGCTTCCACTATACAGGAAGGTTCGCCGAAGACATTTGCGTAGTTTTGTCGTGGAAGTGAATTTAAACTTGTTCTTAAGATGGATGGGAAGTTACGGAGCAAAAGGAATTGGCAATCGAATGAGGGAGAAGAGGTGTAATATCTTTACTAACAGCGAGGCAAGGCCTGCGGCCGCCAACATCAGAGATTCTATAGGCATAATGCAAGGCTTCCCAACATGTTATCTATATCGCTTTATGTTGTCATTTACTTGAGCCTATTGGATCGACATGCCGGATTTTGAAACGCGCTGTGGCCGCGGCCCGGTGGCTGAGAAGGCATGATGGCCATCTTTATATGCGGCCATAGAAAGGAGGTAGAGAGAGGGATACCAACCTATATTTATCTTAGAGAATAGTCACTGCGGAAAGGCTGAACGCACTGTTGTTGCAGCCAGCTGATGTTTGTTGTCGGTCTCTCGCGCTGCTGTCCAAGTATGGCGCTGCTGTTGTAGCTACATGTAGTTAAGGTGGCGAGTATAGGTACATGGAACGTTGAGAACCTATTTGTCGCGACCATACTTAGGCGTCCTGGAAAATCAGTTTGCAGTTTCTCCAAAGTTCTAGTTGGTGATACGTCTAATACAAGCGATGTTGAAGATGGCGTGCTCCATGGCGTGGTGGGATAATTGTGAAAGTACATCACTTGTAGCTACATGTACGCACACACGATACCAAGCGCTGATTATATCAGATGACTGTAGGCCCAGCCTCTGTTTTAGATGGCGAAAATGACAGCGCTGCCAAGGAGACGATGCGCCTATTGCAATGGAGGATCCAACTCCAAGTGTTACAAAATGCGCCAGCTAGCGCCCAACTGCATGTATTAGAAGCAACCCTCAAGTTAAGATTGTGCATCGTGTGGGCTGCCACTGCACTGCACATGTATTTTACTCATTTTAAGAAATTCGCTTAGACCCCAAGACTTTGGTAACCATGCCAAGTGAATCGCTCAAGATAACTAGGCTGGTAATTGAATCATTCGGATTGAAATGGGCGGCATCTGTGGCTTGCGGGGGCGGAGAACAAGCTGCTAGTTTCCGTCGAGGAGGGTCGGCTATGGGGGAGCTATTGATTGAGGCGCTGGCTGTTTTTGGAGTGAATTGAGTTCTTATGCTGTGCTGATAGTGACTTGAATCGGCTGATTCATTAAGTTCAAGTTTGTATGCGTGAAGATGCATGACGGCTGCGGACATGGAAGGGACTAACAAACAGGCCATTGACAAACATAATCACACTCGATAGCATGTCCCCAAGTGAATCGATTCTCTTTACATGCTTTAGATGGATCTGAATATACCATATCCGACAAACTCTGGTAGCAAGAACCAGGTGAATCGTGCAGATGCATAGGCTACGTTGATTCAACCGCCAGTCTGCATATAAATGCCAGCCGTGCTGCGCCGTGCTGCGCCGTGCTGCACGTCAACCACAATGACAACGCTGATATGTGCAAATAATCGGTGCCATATGCAGGCTTCCCTTTGCTTTCGAAGCCACCGAATGGCTTCACTTAGGGGATGGAGTAAAGGAGAAGTTTTGGTGCGCGCTCTCGTTGAACAGGCCTTGATAGGAGAGTCACAGAGAATCATGCATCGCTATGAGGATGCGGCGTATATAAAGTTGATGGCATTCGGTAAATTCAACAGCCAAGATTCTCGGTTCTGAACACCTTGGTCCCTCGTGAGCTTCATGGGCTTTTACTTTGTTATGCCGCCCACGCATCCATCGTCAAGATAGCTCCTAATATCTGCTCGAGTAACAATACTCTTTGAGAATTTAACCATGGCGCGCGAGCATTCAATAATTCGACGATCCAAGAGTCACAGCTCCAAACGCAAGATTTGCAAATTCCCCAATTGTGGCCGAGAGCGCAAGTCCACGACTCGTCATGGCCAGACAACCTCCAAATATTGCGAGTGGCGTAATCATCTCCTACTTCCCTCTTTTCATGACTTGCATTGTTTCTAACGCAAAAAATAGATTCGAATCCAGCCAATTATGACAGCGTGGGCATGTATATGGCAGGAAGGGCACCATCAAATACCTCTTCAGAAGCATTTTCCAATCATCGTGCGTTTCTCTTTCTTGGCTCAATGTATCTCTCTGCTTCAAATGCTAACGTTATGCCAGATTTGGCATATGTGACGCCTATTAATACCAGATGCTGTGAACGACAGTCGTCCATGCCTTGCTACAACAGTGAGTCTCTCTTTCAAATTCACCATGTGGCCTCTCTACTAACCCCTTTCCCACAGGCACATGCCAATTCCAAGGTTGCAATAGCCCCATTCATGCTCGATCCAAGGCCTTCTGTTTACAACATGCGCAATCAATCTATGAAAATATCCTTTCAAGTTGTTGGCACCCTTCTACTGCGCACTCCTGCGCTCCGCCGTCTCCTCCTCTGTCTCCATTGTCTCCGCTACAAATACCTATCGAAGGTATCAGACGAGATGGAGGATATCCGCCCACTTCTACCAGCAGTTCAACAGATGGACGCCGTACATCTATCGAGAGCACTACCACTGTTGGGACTGCACCTGCTTCAGTCACCACTACAGTTGCTGCCTCCAGCGCTGCCCCAGCCGAACCAAAAATTGAGGCAAAGCTCGAAACTGTCAGCCATGTGGTTGATCAAGAGAAGCATCAAGTGAATAATGAGAATGATGGTCTGCCGACGTTCTTCTCCGGTGTGGGCGTTGGGCTCTGTATTCTGTTGCAGATAATCCATGTCCTTCTGCGACTCTTGCTAGAACTGGCACGAGGGATGGGAAAGCGAGGGATGTGGTGAACAAAGAGAAGGTTAGACGGACAGTTTGAGAATATCACGGAGAAAGAGGAGGGCCCGTTATTATTTAAACGCGAAGGAATTCGGTTATGTTAACTAGGTAATATGAGTGTCTACGGCTTTCAACAAGCCAAGCAAAGGGGTCTCTGCAACTCAGTAATACAAACAGGAAGCAGTACAAAAACATTACCATTATCTGCCTAGATTAATCTGAATCCAGCGCATCCTGATTCATGCTTCTCAACCTTGGCAAAAGCAGGCCAATAAAGTAGCAAATTGTCCTCGTCTTATTAATATGAGCCATACAGCTGCTCGTAGAGATCCTCGAGCATATGCATTGCGCCCATATACCGTCCACCATAACCAACGCTGATCAGAAACCTAGTGGAATCTCGAATCTCAATCACAAAGGCCGTATCAGGTGATTCCCATGAGATTATCCTATTCGGTGCGAATGGTAAGCAGAAGCTAAATTCTCCCTCGCGCGAAGGATCTGTGTGATAGAGTCTGGTATGTAATCCTGGCCTGTGGAAACTTGGGGGCAAAATGACAAAAATTCCGAGTGTTTCCATTAGGTCCAGACACTGTATATGGCCAGCCTCAACACCGATATCAAAAAGATCGAAAAAGTTCTGTAGCCGGGCATGAGTAAAGCGATCGATTCCAAGGAGAGGTGCAGTCTCAATGTCGTCTTCGTCAAAGGGAAAGATTAGCTCGACACTAGAGTTGGTTGCATCCGAATAAGCAATAGAGTCACCGGAGCCGGAGCCGGAGTCGGAGCGGGAATCAGAGCTGGAACCGGAGCTGGAACCAGAGATGGAATTAGAGATGGAACCAGAGCTGGAGTCGGAGCTGGAGTCGGGGTAGAAAAGCTCTGGAAACTGCGCGATGATGAGCGACATGACACTATGGTCACCGTTACCAGCCATCTTGAATCAAATTTTGCTTGACAAGTCGAATTAGAATAAAGATCGTTGTGATTAAGTTATGAGAATGCTTGCTCTGAGTTGAAACACTGGCCATCCATTTTGATTTATAGCTGAGAGCACTCGTACTTCTCTTCAGTAAGAATCATTGAACGTCCCTGTTCTTTGAAGGTTGGCCTCCGTTCTCATTGAGTTCATTTTTACCTTATTGCCCCTTCCATGGCCTGTGCTAAGAAGTGTTCCGAGAAATGAACTCGGAGATATTTTATAGTTCAGAGAGTGTCAATAGAACAGCGTCATCTTTTTTTTTTCGTCTCGAAATGGGACTAATATGAATAACTCGTCACGTTTGTTGCCTCGTAAGAAATATCCCAGATGCAAAAAAGTATCGATTCATTGCAAGGAGATTGAAGCATTCATATACAATTCTTTCAAGCAGCCCTAGACAAATATTGCTAACAACTGATCCAGCCGGCCGGGAATTCTCACACTTGCAAGGACCTATGCACCTTTTTTTTTTCTTGATGCTACTCAGCAGTGGACCAATCACTTGAGGTTCTAGCAGTTTTGGTTAAACGAAGGAATTTGCGAATGTTAATTGATAATGAATGTCCATGATTTTCAACCAGCCAAGCAAACGAATGTCTCTACAGCTTGCTAACAGGAAATAAGCCAAAGTAATACCACTCTCCTCCTAACTTTGACAACCCACAATGCGATTAACACCCAATTACCACTTCCAAATCATGAGGAAATCGGGCCACTAAAATCACAAAACCTGCTCCTCTTCGTTTGAGCCGTACAGCCGCCCGTAGATTTCCTCAAGGAATTGTAACCCATCACTAATATTGGCCGTAAACTTTTCGGGGTCCAGCAGTTCAATCGCAAATGCGTTACTAGCCAATCCGTTCAAGACATTTCCGTTCAACGCGAAGTTCGTAAAAATACTGTCTTCCTCTTCGTCTAAATTGTAGGCATCATAGGGCGTTGTATTTAAACCTGGCCTGACGAAGTCAGAAGGCATAATGACAATAATTCCAAATTCTTCCCTCAGATCGAGGCTTTGCGCCGGAAGGTGATTGTCGTTACTGTCTAGGTCGTGAAAAGAAGAAAGCGCATCTTCTCGCGGGCCCTCAAAGAAATGATAAGGTCCAAGGCGATGTTCAGTCTTGATTTCATTTTCGTAGGAAGCAGACGAAACGTCAACAGGGCTAGCATTTATGAAAACGATGAAGTCCTCTATCACCGGGTAAATAGCCACCGGAAAGGCCATCACTTCTCTGCAAGTGTATTCGACCTGGAAGCGATTGTCCATTTTGAATCAAACTTTGCTTGACAAGTGTGATTGAGATGAAAGTCGTAGTTGTGATTAAATTTGAAGATGTGAATGACTGAGAGAGATTGATCTGAATGAAAATACCGACCATCTAATTTATACTTAATAGTGAGTGAAAGAGTGAAAGAAAGAGTGAAAGAAAGAGTGAAAGAAAGAGTGAAAGAAAGAGTAAAAGAAAGAGTGAAAGAAAGAGTGAAGAGTGAAAGAGTGAAAGAGTGAAAGGAATACACGGCCCCGACCGAAACTCAAAGAACCAAAGTACCAAATAGCACAATCAACAGCTGGTGGGAAAAAGGCGCGCGCTTCCAACCGTTCATGATATCGACGTCAAATAGACGCGCATACCCTAAGCGCGCGAATTCGAAACGAACAAACCATCTGTCATTGTCATCAGCTACCCAATCGAATATAGCCATGCGGTCGAGAACACTCAGCGTTCTCAATAAGAAAGAATACAGCAGCATTCACTTCATCCTTAGGTAAGTGTTCTTTTGGGAGCTTTTGTCGATTCGCCTTCACTAGACGCATTACATCTTTCAAGTCAAAACTAGAGCCTCCAAAAATATGACCGAGAAGGGTTCTCGACAACCTTTGATAGTTCAAACATAGTGCCCAACAGGCCCTTCCCTACCATGAGCATCCATCTCCTTTTCAGAAAGTGATAGATGAATGCTCCAAAACCATCGTTTGCCAACTATCATTAATGACAGTGGTCTGGATGCCGAGTTTGTTTGGTATAGCCTCAGTACCTATTCGTGCTCATTCCCCTCCGCTGATCTCCGCTCTGGCTTGATAAACGTTGTTTACAATTGTGGTTCCTGCAAAGAGGAAGGTGAATGCTAACCCAGCGTTGAGAGCATTGCTCGGGACATCAACCGCTCGGGGGGAGATGTTGCCTTCTTAAGTGCTTTTACAGATTCGATATGCTTTATGGTCTTATGAAACTGCATGTCGTGCAGTGTATCAGTATAAATGCTAGAGCCAGATTGGACTGATGCGGCGAAACCTACGATGGAGGATATTGTAAGCACGCTGTAGGAGCCACTGTCATGATATCACCTTGGTCATACACAGCGATAGAGCGCGTGTAAATTAAAGAACAGATGTTGTGGAAATATAAAATGTTCAACTTTGACAATATCTTGAGGTTGTACCCAACACCTTCATGTAACACGGCTATCGACGAGCTGAATCCTCACAATGTAAGCAGCAATGGGGTAGCCAATCGGCGTGTTTCGACCACTAATTGTAACTTTCCTTGTCATATCTTTGTTGGCCATTAGCTGTCATAAGAAGATAGTGTAGTGGAATAAGAATATACATGATTCAGATAATTCTCCGAGGAGAGCTCTAACCCAAGTCCATCAAACTCAATTCCTAAGCCCATCTCTCTTCTTGGCAACTAGTCTACGAGCGGAGGATGAAAGGAGGCGTCAACTCTTTAAGCTACCAAAACTAACCAATTCTGCGACTCAAGCTTGCTCCGGGCATCAAAGTCCGTTAAGCCAATGTAATAACAGTTCCACATCAGTCCATGCTATGACGTTTAGGGTAGACCAACTTGCGAGGCACTGCCTATATTTAGACGTCGGCCCACGTTAGGCGATCCTACTTGTACTTTTTCATATACGTCTACTCCGTAATCCGTATATATCGACTCCTCGCTCATTCACCGAGGTGTAATATCACATGAATTAGGCGTGCACGCATCTCCTCGAGACTCGGCCTTTCTTTGGGCGCAAATGCAGTGGCATGGGCCGTCGGTCTCGGCTCCCATGGCAACATGTAAGCTTCCACGACCTCATCTTGGCAATGGGGCTGGTTGCCTTGAGCTCTCGGGAGATGATTTGTTTGTTTTGCTCTTCTCTTGCCATTTGCAGACGGACATGCATAATAAGAGGCTGTATTTATCGTGGATGGCTGTGCCGGTGGTAACACGGCATCACAGTGGCGCAAAGGCGCGGTAATGCCGAGATGGTTGAATCAATACGAAGACAAGACATTTCTCTGCATCCTCGCCCGCAGCTCAGTCTTATCCAGCGAGTAATACTCCAGGCAGTGCTTGAATCTAGCAGCAGCAACTACGTTACCCGCGTGTCTAATGCAGGGATCACCATCACGTTATGTCTCAGTCCCCTAGCAAGACGGTGATGTCAAGCTCCGATCCACACGATGACGCCTCCGCGGGGCTATCAGAAGACCAAGGCTCGCAATCATGTAAAACACCGCCTTTGGCACGGAGCACAAGGCGGACAAGACTGTAAAAACCCCCCTTTGGATCGACTCATAGCAACTCGCCACCGAGGCGTCCGAAAGCTGCAGAAAGCGGCAATGCGGGACCACAAGGCGAGGGTCCGGCTTCCAGTGGAGCAACAGCAGCTCGCTTCGCCCAACCTCGTTATTTTTTAGGGGAGGAAAAGGTGATCGGCGGTGCTCCTTGGACTCGAACTCTATCTGTCATCTGGCGGCAAACCGAAGAAAAGAGGGCCAGAGCCAGCAGAACCTTGTGAGTTTTAGGTCACGCGGGGGGGGAGCTTTTGTTGCGCACTGTGGCTCCAGTTTTGGTTGGGGGACATGGAGTTTGTTAGGCTCTATCATAATGGACATTAGGCGTAGATTCTGTGTCAGTTGTGATGGATGATAGAAAGCTCCGTTCGATACACAGTGCGTGGGCGAGCTGAGCGGGAGGAAGAAGACACATCGTATCCGGGAGGAACACTGCAGCTGCGCAGCTCCACTGCACTATTTCGGATGCCGTGGTAGCATTTCGTGTCGCTCTGCTGTGTTTTTCGTCAGAGATCGGCTGTGCCTTGGTCTGGCCGAGAGTCAAGTCTAGATGGGCCTTGGACGGGTCCAGAGGGGTATAAAGAGTCGAGCTGAGAAGCATCCGGAATTGAAATAAGCTCTCATCAAACAGAAGCAATCAACCATCTCAACAACTACTATAAACTTTCCGACCAACCCCTCACCTCTCGCCTCAACCTCAACCTCATACTCTTCTCTCTTCAACAACCCTTTTGAATCCATCACCTTTCTTACCTCTCACAACTCCGTCAAGATGCAACTCTTCGCCGTCTTCGCCGCCGCTACTACCCTCATTGCCGGCTCCAATGCCCTCTTCATCCCCCGCAACATCCACGTCGCGGACTTCCGCCTCTTCAGCGATGAGGGCTGCTACAACGGCAACCTCGGTGTCTGGACCGTCATCGATGACGACTTCAAGAATGGCGAATGCAAGGGCCTCAACGACAGCGAGCCCAAGTCTCTGAGTCTGACAGACATTAACAAGGGCTGCACATGTAAGGAAAACCACGAGCTCTGGAATGCGCCATCTAAGACATTGTTTACTAACCGACGCTTCACAGTCACGGCTTACACCGATGAGAAGTGCACCAAGGGCAAGAAGGATTTCACCAAGGGACACTGCTACGACAACAAGGCCGGCTGGAAAGCCTGGAGCATGAAGTGCGACTACAAGGACTAAAGGGTCCTCCCTACCTTCTTTTCCTCACCGCAACTTTGCCAGCATTTTTTATTTCCATCACTTTTTCATTCCTTACATCATGGTGGAGTTTCACGTTTTTTTTTATCAGGATTACACTGGACTGATTGTGGGCACACTGGACATGAGCAATCAAGCATTTTGATCGACACGGACGCATTATGACGGTATTGGGCTGGTCATTTTCCAGGATCACGGAATTGGGTAATAATGGGTAACGGGTGTTATGACACGGTCCTTTTATGATGATGCATATACGTATACATACATTATACAATACTGATGGCGGATCCATCAATGGTAATTAGTTAATGAAATAATAACAGCGCCAGCGAGGCAAAATTACTGACATCAATCGCTTCTCACCATGACGCTTTCCATCACCAGAGTAACATGAATGCTCCGAAATCGGTACAAAACGTGCCCAGCTACGTCTGCCTCATGCTGTACACCCACTTTCGACGCTCAATGAAAAAGCACAATGTTAGCTACGCATGTTGTGTCCACTCTTTGCGCTTATGCAATGCTGCACATTTATGAACGGTCAGATGACACGACTAGAATAGGTCAATAATGAGAAGAGCAAACAAGAAAGATAAGCAGAAGATAAAGACCCTAAAGCATGTTTTATCATGATCTTCCTGTCGTGTTCAATTAATAAAGGAAAACCAGTTGACGACACAGATTAGGGCTCTGTTATGTGTCATGATGAAAGAGTGGCAAGGTTTGCATCCGCAAGATTGTATGAATAAACGTCATGTTTCCAAGTTTCATTTCATACACCTCGCTGTTGTATCACCAGCTTGTTCAATAGCTTAACAAGTACAGCATGGCCCAATCCCAACACGACGGGTCTGGAACACTTGCCTACATGATGGTCTGTAAGGGTTCATCCACAACAAAGCTTATCAATGTTGTTCACATTCATTCTCTACTCATCAAGCTCAAACTAAAAACAAAAAGTAGCCATTCTAGTTAATCTCAATAGCAACCTTGGAAAAGTGCTTGCCCGACCACTGGTACTCAAAGGCCTCCTTCAGCTGCTCCAGCTTAAACACCTTCTCATCAACCACCGGCCTCAGCGCCTCAGGGTGCGCCTCAATGGCCTCAATCATCTCCTCCATCTGTACGCGGCTGCCCACAAGGACACCACGAGCAGTGAACAAGTTGGCCAAGCATCGAATGAAGGTAGGTTCGTCCTCGTGCGTGCGTCCAGCAACGAAGCCGATGATGTCAATGGCACCGGACATCTTGACGGCCGCAATGCTCTGCTCCATTTCCTTTGCGCCGGCAACCTGCACAACGTGGTCGACACCACGGCCGCCAGTCAGCTTCTTGGCCGTCTCGCCCCAGTTGGGGTCCTCATTGTAGTTGAGAACGTAGTCGGCACCAAGCTTCTTGAGCCGTTCCACCTTCTCAGGAGAGCCGGTAGTAGCAATGACCTTGGCACCGGCAGCCTTTGCAAACTGCAGGGCGAAGATGCTGACACCTCCAGTACCCTGGACGAGAATCCATTGGCCGGCCTTGAGAGCGTGGTCGACAGTACCGAACAGAGTGTTCCAAGCAGTCAGACCAGCGCAGGGAAGAGTGGCGGCCTCAATAGGGGTCAAGTGGGAGGGGCTGCGCACAAGAGCGTTCTCGTTGAAGGCGCCGTAGGTGCGGAGAGTGCCATCGAGAATGCCTCCAGTTCCAGTGGCGACGATCTTGGGGTTCAAATCTCCGCCAAAGTGAGCCTGGTTGAAGAGCGTGACGACCTTGTCACCGGGCTGGAAGCGGGTGACGTGCTTGCCAACAGAGACGACTGTGCCAGCACCATCAGACCCGGGGATGACGTTCGGGGCAATACCGAAGCTGTATTCGCCCTTGGCGATGAGGAGATCGCGGTACTATCATTGCCAAGTCAGTAACTAGGGGTCATGTATGTGAGGTAACAAGTAGAAAGCAGATTGCGGGTCAACTAACGTTGAGAGATGCGGCCTCGACTATAGCATGATAGATGTTAGCGCTGAATATTCTCATAATTTATGTTTCTTTCATCTTCTCTTCTTCATCTTCTTGTCATAGTTGAGTGAAACATATTTAGGAGTTGCCAAGTACATACGCTTCACCAAAACCTGGCTGTCACCAACTTCAGGCAGGGGTTGCTCAGAGAACTTGAGTCCCTCAAAGTTATTGTATTCGACAACATTCCATTGCTTAACAGTCTTGGGGGTTGAGATGGAGCCCATTTTGAAGTCTTGGTGGTCTGGATTTGGAACAGGGATGGAGATGTGGTTCCTGGTGGTTTTTCTTTTCCGTTGACTAGCAACACTTCAACGTTCTCAATTAAAGTTGATTAGTTGAAGAGATAGTTAAGATTGTTCCAATTTTCAGATATGAATGGTGGTTCGATGGAGAATTATGGAGATTGTGGCCCAATATATCTCTTTTCCCACTTGTATACTTATGCCGCAGTTCCCACTTTGTCGCAAAAAATAGGCCTATTTCTAATGCACCAGGTGGATTTGTAAGTTGCTCCATTGGGGAGCATGTTTATGCGTTCCAAAAGAGTTGCATAACCCGAGCGAATGTCATCATCATGATACGATACTGTTGGCAAATAGCTCAGCTAGGAGTGACATTTTTGGAACCCTCACACAAACAGGGCGGAAGTCATCAAGAATATCAATAAGCATCTCAATAAGCATCTCAATAAGCATCTCAATAAGCATCTCAATAAGCAACAGAATAAATAAGCAAATGTGAAAAGTTGAATCCTTCGCGTGAGTTTCACATGAATGGGAGAGGTTGAGATTGAAGGTTGTTAAGCAACACGATACATAAGCGAATGGGAAGAGTCGACACATCGCGTTAGTTTCACACATGCGGGCGTTGCATCTGCAGCTTAAGCTCGAGCAATTTCCAGATCGAGGAAAGTCATGCCAGATCGAGGCAAGACGTGAGTCTAAGTTGACGAGGCAATCTGCGCCCGACCTTACCCATAGCAAGTTTACAGGGGGTTGCAGAATAGTCTTCGAAGAGAGTTGAGAGCATTCAGACCGTATTGGGTTTGTTCATGTAATACATGCAACTCTGTCTTATTAATCACATTACAAATCCAAGAAACGAAGGATTGCCTTCCCGTCTGTCTAGACGTCTAGACTCTGCTCTATGGGACATGACCCAAAATTCGTTCAGCCGAAGCGGGTACACAATAGCGGAGTCGATGTCAAAAACAGTGCCGATGGAGGCTCGGCAATTGCTACCAGGATGAGCAACGTTCAAAGCTGCTTTATTTGCTGAGTTGCTGAGCCAATTTGTTCAAGGCCTTGTTCACTTGCCGAATCCTGTGATTCGTACGGAGTTTGTATCTCTTTTTGCTCTACTGCCAGCTTCATCAAACATTGAAGGGGAGGTGGAGATGATCAAATTGGGTTGGATCATGATGCGATTAAGCGAGCATCACTATGACGAGGCAAACTCTCTAACCAACACTAGAGAATCCTACAGCCTCAAAACGAGTCATAACTCGTACCCACGCCCTCTACGGAGTAAACTTGACTATATTCAGGGAAGCTCGCGGCTGTGCAGTCGCATGCTAATTAAACCCTCCGTATAAGCCTCCCAAGACGACGCCTCTGTTGCTCTCAAACTCATCAGTAGATGACACGTATGAGGGAGAGCCAGCTGTGATGCCTCGACAGGACACTTGTCCATGAGTGAGGACCGTATTTAAGAAGAGAGACTGAATGAGTGGTGAGAAAAGCAAACTGCTGAGGCGGAATAGTAAGAATAAGCATCACTCGTTACGTGCTCTCTCACCACCCACTTGTAATCAAACACGGCTCATACCAATCCGGCAATTCTCAACAAACTCCACAAACCATCCTCGTGCATATCTCACTCATTTACGCCTTACCTGATTCATCCCCCGCCCAGCCATGGCCCAAATCCTAGTCCACGACGCTCTCCAGCTTCCCCAGCCGGCAGTGGGACCCTCGCGGCCGCCGCTGTCCCGGATCTCGTCGAGCCCGGGTCCCGGCACGGCGCCCAAGACGGGCATCGTCGTCTTCTCTGGCGGAAGCGCGGCCAACAGCCTGGTCGACGTGTTTGAGGGCGTGCGGGCCGCCAGTGCGGCGACGCTGAGCTACGTGATTCCCATCTCGGACAATGGCGGCAGCACGAGCGAGATCATCCGCGTGTTCGGAGGACCAGGTATAGAATCCGCACCCTCAATGTGATCATGTCTCTCTAACTCAGACTCTGTGTGTACAAGGCATCGGAGATGTGCGCTCTCGCCTCGTCCGCCTCATCCCCAACGACAACAAGCCCGAAACAACGGCCATCAAGCTTCTCTTCAACCACCGCCTGCCCCAAGTCTACGACACAGCGCGAGCCGAGTGGTTCGACATCGTCGAGGGCACGCACCCGCTGTGGCTCGACATCTCGTCGCCCAAGCGCGAGCTGATCCGGTCCTTCTTCAACAGCTTCAACCTCGAGGTCGTCAAGCGCATGCGGCCCAGCAGCCGCTTCGACTTCTCCGGGTCCAGCATCGGCAACCTGTTCCTGACCGGAGCCAGGCTCTTCACCGGCAGCTTCGAGGCCGCCATCTGCCTGCTGAGCTCCATCTGCGCCGTTCCCGATCGCGTGGCTGTTCTGCCGGCTCTCAACACAAACTTTGCCCATCACATCGCCGCGGGACTCGTCGATGGCACTGTCATCACCGGTCAAAACGACATCTCACATCCCAGTGCGCCCACGGCTGCTGTGCCACTGCCGGGCCCGGCTCCGACCCCTGGATCGCACACGCCGGCGCTGTCGACGAACCACGACCTGGACGAGCACGACATCGAAGACGCAAACCTGCCCGGCAGTCTACCTGCTCTGCGCCGGCCCGCCATCGCCTTTTCCAAGCAGGACGAGGAGGATCTGCCATGCCGCATCGACCGCATCTGGTACATCAACCCGTACGGCCAGGAGATGCGCATCCCAGCCAATCCGCGCGTGCTCGAGGCCATCCGCAGCTCGCACTCAGTCATTTACAGCATCGGCTCGCTCTTCACGTCGCTGGTGCCCAATTTGGTGCTCAAGGGCGTGGGCGAGGCGATCGCCAGCCCGCACATCCGAAACAAGATCCTGGTCCTCAACGGCACCACCGATCGTGAAACCGGCCCATCTAGCAACCCCTTTTCCGGGCTCGATTTCGTCGCCACCATCGCAAACGCCTGCGCAGACTCGAGGGGCTTGCCTCGGCCGCCTGCGGATGAGTACTCGCTGTATGTGACGCATGTCATTTACATCGAGGGCCCTACGAGTCCCATTGTGGACAAGCGGCTGTTTGCCCAGCTGGGCATCGACACGACGAGGCTGTACGGACCGAAAGATGGACAGGGCAAGGGAGGGAGATATGATGCAAAGGCGCTGGCGCAGACGCTTGAGAGCATCATTGGGCGCAAGGACACGCGCTCTGACAGGAGTCGACGCAACACTCTGGTAGGATAGACATGTCTTGTTTTGTAATATAATACAATATACCATTTATTATCTGTTTTCTTCAGCATAAAGAACAACACGTAAAGAAACATCTGCCAGTCAACGGCACGGTATCAAACCCATACCACACCTTCAACCCTCCCCTCTCCAAAACCCATGGATATCCCTCTGACCACCAAAAACCACCGCCCTGCAATGCGTCCTCGTTTCCCTCTCTCCGCTCACAACTCTGGTTTCCTCCCAGTCCTACTCATAATCGTCATCACGACTTGGCCATGGCAAGATAGACCACGACGGCCGGCCACGCCGCCGACATGACCAACGCCATCAGCACCCTTCCTCCTCCAACCCGTATCCTATCCTGAGGGCCCTTCCACCGGTCCACCAGCGCGCAAGTCGTCCAGATCATGACTATGGCGTAAATGACAAGCAGCCAGGTGACGCCGAGAATGATGTCGGCGGTGCGATCCGTGGGGCTGAGGACGACCTTGGACAGGTCCGGCTCGAAAGTGGAAGAAAGATTGGCGCCCATTTTTGCGGTATAGGATTTGTTTTTTGTAGGTTGTATAAAGTCGTTGAGGATGTTTGTTGTAAAGAGTGGTGCTTATGCTTTGCGATGGTGATACTTGGTCGTAATAAAACGTTGGCGCCAAAGACGAGATGAGATGGTGAAATAACAGGTATATCGACTCGCGATATTCCCAAATAAAAAGTAGAACTGATAAAGAATAACCTTCTCGCCCAGCGAGTTTAGAGAGAAAAAAAGAGCGAAACGAAAAATCACACACGCAGCCTTAAAAAAAATCCCACCAGAGAAGAAATGAATGAAGAAAGAAGAAGAGAGAGAGAGAGGAGCAAACGCCGCGCTGAAAAGAAAACTGCAAGGACCCAAGCTAAATCCAAAAAAGACCTGTCAAAGGGCCATTACATTAGCCTCTCTCCGTTACAACATGGGGTAAGTCTTAAAATCAAAACCCCCCCGGAGCAAATCTTGATACATACGGGGGGGATGCAAATCTCAGCGCACCAAGATTAAACAGGGCAGATAAAGGGAAGCCAAAGCTCGCGGCTGCAGGCCCAGCCGAAACACACGCAAAGACAATGGAAATCGTGTCGGCGCAGGTGGGACGCTCGTCATACGTCTCGTGTCTCAAAGTGCGGATTCGTCGAAACACGGAGTGCCTCTAGAGCGAATCAGAATCAGGGCCCGGTCCAGAATTGAAACGAAATGGGGGCGGAGGTTTCTCTTGTTATCGTTTCTCGCTGCTGTGAAGAGCTGGAAAATGAAAAAAGAAAGAAACGGAAAGAAAAGGGAAACAACAAAAGAGTAAGAGTACTACTATTATTGCCAAGTACCAAGATGGGATGGAGCTTTTTCTCTTTTTCCCATTCCCAGTCCATTCCCAGTCCATTCTCACCACCAACCAGGGGTCCCACGATATCACTCAACTCGCCCGCAGCAACCAAACATGGGGCATCCTCGCCACCTCTGTCCAATCAAACAACACCTTTCCCCCCCAGCACCCAAAATATCGTCTCTTGCCCATCACTCTCGGACCACTTCTGCCGTTTTAAGCGCCCAGGCTTGTCGAGCTATTGAATCGCCGTCACCCAGATGCAGCAGCGGTGAGACGCCATTCGTCCATTTTCTTGGTGGCTTTTTGTGTTTATTCTTATTTTTATCGATACGACCATTGTCTTGTCCAGAATCTGCGCTCCCTCTTGCTTTCCTGCGATTGCGCTAGAGAGCTTTTGTCGAGATGCAGTTTGCCAAAAGTTGGCGCAAGAGAAGCTATATGTACTGTACAGCATCCAATTGACTGCATCCAATTGACTCCTCTTCATTTTAAGTAAGCATCATCATCGTCGTAATAACAATCATACCTGTAAATGGAACAATCTTTCCATCGGTCAAATAATACCGAGAATATAAAGACTAATACTAGATTTTGCTCTATGCAGTCGTATCGACACTTCGCTGTAAATAGTCAAACAAGAGCATCCCATCTGCAGACATGCACGCAAAATCAAAAAGTGGTATCATGTGTGTTTCATTAATCTGAATTAACACTATTTGCTATTTATACAAGAAAAAACATTCACATCATAACTATACCCTCGCCGCCGCTCATGGCAGGCGGGCGCTGAGGGGCAGGTCTCGGGACGAGCTGCCGACGTAGACAGTCTTGGGGTACTTGGTGACAACCCACTGCTGAGTCTTAGTGTCCCAGTTGGAAATGTCACGGCGAGTCAAGTCAGCCTTGAAGGTGACGCTCTGGCCGGGAGCAATGCGCTCAATACGGTCAAAGCCACGCAGAACCTTGGGAGGCTCGTTGGGGCCACCGTGGCTCAGGTACAGCTGAGGAACAGCGTCGTCCATGACCTTGCCGGTGTTGGTGATGGTGGCGGTAATGGTGTAGACGACATCGAACAGCTGGCGGTTGCCGCCGGGCTCACCAGAGGCGGGAGAGCGACGCTGAGGGCTGCCGTCGGTGGCTCCAGCAGGGAGGAACTGCTTGGCAGTCTGGCCGTAGTGGGAGTCGCCAGATGCCTCCTTGCCAGAGCTGGTGGAGCTCAGGTAGGGGTAGATAAACTCCTTGATTCGGCGGACGTTCTTGGGGAAAGCATAGTCCTTGAGGTTCTTGCTAAAAGTGCCCAGGGAGGGAGCCGCAATGGTCTTACCGGTGGGCGGGTTCAGCGGGCCAACGTTGTTCTTCTGGATGTGGAGGTTGGAGAACTCGAAGGTTGACCATCCCAGTCCGAAGCCGAACTCGTAAGTGGGAGCCTGGTCAGAGCTGCGAGGCTTGCCGGGGGCCACCTTGTCGAAGTAGCGGTAGTCAATGAAGGCGCCCTCGGAGAAGTCATCCTGAGGAGCGTTGTTACCGTTGTTGGGAGTCATCATAACACCGACACCATAGCTCTCCAGAGAAGGACCCCAGGTGAAGACGGAACGGCCGGGGCTCTGCTTTCCGTACAGAATGTCGACAAGAGAGTTACCAGACTCCTGGCCAGGAGTACCGGCCCAGACGATGGCAGAGATGTTGGGGTGGACGGCGTAGTCCTTCAGGATGACAGGGCCAGTCGAGTGAACAACGACAATGGTCTTTGCGTTGTTGGCAGCAACAGTCTTGATGAGGTTATCGCCGTTCTTCCAGAGGGTCAAGTTCTTACGATCACCCTCGTTGCCGTCGACGTTGATGTAACCCTCACCGCTGTCAGCATTGGCAAAGACAATGGCGATGGCATCGGGCTGGCTGACAAGGGACTGGATCTGAGACGTGGCGTAGTTGTTGAAGAGACTCTCGTAGCGAGTTCCATCCTGGAGAGCCTGGTTCTGGATAGCAGTGTCGGGGGTGACGAGGTAGGGGAAGTTGGTGGTACCAGAACCCCACTCCATGGCAAGAGTGCCATCATCGCAGCCGCGGTCACCACAGCCGTTGGGACCAGCAGGGTTGGCGCCAGCATCCTCACCGACAATGGTAAGGAACTTGGGCTTGTTGAGGGGCAGGATGCCGTTGTTCTTGAGAATAACGGTTCCCTTGGCACCAGCCTCACGAATGTGGTGGGCGTGGTCGGCACGAACGTCGACACCGTAGTTGACCTTCTCCCAGTTCTCCTTTACGGCGGCCTGGACGTAGCCATACTCTCCATCGGTCCAAGAGTCAAAGTTGGTGGCAACGAGGTTGTCAATAGTCTTGCCAACCTTGAAGAGGGGCGCCATGATACGCATCACCATGTCGTCAATACGCCACTCGGGAACGGTGCCGTTGATGACAGCAAGGGTCAGGTTGCTGCCAAAGTAAGAGACACCAGTGTTGAATGAGGTATCACCAGGCATGGTCATGTCAAGACCGGCAGCAGCCGTGGAGACACCAGCGTGCTGAGCCTGCCAATCGCTCATGACGAAACCTTGGAAACCGTACTCATCCTTGAGCAGTCCGTTGAGGAGCTTGGAGTTCTGGCAAGCGTATGAGTTGTTGACCTGGTTGTACGAGCACATGATGGAGCCAACACCAGCCTTGACGGCATCCTGGAAAGGCCAGCCGTAGACTTCGTGAATGGTCTTGTCGTCAACGTTGGATGACAGAGACTCGGAGATGGGGTATCCGTAGCCCTTAGCTTCTCCAGACTGGCGGAAATGCTCCTGTTCGTTGAGGAGGAAGTGCTTGGCGCAGGCCACGGTACCAGCATTCTGGATACCAGTGACGGTATCGGCCAGAGCCAAACCTGCCAGGTAAGGATCAGATCCGAAGCCCTCGACGTTACGACCTCCGTTGGGGTTGCGGCCGAGAGGACCAGCAACGGGTCCGAGA
Organism: Trichoderma virens Gv29-8; assembly: GCF_000170995.1. Classification (NCBI taxonomy): domain Eukaryota; kingdom Fungi; phylum Ascomycota; class Sordariomycetes; order Hypocreales; family Hypocreaceae; genus Trichoderma; species Trichoderma virens. Next base: position 354,475 of record NW_014013657.1, on the reverse strand, counting down.
AGAACATCAACACCCTTGTTCTTGGCCTCACTGCCCAGAGCAGTGCCACGGTCAACCCAGAGGTGTCTGCTCCAGCTGGCGGCGGCGGTCAAGCCAGTAGCAAAAGCGCTGTTGTACCTGTTGAATCGGAGACCAAGAGGGCCATCCTGCATGCAAAGAGATCGCATGCCCAGACGAGGGACGGTACCAACGTTTCCAACACACTTCTCACCCATCCAACTAGAACAAAGGTTAGCACAGCTTGGCCAGCAAAACAAGGTAGAATCAACTGAGCTTACCCAACACCGGTGGTGAGGTTGACCTTCTCCATGAGAGTCAACCCCGAAACAAACTCCTTAGCCTGAGCATAGGCTTGCTCCCAGCCTGGGGCCTTGGGGTCCATCCATGGGGAGGGATAGACAGGAGGCGAATACGCCTGGTTGGAGTGAGGAGGCGGGTAGGGCTGTAGAGTTGAACGATTGTTAGCAGCTGCAGCAAAGTCCAAAAGTGTCGCCGTGGAGACGGCCAAAAGAAAGGATGTCTTCATATTGAAAAAGAGTGGTGACTGGGCACTCCGTGAACAGAGAGAAGTGAAGAGAAATGGAAGAAAAACAAGGAACGGGCCCGTTGATCAAAAGATAAACCAGTTGCAGTGAACACGGCAGAAGCAGCACGAGGCAAGACCCATTGGCAATCAATGCCAACGCTGCTTTCTTCTAGTTCAATTGCCCCGAATCTTGCATTATCAAGGGAAAATAGGAAAGGGCTCGCTGGGAAATAGGGGCAGTGATGAAGTGACAGGCGACTCAAGACCTCGCGACTTTACGTGTTTATGCAAGAGCATTGGCACGAAGAGTCGATGAACTGCTCGAATTAGGCAACCCCAGGTCCATCAAGGGAAGTTGTGCATATACAAAGGGGAAAAAAGGGAGAGAGCCAATGTCTCAGTGTAATTGGCATGCTAGCCGGAAGGCAAAAGACAACGTACATTGGCTTCTACCACTGCCGCCAAAAGGGCGGCAGCAAACACGGAAAGCGTCTTAACCATGGTGGTGAGTGTCCGCGACCAAGGTGTTCAGGATCGGCGGTTGGCGATGAGGATCTCGCTTGAAGAACCGTAGCTGTTGTCCAGGAGGGCGAGGGAAGGCCAGCATATATAGTCCGTGGCAGAGTCACATCGTCGGCTCATCCACGCCAGTGGACCGAGTTTGATTCCCGCCTCCCCCTCCCCCTCTCCCTGCTCCGTGCTGTGCTCGTACTTCGTACCTCGCCCATTCTCTCGTTCATTTTGTCATCCCTACGCTATGCTCATGACGGTGCTGCAGCTAATGCCCATTCTCGGCCGTTGTCCTGGGCCCTCAACGTCTCTCTCCGCCTATTCCCCCTGTCCTCGAGCTAAGGTCCTCGGACCCTGGCCCTGGACGACTTGGCTATCCATGGGGAAGCAGAGTGGAGGAGCAGCAAGCAATCTCTCGTCGCCAGCTTCGGCCCCACCGCGCCAAGACCTGTGATGGCACCGACCTGGCAGGGATCGGACGAGCTCGAGAGCGCCATGAGTATACTTGTACTCGCAGTGCTGGACTGTGTTGTAGCATGTCGTGGTACTCGTAAGCCGCGGTGGTGAAAATGATGCTGGCACTGGTGTATTCTCTACCCCGACAGCAGGTGTGCGACGGCATGCAGCCGAAGCTTAACCTAGACTTGTACTCGTACCACCTGTGCAAGGTGCATAAAGGAGCCCAATGCTGGGCGGTCCAATGCTACCCTGGGGTGTCTGTTGTGTCGATCGCGATGTCATGCTGGGAGGCAGAGTGATGTATGTATGGAGTACGAGTACAGTAATACTACGGAATACTGCTAGAGCACCTGTATCAGAGAGATATGACAGAGATGGACAATCATCGGAAGACGGATTATTTCGATCGCAGTTCCAAACAAGGGTAAGGTAGGTACGGATTAAGGGCGACAGGAGGCGCTCTTAGCTCCAGGCACTCTGCATTGTTATTTGAAGCTTATAGCGCCCCGGGTACCTACAAGTACACGTACCACAGCTGCTATGCCGCACGCACAATAGCGGCGGTGTTCAGCGCCTTCAAATCAGCTTTCAGCAGGTTGGCATGCCACATCCAATAGGACAGAGAACGACCCTCCATGTATCTGTACACAGCATCAACTGCAGTGGTACGAAAAAGCTCAACTCTTCTGCCTTTGCCCCTGTGGCTGAACGCCGGGCCAATGGCATTTGCTGCTTTCTCAAGGGGCTTCATTTCAATGTCTCTCTTTCATATCACAGCAGCTTTTCAATTCAGCCAGCCTCGACTTTTTAGAATCAATGCAATCCCTGATACTCGACCACTGCTCAGCACCTTAAACATTACACTGGTCTCTGTCGTGCATCCCGTGCACCCCGTACTAGCCAAAGAGGCGATAGATGCGTCTCTGTGTGCTCGCGTACGGATTTCGGAGAAAGACGACAAGACGCTACTACTCTCCGTCGCATGTCCCTGACCGAACACACCACGAAGCACTACTAGGTACTACTAGGGTGACAACCCGAGAGTTCCTGAACGCTTTCGAGATTCTAGAGACTGAGGAGGGTTGCATCGCCCAGGCACTGGACGAGGTTCCGCTGTACAACCTGCGGGGGGCAGCTGGACAAGAGAATGGCTAACAGCATTGGGCCTCGTCCCGCACAGCCAAGCTGTGGCAACCAGCAGAGTCGGCGAGAAGGGCCGATGAGCCATGCATTGATTTTTCTCAGCAGCATCTTGAAGGCTCAACTCATGATGGCCTCGGCTGCAAACCGACATGCCATCATGGCCACACCTCTATGCACGGAGCACTGCTCCGCCTGCGGGGCGTCTTTCTGGGTAAATTCTTAGACGGCATCCCGGGCCCAAGGTCACGAGGAACTATTGCGTCTTCTCCATCGACGCCTTCCAGGCCCATCGAGCAACAAGTCTTGATATTTCCGATCTACGATGGATCGTTTCATTGCTTTAGAAGTGTGGTATTGGTTCCTGCGCACCAATATCGGCGAGAAGGTTGGCCGTGATGGGGCATTTTCCAGCTCGGCGGGAGAGGGCCGACCAAGCGAGAGATGCTATTATGTAGTCAGCGGGTCAACACTGGCACTGGCGTCCTTGGATTGGACAGACGGCTGGGTTAGTAGACCGTTAAGCCGTGTTTGATGCTGTGGCAAATGACATCGGGAATAACAGAGCCGCAGGAGAGATTTTGACGGCTAAGTAATAACCCCCTAACTGTTCAACGCCGTGGCTGTACAAGTACTCGCACGCACAATATCAATACTGTGGTTAAGCAATTATGCTGATGTTACAATAGACACAAACTCGAGCTGAGGCGAGGTAGCATACATGTGGAAATGCAACAGTAGCAAGGCATCAGCAAGAGACTCAGGCCATGAGCCCATGGTATTCCGCTAGAATGGAACGCTGTCGACAAAACAAAATTTTCCTCCTGTACGGCCGCAAGCAGGCCCATGCTAGTGCGTAAAGCTGCTTGTTACCTCGACTTACCAGACAAGGCGACCAGGCCGTCAAGCGACTTGAGGCCCGCTGATGAGCATCTTGGGTGGTATTTTTGCATGGACCCGCTGCCCAGCGTCATCATCGTGGGGATCAACTCCATCTTAGTGGCGAGCCCTGGCCGCCGGCTTTGTGGCCTCTCCCGGGCGCCACTCAGGCACCAAGTCCCGGTTCGTTTGTTAGTCAAGCCTTGGGGAAACTCCCGAAGCTCATTAAACACCATCCTAGCTTGAGCGGCACATGGCTAAGATGTTTCATGTTGCTACTGACAATACGAAAGGAGATGGGCACCCTCATGCCGCACATCAAGAAGGGCCGCGATGCCGTGTTTTCCATCTTTCGAAGGATTTGGCTCCCGTCCTGCAATGGCTTCTGAATCCGAGTCTCCGCGACCGGTTTCTCATGAAGAAAAAACTTGGACAGCGAAAAACAGCAAATGGAATGCCGATCAAGGCGCGTTGGCGCGGCTCCGCTCCCGCATCGTCTCCCCGCATTTACCCCGATGCCCCGACTGGGAAATGCCTGGGGACTCCCTTCTTTGACTCCTTGTTTAGCGCCACTTTGTTCGGGCCGTTTGCTGTGCACACAAAAAGACCATCGGGGAGTTTCGCCAAAATCCCTTTGCTCTATTCTCGAATAGGTATCTGATAACTTTTCCACCAATCTTGTTGACTGCTGAAGGCTTCCCTACCCCAAAACTGCCCATGGTTTCTAACAAAGTTGTTATGCATATTGGAGGAACGGCGAAGTATAGTACAAACTTGCTCACGCTTCTCCAATTCCAACTGTAGTAGCAGATCTTGAAAATAACCATATTCAGTACCCTGCATCGTTGTATCGTTGTATCGTTGCATCGTTGCATTGGCCGACAGCCAACACGTGCGAAGCGGAGAGCTCCCCCCAACCACCATTAACCCAAAGAGTCATCAAATCAAAAGCTGTTTGCTTTTCCTTGGTGCATACTGTGGAATACCAGGCGGAGAGGCATACTGTGGAATACCGGGCGGAGTGGCCTCCTGTTCCCGTTTTCCGTCCACAAATCTCATAACACCCATTTCCGGGACCCCGTTCCGCTGGGTCCGGGAAAATTGGTAGCCTTGACAAGGCAGTGTCCCTTGCCAATATAGGTTAACAGGAATAAGCAGTGACGGGGTTGCCTGATGATGCCGTGCTTGGGAATCAGTCGGTCGTCTGGGCCGGTGTTCCTCAGCCTTGGGACCAGTTCGGCCCGTCTCGTCTGTCCAGTATGCATGTACATACGGAGACTACGGGCATCACGACCAGGCCCTTTTTTCAGCTTCCTCCAAACCGGCCGCACGGGATACTGGAATCCAACTAGCCCCTCTCCATGCTGCAACCATCTTGGTCTTTCACCGAGGACCGGAGCTCTTTCTGCGCCCCATTATGGAATCCTAGCCCGAGCGCAAACGTGGTCGGCCAACTGCAGTGACATGTCCATTTGGGACTACAATACTTCTAGACTATTGTTCTTCTCCTCTAATATTTGACAAGAAACGCCGAATGGCTTCCGTGTGTGGCTGCAGACGCCATGGCGCCACTGACAGCCCCGTCGCATCTCCCACCATGTACTGTATAAACCAACATCCAACCTGCACCTCTATCCAAATCAGGATCTTTTGTTGCTTCGGTGGTTCTCTCGGTAAAGGGAAGCGACAAAATCCTTCCATTCGAGCTAGAGATTCAGCTGACCATCAATCACCGCCTAGTATATGCCAGGAATAATCCTCCATCGTACAATCTTCTTGTACTTGCTCCAGTCCTCACCATACTTGCGGTAGCACTTGAGGTCATCCCTTCCGTCACGATGGATTAGGAGGACTCCGAAATACACGATATAGAAGTAGGTAATAAGCATGCCCCAGCCCTTGGCTTCGCCTTGAACCACTTGTCGGCCATCGGCCATGACAAAGGCCTCTTCGGCCGAGGACGCACCAGCGGCAAGGATTTGGTATCCGGCGATGCCTGTGGGCAGGCAGTATGGCCAAGCCTGGATCCAATCGCCAAAATAATTAATATGGCGGGCGATACCCCACCAACCCGAGGTGAGAAGCTTGCTACCGGTCTTGGTTTCGATGTACTTGAGATGGGCAACGCTTGGGTCGCTGGGGTTGGTGCGGAAGGCGTTCTTCTGGTTGTTGGCGGATCGGAAGATGTAGAAGCCAATGAGGATGAGAGAACCAGCGCTGATGAGCCCAGTGGGACCGAGCGAGCGAGGATAGACCGACAAGTATCGAGTCTGAAGGGAGTAAGTGAATGGAACCCAGACGAGGTCTCCGAATGACAGCATCATGCCGAAGCCATCAGTGGTGATGTCCATGGTCGTCAAGACGGCTGGCTCGTGCACCCACGAGTCGATAATGTACAAGGCCTGCACGACGGTAATGCAGACAACGCTGTCTGTGACATAGCCATAGTTGCGGTACTGCTGAGCGCACCAAGAGCAGTTCAAGATGATCCATCCCATCATGCCCGGTCGAAGCTCGCACCACTCCTTCAGATCGACCTCTCCAATAAGTGGGATCGTGACGCGAGGGTTAAGTTCGCGTCCGATGAACCAGTCGTACAGAATGTTTCCCGTGTGTCCACCAGCAGCCAGCTCGCGGTTGTTTTTATTACCTGTCTTGACGCTGAAGCTTCGGACATAGACAAAGGTGGCCAAGCCGTACGAGAGGAGAGTGCTCGCAGTCAGAAGCTGGACGTAGTTATCACTGATGAAGGTCCAGACGGGGAACTCTGCGCCTTGAGCGATGGTTCCGGCGGCAAGCGCAGCGAGAGTCGCCATGTTGGAGTAGAAGGCTTTGATAAGGTTAGCATGACGACCCGTATATGCATATCACATGCAAAAAAAAAAAAAAAAAAAAAAAAAAATTCCTTGCATGACGTACTGTTTAACCTGTATTTGAGGCGTCCACCAGATCGCAGAACAGTGCCATCCACCTCAGCAGCAGGGAGAATCGCGTGCAGAATCAGGTTGAGAAGGTAGTAGGCCGCCAAAGCGCCAGATGCCTTCCAGCTAGCCAATCCCCAGATGCCATCCTCGGGCCAGCCAACCTCGAGCTTCAGCCGGTCAATTGATAGAGTCTTGGGGCTTAGGAACGAGGGGGCGGGACAGCCCGAGATGTCGTTGCAGGCAAAGGTGAAGAGGTAGACGAGAACAGGTAGACCAAAGGAGACGCCAAAAGCACCGAGCCTGTGTATCAGGTTAGAATCCCACGAGCTTTCTTTTCACCGCCCAAAGGTTGCGACTTACGGTCCTCCAAACTCGTAGCCGTGAGGCTGCTCCGCGGCAGCTTTTGTTGCTTTGGCCGCTTTGGCCTTTGTTGCTTTGGCCATTGTGACACGTCGATGGGAAAGCGATTGAAGCTGGTCCAGCACTCCTTTCTCCGGTGACGATACCGTGTCTTTTTAACACAATCTCTCCAAGGCAGCTTAGACACACACAAAGAAGAAGAATGGCACTGCCTCAAGCCATTGGGCGAGCTCAATGATGGCGAAGTTCAAAAGCTGGCCTCGGGAGCATGCGCTTCCGAATCGTGTCATGGCTGATTGGAATTATCCCGACTAAGCTTAGACAGATAGCCCTGTAGCTAGACTGAAACGGACAAATATATTGCCCGATCGGCGAATTTTGGCCAGCGATCTACGTCATCCAGGAACCGACCAACCAGAGGGCGAGACGCACGCGGGATCCCGTGACTTGACGACAACTTGCCTGGCCAGGTATCGTGGCGCTGAGGCTGCGGCCTGCGAGGCTGAGACCGTTTCCATCAACCAACTCCGTTCCTTTGAGGTCCCCCGCCGCGGAATTCCTTGTGTGAAAGCCGCCAGGATTGGGTCGTGAACTTGTCCCCGCGTTACGGCAGCCATCGGCATTTGCGCAAGACATTGTCGCTCGTTTCTCCGTGTCTCACACCAAGTCTCCTCCCGTATTACGCGGCAATTGATGACCGCGCAAGCATCGCAAGCCTCGCAGCCCCTCGAGGCAACCTCTCGCCATTAACTAGTCGGTTTTCGAAATCACTCTGCCCAACATGATTCCTTCAGCATCTCAGTTCGTGATGCTTCTGGCCACGGCTGCTGCTGCAGTCAACGCCGCCGCCGACACTCCCACGGTGACGGCACCTCCGCCGGCGTGTACGGCGACTTCGTCCACCACTGGTGGCTTTTTCGATCTGCGGCCAGATACCGCGGTGGTGCCGCCGGATAATGGAAAGACGCACAAGTCGGGCATTTACAAGGACTACCACGCTCGAGGCTGGGACTATGGCAAGAACTTTACGCTCAACATCTGCGGCGCGGTGGTTGATCCTGTTGGTGACGTCGTCGGGGTGAAGGAGAGCCAGTGGGCCAATATTAGCGCCTACTACACCTCCCACAACAGCGTCTATTCAATTGGGTTTGTTTGAAGCTTTTGCGTGCCATCACTGTCGGTTCTGCGCTAATGGGTGTTGCAGGTCGCTGTCGCTGGACTTGCATAGCCGGGGGAGAAAACTAGTGCTGCAATACACCGGCGGATCACCATGCGGAGAGAGCAAGTCGAGCCCCGATAACGATGACGATTATGATTATGATAAGCGAAATTCGAAGAACTATGACGAAGGCCTTTCATCGCCTGGCCACGCCCACGCAGTCGAGACGATTAATCGCGACGGAAGCATCTCCAAGGTCAGACGGAAGTCAGCTACAATTTCTTTCTTGTGCGATCGGGATCCCGGGCAGACTACTGCGGTTTCATTTGTCGGCGTCGATCCCGATGAGTGCTCCTACTTCTTTGAAGCCCGATCCGTGCACGCCTGTGCCCATGCTGAGCCGCACAAACCCGGCAGCGTGGGGCCCGGCAGCGTGTTCGGGTTGATTCTTGTCATTGCCGTGCTTGTGTACATCCTCGGCGGTGTGTTTTACAATCGCACGGTTGCGCACGCCCGAGGATGGCGGCAGCTACCCAACTACAGTCTGTGGGCCGGTATTGGGAGCTTTTTCAGCGTGCGTCCTTCCCGGCCCAAGGCGGGGCTGCCTTTCCACTAATGTAAGCGTGTAGGATATGTTCATTATCTTGTTGTCATCGTGTGGACGCCTTCTGCCGAGCAGGAGGGGCTACCAGCATCTTGGTTCTAGCCGGAATAACGAAGCGGAAAACCGACTGATAGACCAGCTAGACGAGGAGTGGGACGACTAGAGTTGGCAGCCGCGGGCTCTCTTTTTTTTTTCTTGCTGTTCAGCTTTCATCTGGCATTCTAAGCCGGATTCTTAATCTTCGTAGGGAATTGCTGTTCCCAGTTGGATGTGCATATATACATGTCTCCTTTTCTTCTTCTTCTTCTCTTCTCTTGTTCCGTTTTTTATTTTAAACTGACACTTTTTGACGGCATTCACGGCGTTTTATTTTTATTGGAGCGGGCAGTGTGTGCGGAAGTGCGTTGATCGAATCTTCTGGCTTCAAGCACCTGCTTTCTCCGGAGGAATATGGAAGAATACGCAGGATTACGATTTTGGATACCTGCTTTGCCTTAATGGTACGAGATTGTCACTGGGAATATGAGGGAAATGGGAATTTAGTTTATAGATAGAGCAATCAAGGCAGGCACTTTTTTGTTTTTTCTCATTCGGCTGTTGAAAAATTGCTAGAACATTACGAGGCGAGAACGAAACCAACGTCAATCTTTCTGCTTGATCGACAGTGTGCTCCAAGCCATGTCCAGCCCACAGAAGCTGGAAGTTCCAAATGGGGAAGAATGAAATTGGATCGCCTTGGATTCCGGGAAAGGCGATTCCGAATGTGATGGATCGAATGTACGCCATGGCTGTCGGTTTCTGGAATATGCGGGTTTCCGGTGGTGGCGACGAGTGGAAGCAGCCAAGTTTGTGCAAAGATGAAGAGGCTGAAGGGGATGACGGGACTATGGACGACGAAATGGGGTGATGATGCATCTTTCCTTTAGAGATGTAATCGATGAGATTGAACACAGCATGACTGTTGAAATGGAGTAGTGAAACATCTTTTCCTTTGGTGGTGTGGTTGACGAGTTTGATCACACAATGTTCAATATTCTGTATCCGCAACTGCCATGATTTGAGTTCTTCATTCTATTGTTCATTATTTCCAGATGACTTGTTTCATTGGATGTTACAAGTACTCTGATAAAAATAAAGCCATCTAATATCATCAATCCCGTGCAAACAGATGTTCCCTCCTCACCGCTCCGCATCCGTAGCGCTTCCCGCGGATAATTTCGATCCACGGCTAGATATAGAACCAAATGATGTAGAGTTAGGGACTATATCCCCTTTCTACAGTTCTTGTGCATTCATCCTGTCCAAAGATATTGCATGTTGAATTCGTTGATGGGCATCTACTGTATGCGTGGCGGAGCGGCAGAAACGGTAAGCCCGTCGCATAAGAACGGAGCAGGCGATGCTTTGTACGATTTGACATGATGCATTATGCATAATGGACAAATATTTTGCTTTGCTTTCTGCGGTGTTCTCTACTGTGCTTCGGAGTTCGCCTTGGTGGTTGGGACATGCCGTGCGACCTGCGTGTGGCTCGGTTATCCGGTTTAAGCCCTCTCTGTATAACGCGATTCAGCTGATCGGTGAGGCGAACTGTAGTTTTTGATAGTAGGTAAGAATAGAAAAGATGGCGAAAAGGAAAAAGATCTGGGGTTGTATGATGGAGGGAGACTTTGGCTGCATGGTTGTGGTGGACTGAGCACACAACGAGGGCTGAGATGGGTGCTGGAGATGTAATTTGGGAGTGTAGATATTCAGTAGATGTCACAAAAATAATTGCAATGCATGGCAACGAGAGTGAAGGCGGTGTATAAGGGAGGTCATGATCTTGACCATTTGTTTGTTCGTCCATTTCCATCCACTCCTCATACAAAGAGGTACTTGCAGCATCTCAAGCAGCAAAATGGGATGGATGCAGTCTAGAAGATCATCACCCTTCTATGCATAGCTTCGAATGAGAGAAATTCAGATTAACTGCTGGCATGCTGCTTCTAGACTCAGGGAACCAACATGTCCTGCCTCTCGAATATTCCTTATCCCAATACCACACCCCACTCCTGCGCGTCTCCCCATGCCCTTTATGCAGTCTTCCGACAAAGCCCCAGCTGGTTGCCGCGTGTTCAAACACTTTCGTTTGAACCTTCAGGGTTGAGCTGCATCGGCAGTCCCATTGTTACAACCGGAGAATATGAATGTGGGGAGGCAGCGAGAATAAACAACGGCAGATCCAGACCCCCAGTCTACGGGAAGAAGCGGTGACGGCCGCTAAGCCTGAATCGTTGAACCCAATCTTGGTGATGACAGTTGAGGCTTGACGTTGCCGTTCCAGGAAGCGGCTTGTGCAGGGATTGAGCCCTTTGGTGATGCATTGCCTGCTTCTTTACCATTCTACAGCTCTCTTCTGTGGCTGGCATCTTTTGCCCTCACCCCTTTCCATTCCACTTTTTGTCAGATTGCTCAACCCGTCCTGTCGTGCTACGAGTTGAATATCCTTTGATGTACAATTTCGAGCTCACCTCTTACAACCGGTGGCGCTGGGGCCGAACATGAAGCCTGACACTTGGAGTGTTCAGGGGTATTGAACAAGATTGGTAGGGGAAACATTCTCCTTTGGGAGAATTGAACAAAGTTTGGCACACTGCTTTTGGATTTGCTTGCAGCTTCTTTAATCAAAGCTCTTATTACATGCATTTTCGGCAACGGGAAGCAATGGCCACTGGATTATGCGCTATCGAGACAATTCCTGGTTGGTGGATGACGGGAAGCTGTGTAAGATGGATAGGGGGCAAGCAGAAGATTGAGGTGGGCTGGTATAATCTCACAACGCGGTGCATCTTACTCTCTTGCTACGGCATATATCCATGGGTAGGCAAGTTTCAAGTTGAAATAATACCATGTGGAAGACCGAAGCTCGATCATACCAAGTGCACCTCAGACGCTTGAAGTTGCCAAGTGACAGCAGCTTGACGAAGTCTATCACTGCTGTTCGAAACCTTCTCTGCCAGCTGTCAGGGCTTGGGCAGGGCACTACTATTTTTTCGCGAATTTCTCCTCGAGATAAACAGAAATATTTCCTCCTCCTTCTCTCTTCTTTGCCAGATCTCAGTTCACAACATTTTGAGATTTCGCCAAGTTTTTCTTTGGCACGAGTTCTTCATCCCCATCGTAGCTGTCTTTAAGTTAGACAGAGGATATTCGCATCATCATTTTCTATTCGTTCTGAAGAACGAAACAAGTATCGACACTCGCCCGCTCAGCTTTTGTCCTCCAGGCATCGCTCCTCATTCGAGCAAGATTTCTTTTTGTGACCCAAAGAGTCACATAATTGTTAAGAGGATCATCAAAAGATCAAAACAGTATGCCTCTGCCCTTTTCCCCTGCCTGCCCCAGCCTCCCTCTCCTCCACCGCTTATCTTCAAGACGGGAATCTACATCATCACCGTGCATGACAGATGCATCTCTGACCATCGTCACAGACCATGGATAACCAGACAGCGGGTAGTAACGGTCAGTTGAGCTGGCTGGTCTTTATGGGACGGGAACAGACGGACTTACTTAAAAAATCAGAAGCAGGTATCCCTGAAGCCGGGAGCGAGGAGTTCCCGGGGGGCCAAAGCGCTTGGCTTGACAACGGTGATGGTACCGCTCCCTTGTACCATCACCGTTTTGATCCAAACTGCGAAGGCTGCAGACAGCAAGCCTATGATAGAGTGCAGCAGGAGATATTGGCGCGGCCCCAACAGTGGGCAAACATTGAAGAGCACACTCAATTTTACCAGCTACCTCAATCAAGTATGAATGAGGACGAGGTTTTTCCTTCGCTGTCCGACTTTGAGGTACACTTTGTCCTTCCATCTACTCTCTGTCTACTTTTGTGTATGATGGATGCCGTACTGACTTTTGATGGCTTCAGGACGTTACTTATTTCAACCAGCCATACTTGGCTCAGTATGGGGGACAGCAGAACGACTATCAGCAGGCGCAGCATCAGCAGCATCAGCAGCACCAGCAGTACCAGCAGCATCAGGAGCAGTATCAGCAGCCGTTCCCGTCGTTGCTCACTTCCGCTGAGGAGTCGCAACCAGCTTTTGGGTTGCACACCTACGTGCCTGATGAGGCTATCGAGCCTCTTCTGTTTCAGCAGATGCCAGGTGCTGAGACCTTTGAGCAGGCTGCTTTTCAGCCAACGTCTTTTGAACCAACTGCCGCTGAGCCAGTAATCTATGGGCCAGCTACTATTGAGCCCACGATGTTTCAACAGCCCACGGGGCTTGAGCATGCGTTTGTGCCTTCGAATGCTGAACCGGCTGAGTTCAACTTTAACACATTGCCGCATGGCGGAATGCAACAACCAATTCTAGGCGAGCCCTGGGGAATGACGCACGACGGCGGTCTCTTTGAGCCGGCTCCTGATGAATACATCAAGCGTGAGGCATCTACCGAGGAAAGCTCTCATATCTCGCAGATGTCTGAGACTACTTCCCAAGTGCAGAACCCCCAAAACCCAGCTCATTATGAGCCAACTGGCCCTGGTCGAGTTCCTGTACGGGCTCCCCGAAGACTTCTCCCATCCAACGGCCATCGTCAGAGACCGGTCCACCGCCAGCCCGAAGTGCGAGCTCGCCGTCTTCCCGTGTTACAGCTGTCCTCTCAAGCAGGCTCGGAAAGAGCTGCTAAAGACCTTTTTCTTGTCCAATCAAGACGCCAGAATATTTCGTATAGAGATATTAAACGCTTGGGAAATTTTACCGAAGCGGAATCAACCTTGCGTGGCAGGTACCGCACCTTGACCAAGGAGAAGAAGGACAGGGTCCGAGACCCTAAGTGGACGGAAATTGATGTGAGTGTATTCAACGCCAGGAGGTTTATTTTGCTGTGTTCTAATACTGTTGATAGATCCACTTACTCAAGGAGGCTGTTCGCGTGATTGGCCATGGATTACACCCTGACCGGGCCAAAATCTCCTGGATGGCAGTATCCAGGTATATAAGCAACCATGGTGGGAGCTATGGCTTCGGATATTCAACCTGCCACCGCCGATGGTCACACCTCGAAGCCACTGGTCAGTTGGACGAAACCGGCTATGATGATAGTTGGGTTGATGATGACGACGATGCCGAGACTCTCGCTAAGGCGGAGGAAGAACTCGAGGAGAGAGCCGAAGAAGATGAAGATGAGGATGAGGATGAGGAAAGCGAAGAGAGTGATGAGGAGGACGAAGGCGCCGACATTGGCGATAAGGACTACGAAGAAAACGAGGACGCAAAAGATGATTGCCAAATGGCTGAGAAGGACCCCAAGCATGAGAGTCAGAGCGAAGAAGAAAGCAACAGCTCCAGCTCCAGCGACGACGACGATGGTGTGCCCATCAAAACTGAGATCAAGGAAGAGTGAAGAGTGAGGGAGGTTTGCGCAAAGGTCACAAAGGCACAAAGACATTGCCTTTTCTTTTCTTTTTCATCTCCATTTTTTCTTTTCTGGTTTGACACTTTGAGATTTTCTTTTTACTAGTTTTTCATTTGTTGCGTTCACCACAATATTCATTACGAGAAACAAGTTCTCGTACAAAGGGAGTTTCAGGGAACAAAGGTCGGGGAATTTGCCTGCTTTTTTATTTTAATACTTTGTCACATATTTCATTCTTCATCTCGCACTTCAGCATTTGTCGCATAGGCTATGCATTTCAGACAACATCTCAGGTTTTGCCATCGAGGCTCTGCACTACATTTCACATCTGCGAAAGACGCACGGGGGGGAACAATATCACGGATACGGACGGACAAACGGATAGGCACACGGAAAAACGGACAGACAGGCGCGCAATCTCATGTTAGAGTACATATCTCATCTCTTCTACTTCTAATACATGGCTCGTGAAATCATTTCGTCTACTCGCCGCTATAGTTTAATCTGCTCATCCTTGACCTCCTCCCGTGGAACACCAATGGTCTTAAGCACAGCAAGCAGTCCGCTCGGGCTCTTCTTCAAGGCGTCCCATTCTGCCTCGCTTTTCACCAGTGCTGTGCCTGCGAGGAGCGTGCCGTTCAGTGCGAGGGATCCGATTGGTGAAGATGTTTCGCTGCTTTTAATCTCCGAGCCTTCGCTTAGTCGTGGGCATATGACTATGGTATCCTTTGTCATGGCCATGTTGTAGCTGATCCTGGCTTCTCCAGTGGTGGGAATCTCGTCAGAGGCTGGACTTGTGGTTCCTGCGTGCTGAGCGACTGCTTGACACGCCTTTTTGTAGAGACGGAGATAGGCGGCATGGAGATTTGCGGGCGAAATTTCCTTGTCGATGGGCTCTGAAAATGCAACAAAAGGCGTCTTTTCGAGTTTTTCAGCTTGTTGGGCGAGCACATCCCATGAGGAGGCGGCGTCTAGGCCATCTTTCATCCGGGATATGGGTAAGAGCTGAATGTGTCTATGAGGCTGGCTTGCTCCCGAATGTTCTCCGCCATTGAAGAAAGCGAAAAGGCCATCGTCCTGCGATTTTCGTTCCACTGAAGATGGTGATGCAGATGCTTCACTCTGCTTCGCCTGCTCATAGGCGTCGATGCAGGCGAGCGTGGCTTGGAGATCGGATTCCTCTAGCACATGAGTCTGTAGCTTGTACTCTTTTGTCGCGAGAATGAAGTGCTCCGGCACCACGGCAAACTTGTTCAAGACGAGGAAATGAGATGGTCCCAAGTCTGTGATGAAGAGCGAGGCGGGAGGATTGGCGAAGGGATCAAACGGCTTGCGCGGCTGGGAGGGATCTGGAGGGGGCCCTTTGGGTTTGTTTGCTAGAGCAGGGGAGAATCGTAGTTGGAACTTGGGCGTTTATTAGCTCTCGATCGATGTTTTTACCTCTTTATTTTCTGAGGGACTATATATGGTGATCACGTACAGGAATGGAATTGATATGGAGGATGGTGACTTGAGTGGGGAAGTAATGAAGCTCGCTTGTAGAGAGCGCTTTGGAAAAGGCCGTCTTGACGAGTTCATGGAGGTTCGATGGGGCTTTTAATCGCGACATTTTGGGGATATGAACGCCTGTAATAGACCGTTGCCTGGCGATGACACTTGTGTTGATATCAAATAGATGATGGTGTAAGTACATAAAGATGCCTCTATTCTATGTAGGAAGATGGAGGACTTTGGAGAAGTGGTCCGTGCGCTGGAGGTTGGACAAATGCCCCTCCATAGCAAATCGAGATTCAAGATGAGTGACGGCTCCGGAAGAAACAACATATTTGGTGCTTTGTTTGTCTCTATTTCATGCTCAAGCAGTTTATCAAAGAGGAGGGTATCATTAATAATTCAATACGACAGTACATATGTATCCTATCTGCCCAACCCGGATTTGTACAGTTGAAGGACGAACATCTATCTATATTCCTGGCAAGCCAATCACTCCTCGCACAGCTGGTACAAATCTAGGCACATAATAGATGGTGTATATACCAATAATGGCGGTCAAAAGTCCAGTAAACTGTGGTGTCGACTGTCAGCTTCCTCTCTCTCTTCACATCTTATACCAAGCGACGTACCTTTTCAAACCACGTGTGAAAGTATATAGCCGTCATCAGCAGCATCCAAAGGCTCAATGACATGATGCCTATGGCCGTCTTCCCTCCGATGTTGAACACGGGCTCTCCTTGGCCCTCTCCAATTGCCGTCTCCGACTCTACACTGGCGCTCTGAACCGTTCCGTCAGAGACAACTATGCACCTCTCCTCGGCGAGCCATCCGCTGAATCTAAGAGCAGGCCAGCCAACTTCCTGCATCAAAAATGCAGTGCCCAGCACCAGGAGGAACACATGGCCCGAGATGTCGTGGCCTCCCTTCCATTTGCCCCCGGCCGCCTTGCATGCCACGGCCGTCAACATCTCCTTAACGGAACCATCTCCCATGGCCACCTCTCGCTGGGCCAGCTCGCATTTGCCGCCGGTCCACCGAAAGCTGCGATCAATAATGGGCGGGCCAAAGAACCACTGCGTGACAAAGAACCACCAGCCCGTCACGGCCACCCACCGCAGCCCCGCGCGGATTCTCCTCATCAAGACGACTGCAGGCGGCGTCTTGCCGGTGGGCTGCATGAGGAGGGAAAAGACGAACGCAAAGGTGATCCATCCCCAGCCTCGCTTGACGAAGAAGACGTTGAAGACGTTGTTCTTGCGGGCAAAGTAGCCGGGCGACTTGCTGGGGTCTTGGTGGTGCGACTGCGACACGTGGTCATACGGAGAGGCTCGGATGTCGGGCGAGACGATGGAGAAGATGGTGCCGAAAACGAGGATCGCGGGGAAGATTCCAAGGGCTATTCGCTCGAGGGGCGTCGGCAGATACGGCGGGTTGTGTCTTGAGACCTGGTTCTTGTCCTGGTCGTGGCTCGTAGAGGCGGTCATTTCGCTAGAGTTGGAATTGTTGGGGCGGCGTTGCGATGCCATTTGACGCTAGATAGAAGGAAGGAAAGAAAAGAGAGTGAAAAGAATTTAGATATTCGCAAAAAGACGAGAATCAAGTGCTGCGATCATGGAGAAAGGCGAAAAGAATGTGGAAGGGCGATGCGAGGCAGCTTGTTGAAGAGTTACCGTGGCTGCAAGGCTGAGACTCGGGCACTGCAATTGTATGACGTCGCCGAGGCACTAGAAAGGTTGGAACATTCTGGGTGGCTGTGGAGATGATCTGGTGGCGATTTCTCCAAAGTACATACTGTACACGTCTTGATGATATCAATATGCTTGTAGGTGGCTTGATTCTGCTCTGGATACTGCATTACTTTGGCTATTGCCGTAGAGATGTCTGTTAACAGAGATGGACATCTATCTACATGTACCTACATTGGTACAAGTACCTTTCAGTGATGAAGACATGTGATACTGATAGCACTATAAACGTTAGTGTTTAGGCATCGGGGAGCAACTCTACAACATGTGGGGAAATTTCAACTGTTCAATGAATGTGAAAGTACCTATATTGAATTTACTTTAATTTTTTCTATCTATTTTGCATTTTCTCAAAGCATTGAATCCAATCTTCACCAACACTGCAGAAAATCCCAACGTTTTCTTGCATTTTACAGGGTAGCCAACCAAGTCCCAAAAAGAAATGGTGGATACATTACTCGGCAGCGCCCCACTATTATAGCCTCGCGGCAGGAAATTCTCTGAATCCAAAAAGTTTAGTCGCTGCATCGCATCTCGAGACTTTTGTCCTGCATCTCGACATTTCAGGCCGTGGGATTCCTGCACATCCCCAATGCAAAGATGGCGGCCGGTGACGAGGCTCCTGTCGCGAGTGGCGCTCCCTCCACTGAGCGCAACGATGCCAAACCTCAGGCTTCCGGCGATAACCAGAACTCTGACAACAAGCGAGGCAACAAGGGAAAGAAAGGCGATAGAGGCCGCGGAGAATGGAGGTGCGTTTGTACTGCTTTTCTTTGAATAATCAATTGGTGGGTTGGCCGCATTTACCAACGGCGCTGATCAGACTGTAGCCGCACCAAGGTAGACAAGCGGAAGCGCAATGACGAGTATCGCGAGTACAAGCGCCGCAAGATCAGCGACATTGACAACCCCAAGGCGAATCCCTTCTCCAAGGAGGAGATTGAGGCCGAGAGCCGTCGACCGAAGCGCAAAGTTGCCGTCATGATTGGCTATGCCGGCACGGGCTACAAGGGCATGCAACTCAATGGCGACGAGGAGACGATTGAGCGTGACCTCTTCCAGGCCTTTATCAAGGCTGGCGCCATCTCAAAGGCCAACGCAGACGATCCTCGAAAGTCGAGTCTGGCTCGTTGCGCCCGCACAGACAAGGGCGTGCATGCTGCAGGCAACGTCATCAGTCTGAAGCTGATTATCGAAGAGGATGACATTGTCGACAAGATCAACGAGGCTCTTCCGGCTCAGATCCGAGTCTGGGGCATCCAGAGAACCAACAACAGCTACAACTGCTACCAGTACTGCGACTCGCGGTGGTATGAGTATCTCATGCCCAGCTACTGTCTTCTCCCCCCACACCCGCAGAGCTTTCTGGGCAAGAAGCTGGTTGAGATCAACAAGGAGTACGGTGCCGAAGAGGAAACGAGCGCAAGACTGGCCGATGTCAAGAATTTCTGGGAGGAAGTGGATGAGAAGGAGATTAAGCCCATCTTGGCCCGACTAGATCCAGAGACGAGAGCCGCCGTTTTGGAGAGTCTGCACTCGGAGCAAGCCGCAGCAGAAGCCGAGACAGACGAGACCAACAAGGCCGACAACGAAGAAGCCGCAGAGCCTGCTGCTGCTCAACAAGAGACAGCCAAGGAAGATGGGGACTATGTCATGGTCGACAAGGATCAGCCATCCGCAGAAAACGCCGAGCCAGCTGCAGCCAGCGAAGATGCGGCCGCCCAGAAGCCTACAGTTGTTCTCGAGACGGTTCAGCCCAAGCGCCGCGAGCTGGGACCCGTGGACTTTGCCCTGCGCGACATCAAGGCGGCGTACATTGGCGCTAAGCGTGCGTATCGTGTGTCGCCCGAACGCATCCAGAGACTGCAGGAGGCCCTCAACAAGTACGAGGGAACCAACAACTTCCACAACTACACGGTCCAAAAGTCGCATGGCGACCCGTCATCGAAGCGACACATCCGATCGTTTGTCGTGAACCCGAAGCCCATTATTATCGGCGACACTGAGTGGCTCTCGCTCAAGGTCCACGGACAGAGCTTCATGATGCACCAGATCCGCAAGATGGTTGGCCTGGTGACTCTGATGGTGCGGTGCGGAACCTCGCTGGACCGCATCACGGAGAGCTATGGCCCCAAGAAGATGGCCATCCCTAAGATGCCTGGCTTGGGCCTGTTGCTGGAACGACCCGTGTTTGAAAACTACAACAAGAGGGCAAAGGAGACGCTTGGGCGAGAGGACATTGACTTTGACAAGTACAATGAGAAGCTCGAGGCGTTTAAGCAGGAGCAGATTTACTCGCGCATCTTTGGCGTTGAGGAAAAGGAGAATTCGTGAGTCTTTTTTTTTACTTGCTTTCTTTCACATCATCAAAGAAGACATATCTGACATTTTCCCGACTAGATTCCACAGCTTCTTCACCCAGATTGACCAGTTTAGATCAAACCACTTCCTGTGGCTGACTGCCGGAGGCATGAACGTAGCGACTATTGACAAGTCGGGCGGAAAGGACGTTGATAAGCAGCTGGGTGATGAAGACGAGGAGGATCCCGAGGGCGGAGAGGGTTAAAACAGTGTAGTTATAGATTTTAGACTTCTTTTGCCTATGATCCTCATGTCCTTTGAAGGCACTTTGGCGTTAATCAATGGGATATCCTTTCAACTTTTTTGTGCTTCAGAGTCAAAACTGTAGTCGATTAAGGTTGGGTGGTATCTGTCTACACCTCTATGAACATTGAACCCAACTCCTAAATGTATTCCCAACGCCGAGTAAACACAGCATGCAAGTCCTCTCTACAAATCACCAAAGCGCCACCATCATCGTCCAGCACCAGCTGATGCAGCCGCAGCAGCAGCCGCCGCTGCCGCCGCCGCGGCGATGGTGCTCTCCATCTCCTCCCTGACAAGCGGCTGCCATGTCCCGCCATGGCTCTCCGCCAGGCTCTTCATCTTGGAAGCCTCCATCTGATTGAGCAGTTCCGAAACGCGGTTGACATCCTGATCGAGTTGCTCCTCCTTCTCCTTCCGATCGCTGTCCTCGGTGCCGAGAGGGCCAAAGATCCAGAGCTCCTTGATTTTGCGGGATAGAGTGAGGAATTCCTTGATGGAGGTGTACTGTTTTTGTTTGAGAAGGGGAGTGAGTATTTTTTTTTTTTGTGGCTATGTGATGAGAATTTGTTATGAGAGGAGGGGAGAAGGGAAGGGAAGGGAAGGGTAGGCGTACTAGTCCGTCGAATTCCATTTTGATGGAGATGCCGGTGACGGCCATGGCTTCGGGGTTTGCGTTGTTGCGGTCTTGTTCTGCTTGGACGGTGGCGAGCATCATGAGGGTGCGGTAGCGGGTGAGGATGTCGGCGACGAGGCGGTTGTGGTTGTCTGTGATGTAGGATGAGTGAGATGAGAATGTGAGGACATGTATATGGATGTTTTGAGTTTTGAGCAGTATAGTGAAAGTGCGTATACAGCTAGCTGGGCATCATGATGAATTTACAGGATAGACACATGATGCCATATAATCATGGCCAAGGAGTGATGAGGCATCAGGAGCATCGATGAGAGGTGATGCAAAATGGTGGGCTTACCCATCAGATTGGACGAGGCTGGCTGTGAGCGCTCCATCTTGACTGAGGTTGTTCAGTACAAGGACCCGTGAGAGCAAGGCTGATGATGAGTAATATGATAACGGAGGAACAAAGAATCAATGCAGCTCCGGTTCCGTCCTAGGCTCTCGATGCCTGTCGTCTTGTTCTTGTTTGAAACCGCAGTCTCTAGTCCAAATTGTTTGTCGAGAATGAAAGAGAGGCTAGCGAAGGCTGAGGCTAGAAGAGGGTGGTGGGGCTCGCGGTCTGGCGGCTAAGCACTGAGTTATAGCGTCTTTGGGGCTGCTGGGAGGGGGGATCCATCGCCAAAGTTCAAGGTTTGCTGGCTGCAGGATCACGACTAGGATCAATGGAAGGCTTAGTCCATGGACATGTCTGTTAATATAGTAAGCATTGGAATTAATTAGACTGATGGACAAGACTTGATGAATCATAATTCTTGATGAAATAAATAAATAAACCCATCATGGAGTTTATACGATACTGTACACTCAGCTGCACTGCTTGTTGGATGCAATTCGCAACAACCACGAGCGCTTAGCAGCCCAGTCACACACAACTTGGTCGACAACATCCATTTCAACTGACATGGAGCCTTACCGCAAGTCCCGTAGCTGCATGTGCCAGCACCCCCCATCAGCCCATCACTGGATCTAGCAGTTCCAGCTTACAGTAGCGGCCAAATGCCCTGAAGCAGTTTGACAGTGCCGTCTCTGCCTTGTGCCTCATGGATGCCGATCCATATCCCACTCACGGCCAATCTCCCCCCCTGCAGAAACTGTAGCGCTCCTTGGCGCGTTTTTGGTGGGCTCTGCTCTCTGCCCGCAAGTTTTTCTTCTTCTTCTTCTTTCTCCTCTTGGCTTTTTGTTTCTCGAGTGTTTTGCTGCTGCCAAAAAAAAAAAGAAAGGAAATGTGGCGGTGTCGCATCGTCCTGAGAGACTACTGTACGGCTTAGAGTCCACGATGCTGGGCTCATTCATGCATCTTCAACTATTAGCCGCCTAGGAGTGGAACCATCTGAAGAGATGGACAGCTTGAACCCTCGGAAACATTGAGGACAAGACATTGCACATAATCACATTCAAGTCAAAGCCTGAGTGAGATCCAACACCCAAAAACCCAAAACACGACAAAACCACCAACCCACAGCACCAGAATCCTCCGCAACTCCCTGCAGCAACTCGTCCTCCATTACCAACCAGGCCCCCCCGGCCACAGAATACTACTACTTGCATGTATACAAGTATGTACACACAGATTGGCATACTGTACTCCACCTCCTCTCCGCGCCCCATTGGCCCATCCACATAGCTGAACGCCTATGCCGTCGCTTGTCAGGCCTATTTTCGCGGCATGGAGGCCGATCCTTCGCCTGGGATTATAAGAGCCCCAGCCGGGCTTTTGTGAGTGGCTGGCCCGGCTACTTTCTTGTATGCACGCTGATGTCGTCCCAGGAGAACAGGGAAATTTGTCTTTTGCCAAGTGACAAATTGTACGGGGGGGAGAATCCGTAGTGTCTCGTGTGTTGTCTGTAAGGTTGATAGCGTGATGGGCTTGGAGGGGGGCCCTGGGATTCGGGACCATGTGTGTCTGGCGTTTCATCTGCAAGAGCTCAGCTCATTTTTCTTTTTCTTCTCTTCTTCTTCCTTTCCTTTCCTCCTCTTTAGCTGCTCTTGCTTTCCTTTTTCGTCGTGTGTCATGTTTCCGTGTAGTTGATCGAGTTTTGCGTTTGGCTGCTTCATCCAGCGAGACTCCCCCCCCCCTCTACGTTAATACCAGCATAAGCTATAGTGCGCGTTTCGAAGCGCTGAATTGCTTCTGCTTCTGCTTCTGCTTCTTTCATTGTTACTCTCTCTAAGGCGCTTCATACTCCCTCAATGGCTGCCATAGACTCAACAGCCACTCAGGCTCCGACCAAGCCGGCCGTCCCCGTCGTCACCTCGTTTCCCTTCAACCCCCTAACAACAACCTTTACCCGTCCGGCGGATTGCAACGGCATCTTTGCGTCTAACTTCCTCTCTGGCATTGACTTCTCAACCTCCTGCCTCCCGAAAGGCTTCCACACCGACGAGACGTCGTACTTCTCGCCCGGTCTGGTCTGTCCCACGGGATACTACTCCGCCTGCCACGACAACATTGGCGCGAAGAGCATTACGACAGTAACATGCTGCCCGACGTTTGGCACCGATCTTTCGCTTTCCTGTGTTACAGCCAGCACGCTGCATAGTGTCTGGTCAACGCTGTTTTGTACATGGATTGCAGGCGATGTCACTTCACTCCCCATGACGGTGAGCAACAATGGCATCACGAGCACGGTGACCAAATCATTCTCTGGCCGTGAGGGTTTGAACGCCTTTGGCATTCGAATGGTCTACCAAAAGACAGACACCGAGACGACAACCATGGCAACAACAGCGAGGAAAACACCAACAACGGGGACAAGATCTAGCGGGCCAGCAAAGTCCACTGGCCCGGATTCCAGTGACTCATCATCTGGCTTGTCGTCAGGAGCAAAGGCCGCCATAGGAGCCGGCGTTGCCGTGCCGATCGTCGTCGTTGCTTTGGCTCTCGGTCTCTTTTTCTGGTGGTGGAGGAGACGGAAGCAGTATAACAGGGTGCAAGTGAGCCAGTCGGCGTCGACACCACCTACAGAACTCCACGGCCGAGAGAGGTCGACGCCCAGTGAATTGGCAAGCGAGGGTGGAATGATAAACAAGCCTCTTTACGTCGCCGAGGTGCCTGCACACGAACCTCCTGCGACCGAACTGCCGGCGCCATTGCGGTAGCGACGCATCATTGGATCGTGTACATAGGATGCTGTCTGATTGGAGATATTGTATGATTCGGGGGCGTTTTTAAAATATTACCCACGACATGATGGATTGGTGTTATTTCTTCTTTTAACGAGATGCCTATTTAGCGGGAGGTTTGGTGTTGGAAAGAGGATGTTTGTGAGAGGCTGGCTGTTTGCTGCATTTTTTCGGAACCAGCGTGAAGTTTTGGGGGAGAAGCGAAAGTAATCTCGGTGTGAGCACTGTAGCGATGTACAATGATTGTATTTGATTCATAGGACATGCTTATAGATATCCCTCTATTTATCGTTCAAAGAGCTCTGTTTTAGAGAAGAAGATGTGAGTCACTAGTGGCCATTGTGAGTCTTTTATATCGCAACACAAACACACACACACACCAACTCTACCTCCCTATAAAACAGTTCATCCATGGATAGCTTAATATAGCATGGAATACGTCATTTAGTTCCCTGCCATGAATTGTTTGCGGAATCATAATGCATTAATGTTTCTTACTGACAACGATCGGCGCCGCCAAGATCCTAGACCAGGTATAACAATGTGATAATTTCTATTTAAAAGTCTCTGTTTAGTCTTGACCAGAGAAAGATCATCTCTTCTTTGACCCCGAGATACGCCGTCCCATGAGCCAACCAAACAAGAGCAAATGTTTCCCGAAATCGCTCACTCAACGTCACAAGGAGCCGCTGATCCCTTGGCGGCTCTCCCTTGAGACTAAAAGGATTGAATAGACACAAAGCAAACTCAACTTGCGGAAGACATAAAAATCCCGAATGTAGTTTTGGTTTGCTAGTCAATAGCGGGTCCCTTTTGACTTTCCCTAGTATCGTCAAAGCTTTCGATTAAGCGCCTTACTTTAGCGATATTGACTATGCTTCCATCCATTTACAGTTTCAGGATCATCAGTTGCGGGCTATGCACTTTGATAGATGATATTACTAATGTTCATCCTGTGTTCAAAGCTGAGTCAGGTGCGTTTAGGATACAAAGGACGGGAACTGGTTTCTGTCTCATAACTCAAAGAAGGGACATGGCCGAATGGACGTTGTGACCGTGATCGAGTCCGTGATCTTTTAGCCTTGTTTTGTAATTATGCACGTGTTCGGCATCATTGCAGCTCTTTGCTAAGATAAATACAATATAAACCAGAAGCGGATCTCCCAAATTTCATTTTCTCGTCGCCACCATCCCAGCACGTAAATACAACACCACACAAACCAAATATTCACACACACACAAAAGCTCTTGCTCTCACAAACTGTCGTCATGAAGTGGTACATCGGCGTGATTGCCCTCTACGGAGCTACCGCGGTTGCTTTCCCCGGCGGCGGCGTGATGAGAGGCCCATTGGACGTTCAAGAAGAAGCCTGCACGAACAACCAGGAAGAAGGAGGCGGTTGTAATCATACACGCGGCATATGCTCATCCGACAAGTGCTGCTGCCAGTGCATCAGATATGACGGTTTCCCTTGTGTGGGATGCGTAGGAGTGAGTGACTTCAAAGGAGCAGGCAATGTGTATGTATGTAGTTTTGACTAACAATGATGGGTTGTAGTTCATAGTGTGTCCCCTTGATTGGGAGACGGGTTGGCCGACCGACGAAGATTGAGACATTATGGTATTGAGAAACATATCATGGTATATCCTGGATGGCTAGTTGTTCTGCATTATATACTTGGGAGGGCATCAATCTATGATGTATGCTCAATGTTTCTCGTAAAGACTAGATTTTATATATTTGCTGTTGGATAGGTAAATAGGTATTAATATATAAACAATCGACTCTCTTTTACATGCTTCCAATCTCTATCGTGTATAGTTTTTCGCAACTTACTGGTCGTCGTTCACCAACACATATCGGTACTTTGCCTTTCCATGATCCATATCAACAATAGCACGGTTAGCCTCGCTCATCGGCCACTGCTCAACCCACGGCTTAATCCCCTTGTCAGCAGCAAACTGCAGCATCTCTCGAATCTCATGCGGCGATCCCATGAAGCTTCCCGTCAGCGAACGACGTCCCGAGCAAATCGTGCCGGCGCCAATCTTGAACTGTCCGTCGTCCGGCAAGCCGAGCTGGCAGAAGACGCCGTCGCGCTTGAGCAGGCCAATGTACTCGGTCAAGGGCATGTTGGAGCTCGAGATCGGGCAGATGATGAGGTTGAGCGTCCGGGCGTGGTTCTTCGCCCAGTTTTCCTCCTCGGCCGTGGCGATGTATTCGTCTGCTCCTAGAGCCAGAGCGTCTTCCCGCTTGTTACTCCGGCGAGACACGGCCACCACTTTCTCGGCGCCCATGGCTTTGGCGAACAGAATGCCGAAATGGCCCAGGCCGCCGACTCCGAGCACGCCAACGGACATGCCCTTAAGACGCTGGTCAAGAGGGCCCTCGCCACGGTTTCCAAAGTGCGCAAGCGGCGAGAAGACCGTTACGCCCGCACACATCATGGGCGCAGCATGCTCGCTCGCCAGGTTGTCGGGAATCTTGAAGGCGAACTTGCCGGGGCATCGATGATACCGGGCATAGCCGCCCATGCTCTTCCCGCCGGCAACTGTGAGATACTTGCTGCCGTACGTCCCCACACTCCGCGGGCAGTAAACCTCATTGCCGGATGCGCAGGCTTCGCAGTCGGAGTGATCCTCGACGGTCTGCGGCGGCTTGCGGCACTGGCACGAGTCGTTCTGCGCGCCGACGCCGACTCGATCGCCGACTTTGATGCCCGTCTGGGCGGCGGCCTCCTTGCCGACTCTCACCGCCGTGCCGACAATCTCATGGCCGACGACGATGGGATAGTTGGTCGGACCCTATAAGTGAAAAGAATTCACGTCTCAGCCTCAGTTTGGGGATTCAATTGCACTGTAAGCTGCTTACCCAGCCGGATCGGAGCTTATGCAGATCTGTGCCGCAGATGCCGCAGTGTGAGATTTTAATGTCGATGTCTGTCTCTTCCCAAGGCTTGACGTCGTACTCCTGCCAGACCATCTTGCCCTCGGCGGAGCTCTTGTCCAGCGCAACCCATCCCTCGAACTTGGTCTCGTTGGAAGCCATGATTGTGATGTTGTTTTCAAATCGCAATTGAAAGAAGTGTTTTGTTATGTCTTCATTTTTTTCAGCTCGAAAACAGCTCCGGTTGAGCCCTCCTTATATCTCTTTTCAAGAGACCCTCTCATTACATCATTGTCTCTAAAGAGTAATTATTAAACCGCCAAACGGAACAGCTCGGGCGTATAGCTCCCACAATAGTGCTTGCGTTCTGGCCAATTGAGAGAGAAGCACGTTGCCGATTCCCGAGCCTTCGACTGCCGTCAGGCTATACTATCGGCGTTAGACCCGATAGTCTTTCGGACCTTAGTTGCGTGTTTTCTGGGGCCCAAAAGAGAGTTTTCCTGCTGCTTTGGCGTGGGCAAGACGCCTCTGACAGAATTTACCTCGGCTTATGTGAACAAGTACAGATTAGGATCCGATTGGCCCTTTGCGCCTATTTCAGAGATGGTGTTGGGACTTAAACTCCGAACGCCGGGTCGGTTTTGCTTGAGTCAGCGGGATTAATAATGAGTTTATGCCTCAAAGAGACGAACAATATCAGGACACGAGCGGCAAAACAAAACAAAGGGCTCATATCTCCACTGTTTTTTCTATTGCTGTTACTTTTTTTTATAGCAGAGGAAGTATTAATATTACGTATATAAAGAGCCATGCATGTCTTTTGATATAGTATCTTGCATTGGAGGACAAACATCGCCTTGTCTCACGGACGGCTCACAGACGAAGCTCTCCAGACCTCTCCACGGAAATCTCTATCCATAGATGCATGCTTGCAGTGCCCTTAACATCGAATTTTTCATTGAATCAGCATAGTCGGATTTAACAATACTAAATCCATTGAAGTCAACGATAGTCCATCGACATACGATGATTACAAAGATTCGTCCTGACTGAGGGCACCAAACCTTGGAGTACGAGCATAAACTGTACTGCAAAACGGGAAAATTTCACGGCAAATCAGATTCTGCTTATTAAAAGCTGCATTCTAATAATTGAGTTGCACGTTTCCTGGTCTTTGAATCTACGAAGCACGTCTCATTGGCGGAGAAACAGAGGGGCTGGCGGAAAGTTCCGAGACAGACTTACAAATTGCTTTCCATTTCAGTACTGTGTATTGGTCCGCGGATATTTCCACATGGGTTTTCATATGTAATCCTTCCCTTTTCAGCGGAGAGTTCCGTCGCTTTATTTGCCTTAAATGGGGGTTTAAATAGATAAAGGAGATGACGTTGATGATTATAAACGCAGCTTCGTACACCATATTCCCGAGGAAACTGCCGCTTAGTCGGAGCATTGACATGACCTTTGTGAAATGAGAAGTTGGCAACTTGCAAATGGTTGTAAGATAAAACTCAAAGAGCTCTTGACATAAGTGCAGCCCCCCAAAAAAAAGTCTTCACTAACGTTCTCGGCTCTAGATCCAAGGCAAATGTATTGACAATCAGGCAGGTAGCTAGCCGAAAAGAGGCTACCAGGCCATACTACATTCTATGACTTGAACAAAAACTATAGAAAGGAGGTATTTGTTCTATTTTCCCTGGTGATCACTAAAAGCAGTCGTCACTATATGCACAGTTGATACTCCTGTTGGATAGCGATTATCGCCATTTTCGCCTACATTCCTCGTCTTCTCTTCAGCGTCAAGTTTGCAAAACGCTCTACGTTCGACTTTTGCTAACCATCTTGAGCAAAGACATTGGTGTAGCCATTATACGAATCGATGGCCACCGCTCAAATCCGTAAGTAAGAATCAGAAGGCAGCCTTGCCTGCATATACATCTCACAGATCCGTCGGGACAGAGAGAGTGAACCCAGGCCATCATTCGATAACAGCCAAATCTCTGGCCACTCAGGCTTGATTCATACCAACAAATCCAGAGCTGAAGTCAATAAACAATATTATACCGCTTAGTTGGGCCATGTACTCGACCCATGTACTATGAGATGAGCACCAGACTTACAGTCAGATGGATATACACATGTAAGAAAAAAGGGGGAAGGAAAATAGGTTGCTAGTTGTGAGATGCGTGGTGTAATCATACATGAGACACGGCAAGTATTATTAGCTGGTTGGGTTAGGATATGATCCGAGCCAAGCTGGGAACCAAGGGAGTGTCCGGTATTTACTGTAGGCGTATTTCGCATTTTTTTCGCATTAGGATAACTGACTACAATTAACAGTTGTCATGTAAACGCAACAGGCAAAACAATTCACCATGCCAAGCCTATACCATAGCCACCCTAGTTGATAGTGACAGAAGAAATTAATTTGTCTATTGACAAACCAGGACAATGGGCTACAGTCCGTTGCGATCTATTTGCAACTCAATCTGCCTGCTCTGTTCTATTTACTCAACAGCCTTGCCAGCCCTGAACCAAGTCCTAGAATGAAAATAAAGTCCAATACTGGTAGGGAACATGGCTGCCGTCTTACATGCAGAGATAGCGCACGACCGTTAAACTGACACGGCTAGAGTTTTTCTCAAAATAGTTGCCAAGAAAGCAGCTGAAATACTGCACGAGAAAGGGGACTATTCTCCTTGCCTCTTGCTATAGAGAGCCGGCTTGTGGTGGTCAGCGCATGTGCCTGAGCCGAATGATTGTGTGATTTCGAAAAGAAACCCCTCTTCCGACTATTAAGAATTGATGGGCTCCATTCAAAGTGAAAGCAAAGCATTACTCAACGTGAGCTGTACCGCTTTGATGTCGCCACACTTCAAATGTTATCAAGTTGATGAGTAATTGGAGCTCATGGCAACGGCTGACATGTAAACCTCTCGAGTCAACTCAATCTCACAATGACAGGCAATTTGACATCCATATCCCCAGTTCTCCAGTTCTCCAGTCGAGCTGCGCTGAGTCATGCCTGTCTGCATCCACCTCCCAGCTATAGCTTATGTATTTTTAGAACAACTCAGTTCCCAAGTGGGACGGCGAGTTCTGCCAATGCCCCCAATTTTGGCCCAGTTCCATCTCCTGCAGCTAAAAAACAGGAAAATGCGCTTCGCCACGATGCTAACTTGGGATCAGCACTGTCACAAAATGAGACATCTTCTAACAAACGGGCCGTGGCGGAGGCGGGTGGTTACAGTGGCAAGAGTGGGCAAGCCGCGGCACTGCTTCTCTTTTCCGTTTCCGTCGACAGACAACAACTCTGATCAGACAACCAGACATGGTGGTGTGCTGATGCTCCTGGTCAGCCAGCCACTGAACCCCCGAAAGGGATGGACAGCATGGCTGGTTGATTGAGGCTCTGAGGATCGAGTCTTACGATTCGATGCGGAGCAAATCGCGATCAAATAAGCACCAGTGGAATACGGAGCAACAAGATTTTCTGGCCCCCTTACTTGATACGCGTCCCATGCATGCAAATCCCAGACGGTGCTGGTGCGTGCATGCGCGCCCTATGCGTGCCCGGACTGCTGCAAGGTCGTATGTGTATGTATGGAGAACTCGTAGCTGGTCGCGAAAGAGCTTGCGACATGCGGTGTTGCATTTGCGCAGTTTAATTAGGTAGTGTAAACAAAGCCAAGTGGCCCGTATGGAGCCGGGATCATGGCTTGGCCCACGGCTGGTGCTTGCTTAATTGCACTTGGCATTCGGCCTTCAAAGCTTGTCTCGTGAACGGATACCCCAATACGATTGTCATAAAATCTCTTTCTTTTCCGGGGCCAGGAAATTGATGACTGGGACATTTCCCAGATTACTACTCGTTCTGACGCGGCCTCTCCTGGCCCACCGGTCCCCTGGCACGGAGAACCAGTAGCAGCAGCCTAGCACTGTAGGATTATAATTCATTTGGACAAACAGGCACACCGTCTTCTGAAATGTGTGCCGAGAATAGCGATTAACCGTAGTAGACGCTGACGCTAAGCACTTGACTTGTTGACGTGCAAGCACGGGAGAGGCCGACTGAGACAAGGAAGCTGGCAAAGCGGCTGCAAGTGCCGGTCAAGGACGACAAAAGCCTGATCACGGCTCGCCCTAACAAGAAGCTAAAATGGGGGAAAGGGGCCGTTCGGGAGGCATTGCGGCTGATGGAACGGCTCCGTTGGTTGAGCCTGACGGTGACCTCGTATTGGCCGTGGCCGGGACGGCTAAAGAAATTGCAACAATGGACTGCCTCAAAAGAACATCCACTGCGGCTTGGCAGGCTGTGCCAAGGAATATTGACAGATGTTGGCCGCTGCGGCCGTCTCGTCTCAGTTGGGTGCGCAATCGGTTGCATCTCAGACCTCGGTGGTGTTGATCGACTTTGATGGTGCGTTTGTTTGCACGCAGGCCCAACCACAGCGTCCAAGGCACCACCATTTGCTGTCGAAACTCATGTCTGTTTCGGGACCCCTTGCCCGCTGTGGGTGGCGCTGCATGGCTTGCATGGCATGGGAGGGTCGTCGATATGATGAGACTGAGCCTGCCCAGTCATGCACCGGCTGCATGTCAGCGACTTCACATGCTTCCCCTGCCGCGTATCTGCCCAATGAATTGCACAGAGGCAGTACCTCTCGGCTCGTGCGTACGAGTACCTGCTAGGCAAAGATGCACATGTAAGCAACCTCCTTGAAGCCACCTGTTTCAGACGGCGGGTCTGAATGGAACCCACAGCTTGGGCCGGCGAATTGGATGGCCAGTAAGCAGCGCTATGGAGACGCCGGCTTGCATGTGTTTGCAGAAGAAGAAACAGGGGCAGGGGTGGAGCAGCAAGGAGGAACAAAGAGGCTCAAAGAGGGAAGAAAGCACGGGAACGGAATGGACGATGGAAGAGGGATGAAGAGAAGATGGAGCATGAAGGGGTAAGTGAGGAGAGGAATTTGAAGCCTGAGGAAGGAAAAGAAGAGAAGAAAAAAATTCCACAGGTTCAAGTATATGAACTTGGAAGTGAAACTACGGCTTACCTAACTAAAAATAAAAACAGAGTTTGCCGACTAAGCAACGCCAACCGGCGTCTAAAGCAGCCAAGACGTCTGTCTGAAGCTTCAACTGGCAGCACCAGCAGCGCTAAAGGCCTCGCTAACTTTAGGGGACAAACGCCTCTGAGCCTGCGCCCTACGGCCTGCCCAGGTGCCTGAATCGATCCCCGCGCCTCGTGGAGTTCCTGGAGCTGCACCTAGAAGCGGAGCTAGAACAAACCGGAGCAAGACCCATGCTTTGATGCCTGCCGACGTGTTGATATTTTCAGCATCGACCGCCGAGCTTTTCTTTTCTTGCCTCCTCTCCTTTCTTTTAATATATCTTACTTTCCTTGCCTTGTTTTCCCCCCTCCCTTTTTCTCTCGCTTCTTTTTTTCCATTCTTTAATTCCTTGCCTCTTGCTGGGTGTGTTGCAGCGGTGTGACTTCTTTTTCTACCTGCTGCTTGCCTCAGTCACTGCCGGCTTGCTTGTTGCGGTTTTTTCGACTTCTTTCACTCATTCCTCACTTTCGTCTAGACAGCAGCTCCACATCAATTGCACCGATAAAATAGACTCCAAAAGCACCTGAAGCGTATCATCACTGAGACTTGCCCCCATCGAAAAAGAAAAAAAGAAAAAAGAAACACCTTCTGCTTGTGTCGTCCGGATCAGCCGAAATCATGTCGGACGGTGACGCCTATGTCCCCACGGAGGTGACTGTCGTGGATCAACAACAACCAGCCATGAAGAATGAGAAGCCTCACGGCACCAGCTTGGAGATTCCCCTTGAGGAGCAGCAGACCAATGTTCCGGGCTCAAGGATGGCGGCGGCGGTCCCCCTCAGCCGCCGGCACACGCTGAATCTCGAGGACTACTTCGCTGGCCCCCGTAACATGGACAAGCACTCCAAGTGGCCTCTGTTTATGCAGATGCACGGCAGCATCTTGCCCAAGATGATTGTGCCCCTGATCTGGATGTCCGCATGGAGTGCTTGCATCACCTGCATCTACGAAATAGCAAAGAAGAACATCGCCGTCAACTCCATCCTCTTGACGGTTCTCGGTTTCGTCGTCTCCACCGGTCTCAGCTTCCGTGGTTCCACAGCATACGAGCGTTACGCTGAAGGTCGACGTTTCTTCGCCTCCCTGGTTACTTCATCGCAGGCCCTTGGACGAATCTTCTGGATCCACGCCAAGACAATCCCTAATGTGGACGTCCGCAAGCAGATTCTCTACAAGATCAGCGCCATGAACCTGGTTGTTGCTTATGCTATTGCCCTCAAGCACAGCTTGCGCTTTGAGCCCTACACCGCATACCAGGATATCGACCACCTGGTCGGCCATCTCGACACGTTTGCCAAGTCTGCCACCACCACCATGCCTGTCAATGGCGGCGTTGGAAAGAAGAACTTTTTCAAGTCCATTGGAGACTACCTCGGCCTCTCGTTCGCTGCTAGCAACCCTCGAAAGCAGCTCAAGAAGGCAGAGAAGCCCCTGGGAAACCTGCCACTCGAAATCCTCAACCACCTTGCTGTTACCATTGACGACATGATTAGCCGAGGCCAGCTCCCTGTCCCTATGATGCAAACTCTTGCTTACAACAACCTTGCCGCCCTCAATGACGCATACACCGGCTGCCAGCGTGTCTTGAACACGCCTCTCCCCATCGCTTACGGAATTCTCTTCCAGCAGATCACATGGCTCTACGTCGTCTTACTCCCCTTCCAGATGGTCGCCGTGCTCCACTGGATCACCATTCCCGCCACCACCGTTGCGTCTTACATCATCCTCGGCCTCCTCTTCATTGGCCAAGAGATTGAGAATCCCTTTGGCCACGACGTCAACGATCTTCCCCTCGACAGCTTCTGCGAGCAGATTGCCCTTGACATGGACATTATCGCTTCGCACGATGCTTACAAGCCCGAGGACTTCTTCTTCAGCTCTGAGAACGTTCCCCTGTGGCCTGTCAGCGCTGCCGCTGCCGACACCTGGCTGGAGAGAAGCGAGTCTAAGCTGAAGGAGGCCATCAGGACCAAGCCCAGCAAGACGTTTGAGTGGAGGCGCTGGAGGGGAGACAAGCTGGGTGACGAGGAGTCTGCCAAGAATGATTAAGAAGAAGGCATATACAGTGATGTTGTGACAACGACGTGTCCGCTTTATGGTGTATGCAGATGAAGACGAAGACGTGGACAAGAATAGGGGTGGCTCAAATTGTTTTTGATCTTGAGGAAGGATGTTTGTGTTTCGCTCCGTTGCGTTGTAACACTCGCCTGACAAGAAAGAACAAAAAGAAAAAAAAAAAAAAAGACTGGCTTTGGGATTTTTATTTTCTATTTCATTTTGATGTTCAGGCATTTACATACAGGTCTTTTAAAAGGAAAATATCACGGTAGCACGGCGTATCACGCACTTTACGTTCAGGCCCGACGGTGGTATTAGAGAGGGAGAACGGGATTTTCTTACTCTCTCGCCGCTTACGGAGGTCATAATCGGTTTTCATATCCATACACACATATATATATACACAATTTTTCTTCTCTTGTCAATTATTATAATCATGTGCTACCAAGATGTTTATGTTTGTGATGTCGTGAGACTGAGTGGAGGAATATGTTTGTTAAATGTTTTACGCCGTTGGACTAGCTTTGTAATTGACGAGTTCACACTGGATTTACTGCGACAATGGACTGTGTTTGTAGTCTCATTCATTGATTTCGATATTGGCTTCTATATACATGTAATGAAATGGACAAAAAGAAAGACTCTTGATTCTTTCTATGCAAATGCAAATGCAATGTGCGTCTTTTAGAGCACCCGTGTTCCCTCGGCGTATATGTTCTCTTCACTTATACTCTCTCAAACCCATTTTTATATCAAACAAAAAAAAAAAAAAAAAAAACTCTCTTCGCCATTTTTCTCTACTCTTCCTCCTCCTCTTCCCGAACAAGCTTGTGAGACTGCTTATCCTCTGGAAGCCATCTAACGAAGATTGACAGCGACATGGCAATGGGAATAAGTACGGCCCACACAAGATGTCCCCAGAGAATCTGGTTGTGCACGCCAATGGCGTATATGACCGTCGTAACTCCTGGGACAAAGGACCGGATGGCACTAGCGGCGGTCATTGCCAGGGCGTTGAGGGTGCCCATGACGTGAGGGTTGGGCGACACGTCGTTGAGGGCGAGCTGGATCGCCGTGAAGGCCATGGACACGCCGGGTCCGACGAAGGCGACGATGGGGGCGACGACCCAGAATGCTGCGGTGGAGGATTCGGTGTCTGCTCGGAGGAGGAAATTCATGATGACATAGCCGAAGAAGAAGAAGGGGTATGCCGCAACACAGGCGGCCATGGAGCCCTTGGTGCCGATGCGGCGCTGTAGGAAGGGGAATACAATGACGAGCCAGAGGGCCTGGCTGGCGCCCTGGATGGCCATCCAGAGGGAAATGCGGAAGGACGAGAAATCGACACCGCCGAGGTTGATGGGCGTGTAGAGCAGTACGGGAAGGACGGCGGTGAAGGCAAAGGCGAGGAACATGGTGTGAGTGTAGACCCAGATGACGACGGCGACACCAGGAGACTTGAGGAGCTCCCAAGTGGACAGCCGGTGTGGTCGAGCTGCTGGGCCGGCCGCGGCTGAGGAAGCACCCTCGGGCTCAAGAGTCTCTTCAAGATAGAGTATGCATAGGACGACGCTGATGACGTTGAAAAAGGTGAGTATCACGCCAGGCAGGAGATAGGGATACTCTTCAAGCAAGCGAATTCCCCCAAAGAGGCCGGGAAACTGATCCACGGGGTCCGCCAGCGCACCGCCAATAAGCGGCCCAATGAAGATGCCAATATTGTTTGCAAACGCAAACCAGCTAAACGCCACGGCCTGCGTCTCCGAAGTCGTGTGGTCCGAAAGCATTGTTCGAATCACCAAGCCCGAGCCACTGAAGAGTCCCGCAACGCATCGAAACACAATCATCTGCCAGATGGTCGTGGAAACGGTGAAGAAGAAGGTCCCCACCGTCATGCCAATGAGCGTCCACAGCAGCACGGGCTTCCTGCCAATGGTATCCGCGAGATGGCCCCAAAAGTACAGCACCACCATCTGGGTGGCCGAAAAGAGCGACTCAATCAGGCCGCTGTAGAAGCCCACGTCTGACTTGGGGAGGTTGCCGTTCCGGCGGACCATCT
The DNA here is from genome assembly GCF_000170995.1 of Trichoderma virens Gv29-8. Lineage (NCBI taxonomy): Eukaryota > Fungi > Ascomycota > Sordariomycetes > Hypocreales > Hypocreaceae > Trichoderma > Trichoderma virens. The sequence goes on along the minus strand of NW_014013657.1, from coordinate 318,751 downwards.
CCGCGATGAAGGGGAAGATGGCGAAGAAGGCGATTGGCTCCATTGCCTTTGCGAAGCAGAGCAGGAAGACCTGCATCTTGGGCAGGGGCTTGCCCGGCTTGTGGTGAGTGCCATGTTCGGCGTCGTCTGAGGATTTGCCCGTGAAGAGCGGCGTGGTTTCTGAGGGCATGGGCTCGGGGTCTATAACGGTGAGATCTGAGGATGACGATGATATCGGCTCGGGCGGAGGAGGCGCCATTGTGGCGGTTGTGAGAGGCTCTATGAAATTAAATCGAGGTCAAGAGTGAAGAGTGAACAGAAGAGAGAGGTCAAAGAGATGAGAATAAGACTGGGTGTCGATGTGGCAGTGCAAGAGATTGATCTGCTTGATCAACTGCTGCTGGCCATCAAGAGCGGTTTGTTTCAAGACAAAACAAGATGCAAACAGACAAGATGGAAAAGAAATTGGAAACGAAACGGGAGGCAAATAAGCAACCTGGAAGGGAATCCTTCGGAAAATATAGACGAGTCACAAGAGAAGTAGGAGGGCGAGTCAGTTGAGATAAGCACCGGACGTATCATCTAATAACTTTTTTTTTTTTTTTTCCCGTCTAATGACGCAAAGTGTCTCGATCTATGGCTAAGCAACTAAGGTCTACTGCAGTGTCCCGACACCGCTGGATCGCTATATTAGTCAACGCTAGCGACGCTGCTACCCCAAAAGACCCCCGGAAATCCCCCACTAACCGCGAGATTACAGCGCATTGCAGCGGGCCAGCGGGGCAATAGCGCGGCGAATCACCACCGAAGTGCCCCCTTTCGGCCGCTGTGCATGCGCTAGGCGATGATTGTGTGCTTGTGCTCGTCGGTAGCAGAGCCGACAGGACGCAGCCTCAGCCGCTCACCTACTACGGGCGCCTCGTGATGCGCTGCATCTTGCTGAGGCACATCGAGGTCGAGGGTCATGAGAACACGATTTCGACTCCGATACCAGGACCGCTTATCTGCGCGCTGGGGGATTGCTATTCCCGCACCGGGGACGGTGTAGCCCGTATCGACCAGAGCTCCATAATAGCGCTGCTTTTCTTCCGTATTATGCGGGGGGACGAGACACGCTGCCCCTCAACTGCTCCCCCTACCGTCACATTTCTGGCCAAAGTGACAGGCAGCGTTGCGTCCCGGCTTCCGCTTTTCGGGAGGATCGAGGGTGCCTATGCGAGGGTGCCTATGCAAGGGAGCCTGTGCGGGCTTGTAAGAGCGGTATGGCAGGGGTGGTAGGACTGTCTGTCAAGTCTCAAATGTCAGGTTTGTCAAACTTGCTGCTGCATCCTGTCGTGTCATGAGATCGGCAAAAGTTGATGCTCTCCATGGCCAAGCCGCGTAGCCGGCCGATGGCGGACCATTGAAGCCATCTCCTCGACACAAATCGACCCAACGGCCTCGCTGCCTACATGTATCTTGGGCCCTCGGGCAAGCTGCTGCCGGCAATGTTGCACTGACGAAAGAGGCGCACCTCGTCCTCCGCAAACGCCCCGACGACTGAGTGAATCAGGCTCCTGTTGTGGAAGATGACGAAATCGCCCTCCATCCAGTCGTGGGCATACACATAGTTGGGCGCGATACCGGGCCGCTGTAGTCGGTGAACAATCTCGCGCACCTCCTTCAGGTCATCGATAACCTCGCCGTTGCCCAGGTGGAGCTTGCGAATCGCAGACGGGTGCACCTGCAACGCCAGCCGGCCGTCTTGGGGGTTGCGCCAGCACATGGGCAGGATTTGGATCTTGTCTTGTTCAATCTCGGGCAGGTTGTCTAACGGCACTTCTTTACCCTCCGAGATAAGGCCCAGACCATCGGAGCGAGACTTGGCACCGCTCATCCACACATAGGGGTGTGGGGCGTATTCGACCTTTGTCGACATGGCGAACTGTTGATCCTGCGGCGATAAGAGGTCGTACATGGTGTAGCCAGAGACGAACGCCGTCGTCCCCAGAGGAACTGTCAACTCTTCGCCCGTGTCTTCATATCGGATCGTCTGCGTGCGGCCGTGCGGGACCCGGGCTGCGAACAGGGTTGTGGCAACCGGAGGGGCAAGCCCATACAGCGCGGCATCAATGTGCCACCTGTAGAACCGGGTAAAGTCCAGATCGTCCTCATCTGGTATTACTGTGGCGTGGAAGGTCTTGTGGTGGGGGTGTCTCAGCTGGATATTCTGCAGCCCTTCGTACTCCTCGACGAAGCCATTTCCAATCACTTGGACCTGTGGCTGGTGTGGGATCGTCTTGAGATCTGGGTGCAGGATGGATCGTTTTGCGTCGAGCGTCTTGCCGTGGCCGTAGGAGGCCCCTGCCTTGGGATCGAATCGTTGAGTGATTTCATATTGGGCCTTGGAAGTCGCATCATACTGTGCTCTGAAGACGAGGACTTGATACTTGTACAGAGCTTCTTTGATGATGTCGAAGACGGTGTCTAAGGGGGGTTTGATACTATTAGCCCATGGGCATGAATGCGGCCGACGCGAAACGAGAGGGGGGCACAAGGGTCACAGTTGAACAATAACCAAAGCTCCTTACCCGATATCTTGTCAATATTGACGCCGTGAACAATGGCGCCGAACCGAACTCCCGATCCAGGCCGATGCGCAATTGGCTGTATCGAGGCCCGGGACGCAACCGTGGCGTATGATGCCAACTGGCGGCCGACTCCACCAATCCTTCGCAGAGACATTGCTGTGCCGCTATTGTTCTCGTGTCTCACCAAGATCCAAGCTTGACGTAAGTGTGAAGATGACGAAGGAACGGGGGGTTTCGATGTCTCTTATGTTTGATCGTTGGTTAGCTAAGAGACGGCCGAAGCTCGACTGTCAGCGGGGGTGGGTCGATTAAATACGAATAAGCTCTCGCCGAGACCTCCTATCTCTGTCACTTTCGCAGATGCTCCTGGTCCGTAATAGCCATGCTTAATCGAACACTGACCCGGGCGCAATCAATTGTTGGATATTGGCGGATGTCGCCGGATCGCGCGCCTTTTGCGTCGAGGGAATCGAACCAAATTCGCAGGGGATCCACCCACTGATAAGACATGGACGAACCTCCATTGATAGCGCCGATGAAGGAGATCAAGTGGACGATATTCGTAGCCTGACTGTACTTGTTCTGCTTACATCACATTCAAAGACATTTGAGTTATTAGCACATGTTGAATGTAATACTGTAAGCTGATATCGGATTGTGGCCATCGGTAAAGGGCGATGTCGGAATGAAGTCATCTTTGCGTGGCCAACATTGCCGTTCGGCTGGATTTCGGATCACCGAAGATGATTCTCCGTATGCACCGCAGAGGCACCTAGATAATCAGTATTCAATACCATCAATAATACCACTGTGCCGAATTAAACACTTACTTATTAGCACTTCAGTAGGAAACCTTAAAATCACTTGAAGGTCTGCTTGTTGATTCTTCGTCTCTGTTGCCAACTAATGTCTCGGAGACTTCACGTCGGCTGCGTCCGAATGTCTCTGGTTATTACTAAAGCAAAGTGTTGGGACCTGGTCTTCGATGATTGGTTAAGTTGTTACAAGGCTGGACCATATTCTCCCTGCATATCTGAGATTTTAATTGAGACACTTCTCTTAAGCCGCGTCCCGCGTTGTTCGTGCCGTGAATCCATGCCGAGATGATGCCACATACTACAGAGAAAGAATAGGCACTGACCACCAAAAGTCCAGCTCCTGTGCAATGCTAGCCTTGCTTCTCCCGCCATATTGATTGCTGCATCGTCCCCTGCCTGCAGCTGGTGGTAGCCAATCCAATTCCTCGCCGAGGTTGGGCTGCAAGGCGAACAGTGCGACTCTCAACATCAGCAGCCCCGCCCATGCATCTTGTATTAGATGATTGCGTCCAAGAGCTGACCAATCTCAGATGCTCCATTTACCCGTTGAGCTTCTATATACCAGAGTCTAGTAATAGTGGGAGACACTGTGCCAAATGCAGCTGCCGCATAATGATTACGAATTTGAGCTTTGTCTTGGGGAAAAGTGTCGGTAAAAAGATCCAACAGGACTGTCCCATGCAAATTTGACGATGCTTGAATACTACCATGCGCGTCCGGAGAGCGACCAGGGATCTGGCCTTACCGAGAGGGTGGGATCAAGCTGGATGATCTAAGCCCCAAGCATCCAAAATGAAAGCCGTGGAACTTCTTCCTATTAAAGACACAGTCTAAACAACGAATAAATGTCATGCCAGAAGGGGATACTACAGAAAGAGCGAAACCAAAGTTGCCATCTGAGATTAACGAAGCTTTCATAAAAAGGGTAAGAAAACAAAAAGGTCCAAGATGTGGCTAGGAACCAGGATAGCATTCTCCAAATGAAGAAAGAAAGAGGAATAGAGGCTGGCCATCAAGGCTCCCGGAATTGAGACGCAGGAGTCATTTGGCGATGACCTGGCCGGGGACCGGGACAAGGTAGCGAAAGATGCTTTTGCACAACAGGTGCAGCAGCTCAGCCTGCGAAAGGCCCAAGAGCAAGGGCCAGGTGATCCCGATACAGTGGAATCGAAGAGGGTCGCTGCATGGGAGTAAGGTTGATGAAGTCGTATGATTCCGGGTCCCCGACACGGGTAGTAAGCAGAAGACGAGTGCTGACCGCCTAGACGGAGAAGGCGAGAACGTTTGAGAACGACGAAAAAGAGCCGCTTTGTGTTATACAGTAGGAAGGATATAGGAGCTTTAAAGACAATGAGCCAAGGGGAGGCGCGTGAGTTTGGGGGCCAAGAAAGTTGCCAATCTGAAGTTATGATTGCATATCAACGTGAACGCGGATTGCCAAGCGCTGGCTATGATCGGAACCAAGGGCAGCAAAAGGTCCTATTGGCAGAACCACCACTCAGATACTATTCAGGATTCGAGACATCGTTGCAGTGACCGTGATACCAGGTATTCTCAACAAGAAGGTTGTAAACCTACCTAGCATTGAAACAACATACAAGGATACTGAGAGGAAGCTGATTATAATCATCTATGACACGTATCATGATTACAACTCATCTTTTGATCAAGATTAGATTGAATACCCATTTGAGCCTTAAGCCCAGTTCTACACTTCTCAGTACCCACCTGTCGATTATCTGGGTAGCCTGGTCAAGCTGCCGCCTCATTTCCTCCACGCATCTCGGGCCTTTGCCGAAATATGGCGCTGGCTCTGATCTTAGCGCTGACCCTTCCGAGCCGTACGCTCGGATACTGTCATTTTCCGTTACATCCAACTCTTCAACTCGCTGCAGGCGCTGTTTTCTTTTCTTCACGTGATGATTCCAAGAATAGGTGGTTTTATGCAGCTCAGCAGGAGGGGCCAATTGGAGTTATACTCGGGTGCTCGGGCTATTGATGGTGGTGATGAGTTGGTTTCAACTGCGTCAAGCTTCATTTGCCAGCCATACGAGAAGCCAAATCATCATCATGCCTTCTCGAGCTTATCCTAATCAACAGGTTCCACACCGCTACTAAATTTGAGTTTCTCCTTTTCTTCCCGAACCGTCTAGGTACATAGACATGGAGAAGAGGGTAGCCGTACGGTAACGTATACTGTACAGTATTAGCGGGAGATCTAGCAACATGGACGGAGCAGACGTACCCGGCAAGGCATTGACAGCGGCCCAGATTGTGGAGCATTCTAAACATTGAGGATGAAGATCCTGCATATCACTTGTTGACGATTGTTGGGCCCAAGGGTTGCTGAAAGGAGACAAGCAGGGCTACCAGCATAAGCATGAGTAATGGATATACCAAAACAAGTTATAGCTGCCCGATGGCACTATTTCGTCTGGGCTGGTTGCATGGATGAGATCCTTTCGGAGATGCAGCCAGAGAACTCGTATTTGGGCATAGGTGCCAAACTGACACCGCTCAACATCAGCCAAGTGCTGATAGCATGAAATCCTTGATTCGTGATGGAAGAGGGCCGAAATTACATATTTTATGCATATATTATACTCGCCGCACCGAGCATACGTACGAGTAAACGGCGTAGGCGAAACCCTTCTCAAACCAAGCTGAGCTCGCCGTCGTTAGTAAGCGCGAATATGCCTCTATTCCCCGGGAAAGTGACAGGGGACCCCGATCGACGCCTGGAGCTGGGCTGGGCTAGGAATCTACCTAGATATTTGCTTAAGGATAAAAGGTCCGCTAGCAGATGGCATGACAGCTGTGGCTTGTGGCTATTATAGCTTGGCCGCATGCGGCTTTCATGTGCCGCTGAAGACAAGTGCCGCTAGGAGGGCGCGGCTTGTGAAGAGTTGATGCGTACATCTGGATGCATGAGTGCCCATTGGACAAGCCGGCGTGATCAATGACTAGTGTTTCAATGCAAAGATGCATCGCACATGCACCTAGAGAGTAGTCGGTAAAGGCTCAACTCGCCTAGATAGGTAGTGTGTGATGCCCAGCTGCCTTGGAGCCTGTTATCTGTTGGCTGTAAGCGGTGGCTTCAAGTAGGTTGTTTGGGAACTTGCACGAGGTCTGGTGCAAAACCTAGTGGCCGCGATGCGCTACGGCAGGTAGCTGTTGGAGCGGTGTGCGTGTTAGGCGGCGTGCATGTTCTATTGCCTGTGTACGAGTACTCTGCATATGTTGATGAATCAAGGGATCGCATGCAGTGGTTTCACTGTGATGGAGAAGCAGTTTCTGATAGGTATCTTGCAAGTCAATCAACAGATACTTATCGATAGTACCTAAGCATTGCCCAACCCAGCATTGTCGTGTGATGCCGGGGGAAGGTACGGAAAGGAATATTTCGACTTCCAGAAAAAAAAAGGACGACATCAAACCAAAAACAACTGTCCCACGCATTGAGCGTGTCTCAAATCTGTCTCTCCATTCAACCCATGACTCAAGCCACCAGCATCCATCACCGCCGCGTCCAGCCAAAGCCCCAAGCATCACCGCATCAGCTCCAGCTTCGTCTGTACTGTGTCGTTTCGTGCCGTGCCGGGATCACCAACAGATGTACTATCTATCCAGTAGCTCGATGCTGTGACGACTCGTCCAAAGCCTCGACCGAAGACGCAAGGGTTCCACCACCCATCCGGCTGGTCTTCCCTGCGCCGTCAGATGCACCAGGTTTATATTATTAGCCAGGGCCAGCGGCATCACTCCGAAGCTTGAGCGCGACACACTAGCGGGGGCTCCGCCGCAGCCCTGGGATTGGATCGGGCGCAAAGTCAGCCGTCGAAAGGGGACCGATAATAGCTGGGTAGCGATGCTCTAGATTCGTCTTCTTGAGAAACCAACTCAACTCCGTTTATCCTCGAGGGAGCCGCTCCCTCCACCATGCCACTTTCCCACGGCCCCTCTTGCGGGACACGAGAGAGAAGGATGACATACTAGCCGCCCCAGAGACCATTCCGAGCTACAGCAAATGGGCTCGTCCTCACAACAGCGCAGTGGCGCGACTGCGGCTCAAAATGAGATCACGCCAGTGGCATCCATAGGTGAGTTGGATTGTTTATTGCGATTCCGTTTTACTTCTTGGTTCCCTCTCTCTCCCGCGGCAACAATTTTCGATTATGCGACGTCACGCTGGAATCATGATCACTGACTGGAAACCCCGCCACAGCCTGCCTGGTCTGCAGATCAAGAAAGGTACGCAGCAGAGCCCACTGAGGCCCGTGGCTAGCAGGGAGGAGCAATCTCAGACGCTTCGAGTTGCCTTGGCCTCCCATTTTGCCGTTCAGCACATTTCTCACCAGGATTTTCCGGTTTAGGTCAAATGCGACAAAACTATGCCAGAGTGTCGGAATTGTCTTCGCCTGGGTGTCGGATGTCCTGGGTTTAGCCCGCAGAGCGAGTTCATCTCACGCAAGGAGATACAAAAGTCGGCAGACGACATCTTCAAGGCTGCCGGCGTTGAAAAGAGACGGGTGGGGTCATGCGAAGAATGTCGGACATCCAAGCATCGCTGCACCAAGACCCGGCCGTCGTGTCGCCGATGTATCCTGCGCCATCTGCCATGTGTCTATCCATCAAAGCCGGATAAGCAACAAGAGCGCGAACCCTCAACTCAACCCTCCAGCTCCGTGGCAAGCTCTACAGCTGCTGCCGCGGGCCTCACTTCGACTGTCTCAGCTCAGCCCTTGGAAGCTGGTCAGTGGGCAAATCCCGCACTGTTGCACGCATTTGGTGTGAATATCGAGAGGTAAATGAGGATACCCAATGAGCTCAGCTTCAGAGCTCAACTGGCCGTCGCCATGACCTCATCCCACTAACATACTTTGAAGCTTATGCACAGATACTCTACCAAAGGATCACGGTCTTCGACTTCGTCTAGTTGATGCTTTCTTCAGCCGATCTCACCACCTTCGATGTCTAACTTTCGTCCATCAGCCCTCCTTCATGCAGTCGCTCGAGTCAGCCAGCGTAGCTCAGGATTACGGAGAGCCGCTGCTCTATGCTATGTGCGCTCTTGGCGCTAGGTAGGCGATCCCCCTTTGAGTCGCAAAATAGGGGAAAATATGAGATGAAGAAGTCTAACTGGCTATCCGATCTCAGACACATCTACTTTGATGCGACGTTAACCCTGAATGGTCCCGATCGCGACTCGCTTCCAAATGTAGTCCCTGGGCAAGCATGGGCTGAGAGAGCGAGAAAGGCGATACTTGGAGAGATGCATGCTCCCACGGTTCAAAATCTCATGGTGAGTTTTACTTGAGCACCTGTTGGTCGTGTATTCCACCTAACCAAATTTGTCTGGCAGACAGTAGCCCTTCTCTGCGAATATGGGCTTCGTGAGGACCAGCATGCTTTGGTCTTCATTTTACTGGCTTTTCTGCATCGCGCCATAAGGCTGTTGAGCTTGGATTCGCCACACCCCCTTCCCAGCAATTCCACAACAGCCCAGATAATGCAGCGAGAAATAGAAAACCGCATCGTTTGGGCCAGCTTCCTCATTGACAGCCTTGCTGCCAATGGTGTCGAGAAAAACATGTGTTGGAAAGATCACATACCAAGCATTCCTCTGCCTTGTTCCGACAATTGCTTTAATACATCACAGCTTTCCACAGCGCAGCACTATCTTACGCAAATTGAAGACTCGGGAATGCATACCGCCATTTCGGAGCTGGATTTAGGGGCTCTTTTGATCTTGGTTGTGCGCTTAAGAACAAAAGTAATGCAGTAAGTGACTATTCCCCTTTCTGCCAGCTTTTCCGTGTCTTTTCCGTTCTTCGCTAATATCTCCCCTTTTTTAGAATTATTCGTGTTGCCGACCTTGGCATGCGCATTTGGGAACCGTCATCACAATTCGTCAGAATCATTGATCAACTCATCGCTCTGTATAATAATTTGCCTGAACGATATTATCTGACAGATGCCAATTTATACGTGCTCAAAGAAAAAGGGATGCTTGGGGCTGCCTTTGCTCTACATCTCTTTATACACGCCGTCATCTTCGACCTCACCCGAATCTCACTAGCCGGCTTCAACTTCCCTCTAGCCCCAGCGTTCAAGAACTCGCCGGTTGAATTTCGCGCACACTGCCAGAGCTTATGCCGCTTCCACGCCAGTCAAGTTTCCGATATCATCCGCACAGGAATGAACTTCCACCCGAACGCGTTCGACGACCTTTTTTGCCCCGATGTGACCATTGAATCGACCAAAGTGCAGATTATTTACGCAGCTACTGTAGACCAATCCCCCCAGACTTCGCAGGTCACCAGAGACAATATTATCACCAACCTCAACTTCCTTTTGAGCATTCACAATCGCGGAAAAGAGGCCCCGGCACAGTTTGTAAGTTCCGATAGGCCAATTGATGTATTTGAAATGCGGGTTGTTAACAACTAATCAGATTCGCGGCATTATTCCACTGTGCCATCTCTTTGGCTTTCGAGATATTGCGGAGCGATATCAGGAGACACTTGGGTTCGTTCTTAGCCTCTGATTATTCCCGGTGCGTGCTATTGACTGATACGCAGCCTTAACATACCAATCGATCCGGCAGAAGTCACAGGATCTGCTGATGATCACCACCTTTCAGCATTGGCCTCTTTCCGACGAGGAAGAGTGCAGCTTCAAGAATCCCAATCGTCAGGAGGTGCCAAGACAATGTCTTCAGAAAACGACAATACACCACCATTAATCCACGCAAGTCAAAGCATCATATATGAAGATCCGGTAGATAAAAGCAGCGGCGGCGATTTTACGAATTCGCTGCCAGTTTTGAGACCAGTTTACCCTCCGCTAGAGGTGGCGCCTGAACTTATGAGCCAGAGCTTGTCTCCAAGAAATGCCCTTCAAATCATGCCATCTGCAGGTGTTATGGTACAAAATGGGGCCTTGTTACAACCTTCAGTCGACGACTATATCAAAACAGCGGATGAAATGTCAACATACCTGACATGGGGGATGCCGGAAATACCCAATTGGATGAGCCTGCCAGACCAAATGCCACCTGGGTGAGGGATGGATCTTTGATGCTTCTAGTGGACTTTAATATGACGAAGTGCATGCTCCAAAGATTTGTCATCTTTCCAAGTTAGCTGGCCGTGGGCAAAAGGCTGAAAGGGAGAGAGGTCGTTTAGCGATGAGCCATCTCGAAAACCACAACGTAAGGATACTGTGTGCGACAATATCCAATCCCAGGAGCAAAGCAACTCAGGGGGGTTATTTTGGCCACGTTAGGACTTCACGGATGTCATGGTTGAGATTTATGCCAACGTCATGTGTGCAGAATTCTCCTGCCAATGCCTGCAGCTCAGCAAAATATCACCGTTGGCTCGGTGCCCTTAGAGGAGAACCCACAGCGAGCCGCGGCGTGGAATTGCCGCTTAGGACATAGGTGAAGGATTGTGCTGCAAGCAACAAGAGCTTCGGCCCTGAGGATGCCTCAGCCAAAATGAATCGCGCTGTTTCATGCGCTATGTGTGGACAGATTATATGAGGCAGGTCGATGAAGGGATCGACTTGACTGAGTAAGGGTGGATTCGATAGCCTATATATATATCTTTATACCCTGTCTCGAATACAATATGGCCGGTTCCTTTTGTAGTAACCCAAATTGTCTTCTCGAAGGACATGAAGTAATCCATTATTCCCTCCATAAGCTAATGCTGTAATGTAACTTTAACTGTAACGAGACACGGCTGTCCCTATCTTCTATCTTCACTAGTAGTGGAAAAGAACTCATATTTAACGTTGTCCAAAAGCAACCACAACTCTGTTCCTTGGATTCATCCTCCCAAATCTAACACTCAATATCAGCCCGGTAATGAGCTCATCGTTTTATAGTAAACAAACTAAACGATATCACCGGCGTCTACCATACTGGTTTCCGCTATTATTGAACCAGCACTCTCATTTACTGGTTCCACAAGCCCTAGATCAATTCCCCCAGTGCTTTCGTCAGTTAAAGTATTCTTAGACCGTCGAAACCCGTTCAATATATGAATACACCATCTCACAAATCGACGAAAAACAGACCACAATGTTGGTACAGAAGTAAATGCCGTGACAATAAGCGGAATGAGCTGACCTGATGAAGTGATAGTGGCTGCTGATAGATCGATGTTATTGGCGTCGATGGTATTTTCTGTCCAAATTACACTAGAAACACAAGCAACGAAACCAAAGGCTGCGCACCACTTGGCCATTCGAGAAACTTTGTGTCCAGAAATGATGCGAGGAGGTGTTGTGTAGGGCCAGTTTGGTGTGTCCAATTTGGAGCATATACATCCGACTAAAAACTTTTGAACTGCACATGGAGTGCAGGGGGCGGACTTCGGCTCATCCTCAGGATTCTGTTCGAACTCGTCAAAGAACCCGAGTAGATGCATGAAGTATATCCAAAGAAAATTCATAATCGCGGAGACAATCAGAGGTATCGATAAAATACACATGGCTTTGAGAAAAGCAACCCAGTTTTTGTGATATAGGTCGCTATTGCCATAGAAATTCATTTTAGCTTCGCACCCTTGGCGGTAGCCGACCTGTATAGCAGAAAAATAGAGCCAAAACTGTGTTCCGAGAAGGGTGGATAAAAGAAGAAGTGTCCAAGCTATGGTGATGTAGCCTAGACCTCTCACTGACTGGCTTAATGTTCCCCAAAACTCTTCTTTATCTGCTCCTTTTCTCGGCACGATGAAGAAGAACACCGATAAAAGAAGGGAAGTGGGATCCAAAACCTCTAACCCTAGAATGAAAAACGCTGTTAGGGTACAACTTCTATCAAATTGGATGGCTGTTCAACTCAGTAGCGGTTTTACTTACTTGTGTCTCTCATTACTGGTTTTAGGACGAACATAAAAGAGATCCAGTTGCAGACCCACAAGATGAACTGCAGCATCGCAACAATAATCCAGAATTCGAGAAACAGAAAACCCTTACGGGGGATGTCTTTCAGAAAATTGAATATAACTGCTGTTGCAACTGCATTTAAACCAATACGTAATGCGTGTACATCTTGAGTTGATGCACCTAGAGGTGCAAGGATTAAGGTGAAACATTGAATATAGAGGGAGTAGCGGATGCCTTTGCCATAGATATCACCGTCGCCAACGAGATCGCAGGATTCCGCGTCCCGATAGTGTGTATACGACGCAACAGGAATAGGGAAGAATGTGAGGGATATAGCAATCAGTGTGAAAATGTATCGACCTAATAGTTGATAAATATCAAGTAATTATTAGAGCATAGAATTACTTACTCATTGTGTTTTATGGTTTAACGGAATGATATACTTGAAGTGGAATAGACGTAAAGATCTTGTGATTTAGATTAACGAACCCTCCTATGCGGCTTTGTGGAATTTATATGTCCCATGGTCTAATTGATTGCTGCATCTTGATTTATTTATTTGCAACTATACCTCCTCCTACTTGCTTCACTTTACGAACGAAGTTGGTAGCTGTTTATCTCAAACGTAAATGAGTGGTTCAGAGCAATACGATATTGAAGCTCTGAGGCTGTGATGTGTTGTACAGCATATACGGTCTCTCTCTTTATAGAAGATAGGTAATTATACTCACCTGCTCGCTGAACCAATGCGTATAGACAGCCTGAAATTTGCGAAATAAGCGCGCGTTAATGCAACTTCCCGGGTTCAAATGCATGCCACATTTTTGCGAGCGGGCAGATAAACAAAACCTTTTTTTTGCTTCTTCGGCTGAAACATGAGTAACGGGACAATTATCGTCGTGACACCTCATATATTTACGATTATCGTTGTGGTACTCCAAATATTTCCGATTATCGTCGTGTAACACTAGCTACTTCTAACTCGCAGGCTGTATACACGTCTCTCGCTAACAAAAGCTTGAAGACAACGATTAGATCAATTTTATTCTAAGAACCAACTTAAGCAAGCTTAAAATAGTCAGCGAATCATCACATGACTGGCTGCATACAAACGCGGCCAAGCGCTCCATTGAGGACTGTCTCACCCACCAACAACGTTTATGGAGGCCCGCGCGCCTCGCACTCAAGCATATCGACAAAAGGCGTCGAGAATGGATGCCCTTCTGCCTCATGGATACCGCTCCGCCACCGAATACCGTTTCTGTGAAGAGCAGGGCGACGCTATTGCTCAAGCCGCTGCCTACCATCGTAAAGACTATAGTCTCTCTGTCATTTGGTTTCCCCGCCGTGAACACGTTGGTGTTCGTCAGTCGATAGCGACACCTTTCCGGCGGACTTGCAATGCAGGAGTCGGCTACCTAGATCGGCTACCCCTTGAGCTTTTGCAAGATGCCTTGCTACGTCTGGACATGCATTCTCTGTTCACATTTCGGCAAACAAATCTCAGATCGAGACAAATAGTAGACTCTCTCAATCAGTATCAAATGGTGGCCACTCACGGACTGAACCTGTTTTGCGCCTTATTACGAACTCGACTTGCCAATGACATTCCCCTATTCGACTTTTACTACGCATTATGTACTAAGGCTTGTACTCTATGCGGCGAATTCGGTGGATTCATATCCCTCTTAACTTGGACTCGATGCTGTTTTATGTGCCTTCGTAAGGCTCCAGAAACCCAAATACAACCTCTTGCCAGTGTCCGGAAGCAATTCCGCTTGACTAAGTCTGAAATAAACCAATTGAGAACATTCAAGACGTTGCCTGGGATATATTCGATGGAAGAATCCATATACAAATCCCGGATTATGATCGCTTCTCCTCATCAGGCCAAATTAATTTCCGGGCGGGAACCGCAATCCCCAGCGCAGGCATTGCCAGGGAACTTGGGACGATATCGAAAACTAGCATTCATGGGTTCTTGCGCACTTCCTCATTATGATGGACAAACTGGCAAAGTCGAACATGGGGTATCGTGTGCAGGGTGTCAACTCGCTCTTGAAAAAGACATCATCGGCTCCAGGGGAGACAAATGGGCTTTCGAGGCTCGTGATAAGGTATATTCGCAAGATGGCTTTTTAGAACATTTTCGGTGGTGCGAACAGGCACAGCTCCTGTGGAGATCGAGTAGTGAAGGTCGCAATCGGCCAGCCGAGTTACCGGAGGGTGCCCGGCGAGGAGGCTATTTTAATAGTAGAGAATAGCGGAGATATGAAAACAACTCGCCAAAGTCAAACGGCCATGCTTTCTGCATAGTACCAGGGAGAACGCACCTAAAGGGTGGGCAAAATTCCTAATCTACAATTCGTCATCTCAACACAGCCCCCAAAATCCAAAGGCCAAGCTTTACTCTTCAAGAATCTCGCCATGTTGATCTATGTATATCGCCGATAAAAGAGCTGGAGGGTTTGATTGTTAAATTTGTCGACGACTCAGGATGCGGCGGAGATTTCATGTTCGATGGCTAAGGTTGAAGCTTGGTCTCCAGATATACACGATATATTATGTCACTAACGGGGATGCATTCTGTGTAAATCAATTCATGAAATCAAATACAGCTATCTGTCTATCTATCTAACCAGCTCTCATATAGCTACGGATTACAATTACCAATAATAACACCCATCGTGCCGATTCAATCCCCCGTCCTCACAACTCTCATCTAATTGCTTCCCTTACAAAGAAGAACGGAGGAAGTCGAAGATGGAGGCGTATGCGGCCTTGTGAGAATAGCCAAAGTTGAGGCCATGACCAGCCTCGGGAATGACAGCCGCCTCGAAGGTGGAGGCGTTGGGGAAAAGAATTTCAGAGAAGGCAAGGAGGTTTGGGAAAGCTCCCTGGATGGTGGTTGTGTCCGAGCAGTTACCGCCACAGAAAGGAACGTCTCTCTCTGAACGAACAAGTATTAGTGATACTGTTTCACAGGTTGATAGATGGAATACTTACCTCCTGTGGCAATGAGGAGGTGGCCCCTGAAGGCGTTGACAGTGCTGAGGCCGGCGCCAATAGTAAGAATCTCGCCAGGGGTAGCTGGCTGGCCGTTTGCAAATGCAGACGCGAGCATCTTGGGGTCGAAGTCACCAGGAGCAAAGAACTGGATGTTGACACCAACGCTTGATGGCACTGCAACGTAGCCGGCGGGATATTTGGCCGCAAGTGAAGGAATCTCCTTTACGGGCTTGAAATTGCCGCCGAGGGCAAAGCCGGAGAGGAAGTTTGCGTTCTGGCTGAAGCCGGTTAAGACGGCAGCGTCACTGAAGTCGGGGTTGGCATTGACGAAGTTGTAAGTTATGGCGGAGCCGAAAGAGTGGCCGACGTGGACGAATTTGCTAAATTTGGCGTTGATGCCCTTCACGCAGCCTTTGCGGAGGAGGGTGGAGAGTTCCGTGAGGGCAGCAACCTCAAGGTACTGTTGGATCTCGTTGATGGGGTTGCCTTTGGAGGAAGCGCCAACTCCGAGACGGTCCCATGTGAAGGTCGAGTAGCCCTGCTCGTCAACAGCTTCGGCGACATAGCTGTAGTTGTGGTTGTTGAAGGGATAATCCCAGTAACTACGATCGAAAGCGATGCCATGAGTCAAGACCTGGAGGGCTTTGCCTGGGCCGTGGTCTGGCTGGCAGTAAGTGGCGGCGATATTATAGTGGCCGCTAACAGTTTTATACTGGCAAAGCGCTGTTAGCACAGTTATGGCTTCTCTGAGAGGTGGTGAAATCATACTCCTGTCAGGAGGGCGTCGGTGTAGTTGATGCCTGCGTGAACAAAGCCGAGGAAGAAGCTAGTGACATCAATCTCTGATAACGGTGCTGGAAGATCAAAGACAGCGTTTCGAGCTGAGATGGAGATAGGGATAGTGAGGTCGTGGCATTTTCGTGCCGTAACGACAGCGGCCAAAGCCAGAAGTGCTGCTGATTTGAGCATGATATCAAAAGTGAAGTGAGAGGGTGGCAATTGACTGTGAGAGCGATGTTGATGAATGGGATGCTACATTATTTGTTTTTGGGACTGTAGCTAGACTTATATACAGATATTCTGGTGACGATGGAAGTATTATCAAGTTTCTCCGACATCTCGTATACTCGATTGTCATTCACATCGGCCTCGGCTCTAATTCATCGCCCGACAACTGTGTGAATATTTCTTTACTCTTGGAAATTGTAATTCCATGGTCCACAGTGATGCACTCTTGATCGAAGCTTGTGACTGTTTGGTTAGCTTCCGCCGTTCACCGATCCGTGTACCTGAAGGACATGTGTCGACGTAATGCAGGGGTTAATGACTCGAAAATGGCTCTTTGACGTAGTTTACAATAGAAAAGGCTATACGATTAAGCTCCTTTTTCCCCGACTTTTCTTGGCTGTCCGTAAGAAGAAGCATCTGTCAGCAAGAGTGGGTTTATTGAGGATCTCCTCGAATCCTTCGCTCGTCGGGCGAACAGTATATAGGCTGGATATGTCAAGGATTCAAAGTAAGAATGTCGGCAGTTTTTAGACACTTAATTCATTTTCGGTATGTGTGTGCTTCCTTTCAAGGCGGGCAACAATATTTTCCCATGTTATCCAGTTGTAAGTCCGAGCTCGTCCGGCGCTTTGGCCGGCCGGTGAATCGAGAGTCGGAGGTGTTTACGAGAAAATCCTTGAAAATTTGAGCAATCGAATTCCGAAATGGGTTGCTAGCCCCAGTTTGGCACTCAGTCGCCATCTGGCATTCCAAATAATCGAGGTCCGTACAGCCTCAAAGTCGAAGCCTCCGACTTTCGCGCTAGTTGAACTATTTGGAATATCAAGTAAGCCACTTTTCCAGAAGGAGTTGCTTACACTCATGATTAGTAACACCAGGGAATTCGGACTCGGCTGAGCCGCAATACCGCGGTTGCAACTATTCGTGAGGAGCCCGTTTATTCATTGACCCCCACCAAATGTGGATGAGAGGGTTGTGGTCCTTGGAGGATGTCAGCCGAATGGCTGAAGATGCTCAACGGGGATGCGGACTAGGGGCCTAAGGAGAAATGGAATGATTTGATTGGTTGCGGTGACATTCTGAGAAGGAGAAGAAAACTGGAACGATATATACTATATATCGGCAACACCCTTTTGCCACAGCTTTGTTCTTCTTTTCCTTTGTTCTTCCGTCCCCTCTCAACTGCTTGAGATGATTGAGCAACAAGTGTGCTCAAATTGCAAGAAGAGTTTACAAAGTCCTTGACAGTGTCATCAAACACGGTACGCAGCCCAAATGATCTTTATCAAGTCACTATAGTAAGCCGATATTCCATTGCTGCCAATATTCTAGTATAGTAGCTACTCTTACAAATAGTCGTTTCGATACATTCCATTGTTGCATCAGTTTGAGGCCATTAGAAAAATCCCAACGTGAATAAAATATGCCATGTATCTGTCAAATACCTGTCAGCATCTTGCTGCTATAGATCTGCCGAGTAAGATGCGACAATGTGACTTTCTAAAAGAGTCTGATGCGTCTTACAACAGCTCTTTTATCACCTCTCTCTAAAAAAAATAGGGAAAGGGAGAAAAGAAGAAAATAAAGTGATGCAAGAGGCAGAATTGCATGATGGCCTTAAACAGGGAAAATGTTCTCCCAGTAAGTCAGACCACAGGGAAGGTGGCCACACGGGGAAAAGGGCCATTTCCATACAAATTTATATAGGCTTTTATAAAACTATTAATAACAACTACATTGCTGGATATTATAAATAAATATTTTTAATATAAAAAGCTTATATATATATTATTACAAAAATATTATTATTTTTTATTAATAATCAATATTATAATAAATATATAGGAGTTTATGATTGTTAAGATTTACATAGAAATTACATATAAACACTAACAGATTTACTATATTATTTTTAAATTTATGTAATATATTATATAATTACATAATTAAAATAAATTATATTTTGTTATATAATATTAGTAATTGTATATATTAAATAAAGTTTTTTATATTTATAATTATTTTCTATAATTAATTATGATTTTTTAAAAACTGTGAGTTTTGGTGTAAATGGGTGGCCCTTTACCACGGGTGGCCACCTTCCCTGTGGTCCGACTTACCTTGGGCTTCTATTGACATTCTGTCGGATGAGTGCTGTAATTGTTTGCCCCTGCATAGACGGAAATAAATATGTCAGCAGTGTGCAACGGAAAATCCATGGACATGCGGGTTGGATAGCCGTGTATAGTTCCAATATGGAACTTCTACAGTGAGGGTTTTATCAATATTTGTCAATATATCTGGATGCTTTTTAGCCTCTATTTTCAATGTTATGTGTATGCACCGACACTTGCGCAACGCACTAACGTTGTACAGTCTCTCAAAACAGAAGACGCCTGGAACACAGTCAACTTCTAGCGAAAGCCACAGGAAGACAAAGATTAGTCCCGATCTTCCCGTTACAATGGCGTGCTTTGACGTATTATACCCCAAGCCACAGATTTTACCTGTGCCAGATGTGTTGATTCCGTCTTATTTTAAAGTCATCATCCTGGGGGCTGTCATTGTCAGCAACTAGAGCGCCACGTGTCTGAAGAGCAAAATCACATTTTCAACAGCCATTTTGTAATCATCGTGGGCTACAATTGCATCAGAAAACAAGTAAGCTCACTCATTATAGTTAAGAGTTGAGGGTTATTGGTTGTACATGTCTAGAGTCAACAACTGATTAGTAGTTGCGGATGGAGAACAAGTTGTATTAGTGGGGAGTTTCGGGAGGAGTGAAAGTCATGACAAGTGGATTTGAGTTCTGTTTAGTTAGAAATCTTTAATTTTATTTCGTACTCTGTCCAACTAAGAGACATGATTAGTTTCGACTGGTACAACTCTCTCTTCGGTGGTGCTTTTGTTCTCCGACCCCAGCCAAGTTACCAATGCCTGCAAGTTAATTGTTCTTTTATCAAACGTATGTCCACCTTATGGAGTATTACTCGGTGCTTCAACTTGGATAATTTTGGCCTTCTCACCGCTATGTCTTAACTGGAACATTAAACCATTGAAGCCGCTGATGGTTGACCAGACTCTTCTACTGTAAATCATAATAGCCTAATTACTGCTAGCCTCACATACAGCCATCTGCTCATCAAGATTGTGACAATTTCTCGTTATAATCATTATCTACTTCTGTCTAGGAACAATGGTGCGACCACTTTTGAGTTTAGCTGCGTCTGAATGCCCCGGCAACTTCAATAATAGCTTTAAGCGAAAATCTCTGCCACATCAACTCCTTTAGGAGCAGAAGCAGCGCGAGCAAAGATCTCGGCCACGTCAACACCCTGGGGGGCTGGAGCAGAACGAGCGAAGATTTCAGCAGTATCGACGCCCTTAGGAGTAGGGGCACCACGAGCAAAGATCTCAGCGGTGTCAACGCCCTGGGGGGTGGGGACATCATTGCGGGCGAAGATCTCGGCAGTGTCAACACCTTGGGGTGTTGGAGCACCACGAGCAAAGATCTCAGCAGTATCAACACCTTTGGGTGTGGGAGCGTTACGAGCAAAGATTTCGGCCGTGTCAACGCCCTTGGGAGTTGGGGCGTTGCGAGCGAATATCTCAGCGGTATCAACACCCTGAGGAGTAGGGGCTCCACGAGCAAAGATCTCAGCGGTGTCAACGCCCTGGGGGATAGGAGCCTTCACTACATCGTACGATGTTAGCATAAAATGATTACAGAATTTCCGTTTTTCTTACCTGGAATGGGGTTTGCGATGGCAGAACCAACAAGAGGTGGCGAGAACCGCGGCTGAGACACTGGAGAAATACATCTTCGAGTTAAGGTTAGGAAGTTGACACTGTTTAAACAATGTTTCGTAGAGTTTCGTAGAGTTTCGTAGAGTTTTGTAGAAGCTAAAGGATGAGGTGGGAAGATTGTGATTGTCTCTGAGATGAGATGACGTGATTTTTGCGAGACGAGCTGATACTTATAGTTCTTGAGTTGAAGTGATACTCGCAACCCTTGAGTAGTTGAAACTCGGACATCATAGTCCATGAATCATAAAGTTACAAAAATAAACCTTTTCATCCACCGTAAATCCACTGTAATATTGATTCGTCCCCCCATGTCGTCTTGATATCGCACCGCGACGTTGATATCGGCGGTGAGTCCTAGTTTTGACTGATTTAATGCTGTTTTCATCGTTACCTGGAATGGTGCAATCTCGGAGCTTACTCAGACCGCACGAAAAGAAGTATTGGCAGATGCATGATTCGCTTGTCTATCAAGGATCCGAAGACATATTAACTCGACTACTGTGTCGGATGTAACTCGTCCTATGGTCCGGGCATCCGAAGGGGTCTTAGTGGATAGATCTCCCTTGCATCTAATACAGGTCATGTTACGTACTCCGTTCTGAATTGCAATTAGGCGCCTGTCATACTTCCAGTTGGTCACACGCTTCACTTTATTAGACAAACAAGGCAACAATACCGAGCCACATATTCCAACCTTCTTCTTTGTTCCCTCTTTCTACTGCTCAACTGTTCAACTTTGGTCGCCATATTCTGTGCTTTCACAATGGCTGTTTCCTTTTCTCGACTCTCCATGAGTGACAGCTCGTCAGAGAACGACGAGTCTGACCGACTCATGGAGAAAGGTGGCTCGGTCGAATCACTCTTGCCAACAACAAGAAATAATGTACCAAAGGGCTTCACTTGGGGAAGATTGTACTCCCTTGTACTTCACTTACTATGTGTTGGCTTGATAGTTGCCCTCTGGATGGGCCGTCAAGAAAGGTCGTACGCTGCGGCTCTTCGCGGACGTAGTTGGTGTAAGTTTCTACAATCACAACCTATTTAAAGCCCAAAAGCTTACTATCGGTTAGCTCCTGCCGCAAAATATGTTGAATATGAAGTCAATGAAGATCACCCTATGGGCTATCACGAAGTCAACAAGTATGCCGGGCCTCCAGACGCAGCTCAAGACGCGGCGTGGGACGCCCTGATTAGGCGTACGTATCCGTCTTTCAAGCGAAGCCGATTTCAACTAACAATACCACAGCCGTCTATTTCAACGCAAGTGTCGAAGAACTGAAAACGGCGGGAGAGTCATTTGAAAACATTGCCGAGTTGACTGGTGGCGGCTATCCTGCCAGCCTCGGCGTCTATCACGAACTACACTGTGTGGTAATTTTCTTCTCTTTCCTTCTCAACTTCTCTGAACTAGATAATCTGACATTTGCTACAGCGGCAACTGCGCTTCTGGCTTTACCGCGACTACTACTACCCAAACCTCACCAAGGCAGAAGATGAATACCTCCACACCCATCTCGGTTCGTAACTCCGTGCCCGCACTTTCAGCAAACTTACTAACTCAAGTAAACTCGCAGATCATTGCACAGAAACCCTCCGCCTAGCCATCATGTGTCACGGCGATACAGGGATGTATACGTTCGCTTGGATGGATCCCAAAGCACCCAAGCCGATGACGCAGACAAACTCCAAGTTGGCCTGTGTAAAATGGAGCTCCATCGAAGATTATGCCCGCACTAGAATGATACCGACGCATCCTTCTCTGATTCACCCATCAGGTAGTTCCAATTAATTAATTTGTATGGCTTCACTCAATAGGTTGTGATAATTGCGCACAACGCATTGGCTCGTTCTTTAAAATTTAGAAAGAGAATGGCCCGCAGAGAAAAAATGAATAAAAATAAAGAGTTCAAGGCCAGTAATTTGAAGTATTATGTCATATGGGCTGTATGATACTAAACGTTTTTAATTTTTCTCCCAAGCTACTCGATGGTTCTTTATGACATAAGACTTGTTGCGTCGCAATATGAAACACCTACCATTTCTTCAACTGTGTAATGGTAGGAGTAGCAAGGGGCGGTATAATAAATATTAATCTACTCACAAGCACCGTTTGAATAAACTATATATCTTATATCTCCCTTGACCTGTAACTTGAGATTCATGCATTGTTATTTGGCTATGCCGCAATTCAGGGTAGGTCACAATGAGGGGTTAACTCAACTTACATATTCTACATCATGTCAATGACAATATGTACGTTGACAGGAATAGATCTATAAACTTCAAAGCTTCACTGCTGCTGGTAGACTGAAATTGAGAATGGTATAATAATGAATTAACGTACGCGTTACGGCGACGCCACATAATTGACTAAACAACTACTTGAACAAGTTCATTATCATCTAAGCGAGAAGAATAAAAGAAAGGAAAATGCACCGTCGCACATCCCATTGCAGGGACGCAAACCGCCGTCGTGGATCTGCTGGTACACCACTCGCTATGCAGGCTGTAGTATACAATATCTATCCCGATCCTCGAAAACCCAATCCCACCCGAAACGAAAAGAAAAAAACGCCGAGAGAAAAGGAATCATGCCAGGTTTATGTGATGGACCAGTCTGAGGTGAGGCTCTCCCACCTATCCAGTTTCCAAATCCCGGCGGAGCACGGGGGGATCCTAAGCAGACCTGCTGCGAGTCGATCAACCCAGCATGATCCAAGTCTCTCCGGATGGGTTGTTTGCGTTCTCCACAATCTCCGTCTGGGACGGCACATCATCATCAAGCTCACTATCGGTAAAGCAATCGTAATCAGAGAGGTCAACCATCAACTCTGGGGGTTGAGATGTCTCGACATCAAATGTTGGATTTGACGCGTCCTGGCCGTAGACGACTCTTAGCGAAGGGAAGGCCTCATTTGTCTCTGAGTCGTCAGCAGCTGAACGCCGAGCTGTTGAAGCATTTGACTTGGCGCTACACTCGCCAATGTCGGTATAGGAGAGGACGAGGGCGGCAGGCTTGGCCTTCTTTGACTTGCGGCCCCGCTTCGCAGGACGAATGGTGTACACTGGGTCCTCGTGCTGGATACTGTTGAGGTTGAAGATTTCCTCAGGGCGCTGCTCATCACCGTCGTAGAGCAGGCCCTGGTGGTAAAGCTCAGCGATCTGCGCATCTTCACTGTCGGGGGAAGTGCGAATGTGGACTTTGCCCTTGGCGGTGCTGGCAACACGGAAAGCCTCCTCGCGCTCCAGGCTGGGCCGTCTAACAAGTCGAGAAGCGTCGCCTGGGAGCGGCAACTCGCTGCGAGCGAGATCCCGGCCCTCCTCCTCGTCGTTCCGAGGTGATACGGTGGGAGCGCGGGTCTCACGCTTGGGCTGCTGTTCACGAGCAGTGGCTATGACGGCGCGAATGTCCCTCTCGACATGCGATCGAAGAGGACGAGGAGCCTCGAAGGAGCCTCCATCCTTTCGTCGGGCCGCCCACACACCGGAGAGGCATGGAAAGGTGGGGGTTTCCTGGTAGGAGAACTGATGATAGATGGCATGGTTCTTGGACTCCATCAAGCGCTTCGCCGTAGACCTGATCAGATAATTGGTGCCACGGCGTCGGAGGACGCCGCGCTTGGACTGGACATGGCGGCGCTTGGAAGCGGCGGATGCAAGGGACTTGTGATCAATGATGACATCCATGATGGCTTATATAGGTATGCGACTGCTGCAGTGGACAGATACGAGAGAGAAGCTTGGTAGCGGATCGGATGGCAGTGGAAGATGGTCGAATGCGAAGATGTCACAGAAGACGACGGGTATAGGGCGTAGGAAGAAGTGATGTACTGTTGAAAGGGGTGCCATGTCAGTCGAGATAGGAAAGACTAACACGATTCTAGCCAGGGGATCACTTACCAGGGCGTGTAGGTACTAAGCACGAAGGGGTACCAACGTACGAAGTAGATGAGGCACTAGGTAGGTAGGTAGATGGTAGGTATTACAAACGAGCAAAGGACACGCAGTGAAGCGGTTACAGAAGGCGCACTCAAAGGAATAAGGCGCGCCCAAAGAAGGGATTGGATCGTGTTTGCCTTTATGAAGTAGAAGCTCAAAGAGCCGTGTAGAAGCAGCAAGGAAGACAAAGAGAGGCCCTAGCACGCTACCCCGGCCTAGCAGAACATCTTATACCAGTTGCCCTCTGGCTGCTATCACGTCCTGCTCAACAGGCTGATGGCGTGCTGATTGGCCATGGGAAGAGTCATCTGGCCGTGCTGGACGAGCGCATGACGTGACTCACTCTATTCCAAGGATTGGCCGGGCTGGTGGCGCAGTTGGCCAGCGAGAGACGGCCCTCGGGAAAAGGGGCTGTTGGCTGGAAGCGGAAGAGCGCCATTGCGAGGCTGACGGGAAGGACGGCGCCGGAGTACTTGTACGAGTAGCAGTACTTTGCGTTGTACAGTACAGTTCGGTTATGCTTGTGCTTTGTGCTAGGTGAAAGAAGGTGTGGACGATGATGAAGAGGTGTGTCACCGGTAAGAATACGGGGCAGAATAGGAGGCAGACACCGGAAGAGGAAAGCGGCGTGAGGCCTGCATGCATTGGGGAGTGCGGAGTACAGGGAAGCGAGTGGATACCGCCAGGTACCAGCGTATCTCACACGTCATATCAGCAGGAGGTGCTGAGTACTTGGGACCCCATGACACAAACAAGACGTATCATGTACTGCTACTTGCTATCAATAGCCCGCAAGGTACTGGTTCGGTAGTCGATGCTTCCAGCAGCGTGGGATGGGACAGCCTGGACGGGACATGCAACCCCTTCCTCCCAACGCCAGTATCAATCATGATTACCAGTACAGTGCACGCCTTACAGTCCATGTGGTCTAAGTAAGATGAGATGCACCCTGCTGGAAAGAGTAGCAGAAGAGTAAGCTGCACAGGTGCATAGTAGTTCGGACTCTTATCAGCTTTCCGAGATCATGCAGGAGTTCCGGGTACTTATTACTTTAGGTAATAGGTAGGTCCTTTGTGATGATTTCACCCAGCAAATGAGCACAAAGATTACGGAGCAATACCTACTTAGTATAGAGCCATTGCCGCGGCTCACGCAGGATTGCTTCCCCGGAGCCTAAAATGGCCGGGCTGCGTTGGCCGATGCCGCGCGCCTCACATGGGGGCAAAGAGCCGCTATCAGTGGCTTACTAGGAGGCGACCCTTGGTTATCTGTGGCTTGAACTCGAGTGTCTCACAATGATGGAGGAGTGCCTAGCACCAGTTGCCTGTAGGCCTATAGGGGGGCCTCTCTAGGCTACAGTGGCCCACGAGAGTCATTCACAGCCACGAGACCAACGCTCCAGCGCACTCCCGAGGCTCTGCGCCAGCCCGCGAACTGTGCCATGTGAACAAGGCAAAAGGCAGACTGACATTCAAAACAACTTGATGGTGAAAAGGCAATATTACGGGGTACGTCCGCAATTTGGCTATGGGGAGATGGGGGATGCAATCAAAGGAGTCGAGACCGCTATTTGGTCCTGTGCAGAGGATGGAACGGCTATTAGTGTAGTAGCGAATCATATGAGCACCTCTGCAGTTGTTCTTACGCCATTGCCGACAAAGTACCAGTACTCGTACCATATGGCTTATATTCTATTAGGTACTATTAGGTAGTCTAGTTGATTAACATCCGCGGCAAAATGATTGGTACGTAATAAGATGGATGGGTATCGTTTCAGACGAAATGCGTACGGAGCAGACCGGAGCCGAGGAGATGGTGGCAGCAGGATTGTCGCGTCAGATCCGATATGGGGTGCAGCGCAGATTGCAAGGTAATAGTGCTAGTACTAGTACTTCGTATTCTTGCTCACGGTGATAACAATGAAGCCCGTCCATGCCCAATATAAGTCTCAAGCAATATTTATGCAGTGTGCCATCCATCAATACTGCAGTAGCAACGCGCTGGATGCATGTTTCGGCCCATCAGATGCAATTATCATCACAATCTACAGGCGAGTTTAGCACTAAGGCACATGTAGGTAAATATCATTGATGTTACGTTAGCCGAACCCATCAGGGTACGTAGCATTGCATTCATCCCATCACCGATAAGGCCCAGCCGATAGCGCTGATAACAAACCACCCCAGATTGATGACGGAATCGTGTTTGCATTCAATTCTATAAACAAGATCTCATGATAAGTATATCGCTCCCAATACATTCACAGTACAGTACAATCACAGTGCCTCGTCCAGCTTGACGTCCATCGCCGCCAGGTACGTCTTGACATCCGTCATCGCCATCCCCCGCGCTGAATTCACCGTCTTGTCCTGGCCCCAAGCCACCCCCCTGCCCTGAGCAAACGTATCCCTGTACTTGACCATGGTGTTGTCCGGATCCTCGCGCATCTGCTTGGCCAGCTCGTCCAGGTCCCAGAGCTCGCGCCGGAACTGGACGCCAAAGCGCTCGTCCAATAGATCGCCCACCTGCGCGTACGTGAGAGTGTCGCCCGCCACGTAGACGCACTGGTTCTTGACGCCTTGGGGATCCAGCACCACCTCCGCCGTCGCCCGGCCAATGTCCACGGGCGTTGTCAGCGTGATGCTGTTGTCCCACGAGCCGAGGCCGCGCACTGTCTTGGTGCTGAAGTCGACGATGCCGAATTCCGGCACGAAGAGGAAGCTCATGAAGAGGCCCGTCGACACGATGATCCATTCCGTGGCATCTTGCGCGCGTAGCATCGCTCGCACGCGCAGCTGCTCATCAAACAGATCCTGCGAACTGCCCAGGCCGATTGCGTCGTAGTCCATGCCAAACTGCCAGGGAAACCATCGCACCTTGGCCTCGAGCGCAGCCTGCGACAGCTTGGTCTGCGTTCCAGACGGCAGGCCCATGCCGTTGCAGGACACCACTGTGTCGTATCTGGCGAAGATGGCGGCGAGCTCCGACACCGAAGCCTGCACCACATCAGCCGCCTCGAAGTGGACGTCCAGCGCTCTGATTTGCTGAATCAGCCTCTTCTTATCGGGGGCGGCAGAGTCCAGTGTGGCCTGGCGCATCATGACGGTGATTCTGCTGTGGTTGCGCTTGGGGTGTCTGGAGAGCGCGTCCAGCACGGCGAGGCCAAGCTCGCCAGCACCCAGCACGAGGATGTTGTCAGTCATTGCTATGTTGTGATTGAGCTGTCGGTTGAGAGCCTGGAGATTGGCAAATGTGAGTTGGGGACGAGCATCATGATCGCCGTCCATTGGCCCTTATTTAACTTTGGCACTTGTTGAGCTTCGAATCGTCAACCGGCCTCCCCATAGAAGAATTTTCCCTCTTAGGCCATTACATGGCATGACCTCTGCCAGCCTTGATTCTTTCATTGGCCCGTCCAGCTTAACGCAGTTACTACTTTGTCGCATACATACTGTACTACTAAGCATTGCCGTCCTTGGCAACCGGTCCCTGACAAATGCCCTACCCTGCTTGTACGAAGATACGAAGATACGAAAATATACGAACGGCAAGCTCCATCGAACTTCTCGCAAACCGCATAGCTGCAACCTGCTATTCTTCTACGGGCATTTAGACTAGCTGAGGCGGAGTCTGGCATCGCCTTTGTTCGCGTTCGCGACGGATTTAAGCTACTTTGGCGGGGGAGAGAGGGGTCGAGTCATGTTAGTGAAATGTACGAGGAATCCGACTGCTGGCTAACAGCGTTGGATTCCCGGAGATTATTTTGGCTAGGCACAAAGGTTAAATGTTGACAGCTGCCGAGCTAGTTGCATTTGAAGGTTATGAATATTCTAGAAACTGACATCATCTGTCTTGGATATCTCCTACCGAGTGGCTACTCTTGTTTCTAAAACGCCGAAACAAGGCGGAAGACCTTGCTTGCATCATCTATCTAGTGAGGAGCGGTTATTTTCCTCGTTCGAGGCTGATGCTTTGGAACGTCTCTTACTGCGTTCGTGTTTACATAATGGCGATGCCGAGACACAACTAAACGGTCGTGTTCTTGTTGGCGAATCCCACAACATTGTTGCCAAAGTCAAAGACGACAAACTGAGCCTTCAAAGCAATGTCTCCCAACACGGCAAACGGCGCGCCCTCGGAATCCTGGAGGCCGCCGTAGCAATATGTCCTGTTCATCCTTCCATAGTTCATGTAAGTGCCTGGGATGACGCCTCTGTACTTGCCCAGCCCAAAGACAAAGTCGGGCAGCTTAGCGGTGCAGGGCACCACCATCATGCCGACGTCGTCGTTCATGGTCGAGCCGTTGACCTGCGCATAGTAGGCGTTGACGATGTCGGTGGGCGTCAGGAGCAGCGTGGTGCCAGTGTCGGCGATGGCGTTCCATACACGGGACACGTACTTTGACTCGTCGCTGCCGACGCGGTAGCCGCTGACGGAGATTTCCCATAGGGGGCCCTTGGGGTTGATGGCGGCGTACTGGATGTCGCCCGTGTACTCGGAGGCGTTGATGTAGCCAAAGTTGTAGTTGCCGGGCTTGCCCTTCTTGAGGTTGGCGGTGAAGAGCGGCTTCGCGAGCTGGTCCTTGATGTTGTCCAGATACGTCTTCTGCTTGTCGGGACGGACCGTGTTGCCAGCGCTGCCGGCGGCGCCCAGGAGGCCAGATGCGAAGGTGTCGTCGCTGATGTCGTCGGAGACTCTGATGGCTGATTCTATGGCCTGTTGGTCAAAGAAGGTATTGCCGATCTGCACGCGGTCCTTGTAGACGATGCCGTTGGCGCTGGAGCCGTCGCCGTACCTGATGAGCCATGATAACCCGGTCTGGCGGCGGCTTGTGTTTGAGGCGTTCGGGTCGTAAATGGCCTGGCCTTGAATTTGAGACGGATATGTGTCCGTTGAGAGGACCCAGCTGCATTTGATTGGTGTTAGAGGACGGTATATACACTCTCAACACAATGAAATCAACTTACAGATCTGACGAACCGGTATCAAGGTTCAGGGGCACGGTCTGAGGGGGTGTGCCAATCTTGACAGGCAAAACATATTCTGAATCGGCCCCCGGAGCCGGTGTGGCAACAGCAGTGCCCGTCTGATTGCCTGTTTCCTCAACCAGCTCGTTATTCACGGTTCCTTGAAACGCAAGGAGATGCTGGGGAGGGTAGAGAACTTACCAGCGTCAAGGAGCGAGCTGAACCTGCGGTGGAGATCCGGATTGACCCTTATCGCGTGCTTGATATGCTCTGATACCTGGGGGCTGTACTTTGCTAGAGCCGCAATGTAGCTGGCAGGGACATTGGGCCCTCGGAATCGTTCATTTTGGATCTGAGTAATGGAAAACGTCTTGCCATCCTCAGGGGCCTGGGCTGCTTCGCTCCTTGGCTGGGCCACTGACGCTGAAGCAGAGTTTGCTAAATATGCAAGTGTGAGAGCGGCTGCGTGGAACTTCATGATGGAATTGGTGTAATCCGAAGAATTTACAACAGAAAAAAGCAACTATGTCAAAAGCAAGTATCAACTATCAGCGGCTCTCTGCTCTTTTGAGTCGAGACCAGATGAAGCTGCTGATGCAAAAGGGGGGAGAGCTGGACAATCTCGTCCCTTTCATTTATGATATATATACTATGGCATTCCGGAATGAAACGGCTCTCTGCCTTTGGATTCCAGCTCCATTATGCTGTTTTACAAGCTGCAGCAGCCCGACTTCCGTATATCTACTGATCATTTCCGTGTGTAGAGATTTGGGCCGCCGCGTGATGGCCGGCCAAGTCATGGCAAGGAATGCGAGGCGAGGCATGTGCATGGTAATATTTGCATGCTGAAGAGAGCATGGCGTCCGCATGTCGACGAAATTGCGGGAAGGCGAGGGCATTTTGCGAGACATTCTATTCTCCTTGGTGCCGATCATGGGGATTGACCGAGACATTGAAAAGCAGCAGATATGCGTGGTCGTCCTTGGCCCTCTTCCGTTCACATCTTGGCTGTCTCCGATGGTCACGACTGCATTTCAGTTGCAAAAAGTGCTACCTAGTAATTGGTAAAGCTTAAAGATTGCAGCTTGATGACGGCATTGATTTCAATTCTTTATGCATGGCGTTTGGGCTTGAATGCATATTCTCTGTCTCAGTTGATCACATGGATGAGGCCTCCTTGCCTTTCTTGACACGGCATCCAGCGGCTTTTGAGCTCTGAGTCAACAAGAGCAAATCTGACTCTGTTTGACTTACAAATGGCAATTCAAGCCTTTTTGCCACAGCTTTGTAAAAGGATTGACAAGGATGTGAGACTCACGACGGGGTGTTGGAAATGAGGATTTCACATTCAAGGGGCACTCGCCACAGCAGAGGATGACTGATGATGATTTCTGGTACCTGATGTGGATGTACTCATCTACTGTAATCCGTAGCAGTTGGTGACTCACTGGGGGAAATCCCCGCTATTGGAGTCCTACGTCAGTGTAGGAAGTGACTTGGCGCAAAGTACCTCGCGCCATTGGCACATTTTTAGCAGCGGAAATGCGCCACCACACGGAAACTTCAAAATTTCTAGATAAGATAAAAAATCGACGGGCTGCGGGACGATTTTTTGCAGCATCAAGCCCAAGATTGTGAGCATTTGCGCACGACTGCTGTATTTTTTTCACTTGTTCTTTTACCCGTTTTCCCCTGCAGCAGAGCAGAAAATACACAGAAACACGCAGAAACAAAAAACAAAACACCTGCAAAATGGACGCTGAAGGTGTCGCAGCCTCCCCGGCAGCACCTCACCAGCCACCATACCAATATACGGCCAACCAGGGCTACGAGCAGACGGAACAGGTGCCCCGCGAATTGCTGAGGCAACAGAACGGCGCCCCGCTCGCCGATGACGAGGAAGAAGACGACTATCTCGAGGACATTTTCGACGACGACGACCAGAATGAGCAGGACGAGGAATGGGCTGCCGACGGCGACCTGACCAAGACGTACAACCGCCAGAGGCAGCTGACGGACGGCGCTGCGATTCCGCGCTCCAACCAGCAGAAGCCAAAGGCAAACACCTTTGCCAGCGTCGACGACCAGGTCTCGGCGCTGTCCAAGCATGCCACCAAGATCCGGCTCGACACCGTCAAGCAGGATGACGAGCGCGACAAGGACAAGGCCGACCGCGCCACCAGCGAGCAGGTGCTGGACCAGAGGACGCGCATGATTCTGCTGCAGATGATCAACCGCGGTGCTGTCAGCGAGGTCCACGGCGCCATCAGCACGGGCAAAGAAGCCAACGTCTACGGCGCCGTGTCGTACGACGAGGAAACCGGCGCTGCCACACAGAGGGCCATCAAGGTGTACAAGACGGCCATCTTGGTGTTCAAGGACCGCGAGAGGTACATCACCGGCGAGCACCGCTTCAAGGGCGGCTTCGACAAGGGCAACAACCGCAAGATGGTCAAGCTGTGGGCCGAGAAGGAGTATCGCAACCTGAGGAGGATATACAGCGCCGGCATTCCCTGCCCGGAGCCCCTGGCGCTGAAGCTGCACGTGCTGGTCATGGGCTTCCTGGGCGACAAGAAGGGCTGGGCGTACCCGCGGCTGCGCGATGCCAACCTCAAGGGCGACGACGTGGATCAGCAGTGGCAGAGCCTGTATGTGCAGCTGCTGGGGACGATGCGGCGCATGTACCAGGTGTGCAAGCTGGTGCACGCCGATCTGAGCGAGTACAACATCCTCTACCACGACGGCAAGCTGTACATCATCGATGTGTCGCAGAGCGTGGAGCCGGACCACCCGCGGTCGCTCGAGTTTTTGCGTATGGACATCAAGAACGTGGGCGACTTCTTTAGGCGCAAGGGCGTCGACACATTGCCGGACCGGGCCATCTTCAACTTCATCACCGTACCCGAGGGCCCGGTCGAGGAGCCCGAGTTGGCGGAGGCGATTGCCAAGCTGTACGAGACGAGGCACGCTGCTACCAACGAGGAGGAAGCCGCTGCGGAGGAAGTGGACACGGAGGTTTTCCGGAATCAGTACATCCCGCAGACGCTGGAGCAGGTGTATGACATTGAGAAGGATGTCAAGAAGCTTGGTCTTGGAGAGGGCAATGAGTTGGTGTACAGCAAGTTGCTGGCTGACCAGGTCGTTGCCCCCAAGGCAGAAGGCGAAGGAGAAGATGAGGAGGAAGAGGACTCGGAGGACGAATCTGGCGAGGGAGCTTCTCTCGGCAGCGACGATTCTGATGATGACGAGAGCCGGTTTGAAAAGGGACGGCCGAGAGGGCGCAAGTTTGAGGACAAGGATGAGAAGAAGGTATGTCTTTTGTCTCCCTATATGATCTTGAGTAAGGGAGAGTGATGACTGACTTGTGATTTTTTTTTTCCACACTGCAGCAACATAAATTGGCCGTTAAAGAGGCGAAGCGCGAGAAGCGAAAGGAGAAGATGCCCAAGCATATGAAGAAGAAGCTCGTCTCCAGTACGTCAAGAAAAACAAAAAAATAAACAACTAAAAAAGAAAAAAAAGGTAACTTTCGGAATAAAAAAAAAAGCATTTGACCATTTTTTCTCATTTTACTTTCCTCTTTGTGACATTGATACTTTTTTGCTCTTCATTGAGATGAAGCTACTATGATTGTGACCGCATATGAATGCAAAGATGGACAGGAGACATGTTGGATGATGAGCACTGATTGTCGCGACGAAGGCCAAGAATCGTGGTTTAACATCTGAGGATGCGTAACCCTTTTCTTGGACTTTTTGCTTGCGATCTGAGTTTTGCGCGAGGGTGACCCGCGAGAATCTGGATGATCAAAGAGAGCGCTGACAACTTGTTTCCTGGCCCCCTCGAATTGTGCTATATACATGGTAGGATACAATTTTGCCATTATTAATAAAAGGGAAATATAGTCTATATGCTAATCAAATAACAAACTTCACCACCCCTTCATACATGTGAATAAAAACAAGTAAACCATTGACTTTTTTTTCTGTACACTACGCGTATTCATCATCATCATGGTCCATAATGTTACTCCCAACTTCCCTACGCAAGGATATCCACAAAGAAATAGAATACAACATAGTCACATCCTCTCAATTCAAATTAAAAATAATACTGCTGGTGATTTTGGCCTGGCGGGGGCTGTGCCAGGAAGTCAAAGTTGAAGGCGTCCACGCCAGTGTTCCACGGATCGGGAGGAGATTCTGGGCCAATGGTCAGTTTACTGGTGTACTTAATCTTCCTGTCATACGAGTGAGTGGACTTACCAACCCAAATGGAATCGTACAATTCCATGGGGGCATTGTACTGCATCGGATCGACGATGGGCGGTATGCCTTCCATGGCGAGACTGCTGTTCATTTGTTGTGGGTAGCTCATCCTGGTTCAGCGAGTTAGCATTTTGATATAACCCAAAAAAAATGAAAGGAAGAAAAGAGAAATTTTGCTTGTTTACGTACGCAGTCATGTCTTGCATAGATGAACCGTTTTGCATCTCGGCCATGGCCATTGCTGCGTCTTCGCGGGCATCTGTTACTTGCGGCAATGGGCGGAACGAGGGATTCGATATCATGGCATTATAGCCGCCCTGGCCATTCAGTCCGAGATGCAGAGGAGTCCTGCTTCCACTAGCGACAGCAGACATGTCGCCTTCTCGCTTCAGGCTCGACATATTGACTTGTCCGTGGTCGTAGATGTTTTTGAGGGCTGTAAGTGCCCTCCACAGGGGGCCCGAGAGCTCAATGTCTTTATCAGTCTTGGCGACGTGGGCCTCTGGCGAGCTAACTTCCTTGGCTGCCGTCGCAGAAAGTGCTTCTATCAAATCTCCCTGGAGTTGTCGGACCTCAGGGTCAGACTTGGTATCGGAGCTGAGACCAAGCAGCAGGGCCGATGACAGGCCATGATAAGTGAAAGCCCAGCTTCGCGTGGGAATCACCGAAAGCTGGTGCATGGCAAGGAACATCTTCACCGTCTCGGTCAAGTTGATCCTGCATCTGTCTGATAGAGCTTGCTTTTGCGCCGGGTCAAAGGTGCAGTCCCTTCGAAGCGCTGGTCGACACGCGACGGATATAACAAAGGACGTATGGAGGCGGATGGCAAAGAATTGAAGACGATCCAATGCCGTCTTGCACTTTTCTTTGTCCTGCATATGGGGCGCTGCTCGTTTGCGAAGCTCCTCGACAACCTCGCAATTTTCATAGATCTGCTCGTAGGTAGCGGAGGCCATGACATCGGGATTGAGTCGCCGCGAAATGATTTCGATGAGGTTATACATCATCTCCAAATAGCCATAGTTTCCAATCGTTGAATCCAAATTGTGTGGGATCGGGCAACTCGGGATGTTTGTCATTGAACTCCTATGCGCCAGTAGAATTAGCATTGGTATTCCGCACCTTGAGGATAAGCGACAAAGTCTTACCGATCAAACGACAGGGATGTCAGGGTATCGTGCCAGACACATGACCACCACAGTCTGCGTCGAATCATTTCCTTGGACTTGGCGGCAGGGGGTGAGTTCTCTCGACTGGCGCGGACGGTCGGCCGATGCAACCCCAAGGATTGAGCAAGGCGACAGGTCAGGCCAGTGAGCGCCCACGAGGCTTCCGCCTTCATGTCATTGAGAAGGACAAAGTTTGTCAACAGTAATGCTTGGATCGAGTCAAACGATGGCCTGTACTCAGAATACATTGTTAGAGCTCGGATGGAAGTATGCAACGTGTAAGTCGGCTGTTCTCTCACCTCAACAGAAAGTTGGCCAACCGCAGCAAATGGAAGGATATCTGAATGTATTTTTGCGAGTCCTTTGTGCGGATATGGTATGGGGATTCGTGGTACTGGGAACCGACTGCCAAGACTGCGAAGAGAATGGCCAGCCAAGAAGCCGTCACTGGTTTTGAGGCTCTGCCGGATTTGGACGCATTTCGGGATCGGTCTTCCAGATAGATCATGAGATTGGACTCGAGCTCATCGATGTCGAGAACGAAGCCCCAGAACGGTTGCGGAATCTCCTTGTAAGTGCGGAAAAGCCTGTTCAGTTAGTGTTAGTATGAGATTGCTTCTCATGAGGGCGATCTTCGGCAACACGACATACTTCATAACTTCTCTGTCCGACGGCAGCTCGGTGGCAATATCTCGAGCAAGTCGCTGAAGGTGGGTGGATGACATGAGTGGAAAAGGGGCGGAGGTGTCAAGTCCCAGAATGGATCTCATGTCGCGACGGATGTCGGTGCCGTCTTCTTTGTTGTTCGGCGATTGCTCTCCCAGCAGTGCCGGGATGCTGTTTTGTCCAACATAACGGTCAGGTACTGAGTCAGAGTCGTCCTGGTTTGTGGACAGCCCTATAAAAGATGTTATTCAGAGAATTCAAAACACAAGGCTGAGCGCGTAACTGGATGCCATGAGCTTACCAATTGCTGGCGGCCAGCTATCTTGGCGCTCATCCTTCACATTGTCGTCTCCGTCAGACGGTGATCGAGCCCTCTTGCGGCTGTGGGAAGCGGCGGTGGCATTGTGCTTGCTCGCCGACGATCGATTCGGCTTATAGGAGCACAGCTGAGGGTGTTCTCGCTTGACGCAATTCTCACATGGCTGCTGGTTGTCACACTTGACCTTGCGCTGACGGCATGGCCAGCAGGCGGTCCCTGTGGTGCATTAGTCGCGCGGCAATTTGAGAGAGATCCGGAAGGATGTGATGGCGCAGATTTTGCTCGCGCGACCACTGACTGGGAAGGGGAAGTGTTCTGGGCTGTATGCTCTACTTACCGTAGCGAACCTTGCGGTGCGAGTGGATGATGCGGCTGGCCTCCTCAGGTGTCAGATCATCGACTGGCACCTGTTCGTCCGCGTCATTATCAACCATGATTGGATTTGATGCAACAATCTCAGCACCCGCGGGTTATTTGAAATGCATGCAGTGGACCCGAGCGTCCAATTACTAGCTGATGACTCTGGGCTGCTGCGAAACTCAGTTCATCAACGCCGAACACCGAGCATCTCCACGAGCGCAGATGGTGGAGGATCCGGGAAAGCTGGTGCTGATGGCGGATCAACTGGCGGTCCGGGGGTGGAGATGCTGTTGAGTCTGAGATGACGCGCTCGCCTGGGTGCACGTGACTGCGCATCCTGTGATTTTACACGTGCTGCCTTCTCCAACGGTGGCGGCTCGGCGATTCCCCGCAATCGCGGGAATGGCACAAGTTAGCCTTGGCCTGGCATCCACCACAGCAAGGGCTTATTGCAACACTCACTCAATACGGACCGAGTCGGTGGATAAGCTTTCGCTGCTAGCCGCTAGACAGTGCCATCAATGTCTGGCCCTTCAGGGTCTCAAGGGCATGAGCGGCCTGCCCTTGAGCTGGACCGCATCATCAACAGGCTCAACGATGGCTTTGCGCTGCGGCTTCGCAAGCCAGATATAACGCTCTCTCCTCGCAAAAACCGCGAGCGGCAGCGAAGTGATGAAGAGGCCCGGGCTGACGACATATATGAGAAAATCCGATTGCTGTACTATCGGAAAGACACCCGGCTAGCCACATGTCTGGGGCTCTTTGAGAAACAAGGGCGATCGATCTTGTCCAACAACCCCACCCGGTACTTCTCTGCCGATGTTCGGGCTTCACTCCAAGAGTGTCTCCTGGATATCCTTCGGGGTGGTGATGGCCTGCAATCGAAGCAATGGACCAAGAGAGTGTCTGAAGAGACTGCGGATTACTCTCAGAAGCGACCCAGAGGCCCCTTACCTCACAGATACGACCACCATGGTGCAGTGGATGCTCTCCCAGTCCGCTCAAGTGACTCCTTTAGAGACAGTGGTGTCTCGGTAGCTTCTGGGAGTTGCTCTATAGGAGAAGTTATTCAGCCAATTCCTCACCAGACATACCCTGATCGGTCCTTTGGTTCAAGCCGAGCTTCTTTTCCCTCTGAAGTCTTTTCTTCAAAGAACACTCAAGATACGTCATTCATCAGCCAGACAACTGTTGACTCTGGATACCAAGACAACTCAAATCGCTATCCATACTCACAGCAAACATCAGCTGAATCTTTTTCACATTCGTTTGAATTGAGCCAAAGCCAAAGGGATCCGCAGCAAAATCAGAATTCTCTCCCTCGTACACCGACCAAGTCCGCCGATAAACTAGAGCACCTCGATGATTCAGATTCTAAAAGCCTGGTGGCATCGTCAAGCCGCTCCAGCAGTCCTTCTGTGGGTGAGACAATTGAGGACAAGCTGGATAATATATGGCGTAAGAATACGTAATTGCTAGAGACTTCATGGGTCGTCGCTAACACTGGTGGATAAAATAGCCAAATTACCGATTCCAGCGTTAACACAAGCGCCTTTGGCGGTGATTTGGGAGATTACAAGAGCTGCTCTTTATTGCGATGTTCCTCTGGATCAATTCGACCTATTGTATGAGCCGAACGATGGCTGGCGCGACCAAAGCAATTTGAGAGATACAATCTCAAGCCACGCTCTATTCCATGGCAAGAGCTTGCCCCAGTCCAGCGACTCGGTAGCATGGCAGACAGCACTGGGCGACTTTCAGACCAAGTTTAAGACTGTCACGCTCTCGGCAGAATTGGTTTACAACCAGGCCTCCACTGGGCCACTGTATAGTCTCCGATTGCACCCCTTGAAACTCGAGCTGGGCCATCGACTGGCGCGTCGATTTGGCGCCGATCGCTTCTTGGAAATTACTATTCCGTCGCCGTCGTCAAGAAGAGATGAGGTTCCTAGTATCCTGAAGGAAGATCCAAGGAGTCTTGAAAAGATTGTAAATTGGCTCACAAAATCTCGGCATTATTTCCTTGGGCGGACTTGGAAACCATTCTATGTGCGCAGTGTCAAGGGCAAGAGAATATCTGGGACAACCAGGAGCGCAGCATTGGAGAGAGTCTATTT
Organism: Trichoderma virens Gv29-8; assembly: GCF_000170995.1. Lineage (NCBI taxonomy): Eukaryota > Fungi > Ascomycota > Sordariomycetes > Hypocreales > Hypocreaceae > Trichoderma > Trichoderma virens. The sequence continues at coordinate 280,857 of NW_014013657.1, read as the reverse complement.
CTTTGCTTGCGACGCTAATACTTTCCGTCCTAGTGCGCCTGATGGGATCTCGCCGTTGGCAGAAGCACTGGAGACTGAGCGCCGTTCGAAAATGAACCTCAGTGGCCTCCTGAAATGGGCCATTGGCATTGATAATGAATGCAACTCGGAACAGCCTGTTACCAAACTGTTTTCCCGCCTGGCACTGAGTGAGTTACTATAACCCAGCTTTTTTCTGGCATTGCGCTTTCTGATAAGATTGAATTAGGTCTCAGCCGAACTTGGCCAACCATTCTCCTTGATGACCACCAGATTATCAGGAAGCGCAGGGACCTTAAGCCGGGTAAGATGGTAATGAATGATGGAATCGGGCGCATATCACCAAGCCTAGCTAAGAAGGTCACCGAAGCTCTTGGGTTATCCGACTGCCCAAGTTGTTTTCAAGGTAGACTAGGGAGTGCAAAGGGCATGTGGTTGATTGATGTGGATAGTGAGGAAGATTCTGAGAGAGACTGGGTTGAAGTTTATCCGTCACAGAGGAAGTGGGAGTGCGATTATGATGACCCTCATCACCGGACACTTGAGATACGAAACTGGCCATCAGAATTGAAGTCGGCGTCTCTGAACCAGCAGTTTATCCCCGTGCTAGAGGCGCGATCACCACAACCCGACGCAATGCGGCGCGTAATTTCTGAGCATCTACAGAGAGCTCTGCATGCTGACCTTGGTGAGCAAGCAGCCGCCATGAAGGAACCCATGAGCCTTCGATTATGGATTCATCAATCCGGGCCCTCGAAGAATGATAGGTCACTGGATGGGTCCGCGAAATTTCTGGCTGGCCTCCCCGATAGTGGCGCGGATAAAGTCGCCTTTTTGCTTGACTCAGGGTTTGATCAGAGGAGAATGAAATATCTCAAAGAACTTGTCTGGGACATGTGCAAGAAAAAGGCTGATACTTTGAAGACCAAGATGAACATCACCATTCCATGCTCCGCCTACATTTACATGGCTGCGGACTTTTCCTCAACGCTTGAAGAAGGAGAGGTACATCTCTCCTTTTCCACAAAATTCCAAGCCGAAGGCTTCTCTGACACACTGCTTGAGCACATGGATATCCTAGTGGCAAGAGCCCCAGCCCACTTCCCTAGCGACATTCAAAGAGTCAGGGTAGTCTCTCGACCAGAGCTTCGAAAACTCAAGGATGTGATTATCTTTTCGACCAAAGGGGATAAGCCCCTTGCTGATATGCTATCAGGCGGCGACTATGACGGCGACATGGCATGGGTTTGCTGGGATCAAAACATAGTTAAAAATTTCGACAATGCTCCCATGCCCGACAAGCCGGATCTCATCTCGAGTGGATATCTTCGCCAAGTGACCACACAATTCAAGGGTATTTTGAATCAGGTCGAAAGCGACAATCACATGAAATATACGAGCAACCGATCCGCACTCCTTCAAGATGCCTGTGAAGAGTTCATATCCAGAGCATTTTTGTTCAATCTGCAGCCCTCATTTCTCGGTCGATGTACAAAGTACAAAGAAAGACTCTGTTACTTTAATAATTCTGTTCAAGACCGAGCAGCTGTACATCTAAGCCAATTGCTTGGCTACTTGGTTGACCAGAGTAAACAAGGCATTGAGTTTACTGATGAAGACTGGAAGCGTTTCTGCATTCAACACCTGAAGAAGAAATCTACCTTTCTCCCTGATCCGGAGTACGCGAAAGAGAAAGGGGCACCAAGGCCTGATAAAAACGGTCGATTGCATATCCTCGACTACTTGAGGTTTGATGTTGCTGATAAGGTTATTGACGAGGTCTTGGAAAGCTTCAGCAAGACTGTCAATGGTAATAATGCAATACCCTATGATGAAGACCTTACAAAGCTCAATAATATATACGACGAGAGGGCAAAAACGTCTGCCAGCTGCAGGCAACTTCTAACGTATTTGCGAGGCAAGATTGGCGCGCTTCACGATGAGTGGCGTGTCAGTATGCTCAAAGGCATTGAGGGTTCCAAGTTTTCCAACAAAGCAGAGGCCATATATCAGAAATGGATTGATATAAAACCTCCGCCGGAGTTGCTTGCGAGCGGCGAATTCCAAGATTTGCTCCAGGATTCCAACAAGGCTTCGGCGATGAGCAACTGGGAGCTCCTCAAAGCTTCGGCGACGTTTAAGAACCACCACAAGAATGGCTACAAGTTTGTGTGGTACATGGCTGGAAAGCAGCTAGGCTACATCAAGGCGATGGCGCATCGTGTTTTGGGAGAGACATCAACAGTCACAGTGATACCGGAGATGTGGGGTGTCTTGCGACCGGATAAGAAGCTCATTATGTCTCTCGCGCTGCAGCGAGAGGCTGCTCGAGATTCAGAGAGCGCAGTGGCACTCGAAGAGGTGTTTGAGTTTGACGACAACGGCACCGTTATTGACGATGCCTGATTGTGATGAGAACTGCGTGACAGGATATTCACGAAGTATAGAGATTTTGACTCTAATTGTTTGGAGATTCAGCACAAACGGCGAGAACTGGTTTGTTAGAAGTATATATCGAACCCGTGGATTGAAATGACTTGGAATGCTCAGATTGGTTGTCTTTGGTTGAGTTGGCGTTGGCGACAGGGTCAAGAAATACCGATGGTGATGCGCCTATAACGACTGGATATGTCTTTTTGTTTGTGGTATGAATGATGGTCACATGTTATAAAATGATGTATACGAGACACGGCAGCGCCATATATGAATTCAATGCTTCATTCAAGGGATGGTACATGTAGATTTCAGCTCCGTCTTACAGCGCTATGATACAGTTGATGCCGCTGATAGTACTTGCAAGTGACTTACTGTCACTCTTTTTTCTGGAGGTTGATGGGCTTAATAGCGGGGAGCTTCTTACGCGATCCCAATCCGGATTAGCTCCTAAATTTACTGCCCAAATACGGTTAGAGGCTTAGGTATCGCGTATTACTCATCCACAGAGTCAAGCAACAATCTTAAATTCACGCACCGCCCTTTCCCCAAAGCATCTTCGCCACCTCTCCTCTTGACGGACCATGAATTCTTCCACCCCGGGCAACGCCCTCCCTCCATCTCGTCTGCCATGGTCCCCAGTCCTGCATCGTACACTCAGGACACGAATGTCAACACAGATCACGATGAACTGACGCAAGACTCTCTTCCGCCCGGGTTAGTGAGATAGCCCTTGTGTGATTCCACTGGGCTCTCAGCCTACGTGGATAGCCGTGGCCGCTCTACCGGATGGCGAGCCTCAGCAGAGCGTTCACTGCATGCAAGATCCATCTCGGTGCCTGTCATCAGCAGAGTCTAGTTGACAGGATCGGGATCTTGTAGGCCGCGGCGGTGGGCAGCGTGCGAAAGCGCCTTGCCCCCGTTTGCCTCCGGTTTGCAAGACCCTCTCTGTGGCAGTGCCATCCCGTGCAGCGGCGGGGCTTTTCACTACACCTTTGCAACTTCATCATCGCCTTGATTCAATGTCCTGCATTCTGGCTACATGTGGAGGCTCCCTTCTTCTCAAGTGGTGAACTGACGCGTTATAGGTCGGGACGGCAATCCCAACATGTCGATGACAAGCGTGGCTTCGATATGAGTGACGCAGGCAAAATCAACAAGGGCGATAACGTCGAGGGGCCACCGATACCGAAAGAAACGATACCTAGCTCTAGTAAACAGACGGCAGAGGCCGATGAAATCAAAATACATTGTTCAAAAACCACGGTCTCCTGGAGAGATGAGAACGACGAAGTGCACCAGACTGATCATCTGGATCTCGAGATAGACATCGACATCACGGCCAACACAGCCTTTTTAAGATTGTATGGCGACATCTTCATCAAGTGCAGCAGGCCCCCCGACAGGCGAGCTATCTATCTGTATATTCGCCCCGAGATCATCAAATCCATCATCTACCAGAACGAGAACAATATACGGTCATTGTGTTTCTCCTTGGAATTTAATCCCGACCTTGTTACACCCAAAGATCCTATTGTTGCCAAGCCCAAGAGCACAGCCTTGTTGAGTTCGATTGTGGCCCTCTCCAAAGTGACAGGTTTCACCGTCCGTCTCAACAGCTCCAGTACAACCCCATCAACCCACTTGAAGAAAGTTGCCTCCATATTCTCGCCTCGTCCGAGTTGGAATGCTGCACTTGGCAATCTTAGTCGCCTGTATAGTGGTAAAGGGGGCCAAATTGCCAATGCAAGCATAGCGGCTGCGAGCACCCATGTGCAAACAGAGTCTCCTCCGCCCTATATCCCTACGTCCAGTAAGGAACGCGTTTCCAGTACGCACACTCCACTTACCACTCCATGACTCTCCAGACTTACCAAGTACAACTTTAGAAAAACGCAGACTTGGTATCCCCGACGTTGATGACAACAGCCCTTCTGCAAAGAACAGTGACATGCCACCCATCAACACCATTCTCAGTGAAATGGAAACACGCATCATGAACAGCATTAGACAGCTCGGAGAAAAGTTACTCGATGTGGATGCTGGCCCCAGCCACTGCCGCTACGGAACAGAAGAGAGAGAAGAGATTCTAGAAGAAGTTTCGACGCGGTGTGATGACGAACTAACGGATTTAAGGATCCAGTCGACTGATGTCATTGAAGAAGTTAAAGATGAGGTTGATCGCTTGTTGAATCAAGTAGATGATGATGCAAAGGAAAGAATAGAGCTGCTAGAAAGCGGGCTCGAAGAGAAGATGAGGCATATAGCAGAAGAGGCGGCAGAAAAGTACGTGAAAGACACGCTGCTAAACGCAAGTTGGCGAATGGATGGCACCATGTCCTTGCAGAGACAAACGTAAGCCATTTGCTACCGCTGCTACCATTGCATGCCGCATCATTTTCTCGGAGCCTTTTGAGAATGATGCCCGCTCAGAGCTAGGCTTCAAATCTATTGAATCATGACATTGGGTATGACTTGGATGCTAGGATAGACCACGTTTACATACCCTGCTTAATATTAACTATTTACCAATAATATCCGAGTCTCTCAATCTCTCATGTTCACCATTCTATATCCCTCTTCTCGATGACCTCGCCCTGCTCTCGCTCTCCTTCGCCAGTAATATGTTCCTGCGTAAAAGATGCCCGCAACACCAAAGATCGACCCGCCCATGACCCCAAATGTGCTGGTGCTTGTGCCTTGATCCCTCGATGTTGATGGAGACGGAGGCTTTAGGGTGACTATGCCGCTTGTTACGGTGGCGGGTTTGCCCTCGTTCTGGAGGTCGATAACGATGGTTGAACCGAGGACATCGCCAGAAGACGACACAGCGGCTGCACCGACGTATCGACGAGTGACGTTTGTGCTTGTGAGAGGGATGGCAGTTTCAAAGCCATGACGAGGGAATTCGGCAATGAGGTTAGTGTAGCTGTTGATGGTGCTGTGGTTGTTGGAAGCAAACTATTGAAGTTAGAAATCTGCATGAAAAGGACTGCCACAGTTGATGGATCAGAAAGAAGCTTACTATGGCCCACGAGGCGACTTCTGTTGCGCCGTTCCATGAGACGTAGACGGTGGCATTGAGGGTGCTGTTGTTTGGCGCGTCAGCGGCAACGCTGGGCGGCCATGAAGGGCTTCCCTTCCAGTCTCCTTTGTTGACTCTGTAGGCAAACATGTCTGGTAGAGGCTCTCCACCGATAATGCCTCTTTGGAAGTCCATGACGGGGGTGCCGTCGCTGGTATATTCGACGAAGCCGGGGTAGTATCCCCATCCCGTCATGACATTTCCACTGTCCAGTGTTTGATACCCTCCCATGGCTCCAGAATCGATGCTCTCCGGGTGGAAGAATTGGTTTACTACTCGTGCGGTGTGGAGGACTTGGTTGACGGCGATACGAAGGGCACGAGTTTCGCATTTGTCTTGACAGGGGCCGCTGTATTCTCCGTGGTTGTCGAAAAGCGTAATGTGAATCTCGTCTGTAATGTTGGATGAAGATGGGATGATGCGAGCGTCGTGTTGCCAGCTGAAGTTTGTGGCTGCGCCGTTGGAGAGGTCGGTGAATTGATTTTGTCGCCCGCCGAGGATCCAGATTGGGTGGCCGTCTTTGCCATCGACGAGAGTGAGGATGGAGAGATGGCGGCTGGAGACGAGATAGTTGCCGTCATGAGTCTAGATGTGAGCGTTGTTAGCGATTGAGTGTTTGCCGAGGGGTTGACCGGGGAGTTTTGTTAAGGTGAATGGGCAACTTGCCTTTTGTATGGAGTTGATGTGGAAAAAGTCGAAGCCAGAATCGGGGCTCACGCCATAATCGGCGTTGTATGAAGCGTATGAGTTATCAATAGTGAAGAATTTGGAGGCTTGCCAATCGAAGATCAACTCATTCGTTGCTGGATCGACTTCTTGGAAGCCGCTGTCCATGAGGAGCGCATTTTCTGGCCCTCCCACAGGGCGGCAGTCAAAAGGAATGTTGAAGTAAGTTGAGAAGATGATAGTTCCATTTGTTGTGACGCTGAGCTCATGCATATCGGCACGGGCGTCGTTAAGTCCTTGAGCGGTGACGTTGTACTTGAGATTGTAGTTTTCATCGAAGAAGAGACAATTTCCGTTGGCGTGGCCACGGGTATGGCCGCCTTCCCAAAAGGCAAAATAGCGTGTGCCATTAATAAAATGTACGTTTGAAGTATATGTATTCTCGTATTTTTGATCCGCGTACACGAGACTCATATCGCAGGCATCGAAAATCATGGGTCCCGCCTTGTTCTCCCCGTAGACAGTTCCCAGGAAGATGAAAGGTGCATTGTCGACTTGATCCTGCTCCCACTTGTTGACAAGAAAGACTGGAGCGATGACGTCGGAAGAGCGGAAGTTTTGGCTTGGGAAGCCTTTGTCTATGTCGGCGAGGGCTATGAAGTCGGTTGCATTGGTGATGAGGAGGACGTCGGCCAGAGTGGAGTGAGTAAAGAGAAGCGCGGCTGCGCTGATAATCCGAGAAAGGTACATTGTATGACGAATTTATAGGACGTGAATATAGGCATATGAATGAGTGTCGAAAAGATAAGGGATGTATATGGCACTTCTCATGAATATGGTACACAATGGTTATCAGAAGCGGGACTCATTACAATAGTCTTGGTGAAAGAGGGCGGCAGTTAGTTTATACAGGGGCTTTTAGAAAATTAAGGCGTAGGCCAAATAAAATACAGAACAACTGCCAAATTTGATAACAAAAGAGAATTAAAAGGAAAATAATTGCTACTAGAATACAAAGTCCCCAAGTGGGCGCATGGATTTGTTTAAAAGATGTGGTCACCCGTCATCATACGCGGCCGCCACCCCTTTTCGAATCCACTTGCTTCAACTTCTGGCTCTGCTCCATCAAGGATCGACATTTACCCGCACTAAGAAAAAGCAAAGAGCAGATTTGAATAACCAAAGTAATTGACATTAAGGCACGGATTAGCCTCAGCTGGTGCTAGCTATTTAGCTATAATTGGCTGTTTTCTACGTATTGATCTTTTAGGGAGATGTATTAGGATGTGGAAGGTCAAGATATTATTGAGCGAGTGTTGAGCTTGGTTAGGTGGGCTTTGGAGTCTAGGGGGGAAAAATATTGTACCTACAATGGACAGGCGAATGAAGATGATTTGTTGTGGCATGTTGAATACGGAAATAAGGATGAGAGTTGCCAAGACGATGGGCGTTGACGATCGGCTTGGTCTGAAACAAGTTATGGGTTGGTGTGTGTTGGTGAGATGCCGATGAGCCGGAGAATGATGAGTGTTATAGATCATGAGACAATTGCATATAAGGAAGATGTAGAATAAGAATCATATAGGCGTCTTTAAGACTGAAATCAATGTATTCCTTATTGTACATAGTTTTTGGATTAGATGTATCTGTCTCATGTAATTGTCAGGCTTCTGAAGGGGAGCGATGCCGATCTCCAGTTGTCCAACATGCCCCACGACATGAGACGGGAAATAGCGGCGAGGACTCTTTTCCTTTTGTTCGTACTATAAAATAGATGATGTATAATTTTTTTTTTAAGAATCTTGATACATAATGGAAAACGCATTTCTACTGCTATATGATGAAGTAAAAGAGAAAAACTGTGGCCGAAGCACCGGAGCTGCTCGGCTCCGCAGTGGGTCGTTGCTTGCGTGGACGCAGACAATTTCTTCAGGTCCGACGGTCCGTCATCTTCAAGCGATATTCCGAAGTCAGTTGTGAAGAATTACATCGATTGAGATGAGCGAGACTGTGAGCTGGATTAAGAATGCATTGGATAGTTCATTATCAAATTACTATAAAAACCAATATGTGCGTATGAGCCGTGAGATGCGTGTATCTATCCCTATCCCTTTTTCTAACTACCCTTCCTAATAGTTTTCTATCTGTCTTGACACAATAAGAGTACTGGAAAAGTTTAAATGGGCTCATCTCGAGGTTCAATAAGAATCTCATTGACGGCAACATGTTCCGGCTGGCACACAGCATATACAATCGACCGCGCCACATCCTCTGGATCCAGAATCTTTGCTCCTGACGGCTCGCCATACTTCTTGACGGCCTCCGCATCAGTCGACATGCCGAGCAGATCTGTCGCAGTGTTGCCGGGTTGAATTGAAGTCACGCGTAGACCAGATCCAGCCGTCTCGACGCGCAGGCTCTGCAGCGTTGCCTCAACAAAGAACTTGCTGGCCGAGTACACACCGAGTCCAGGGAACACTTTGCGGCCGGCATCTGAAGAAATGGCGACGACATGACCGGCCTTTCTCTCCAGCATGCCGGGCACAGTGGCGGCGAGACAGTTCAAAACGCCCTTGCAGTTGACATCGACAGTGCGCTCCCATTGATCCGTCTGGACATTGGCCATCATGGTGTAGTACATGACGCCGGCGCAGCACACAATGATATCGACAGGGCCAAGCCTTTCCGTGGTTTCGCGGACGAGGGCATCGACCTGGTCTTTCTTTGCAACGTCCGTCTGGTGGATCAGGACTTTGCCTCGGCTGCTGCTGACAATCTTGGCCTTGATGCTCTCGAGAGCATCGGTGCGTCGTGCTGCAAGAGCCACGGATGCGCCCTCCATGGCGAGACCAGCGGCGACAGCAGCTCCGATTCCGGAAGAGGCTCCTGTGACAATGGCGACTTTTCCGGCCAGACGTCCCTTCTTGACGCTGGAGGCTGCTCCGTTGGTCTTGAGTCGACGAGGTGGCTTTGGAAGCCATCCCCTGGCGTAAAAGTGCCGTGTATACGTCTCGAGAAGGGCGGCATTAATCTTGATCCGCTCAATTCCGTACAAATCCAGTGTTGGCTGCGTAGCACCGTCCTTGAGAACAATGGCACCCTGAAGCGAGTCGACGGTGGGCATTCCTCCACGCAGGATATCGACGGTAAAGGGTTCGTCTCCCCCTCGAGAGCCTCGCTTCTCATTCCAGAGTTCTACCCAGTCGTCCCAGGGGAGGCGGCCTGTTTCGTATCCCAGCTCAGAGAGGGAATCGAAAAGAGAAGTGGCCTTGATCGGGCTGGGATCACCAAGATGGTACACTAGTTGGTTTCCTTGGGTGTGGTCAGCCAGCGCGATGATAGCGTTGCTCACAAAGTCAACAGGCGTCATTTCTACTACCCAGTTGGCGATGTCAGGGGCCTGGCCAAGCTGGAGTGATTCGATAAAGAGGGCATTGAGGAGATCATAAGTGTTGGCAGCACCGGTGACACTGTGGCCGCTGATGGTTCCGGGCCGGTAAATCTTGACCGGGATGCCTCTCTTGTTTGCCTCAACCACGAGCTTCTCTGCAACCCATTTGGTCTGGCCGTAGCCATCTTGAAGCTTGGTGGGCACGTCGTCAAAGTCAGTCATGGCATCCTCAGACCAGCCCTCGACTGATGGTGGCAGCACGCCGTTAGTTGAGATGTGATGAAGGGTTGCACCGCCACGCGAGGCAAGGCGAAGAATCTCTCTCGTTCCACCCACGTTGGCCGCTCTCAAGGCGGCATAAGGATAGACCAAGTTAACAGTGGCCGCAGCGTGGACAATTACTTGTGGACGAGACGCAAGCTCTTCGAAAGCCTCTGGAGACAGACCCAACCGGCTCCTGGCTAGGTTTCCTGGGACAATCTCCATACGCTCTAGCATAGAGTCGCTCCAAATGCCCAGGTCGATGAGGTTCTTGCGGATTCTCGCCGTGCCGGCTGGACGGCAGTCTTCATTAGGCTCTGTGAATCGCACCATGCACAGGATAGTCGCCGAAGTGTATTCGATGAGGTATTTGAGAAGAAAAGCTCCAAGGTAACCAGTGGATCCAGTGAGGAGGATTGTTTGGGCGTCACTGAGGCGCTGCATTTGTGTACCCGGGATAGCTTGAATATCCTCCGGAAGCACAGCATCGGCTCGAAGAACTGCTGGGAGATCTGCCTGCACCTCCTCGGTGTGGCCATCACGCGCAGCTTTGACGGCCTCCAGGTGGCCCTCTAGAGTAGGACTACCTGCCAATGGACCCAGGGGAACGGGGAACCCAAATGCTTTGGTAAGTCTGCTGGCGAGATCGGCCAGAGTCAGAGAGTGTCCGCCCAGATCGAAGAAGTCGTGCTTGGGTGTGATGATCGAAATGGGGACATTGAGAGCCGCAGCCCATATCTTGATAATCGTATCCATCTTGATGGTGACGTTTCTCTCTGTCTTTGTTGTTTGTACTGGTGTTTTCGGCCTCGGAGGGGGTGGCAGAGCCTTGAGGTTGGTCTTGCCAGAGACGGCATGCGTGGGCAGCTCCTTAAGCTCAACCCAGAGAGGCGGGATCATGTAATGGGCAAGATGCGCAGAGAGTGCTCGTCGAGCAACCGGACTGTGGCCCGCCTCGTCAATGACAACAATTGTCCGACCTGGGACCTGTTCAGTATCGGGGACGATGTAAGCCACGAGCTGCTTCTGCAGGCCTTCTCCATGGGCGACGACGGCACAATCTCGTACGGCCAGGTGCTTGACAATGGCCGTTTCGACGGCTCCCGGTTGGACGGTGTAGCCGCGAGTCTTGATCATGCCGCCCACTCGGCCGGTGATCTCGAGGAGGCCGGACGGGAGCATCCGCGCCATGTCTCCCGTACGATACATTCGAGCGCCCTCCTTCTTCTCAAAGGGGTCCATTTGGAAAGCAAGGGCTGTAGTTTCAGGGAGGTTTAGGTACTCTCTAGCTAGCAAATCGCCACCAACAAAGAGCTCGCCGCTTACGCCTGCGTCGAGCCTGTTTCCTGCCTCGTCCAAGATGTAGATGTGCTCAGGGTCTACTGGTGGTCCGACGGGACAGACGCGAGTTTCGTAATCGACAAACGTCTTGATGTCACCCACGGCTATTTCGTGAGTCTCACTGGCGCTGTAGACGTTGAGAAGACGAGTATTGGGGAGGGCATTGCAAGCTCGACGAACAAGGTCTGTCGTAACCACCTCGCCGTTCAGCCACAGTGACCTCAGCTCTGGAAGCTTCTCACCAAGGTTTGGATGCCGTGAGAGGACGGTGGTCAGCAGAGTGGGGGTCATGAGAGTGTCTGTGATATGTCTGGCAGAAAGAAACTCGACAAGCCCGATGGGATCGTAGCTTGCACTATCGGGAACGGCGACTGTTGTGGCGCCTCGGATCAAGGGGCGTAGCATTTCCCAGACGAAGAAGACATTGCAGGCAACACGGTCCCCTGGCTGGAGATCACTTGTACGGAATCTCAAGTCGTAGCTGAGAACAGGTGCTATGTGAGGGTTTGCAATGCCCTTGGGCTTGCCGGTTGTGCCTGACGAGTACGACACAAACGCCAGGCGATCCAAGTCATCACTCGCAGGCAGAGGCTCTCTCGTCTCAACAACGACAGGAGCGGCATGTCCATTGGTGGTTGGTTCAGGCTGATCGATGATAATCGTAGCAACGCCCGGCTTGATGCTGGCAGCATGAGCTTTTTGCGTTATAATGACGGTGGGCTTAGCATCGTCAATGACATCGTGGAGGAGACTTGTGGGATAGGCGAGCTCCAGCACAAGAAAGGCACCTCCTGCTCGGAGAGCAGCCAGAGAAGCAATGACATTGTCTGCGCTCCGGCCCATCAACACTCCCACCAGATCGTCACGGCCAACTCCATACTGGCGAAGGCGATCGGCCAAAGACCAGGTCAGGCTGTCCAGTTCCGCATAAGTGAGGGTCCGGCTCTCGTCCTCCAATGCGATGACATCTGGCGTAGCCTGTGCCTGTTGCTCGAACAAGGCCGCCAGATCCTTTGTCGTGTCAATGATGCTCATCTTGAAAGGGTCAAATGCTGATGATGAACCCCAAAAGCCAACGCTTCACAAGTATCGACTCAAACGCCCAAATGTAGCCTGAGAAACAAACAACCGATGAATTCTTCAGCCAAGCTGCTCAAGATTCCATGAAAATGCCCCCTAAATGTCAATTGGCCTTTTAACTCGCGTATCTATTGCCGCGAAGCTGGCCAAATTGGGCTCAGTTGGGGGTTGATTGTGTGGTGGGATTTCAGGCTTTTGGCCCACTTAACATCCAGCGTGGCGAGTTTTATCTGGTCTCGACCTTTGAAGATTAGTATACAATATGCAATGAAACTGTGATAGGCGAAGGAGAGGTGTTGCAACGTATGCGGTGCGAAGAAGAAGTCAAAAGAACAAAGGGACTGAGGCTATAGCTGGCAATCTGTGCTTACATTATTCAATAGGCTGTATTCACTCAACAGCTGTTAAATTTCACAAGCTAAGTCTCCTGTCGTGGGGCTTATCTGGCTGGCGATCTCTCGTTGCAGTGCTGTGATTGGTCTGACATGTGAAAAACTCCGCGTTACTTGGAGATGTTGTTCCACATCAAGTTTAGCTGCGTGGGAAAGGCAGACGGCTTGGAGTCGCGTGCCTTTTGCTTTTTGGAGGTGTCTTTTCTCACTTTGTTTTCCAATCATTGCCGTGAATGACGGGAAGGTTAGATCATGCTGAGAGTTTTACCGTTGTTATCTGATGCCCTAAGTAGCCACGCTTACCCAAAGCCTTATTATCTGCCGCTCTTCTCCTTATTTGAACGACATGAATTCTCAAGCACAAATGGCATACTGTACTCCATAGGCTGGGTCTAAAGCATGGGGTATACCCTCTTGAGTTTAGCTTACAGTGTTTTCAACAGATTGCCCAACAAAATGAATACGCACGCGAAGACTTTGACATGTGACAGTGTGCAAGCGTGGGGAAGAATGGAGCATTCATATTCTGCAAATGCCTCAAGGACGTTGGCTGATTGGAAACTACATATGCTTAATCTCTTGCTTTTCTATTTGTTTTTTCTGATTCAATCCCATCAAACATTTGGCCTGGGTGATGAAGAGAGAAGAGTCATATCCATATGGGAGTCCTCAGCACACCTGTGCATACATCTATACAGGTCATGTCAGGTCAGTCAATGGATTCTTTGTGCATCGTCGACAGCTTGAGAAATCAGATCAAGATTTTTAGAAAATGGGGTATCAATTACTACTTAGACTAGATCATGACACTCGTACAGCATAAAGAAATAAAAATACAACAATTAACCGCTTATGTTCACGCACTCGCTGTTTACTCCGAATTACCCAACCAACTCCTCTCCATCCTCATTAGCTTACGCATCCGATCGGCCCTTGGAAATGTCTACCTCGGACACCGGTATCCACTTGGCCCTGTAGACAATCTTGTGTCCAACATAGAGCACAATGAACAAGATGAGGCTGACGTAGGCTGCAAAGAAGGAGCTAGTGTCCCAGTCGATGAAGACGGTGAAGCCGTTGGTGAACAGGATCAGTACGTTGAAGCCGAAGCCAAACCATGAGAGGTAGGGCTGGAAGGGAGCCTTGTATGGAAGCTCGTCACGAGGGATATTTTGATACTTGAGCACATTCATGAAGCGAATGTGGCATAGGTTGATGAGGGCCCAGCTGATGAAGCCAGCAACGGCTGTGATGTTCAGCAGCCAGTTGAACACAACCTCTCCGTTGTTGGACAGGTTGAGGAAGGCCAGGAGACCGAAGGCGGAGCAGGCCGCAACGGCGTAGTAAGGAGTTCCGTACTTGTTGGTACGCTTGAAGAAGGCTGGCGCGTGGCCCTCTCCAGCCATGGCGACCAAAATGCGGCTGCTGGAGTAGATGTCAGAGTTGGCAGCAGACAAGACAGCAGTCAGCAGAACGGCGTTGATGATGGATGGGAGCGCCTGGATACCAGCGAGCTTGGCAACAATGACGAGAGGCGAGGCGGAGGCGTTGGTCGATCCGCTCTGGAGGTCGGGGTTGTCATAGGGCACGTTGATGCCGACGAAGAAGACGGTGCAGTTGAAGAGCAGGAAGACGGCCCAGAAGGTCCAGCGGATGGCTGAAGGGATCGCCTTGCGCGGGTCGGCCGTTTCACCGGCTCCAATGACAACCAACTCCGTGCCCTGGAAGCTGAAGCCGGCCGTGATGAGCACCGTCCAGAAGCCGACAAACTGGCCAATCTTGCCGTCGACCAAGTATGGGGCAAACGCGCCGGGGTCTCTCCAGTACTTGAAGCCAATGTAGCCCTGGTCACCAACGCCGGCGTTGACGCAGATGCCGAAGATGACGAAGCCGATGATGGTGATGACCTTGATACTGGAAAGGTATGCCTCCATCTCTCCGAAGACAAAGGTCGGCAAGAATTGAGCGGCTGTGAAGACAACCCAGAAGATGGCGATCCAGACACCGATGCTAACGGACTCAGTCCAGTACTGGATGATGAGACCACTGGCAGTCAGTTCGAGGCCGATGGTGATGACCCAGCTGAACCAATAGATCCAACCCATGGCGAAACCAAGAGTTGGGTCCATGAACCGCGAAGCATACACGGTAAAGGCACCTGTGACGGGGATGTATGACGCCATCTCTCCCAGCGCCACCATGATGGAGTACACGATTGTTCCGAGGAACAAGAAGGAAATGAAGAGAGAACCAGGCCCAGCCTTGGACAGAGCACCGCCAATACCCAGGAACAGACCAGTTCCAAGGGCAGCGCCAATAGCGATGAACTGCAGGTGGCGAGAGTGCAGCTCACGCTTCAAGCCCTCATCGGACTGGCCCGTCGCGACGTCGGTGCCCGGAACATCGGCCGAGCTTTTGTCGTTGATGCCATGGATGTATTTCTCGTCAGTCATGAGCGGCCCCAGGGGGGTAGAAGTCGCGGTCGCATCGCCAGCGGCCATCGTTTTTTGTCTTTGCTCCTGAAGCCGGAGGAGCAAGAGATGGGAGTTGAGTCAGAGGCGGAGAAGTGAAGTCGATCAGAGGTATAGCGGAACAAGAGCGAAGGCGAAGGCGACACAAAAAAGGGCCACACCCGCTTCTATATATCACAACACCGCACGAGGAGCAGACAAGGGGACTGGGAAACAAGGTCGGGCTCTCCTTCGGCAGCAGGCTGAACTTTATTCGCCTTGGAAGGTCGCATTTGGCGTTCCAAACTCGACACATCAACGTTACTACTGCTACACTACCGGCGTCCAGCTTATCATACTGGCGAGACCCTCACTTGTTGCCCCATATAAGACCCATCAACAGATGAAGAGTTTGATGGGACTAAGCCAGTCTCGGCACAAGCAACGCCGTGATAGCCAGAGCAAAACAAGCCTGACTGATGAAAAATTAAAAGGGATTTTGAACTGCGTCATTTCTAAGGCGCTTTTCGACCCCCAAAGTCGAAGGCAAGTCTCCAGATTCGGCCATGATGCCGTCCATCAAGCAGCCGCCTCGTCTCATCAAGCACACGACAAGCCAAACAAAGGAGGTGTAATCCAAAGGGCGCAGCGTGAGTGAGCCAGTGCTTCTCTGCATCCTTCTAGCGGCTTTCTCTAGCGCTTGGCCATCGCTTTGTGGCTGCGAAAAGTGCGCATCTCGGTCGGCATTGCCGCGGAAATGCGAGCCAGGTCCAATCGCTGGCCGCGATGAAGCGTAAAATCGGGGCGTTTTTTGGGAGGCGAATGGGAAATTTTTTTTTTCTTCCTTGTCCTGGTTTTTTCATCAACTATTAGCCACCGCTAGGGGAGAAACTAAGAGGCGAACAACGGGAGAGATCTCGGCGTCTTTGGTGGTTGATGGTCTAATTTCGTCCTCGATGCGGACGACCGCCGGAGGATGCCGTACATACGAGAGACTACTATGTACAACTGGTATACTATTAGTCGACTATTTGTATGGCTCCGCAGGTAACGACAATCAAGACTCTTTTTTCCTCCTCTTGCAGCGGCTAGCAGGCACTTCGTGTCCGACTGCGGGCGATGTGACGCTGAGACGACGGGGGTGTTGCTCCATTCTGTGTTTCTGCGCCGACGCAACCCACGGAGGATATTCATTAACAACAGGTGATACGCATGGCAGACTCGGCCAGTGGAAAGCACCCTGGCTGCTTGATACACACTAGTACTATGTGATTACGACGGACTGAGTAGCACTACGGCCGTGATATCAGAGGCTAGCCAGGTAGTAGTATTAGTGACTATGTTCCGTACGAAGAGAGCATCAGTAGCCATTCAATCAGCTTCGTATGAATCAGGTCTCAACTCCACACGCCTGGTCCACTCCGCTCCCGCCTGGGACCAGAAACAACAGGCAATAGTCGATATACTTTTTACGTGGTGCAGCTATTACGTACTGAAGTCATCTCCCCATGGGCAGTCTTCTCTTTCCCCAGGTCTACAACAGGTGATCAAGCACACTTCAAGGATAGACATGTGCCGTCTCTCCACATTGCGTTCATCCCGGGGCTGAGATGCATCCGCCTGTGGATATCGTTACGAAGAGAAATGGACGCCTGACGAGGATGCTCGGCTTCTAGTATGCTATTAGGTGCTGACCTCGCGAGGCACCGCTTCTTCTGGGGTTCCCGTCTGCTTTTTGGTGTCTTATGCATATCAAACCGGCAGGCCGAAGGCACCCGGCCTTGGTGGGCTGATTGGGTTACACAGGCCCGATTCGGAGGTTAATGCAATCTTACATTCGGAAGTTCATTCGGGCGCTTGGGCGATGAGCTGACACTCGAAAGCTCAACTGTCGGAGTAGTGTGGAGACAGACACTAGATAGGATTGCAGCGCCCTCCGTAGTCGGTCTGTACTGTAATCACGCGAATTGTCTACTGAGTCATGAATTGTGTGGCATGGTGGTGGAAGTGGTAATTAAAGTATGCGTTTCCGATGCTAAGAGCGACTCTTCAGCTGCTGATTAGTTGCCAACTACTCCGTATATGATGGTCAACTCCGGCGGGTTAACTTTTAGAAATACTCCCTCTAAACCTCTGAACCGTGGAAATCTGGCAATCAACGGCCGACCGTCGTGTAGCAAATTGGATTGACCCTGGCAACGTGTGACTACGGCCAATGGCTAAGGCTCTTGTGGTATTGATCAAAACGGAAGCTTAATCCGAGCGTTAGTAGGACAAGTCAAATTCAACTAGGTGCACCAACTTCGAAACGATCCAAACCAAAAGCAGCCTTGTAAAATATGCCTTAAACTGAGAGTAGAGTGTCACTATTATGATATTTACAAGGCATTTAATCATTCTCCTAGAGGATATTCATTCACAGCTTTGTGTATAACAGTGAATTACGCGTACAATGCCACTCATTTGAGCTTTGATAGTCTTTGGACTATATCTCCACTTTCAGAGAAGACCCCGGGTATAATGCCTACTATATTAGAGAATTAGAAGATGGTTTATTACCAAATCTTGATAAGAAAGATGAACAACAAGGAGTGCTATGTGCTATAACAGTTGGAGCACGTGGCCTTGCGCCCTTTGGATGACAAGACTATGGACGCAGGAACAGAATGTGTTGAGACTTTGGGTAGTGGTGATGCAGGATTGGGGACAAAACAGCAAGTAAAGCACCTGTAGAACACAGATTTATTCTATCCATCTTTGCTTGAAGTTAATTTCTAGTAAAAGAACTGATTTGAAAGCTGGAATGAGGTTGTTTTAACCTTGTGGTTATGACGCCCTTTGCTCTGACCCTGGTGATGTGCGTAGCCAATGGCCGTGAAAGTTAGCGCGATGCAGATAGTACTGGCTAGATCCGAGAATAGCGTCATGTAGTGGATCGAGCGGGTGGCTTCCGCAAACCTGGGGTTTGAGCCCCACGAGCTGAATAGGTGGCCGATGACCCGATGGGAGAGGTTGTGTTTATGAAGATGATATAGCAATGGCAGAAAAGGCTCATCACGTGCTTTTGGGAGGTTATGTTGGGCTTATTGTCATCAAGAAGTTGGATTTAGACAGGCAATGATATACAGAGATCGTAAGACTCGTGATTACATGCGAGTGTCAATGACGCCCTTAACAGTATGATTTGGGCTTCATTTGCAATCATGCTCTACGGGAAGCAAGTTGATGAAATTTGTAGAAACTGGCCATGAAAGATTGGTGGGACGTAAGGAATAACAGTGTAAGTTGATGCAGCAGTGATGAGGCGTGATACTGGGCATGGAAAAAAAAAATCGTGCTGACATCCCTTCTTCATATTGCTAGAAGATGCTTTTCATTACTCTCATACGCATGCATTAGTCTAAGCCCGTGCCTACATCAGTTGCGAAAGAAGCTTCTTTAGTATTGCGATATAAGTATAATTTGATGTAAGTAATTATACCATGGCCTATCTCCATGCTAGATATGACTTATAGAGGAAGAGGAACTGGACACTCATGTGACGTCGGCTCTGGCATGTTAAGGGACTAGTAGGAATTTTTTTTCCCAGGGAAATAGGGGTAAATGCTTGTAGTGGTCACAAAGATTTCGAATTCTTCATACGAGTACTAGCTATTATCGACCAACACTCATCATGTGAGGGATCTCAGGGATCCCATCTAGAGAACCGAGGCAGCCTGTTGTCCTACGCTTTCCCCCACAATCTAACTGAATAAAATTGGTATTTTGATTGTCAGTATTACGTGTGATTCCTCTGTACGACCAACCTGGACGGTTGTGTAATCAGTTAGTCCCTGTCACTCTCACTTGGGCAGTTGGTTTGGAGATTATGCACATGCATGTACCCTAGATTATTGAGCACAGACAACCCTGTCATTAGCTAGGCAACAATAACCAGCCATGCCACAGATCTTCCTCTTATGCCTGTGCTAGTATAAGTACTACGCTCCGACCACGAGGAGCGGCTGCATGCATGGCGGAAACGTACGTGCCACCAACACAAACAATATGAAGGGATGAGTTTTCAGCTGAGGCTACAAGGCAGCAACCCTCACCACACAAAACGTCAATATTCGAATTATGCCGCAAAACCAACCCTCCTAGCCGACATGTGCGATGTATTTCTCCCGTCTCCTTATTGGTGGATTCGTGATTTGACGTAAGCACCCTATGTGGCCATCAAGGTTCAATCTCACTACTCCAGCTTGGATGTAACCATCAAGGTTCTCAGCGGCAAAAGCTGACCACAGAGAAGACGTAAATGTAAGCAAAAAAGAGGAGATTCCTATTAGAGATATCAGCACGCAATCCGCGGTGGAGAATCTTGTCGAAATCCCACTCCTCGCGTGTTTTTCTCAGCCCGTGGTGTCTCAGTTTATCAGCGGATAAGCCACCAACCTGTCTGAAAAAAAAGGAGGGAAGAGTCTTTATCTCAAGGGATCCAACAACTCAGACAAGTGTCTCGTTGAGGTAAGTTTGATTTGCTCGAGCTGAAAAATTCTCCTTGCATTTGTTTAACCCGATCCCCTACTGCCCAACACGTTGAAGAGCTCGGTCCTAGTTCGGCCAGCCACTGGCCATCCTGGTTCTCGTGCTACTTGTATACGTGATAATCAACCCAAGACTCGGCATCAAATCATCCGTGCGCCTCCAATAGCGTCTTAGAGGATCCCAAGGCAATCTCCACCCAACGGGAGGACTCGAAGCCTTTTCGGCTGAGGCCCATTTACTGGCTAACCTCGTCACTGGCATGCAGGATTCGCGGGATGGACTCAGGCTGAGTCTCGTTTCTTGCCATTGATTCGTCCGTTGCCTGGATGGGTATCCGCAGGGTCGTGTTGGGTGTATCACATCCTGTCTGCCCTCAAATACTCTTCCATCCCACCATCTTTCTTCCATCTTCTCTCTTCCTCATCGTCGAGAGTCTACCATCACTCACAATCTTGTTTCAGCATTTTAGCTGCCAGCCACCGTAACCATGACGGACGTAATCACGCCAGACTTAACAGATTTCAATCCTCAGGCTGTCAACCTCAGCAGTGCTGATGCTCGAGACATCATCTGCTTCCTCAATGCAGGCGAGAACGAGTACAATGGACAGCTTGGAGCACGTGTTTCGGCTCTGTTCGTCATTCTGGTCACTTCATCATTAACAACTCTGTTCCCCGTCTTGGCTACTCGCGTTCGCCGCCTGCGAATCCCCCTCTATGTCTATCTCTTTGCACGCTACTTCGGCGCCGGAGTCATCATTGCCACTGCATTCATCCATCTCCTTGATCCTGCCTATGAAGAAATCGGACCGGCTAGCTGCGTCGGCCTGACTGGTGGCTGGGCTGAATACACCTGGCCTCCTGCTCTGGCCTTGACTTCAGCTATGCTCATCTTCCTCCTGGATTTCTTGGCCGAGTACTATGTCGACAGAAAGTACAAGATGGCACATGTCGAGGTTGAGGCCACAATTACGTCGGACCCTACAGTTCCCCACACACATCAGGGACTTCACTCAGCTGATCAGGATGGCTCCATCTCTCCTGTCAATCTGAAGCAAGAGGAGCACTCCCACAACCAGAGCCATGCTTCTAGCGATAAGTTCGCTTCCAGCGATAATCTCGATGTGGAAGAGCTCAAGCACATTGATGGCGACACCAAAGAGGCAGCCATGGGTTTCCAGTCCCAGATTGCGGCTTTCTTGATTCTTGAGTTTGGAGTCCTTTTCCACAGTATCATCATTGGCCTCAACCTCGGCGTCGTCGGCGACGAGTTCAAGACCTTGTACCCCGTCATTGTCTTCCACCAAGCTTTCGAGGGCCTGGGTATTGGCGCCCGTCTGAGCGTCATTCCCTTCCCCAATCGCTTCAAATGGATGCCCTGGGCACTATGCATGGCCTATGGACTGACAACTCCCATCGCCCTCGCCATTGGCCTCGGTTTACGAACAACCTACAACAGTGGCTCTTTTACCGCCAACGTTGTGTCTGGTGTTCTCGACGCTATTTCTGCCGGTATCCTCATCTACACCGGTTTCGTCGAGATGATTGCGCGCGACTTCCTCTTCAACCCTTACCGCACGCAGGATAAGAAGCGACTGGCGTTTATGCTGGTTTCTCTCTACCTCGGAATAATCATCATGGCCCTGTTGGGTAAGTGGGCTTAAGGATATTTAGGGAACGTGAGCAATACGGCTTAGGGATATTAAAAAGGTGGACAAGGAAACGAATAAGATACCCGGGCGGAGGATTAGAACGTGCATGCATCTAAGCATGCAAGGATCTGTGAGATACACATCTACTACTTACATATCTGCATGAATCTCTTTTTGTAGAGGTGGCATGCATTCTCAGAGTGCTATAGCTCTCTTGATAATTGTTCGTTATCATTTTTTGAGGACGTCGCGAATCTAGGATGCCTTTGACTAGAGTAATGAATCACAATTTTTTTTTTCTTCGTTCCATTTTTTGCTGGGCAAGCTGCTTTAAATCGTGTAAACGAGCTTCACTCCGCTAACCTTCTCCTTGCGCATCTCATCCAAGCCCACCAAAACTCCCTCAAGGCTTTCTCCACCGCGGTTAACCTCAATCTTGGCCGGCTTCGCCTTGCCATCCTTAAAGATTTGCTCAGCCAAGTCTCTGAATTCCTTTGCGAATTCATTGTCCTCGGGATTGGCAGGAAAACTTTTACCATATCTTTTCATGGGCTGTCCCGTGATTGAGTAGGCAAGAGTGCTGGATGAGATGATGTTGGGGTTTATGGCATTGATGATAGCCGGTTCAACTGGGAGGAGTAAGCCAAGCTTTCCACCCTTGTCTGAGATTGAAGCTGCGCAGATCTTGGCTGAGCCTTCGAGCGAGATGCAGTCCCAGGCGATGGTCAGCTCGCCGCCTGCAGCAGCGATAATGTCCTCGACGACGGTGGGTGATCGGTAATCGAAGACGGCATCAGCTCCTAGGGACTTGAGATAGTCGAAATTCCGGGGGCTGGCGGTGGTGATGACTTTGTATCCAGACAGCTTGGCGAACTGGATTCCAAGAATGCCCGAGGCGGTGCTACCGCCGTAAATGAGAATCGGGGTTGACGTCGTGATGGAGTCTGATGGAAGGTTAAGCCCTAAGCTCTGGTATAGACCTTGGCCCTGTAGAGGTTAGAAGACATGGTATTAGCATCATACAACAGCACGTAGCGTCGCCATCTGTAAACTTACGACTGTAAAGATTGATACTCCAATGGATGCTCCCTCCTCATCGCTGAGAGGGTTGTGAAATTGGACATCTGCCTGGACAATTATATACTCTCCAAAGGACCCGATGTCTGGTTCAAGAATGTTCCTATAAGTAGAACGTCAGATAAACTCAGAACTTGAAAAAACAAGTAGCTGCTCAGGATGGAGAACGTTGACTATAAGAGGTTGTGGAAGGACTCACGCTCCGGGAATGAATCCAGCAATTCGATCACCAACCTTGAAGTTGGTAACTCCATTGCCAACAGCAACAACCTCGCCCGAAAAGTCACATCCGACCCTTACACCAAGACTTTCTGGGTCATAGCTGTCAATGTACTTGTAGTCTGTAGGATTGATAGCAACGGCCTTTGTCTTGACTAGCACATTGCCGTCTCGGAGCTCGGGAAGGGGCAGCTTCTCGATGACGGCCTTTCCCGTGTTTCTTTTTACTAAAGCCCAGGCGGCCTCGGGAAGAGACATTGTGAAATGAGTAAGACGATTAACGTAAGACGAGAGACGGGAGGGTAGAGTGATTGGTAGAGTGATTAGTAGACAGGAAGCGATGCTGATGGTTGACTTTTGAAGTGTTTATGCGACGTCCTTGCATTTATATGCCCAGCTTCTTCAATTCGCATTGTGGGGAACCCCGTTCAAGGATGCATGCTGACTTTGCTGGTGGATCACGGATGCTTGTTTGAATGGCATTGTACATGTGTAGGTTGCGTCACCGGCAATATGAGATGATAAAAGTGAAAACAGTCTGCATTTCTAAGCGCCCAGGGCAAAAGCCAGCACGATTAGGAAGCCAGAAACAACCACACGGCCAACAGGGTAGCATTGGGAACGACTAACAACATGCGTGGAACTCTAAAGCCCTCGATCGGCAGTGACCGGACCGCTGTCTGGATTGGGTAATTTGGCTCAGCCAGTAAGAGACGGCGCTAGATGCGTGAAAAATGGCCGAAACGATTGCGAATTCAATAGTTAGGTAATGTTGAAAGGGGAATAACACGGGGAACATATGACCCATGCAGGGCTAACAATCCTTCAGCTTCTAAAGTGTGCGACCAAGCGACTCAGTCTTCATGCAATGAATAATGATCCGAGAAGATGGGAGATGACAAATGAAAACGCTCAATACATTATTAAGTTGTCAGAATACTATAGGTCAGGCAAGTTATAAATCGCGGACTACTTTCGGCAATTCGGCTGGAAACGGCACTGTCGATGAGGGGAGTGGCCAACTATTTGATCGCCGAATATTTTGTTTACTAAATATACTAACGCCGACCAAAGAATTCTCCGGAAGAGTAACAGACTTACTTGGCATTTTGGTGCAAAGAAACCCATGGCTAGTGCTTAATACTAATGTCTGTATTATCATGCTGCATGCATGGCGCCGCCGTACCGAGAAAGCTTGGGCCAAGGGAGTGCTAATGAGCCAAAACCAGTACCTATATTTAAGCTGTCTGGGCTCTTCATCAGAGAGCCGTTGGGTTTCTTCTCAGTTATTTCCGATGGGCCTGTGTCAAGTTGTTGAGGTATTGTCATTTCGGTGTCATATTGAGGGCAATGCGACTTGCAGATTTCCTCTCGCTGAATCACAAGTGCCCTGGATTTATGAGCCATTGGATTGAGCAGTCGAAAGCTTCACATAAGCACGTGTTTGTAAGAGGAAAGTTGGGTATTCTATTGTACATACGCTAAACAAAGTATTAACGCTCAAGGAAGACGAAATGGTCATGACCCTTGAAATGTATGATACGTGGACAAAGAAGCTGCTCTGCAACAATCCAGCTAGATCGCGTAGATCGGCTAGTGGCCGTTTCTTGCGTGTATCTTTAGGGATTTAGATTCGCGTATAAATATGACAGCATACACGGCTGGCATTAATTGTGTTGTGAGATGCCCATTATGGCATCGGCAATTGTATCTGATCATATACAATTACAGCCCCCATCGAATATAACTTACTCGTGCTTTGTAGCAAAAATGGCGCGTAACCAAGCAAATGTGGCCATGCGCTCACCATTAGAATCGTGAAATGTCTCTCCCGAACAGCCAAGACACAAACCAATATACGGGAACCATCAGCTTATTTCGAACACTCATGCTTCTCGTCAGATATGCTCCTCGCCATACAATCCAGGCTACCCACCCGCGTAGCTCGTCAGCAGAACTCTGGTGAATCGCCTTCCAGCCACCGAGGTATGTCAACGTGCCCCAGTTGCGGAATTTGAAGGGTTTCCAAGAGTTGCTGACATCGGTAGGATTCGAAAGAGATTGGGTGCTTTTATTGAGTTGCTTCGCGAGGTATCCTGCCTGCTGAGAGGCAACCTGCGCTGTTTTCGGCAATGACCGGTCGGCTTCGATTACGGCGCAATCACCCATTACATACACGTCTGGCAAAACATCCCCTGTACCGGCAGCGGTGTCTTGGCCATCAGTTATGCGAGCACGAAGGTAGCGGTCTGTGAAGATTCCGCCAGTCTTAGGGTCCTTGAGGAGACGGTGTAGCGAGGTTTTGTCTTGTTCCAATGCTGAGTCCTTGGCGATGGCAAACTCTTTGCTCACCAACTGCTCTACCAATGGATTCTGCATCAACCCGGTACTCCAGACCACTAACCCGGCGTTGATCTCGTCATCACCATATTCCTTGATCTTGATGCTGAGGCCACCATGTGCATCCCCAAGAGCTCCATCAGCCACTCTTATACGCTCGAGATGATGCTCTGTCCGAACTTCGATGCCTTGCCGTGCAAACGTGTCCATGGCATACTGCGCCAACGCCTGATCAAACATGGGCAGCACCTTAGGCGCGATATCATAGACGGTGATACGCACCAGTGGAATTAGCTCCGGGTACATGGCCTTCAAGTCCTCGTGGATTAGGTCGTGTAGCTCTGCCGCAAATTCGATTCCCGTTGGACCGCCACCCACGACGACAAAGTGAAGCAGGGATCGCTTTTCCTCTTCTGAGAGCGCGTTTTCTGCTATTCTCCCGTTTTTGTCGCCTGAAGAAGTTGGATAGGAACATTGCTCGAAGAGAGAGAGCACTCGCAACCGGATGCGTCGCGCATCGCCTACATCACGTAGGAAGTGCGCGTGTTCTCGTACGCCTGGGATACCGAAAGTCTGACTATAGGCACCGACGGCAATGACAAGCTTGTCGTACTCGACGTCAAATATCTCGTTTCCTAGTGGCTGGTTTGTCTGGGGCGATATCGACGGTAGCAGCGCATCTGGGAGAGGGTCGACAGCATTGGCTTCAACGCGGATGACCTTTCGGGAAAAGTCGACCTCGTCGGCCCATCCTTGATAGAAGCGCACGCCTCCTGGCAGACGGCGGACAGACTCAAGCACGGCTCGGAACTCAAGCGTGCCAACAGATGTCGAGGCCAGCAGTGGCGTGAAGACAAAGTAACTGCGAGGGGAGATGACAATTCGCTCGTACTTGGACGGGTCAAGGGTGCGAGAAAAGGTATATCCTGCCCATCCGGAGCCCAATATCACAACCCGCTGTTTTTTGGTGTCTATAGATAGAAGGGAGTGAGTAAAAATTATAGATTTCAGAAGCTTTTCCATTGGGATGAATCACCTTTCTTTGACTTTGTCTGAATACTATAATAGCCATTGATGATTCGGTGGCAACATGTGCCAGATTTGCCAAGTTTAACTCGGCTTGACGGACAAGTGAATATACGAAGGCTCAAACAAGGTTGTCGTAAAGAGGTCCTAGGAACCATTTTGAACTGTGCAGTAGGCAATTGCAATTGAAAAGTACCATGAAACAATTGGTAGCAAAAAAAACCAGGTTTATAAGGAGGCTAGGTGATTACACATGGTTTCCTCTTGTCGCCTCAGGTTCACAATGACGTGGCGTCGCCTAGCATTTCTTTTATACGTGTATTTCATAAAGCAGAGTCATACGTTGGATATGCTTAATCTCTAATAGAGCAGTTATTTCCTCATCATTCTGAAAGCTGATTACATACGGGTAGTCACATATAGGCATTACTTATGTAGGGTTGCGTTCGGAATAGGCGCGCTCCCTGTCTATGCAGGTACAAGACCTTAATCTAGGTATACACAATCACCACAGGGCTCAATGTCGCCCAAGAGCAGATCCCTCGAGATGCTCTCCCTTGTTTGATCTCCCAAGCGAGAGCCTCATCGCCATTCTCAAAATGGAGTAGCGCATGATGAATATTCTCTACCCTTTTCCGTGAATTTGTTGTGCTATCTAAGCAACGGTGGGGCAGGGGGGCAAGGCGGAATCACTTAGCCCAGGGTACGTCCCGTCAAGTCCCGGCAATTGTGCAATGGTACTGTTTCCGACGGCATCTCATAGCGGCGAGACGATGGTAGGACACATGACGATCTCTGCGTCACCGGCTATTTCTGTATCATTATCCCTGCATATCTATCTGCCCATCTTTCTGCAGTACATAGTCTATGTACCTATGTATACATACTTGTCTCCCTCTCCCCACACACACTTTGTGGTACGCGGGGGGCGAACCAACCCGTCCGAAATGGTTGTTCAACATCTCGCGCCTTCTCCTCCTCTTTGCAAGGAACAAATGTCCGTAGACAAATCCAGACTGTCTTGCGAAGTGCCATCTTCAATTGCAGCACAGTGCGCTAATGCCACGCTTAATTGCCTGATATCGTCGTCGTCGTGTGACTAGTCATGCATCGGTTACTACCTAGTAGTAGCACGCAAACCCCATCCTGCCGTGTCTTATCTTCGGTTGCGAGATCAACCACCAACTTAGGGAGTTAGAGAGGTACAGGGGTGTATCTGTGAGGAGAGGGCGGGGTTCAGCATCGATGCAAGGGAATGCATTGGGAAGTAGGATAGATCGGCCAACCTTCTTATAGGCTTTTCATTCTCTTCTCTTTAATTCGGAATTTCCGTAGTAGGAATCCATTCTAATTCCTTGCATCTCTTCACCACTCGATCCAAAATGACTGGCGACACGGTGGAAAAGAAGGAACAGCACGACTTGGAGCAAACCCCAACGCTGGGTGTAGCTGAGAAGGGTGAAGTTGTTGAAATCGATGCTGATGAGGCCCTTAACGCTGTTGCCGGCTTGGATACGGCCGCTCTGCAGATTGATGAGGAGACAGAGCGGCGTTTGTTGCGCAAGATCGACTTGAACCTTATGCCTGTGAGTAACAATGTCAACTATCTGGAGTTAACTTGTCATTAGTAAATTAATTGCTTGCGTATCACAGCTCATGTGTATTGTTTATGGACTCAACTACCTTGATAGTAATGCTTACCTTTCCTTGAAGAAATGTGCAACAGCATCTGACCTCTGATAGAAACCACACTGTCGTATGCGAGCATCATGGGTTTGAAACAAGATCTCAAACTAGTTGGCGATAATTACCAGTGGCTATCAAGTTTGTTCTACTTTGGTAAGCAGGCCCTTTTATTTCCTCCATCGACACAGTCAGCTCATGCCGCTTGTAGGATATCTTGGTTGGGAATTTCCCACAAATCGTTTGCTGCAACGCCTTCCTCTGGCCAAGTACTCCGCCTTCAATATCATCATGTGGGGACTCGTGCTTTCTCTTTTTGCTACCACTGAGAATTTTGGAGGGGCTGTTGTTATTCGCCTCTTTTTGGGAATATTTGAGGCTGCTGTGACCCCCGGGTTCGCTCTGTTTGTATCGCAAGTACGTAATAACGCTTAGCCGCTCAATCCAAGAAAAGGCGATTACTAATGTTATTGTGCAGTGGTATACTAAAAAAGAACAAGGACTTCGAACTGGTATCTGGTTCAGTTTTAACGGTTGGGTATGCTATCTGTGTTACCTTTGTTTTTTGACCGACAATACTGATCCCATCATAGGCCCAGATCTTTGGCGGCCTGGTAGCGTACGGCTTCGCTCATGGCGCCTCAACCTATGGCTTTTCAATCGCCCCGTGGAAGGCAATCTTCGTCTTTACTGGAGTGCTAACAAGCACCGTTGGAATAGTGTTTCTCTTTATCATGCCTGATAACCAGCTCAACGCAAGATTCCTTACCAAAGAAGAGCGAGTGTTGGCTATTCAGCGAATCAAGGTTAATGAGCAGGGAATTGGAAACAAACATTTCAAGTGGTACCAAGTCAAGGAAGCCGTTTTGGATCCTGCCATCTGGGGCTTTGTTTTCTATGCTCTGGTCGCCGATATTCCCAACGGCGGCATCTCCAATTTCTTCAGCCAGCTTATTGTCTCATTTGGCTACACGCCCGAACAGAGCTTGCTCTATGGAACTCCTGGTGGGGCTGTTGAGGTTGTCGCCTTGTTACTATGCGGATACTTGGGCGATCGACTTGGAAGCCGCATCTTGGTGTGCATGTCTGGCCTCGTAGTGGCCATGATTGGAGTGATTATGATTGTTGCTATTCCACTGGATAAGCCTGCTGGCCGATTAGCTGGTTACTACCTTACCCAGGTAAATAACAGTGGAAAGACGAAGGTGGCCCTAAACGGGTGGCTAACAGCAACTAGGCGAGCCCAACTCCATTCGTTGCTCTGCTGTCTTTGATATCTACCAATGTTGCCGGTGAGTCTTATGGCGATTGAAGATTTTGCTTCACGTGCACTAATACATAACTAGGGTGGACCAAAAAGACAACAGTGGCAGCAATGTATCTGGTTGCATACTGCGTTGGAAATATTATTGGTATGAACTATACATCAACGGTTCCACTCATTACTCTGGTTAACTTCTGTTTAGGACCCCAAACTTTCCGACCGAAAGATGCACCGGAGTACCGGCCGGCCGAGATTACAATCTTGGTGTGCTGGGCAGCCTGCCTCGTAGATCTTGTGTTTATCTGGTGGTGGTACCGTCGACAAAATCTCAAGAAGAGTCTCGTGCGAGCAGACCCGTCTTATACCAAGGTTGAGAATCAAGAATTCCTTGACATGACGGATAAAGAGAATCCGGAATTCAATTATTCTCTGTGAGATCTTGTATTTGAGATAGTAGAGGCATATTGACAATTTTGCAAATGGATTAGGAAAATCTGTAGAGCCAACTCTTAGATTTCATGCCTTTCACTCCCTGCCATAAGCAGCTCATTGTCTAATAGTCTTGCGCAGCGATTAATTATCAGAGTTGCTATTGGCTCTTGCATAAGCTCAGAAGTTAGCAGCTCTCTTTCCTCACCGCTTTAGTTTAGAGATAAGCTCTGAAAGCATATTACCTTAGGTAGTTTAGAACTCATGTAAGACCCCCTTTCTCTTCACAGCTTGAGTGGCATCGTCTGACATATCGGCTAGCACTCTGTGAATGAACCTTTCACCGTCTACTTCATATTTAAAACGTAAATTGCATCTCATGGAGTGGACTCTTTATCTGTGTCGTTCACTCTGCTGTACAGTCGGTCAGCCTTTGTAAACCCAATTACCAACATTTCCTTAATGAGAGCTGTTTAAGATTTGGTTCCTTGGTAAGCGTCCATGTATGCACCTCTCACCTTTTCTCCCGTCAACCAAACGGGCATTCGCTGAACTAAAAAGTATTACGTTAACTCTGTCTGTTACTTTATCTTCAAAACCAACCAAGCCGTAACAGCCGGATTTATGCTGTTCAAGCAACTTGCTTACGCACGTGCATGATTTCCTGGCGGCATCGGTCTGAGCTCATTCCCTGTATCTCCGACGCTTAGCTGCAGCGTGGCGGGACGTCAGCTTAGAATGCTAGGCTATAATGGGGAACTTATGTCACCGGGTTACTGGAAGCTTTGGGCATCTATGCCTGTTCAAAGTATAAAAGCGGACGACCTACCATGCCTAACATCTATATCTCAACGCGCTGATACAACATAGTTTTGGCTTTGAGAAAAGAATTCGTCATCACCAGAGTCTACTATATTCGCTTTGAAAGATGGCCTCCATCACCGCAGGACCCGAGTTCCACACTGCACCTCCCCCAGGAGCCTCTTCAGCCTCAACAATCGAGCAAGATGCACCAGCTCTCCTTGAACTGTACCGTGAATCTCCTGGACTTCACATCTACACAGCATCTAGTGCCAATTACGAGGCATTGAATAGAATCAACGACCGGTCTATCACAACTCTCCCAGTAGCTACTGTGCGGCCTACGAACGAAACAGAGGTTTCGACGGCTGTGCGATACATCTCTCAAAAGGGCTTGACTTTGGCCATCCGAAACTCAGGTGTAGACCAAGGTGGCCGGAGTCGTGCGTTTGGACCTAAAGATGTCTCACTCGACGTTCGGTCAATGGACAAGATAGTCCTTTCGGCTGATAGGCGCGAAGCAACTATTGAAGGAGGTGTGTCAGGCGGGAATTTGGTAAAGTTTCTGGATAATTATGGCCTCACCACGCCGACAGCCTTTTCCACCACAGTCGGTTACGTTGGTTGGGCTTGTGGCGGCGGCTATAGCACGCTGAATGGCATAATGGGTCTGGGCGTGGATAACATCCTTGCTGGAAGAGTTGTATTGGCCGATGGACGGATCATGGGCACAGACGATGCTAACTGTGATCCCGATTTGTTGTGGGCGCTTCGTGGAGGCGGCGCTGGTATTGTCGGAGTGGTCACGTCTCTTCGTGTTCGCGTGTATCGCCGTCCAGATTGCTTGGCTGGGAATATTGTCTTTCCCTTGGCAGAAATGCCTCAGATTGCCCAAAAGCTGAATGAACTATATGCATGGAAGAAACCTGGCAAGTTTGCCGGTGATGCTGCTATTATCAATCCAGCTGGACAAGGCGCTTTGTTTTCCCTTCTATTCTTCTGGGCTCTGGAGGAGGACCGCAGCGACCTTGATGAAGCAAAGGAATACCTTGAGCGCGTTCTACAGTTTGGAACTGTCATAGTCAATACGGCTGAAGAAAGTGAGTTCAGCGTTGTTATCCCATTTCTCATGGGCCATATAGGGAAAACTGACAGGAAATTAGCAACACCCTACAAATTTCTCTTGTCAATTCCCACACCTGTACTATACCAAGATCTCATACATGCCAGGAAGACAGTTTCAGTATCTGGCTGGTCAGAAGAGCTGGGTCGTATCATATCAGAGCCAATGCCAACTCCCACAACAGTTATCATTATGCACGACAGTCATGGTGCTGGAACACGGACATCTGGATCTAATATCATGGAGAACGCAGCCTTCTTAAACCGTGAACCACATTTAATGTTCGGCTTTTTCGCATCAGCGTCGCCAAATGATCAAGAGGGATGGAAAAAATCACAAGCGTGGGCAGAGAGATTGCTCGAAAATGTTACAAAAGCAGGGCTAGCTATGCCACAGCGCTACATCAACTTCTCCAAGCCTCTGAAAGGCGACGGGTTGGGTTATTACGGAGCTCAGGGTCTGATTCGCATCAAGGCAATTAAAAATCGACTTGATCCTGCAAACTTATTTGCTAAGAGTACGCCTGACTTAACAGAGGCATAAGGTGCTTAAAAGGCAAGCTTTACATATATATGATAAAACTACATATCTCAAACTGCCTCCGCGTATTCGATCTGCTGTGTTTTAGTTCCCTTTTCGCCTGCTTGTATGATTTCTGTTTCTGCCACGACGTCGATTTGAGCAGACGAGAATTTCCACGCTGGAACATGTCTCTCGAATAATACATCCAGCTCTTCATATGTTCGATTCTTGGTTTCTGGGAGCCTGAAAACCGCCCAAGTTGTTGTAAGGACCCCGAGGCCGAACCAGAAGAACGCTGTCTTCCCCTTCAAATTGGCTTCTGTGGGGTTAATTAGATAAGATTCTACTGTATTGTCAATGATATTAACAATGTTGTAAGCATTGCGGGCTAGAGAGATTGTTTGTGATCGCAAACGTGTGGCAGAGATTTCCGCAGCCAAGGCAAATGACTGAGGACCGAGAGTGGCCGAGTAAATGCCTAACCAGAGCATGGCAAGGGCTGATTGAGCCCATTGAGCCGAGGAGCCTACTGCGTATGATAGGCAGCCAATAATAAGCAGGTCCAACGTTAGGAGGCCTAGGCCGATGATCAGAAGCGTTCGACGGCCGAAGAAAGTCATGAGAACCCATGACAAACAAGTAGCGATGAAAGCGAGCGCAATGCTTCCGAGATTGAGTTTATACGCATCATCAGATGGCAATCCTGCTTGTGTGAAGAAATACGATGCACTGTAGCACATTGCTTCTCCAGGAAGTGTCTGTGCAGCGAGTATCACACAGGCGATTTCGGTTCGACGAAGATTTGTGCCCTTGAAACAGTCGCGATAGCTCGACTCAGCCTAGACTGCCTTCTCAAATTTGTCGGTGTGTACCATCATAGCGAGTTTCTGCTTGACTTGCGTATCCGTCAATCCAGGTGGCAGTTTGCGGATCGACTTTTCTGCTTCAGCCAGCCGGCCTTTGCGAACAAGCCACCATGGCGAGTCTGGGGCTAGAAGAGCAAGAATAAACAGGGGAATCGGCCACGCCCACTGAATGGCGAACGGAATTCTGAACGCCCATACCGTATTGTTGTTAACCAGACCTTGCAGGACTCCAGCAGCCACGAACTGGCCGATGACCCAACAAATATTGACAAAAGAGATCAAATAGCCTCTCAAAGCTAGAGGACACACTTCTGAGGAATATGCAGATCCCATAATGGCAAAGATACCCCATGGTATGCCGACCAGGACTTGTCCAGCTGTAAGGACCTGGATAGAGGGTGCAAAGAAAGTAATGAAGATGAAGGCCGACATGACAACTAGAGCAATCATTGTAACAATGCGGTGACCAAATTTTTATGTCACATAGCCGTTGATGACGAGACCAATAACGGCACCGCATGAAGAAGCATTGACAAGTCCTGCCTGCCAGGCTCCGGTGATGCTTTTCTGACCCGGATCGGATTCATAGACACCGTACTTGTCGACAAATGAGGGGTAGGCAAATAAGCTACCAATGAGAATTGTGTCGTAGCCTTCCATTACAATGGTGAGAGACATTGCAATGGCCCAAAACACTGACGTTGGGTAGCGTTTGAAGGCTTCTTTGATGGACAAAGAGTGCTCATCATCTGTCGCTATAGCGGCAGCTGGGTCGATGTCAACATAAACATCCAGGGCTTCATCATGCTCTGCTGTGTTTTCCATGACTAATTATGGGCTCAAACGTCTTAGAAATGGAAGTTTGATGCACGATAGAATGATTGCTCAAAGAATGAAGTGATTTGCACTCACATTTTACATGTAGAATGTTGGAAGTCTTGTGCCAACCGTCGGATCGAACTCAGTCTACATCTTATACTGCTTTAGTTTACAAGAATGCCAGAAACCAAGATTTCATGCGGCCTTCCCCGTGGGGAAGCCCGAAGGTACCCCCGCAACGTTTCAGCTCCATGCCGGCGGAATCAGATCAGTGGAAGAGTTCCGGTATCGCCAAATGTCTAGGCATTGAATAACTTCCAACTGGCTAAATGGGATAAACATTAAGCGTTTATCAATTATTAAGTTCTTACCAGCAATTTACAAGGATTTATGGTAAAATACTCGGTACATACGAAGTACAAATAGATATATGTATGAAGACAAGCTTCGTGGAAGATCACATCACGTTGAATACGCGTAAACACAGCTTCAGTTGACAATTCCATTTACCAAGTAATGTATCAGCGTGGTTTAATCACAGATACTAATTAGGATTTGCATTTTGAACATTTGAATACCAGCTTGGTAGGTATGGATGTCTTACATCCCCTCTCGCGCGCCAAGTGCCAATGTGACACTGCATTGTCGATGAAGTGGGAGATCATGCCGTCGGACTTGATCCACGTAAAGAACTATAAGTCGGGAAAGATTCCGGTAGCAAAAGTTGGGGTCGTAAAGTTTGGAGCAGTAATTGAAAAAGCTGCATGATCAATAGCTGTGGGGTTTGGTATTGCATTGATTTGAGACGAACGCAAGCATCGAACTATAGTTCGGCTAAAATCTGCCTCCTCATCGATTAATTAATATGTAATCTAATCCACATGTGCATAATAGCGTGCCGATTAAGCAGCTGGGCGGTTAAAATACGAGTAGTAGCTCTCTATACATGTATTTCGTCTGGTGTGGCAGTCTCATAAATTGTAGGCTTTACTTGGGCACCATCAGCTAAGAAGATGCGTAGACCCTCAAAAAGAAGAGTCAAAGGCCTATCCAACTGTGTGTTATATAGTTAGATGTATAAGAATTAAAAGCAGAACCCTCAGCCAA
Source organism: Trichoderma virens Gv29-8 (assembly GCF_000170995.1). Taxonomy (NCBI): domain Eukaryota; kingdom Fungi; phylum Ascomycota; class Sordariomycetes; order Hypocreales; family Hypocreaceae; genus Trichoderma; species Trichoderma virens. Next base: position 246,283 of record NW_014013657.1, on the reverse strand, counting down.
AGTCGCGTCGACATGCGTCTGATACGTGAAATGTTTGAAGCTTCAAGTTCATTGCCGTATCAGAATACGACGACTCTGGGGAAGTTGGGTAATACAGCTGGCTAGCTCTAAGCCATTTATGTCATTGGGTGCGGTTCGGCACAGCCCCTCCCGGGATTAATCATGGAGATTGACCTGCGGGGAAGTTTCTATCATTAATGCGGAGTTGGCGCTGACATGCTCCTCTGAGGATGGTTCCGAGACAACAATGATCTGCGGTCTCCGATCCCGGCTGGCTCTCGCAATTAGTACATTCAATTCGCCTTTATTGAGGCCATAAAGACGATAGAAAGACTGTCACAGGCAGAAGTACAAGTGTTCAATCTCTACGCCACATGCGCTTTATGACCCAATATTTCCCAGTAATTTGTGCCCAAGAGGCGCTTTATAATGACAAACATTCCGGATGATTATTTGGAGAGAGTTTATGCTGGGGTGCTCGGAAAACTCATCGGTGTGTATGTCGGACGGCCCTTTGAAGGTTGGACGCACCAAAGGATAGTTGAAGAGCTTGGCCATATTCGAGGCTACGTTCATGAAAAGGTTGGCGATCCTCTCGTCGTCACTGATGACGATGTCTCAGGCACATTTCAGTTCGTCAGGGCACTAGAGGAGCATGGCTATTCACCCGAAATATCATCCGAGGACGTTGGCAAAACATGGTTGAATAACGTTATTGAACATCGAACTATATTCTGGTGGGGAGGCCGAGGCATGTCGACAGAACACACTGCGTTTTTAAATTTGAAGCGAGGAATACCTGCACCACTTAGCGGCGCCATTCGAACAAACGGCAAAACTGTTGCCGAACAGATCGGTGCACAGATATTTATCGATGGCTGGGCTTTGGTGGCTCCAGGCAATCCTAAACTGGCTGCTAAACTTGCACGCGCTGCCGGTTCGGTAAGCCATGATGGCGAATCTGTATATGCAGCTCAACTGTGGGCTGCAATGGAAGCAGAGGCTTTCATCTCAAAAGATATCAATCACGTTCTCGACGTTGGCCTTTCTGTCATTCCTAAGGAGTCTCTCGTTGCCCGTGTAATAGGGAAAGTTCGAGAATGGGTCGCAGAAGATGGAGATTGGATGAAGACTCGTCAGCATATAGAGGATTCATATGGTTATGACAAGTTCCACGGAGTTTGTCACGTTATTCCTAACCATGCCATTATGATAATGGCTGTACTTTACGCCAGTAACGATTTTGATGAAGCTATGCACATTATCAATACCTGTGGCTGGGACACAGATTGCAATTCTGGTAATGTGGGCTGTCTTGTTGCCACAATGCTCGGGCTCTCTGCATTCCAGGGACCGTATGACTGGCGAGGTCCTTTGGCAGATCGTGCTCTCATCTCAAGCGCGGATGGTGGATATTCTATCAACAATGCTGTCCGAATCTCATATGATATTGTCAACATTGGTCGACGTTTGGCTGGTTATAATGCACTTGAGCCTCCTAAGGCTGGTGCCCAATTCCACTTTAGCCTTCCAGGGAGTACCCAGGGCTTTCAACTTTTACAGCCGTCTGGTTCGGAGCAGAGTATTTCAGCTACGCTGCAGCAACGAATTGACAGCTCTCATGGTCCTGGACTAGCTGTTGATGTGGAGAATTTAGGTCAGGGCCAAGGCGAACTTGAGGTCCTTACTCAGACCTTTACTCCTAAAGAGGTTTTGTATATGAAGACATATGAGTTGATGGCATCACCACTTGTATATCCAGGACAGACGGTTACAACCAAAATTCGGGCCAGCGGTGAGGGCGATGGCAAGGTAGTCGTCGGGCTGAGACTGAAGGCATATAGTGAGAACGACGAATTGGTCGCAATCGATGGACCATCTACTATTCTGAACCCTGGAGAAGAATGTTCTTTGATTTGGACAATTCCAGATGAGATGGATAGCCAGCCCATTCAAAAAATTGGTATCGTCCTAAATCCCGGTGCATCAAATTCCTATAGAGGTACTGTTTGGCTTGACAGTCTCTCTTGGACCGGTGTGCCAAATATGGTACTTCAGAAACCCCCGCAGAAATCATGCGAATTTTGGCACCGAGCCTGGGTCAATGGTGCCGATAATTTCAGCAAATCATCATTCCTTATTGCCCAAGGGCAGGGCGAGGGCATTATTATCTACGGCACGCGAGAGTGGGATAACTACAGTGTCACGATTCCCAACTTCATGATCAAGTTTGGTGCTCCAGCTGGTATAGGCATCAGAGTCCAAGGTCTCAACCGTTACTACGCGGTATTTTTCACTGAGGATAAAAGAATTACCTTAGTCAAAGCACTGGATGCGGAGAGAATTGAACTCGCAAGCGAGGCGTTTCCATGGGAACTGGATCAGAAGTATAGAGTGATACTGACGGCTTGCGATGACCTGATTCAAGTTCGTGTTGGCGATGTGGAATTACAGATTACCGATAGTCAGTATACCTCTGGAGGTATCGGACTAATCGCAACGGATGGGTGTGTGTCGGCAGATTCTTTTATCATTGCGCCGAGTCTCTCGACTTAACTTGCTCTTTTACAATACCGCGACCGAAAATAAACTGACATTTGCTTATGTTTGTTCAGACTTGTATGGTTTTACACCAGCATGAAGATTTGTCCAACATCAAGCGCACCATGGCGTAGCAGAATACCTTTCAAAGGCAAACAGTAGAGATAGGTACAAGTATAATATCCTATTTCCCTGTATTGCGTAAGCATATCTAAGAACGATAAATCGGGTATTCTTCCATATGCTTAGATCTAATAGTTGGATCGTTCCGTAGGCGGTCCGCAATTTGCGACGTAAAAAGACGTGTAATTTAGTACGAGAATCAGTTGGTCCCGAGAGCCATTACGGAAAGCCTACCTCGGATCCAAGCCACAGCCAATTCACAAAGCTGTTATTGATGCTACTGTGCACTAACATCGCCTAAGCGGAGAACGGACTATTGACAAATCCTTGAATCTCAAATCAAATCGCACGTACCCCAGCATCGTATCCGGCCTCCATAGCCGACCCTGTTGGCGCAAGACCCGACCTAAACTGCCGGCATTTAGTATCAAGGTTTCAGCGGGGGAAACTGGGGTAACACGGATAGTGTCCATCTAGAACAATAATGAAGCTTGGCATTTTCTTGAAAGTGCCTGTAGAGATAAATATCTCTGGAGCACATGTAACATTTAATGTCGACAACACTGTGGATTTTATTTAACTCTAGAATAGCGTTGACTGAACAGCAATTTCACTTCGGATTCGAAATTCTCCAGTATGCATGACCTCAAGAGCATCCCAACGAAGGCGTATGTTGTTGAGAGCAAAGGCGCTCCGTTTGTTCTCCAAGATATTTTACTAGACGAGATCCAAAGCCATGAGGTCCTTGTGGAGATCCTGTACACCGGCCTGTGCCATACAGTCTGTATTACTGCTCTGCCTTGCATCTTAATACTGACTTATGTTGTTAGGATATCGTGGTTCAGCATGGTGGAATGCCCGTTGGTGGCTATCCCGCCATTCTAGGTCACGAAGGCGTTGGAGTGGTGCGCAAGATCGGGTTGGGTGTTTCGAATCAAGGTTTACTTCCTGGTGACATAGTCATATTGTCATTTCATACATGCCAGCAGTGTCGATATTGCCAGGAAGGGAACCTCGGAGGTTGTACTCGTATGACAGAGATTAACTTCACCAAAACCGGCCGGGACGGCCTTGAAATGAATTCACCAGCCTCTCTCCCCGATGGAAAGCCAGTTTACGCGCAATTTTTTGGACAATCGTCTTTGAGCAAGTTGATGATAGTTCCGGAGAGGTCTGTCGTGAAAACCGAGCTAAGACTCGAAGACGATCTCTCCTGCTTACCGCCATTATCATGTGGTTACCTGACTGGAGCAGGAACCGTGTTCAATGCACTACAGCCGAAGCCTGCTGACAAGGTGGCAGTTGTCGGCATGGGCGCTGTGGGATTTGCAGCCTTGATGGCAGCTCGAGCGCTTGGAGTCGAGCAGGTTCTCGCCATCGATATTGTGGATGCAAAGCTTCAAATGGCGACCAGCCTTGGAGCTTCTCATACCATTAATTCTAGTGCATTTACTGATATCAACGAGGGAATCAGAAGTATCTTCCCAGATGGAGTTGATATGATAGTCGAGGCAACTGGGATAGCCATTCTCGCAGAGACATCAGTGAAAGCACTGGCCCATGGGGGAACATTAGCACTTGTTGGCGTGCTACCTCCAGACGCAGATATCAAGATCAACGGACTGGATGTGTTAATTTCTTGCAAGAAGATCATAGGCGTTATTGAAGGATCTTCGAATCCCCACGAGGTGTGTATACTTATGATAACCTGGCAGTGTAGCTTATACTGACGCTTTTCGCCAACAGCTGATTCCACGACTTGTTGAGCTGTATAAGCAGGGCAAATTTCCTGTAGACAAATTGTCCAAAGTCTATCCGGCCGAACAATTGGATCAGGCCTTGTCTGATCTGAAGACTGGAAAGGTGAGATTGGTGTTTTTGCTCGTTGTTCAAACTATTTCTACGTAATATCGGAGTTGTTAACTTTTAATATCTAGGTGATTAAACCAGTCTTGTCATGGGAAAGCGTGGTAGCCTCTGAATGAGCAGCACATGACAGTATTACATCCCGTTCATAGCAGCATCTTGAGATTAGCATTGCCCGTAAGAACTTTACCAGTGATTTAAATTTGACCATGTGCACTACTCTTCTGTATAATGTGTGGCAGAAATCCTAGCGTGAAATCCCCTCACCCCCTTGGATACGATCTAGGTACAGTAAAATGGAGGCACTTTCACTGTGGAGGGTTGAACTCGGAAGATGTGTTCGGCAGTTCTAGAATTGACTACGTGGAGTCACTACAGAGCAATTGTGAAGCCCCTTAACATTATAGGTGTGAAATACGATATTACGGTAGAGGGAATAAACTGATACTCTCCAAAACATTAGGATATGATGGATCTCATCTTAAATACAGCTATTAATCAGGAGCAGTGGAAAGTTTGCCGAAACTCTCGTCGAAGCTCTGCTCGTAATACACGTGTAATGTGATGAGGGGTACAATCGAATACATGCTGTGTACATGTACGTAGATACTACAGATACGCTGGTAGGAGACAAAGCTGCATTGAGTCTGAGGCAGTTTCATGGCATTTATTTTCTCTCTGAGCATGTATTTTTATGCATCGTGTTAAAAAAAGAGGAAGAATAGGAGGGGAAAGGTACATGTAACTTGAAGGAAACATAAATCACATGTCAAAATCATCCCTTGTAAAGGTCAACTGTTGAAAACACAAGAAGGTGACGGCTTTGACACGTGCTCTAATCGATACAGACAAAGCAGATCGCCACCTGATGTTTAGCGCCAAATGGCCCGATCGTGCAGTGAAGGGAGATCCTCCGAGGCGCTGTAATCAACAATTCCAGCGAATGGGGGCCGGCTAACTTTCCCGATCGAAGCCGCTAATCGAGCCTCTGTGGCGCCATGACCTCATGCATTTACAGTGGGCAGCTGTTTGCAGCTCCTCGCGAGAATCACTCCATCCCTTGAGCTTTTGTCTTAGCCTCCTCCCGTCTTCATTTCTCCCCTTTTCTATTTTATCAACACCTGTATTCTACCAAGCTCCGCAACTTCACAGGCCGGCTTTCGCGCTACGATGGGTGAGGCGGACAAATACATGCAGGGCGATCCCCAGCAGCAACACCAGAACCAGGGCCAGAGTCAATACCAGAACCAGTCGCAATACAACCAGGGATACAACAATAACAACAACAGCAATACCAATAACGCCTATAATCCACCGTATAATGGCAATCAACAGCCTGTGAACGGCTATCAGGATCATCCATACGGCCCGCCTCCGCCTTACAGCTTCAACCCTCCACAAGCCCACGACGAGAAATACTCGTTCAACGATGCATTCAAGCTCGAAAAGCCCAAGTACAACGATTGGTGGGCAGGAATTCTTGTACGTGTATCCATTGAGTCGCATTCCCTAAATGCGTCGTATATTGACTAACCCCTACCCTCATCGCAGTTCCTCGTTGCTTTCGCAGGATATGTGGCCATCTCGGGTCTCGCTATCCACGGCTACACCAAGGGCTTTAGTGGCGACGGCATCTACGATGACTTGAACAGCTTTTCGCTCAATAGCAATACCATCATCTTATTTGCCTTTTGCCTGGTTATCGCCTTTGTCTTCTCAATCGGTTACGTCTGGCTTGCGCGCCTCTTCCCCAAGGCGTTCATCTGGATCACTGGCATCCTCAACCTTGCCTGGGCACTCGGTACAGCCATATACTATCTAATTGTGGGATACTGGTCTGCAGGCATAGTGTTCCTCATCTTTGCCGTCTTCCTCATATTCGCTTTTTGGACCTGGATTGGCCGGATCCCCTTCTCGGCACTAATGCTCAAAACGAGCATTGACGTGAGCAAAAAATACGGCCACGTCTATATCGTCAGTCTCATTGGAGGCTTCTTTGCAACGGCATTGGCTGCTTGGTTTTCGGTTACTCTTGTCGCAATCTACGTTTCCTACGAACCTTCGCCAGACAACCCGCGATGCTCTGTCTCAGGAAACAACTGTAGCCACGGCAAGGTGATTGGTCTGGTCGTCTATGTGACGTTCGCCATGTTTTGGATCTCTGAGTGGCTAAAGAATACCGTCCATACCATTATCGCCGGTGTTTATGGATCTTGGTACTTCTCGCCGCATAATTTCCCCAAAAAGGCCACTCGCGGCGCCGCCAAGAGAGCACTCACCTACAGCTTTGGCTCTATCTGCTTCGGCAGTCTCATTGTAGCCTTTATCCAATTTCTGAAGCAGGTGTGCAGTGTCCTTCGATCACAAGGCGCCAACGAGGGCGGTGCGGCCGGCTGGATTACCTATGCTATTTTCTGCGTCCTCAGCTGTATATTGGCCATCGTCGAATGGGCTGTAGAATTTGTCAATCGATACGCGTTTTGCCATATTGCCCTCTATGGCAAAGCCTATATCGCCTCCGCCAAAGATACCTGGAGAATGATTAAGGATCGTGGCATCGACGCTCTGGTCAACGTAAGTTACCAGATTGCTTTCTAACACCTTGCTTCCTCTGTGTATAACTAACAAACAATAGGATTGTCTTGTTGGTCCAGTTCTCTCCTTCGGTGCCATATTCATCGGCTATGCATGCGCCCTCTTTGCGTATTTGTATCTTCTCGAGACCGACCCCCCGTATAACAGTGATGGAGGCTTTACTGCCGTCATTATGGCTTACGCGTTTTTGATTGGCTTCCAGATTGGGCATGTTTTCACGACCCCTCTTGGCAGCGGTATTGACACCATCTTTGTTGCTGCTGGCTGGGACCCTCAGGTCATGATAAGAGACCACCCTGAGCTATATCATGAGATGGTCAGGGTCTACCCAAGAGTTCAACAAGCCATCCATTGATTCAGGGTTCGGAGTGGGCATTGGGTGCAGCTGCTAGGTATATTTGTTTTACTGACGCCAATCGAGTGGTACTTTTTTTCCTTCAAACTAAACTTGCTTTATCAGTGTACTCAACAGGTATTACCCATTGATATAATATAGTACATATCATACATTCGTGGCGAGCCAAGTCGGCATTCCATTAAGAGAAACTCAATTAAAGTAATTGAAAGTCATCAAACTTCATAAATATCCGCTATTCTACAAATCAAATGTGATAATTAAAATATATACGCTTTCATGAATTAGATATAAGACGAAAGACCGTCTGTCTTGTCTTTCACATGCTCATCTACTAGCAGTCCCTAGGCAATTGATGTTTCTAGAAGCAATCGCAATGCTAGGCTCTTGCTCAGTTCATGCCACCGTTGGCCAACATACCACAAGGGCCATTGCTGACATACGCTCCACTGGAGGGTCCCGTGCTCGTCCCGAACTGGACATCACCAGTGAACTGGTTCGCGTGGCAAACGCCGTCAGTTGCCACCACAAGGAAGCATGAGCCCGAGCTGAAGGAGAGAGCTCCTCGGCAGGGGGTAGCGCTGTTGAAGCAGGCCACGCAGCAATCGTAGGCGCTGTGAGTGCCGCTGACGGGGAGGAAGCCACCCGTTCCCGAACTGCTGACGCTGCTGATGCCGTTACCACCGTTTGCTGTGGTGATGAGGTTCTCTGGGCCGCAGGCCGCTTGGAGAGTCTGCTGGGGAGCGACGGTGGATTCGGTGGCTGGTGAGGATGTTAGCTTTGCTGGATCATTCTTTTCACTGGTCTTTTATGTGTATGTTCATATATAGGAGGTTCATAAAACTCGACGTACTGGTAGCGGTAGTGGTGGTGGTCGTCGTAGAATCGGTCGACGAGGTGATGACCGTAGTGGCAGGTACGGTCACCGTGCTGGTGACATCGCAAGGCCACTCAGTCTCAGTGTGAGTCTGGCTGACGGTGGTCGTGACGGTTTTCGTCTTGGGACGGGCAGTAATGGTGCAAGCCTTGGCGGTGTATGTGACACGCTTAATGACGATGGGCTCGATGACCTTGGTGCAGGTGACGGACTGAGGGTGCAGGGGAGGGTAGAAGCTTGGGCCGCCCTTGCTGGGTCGGCACTGGAGAGTGTTGCCACGCTCGATGAGGCTGTTGGCAGAGCGGCCCTTGATCTTGGGGACGAAGCCGGGCTCCTGGGAGATAGGGGTGAAGCCTGCAGGAGCGGCAATGGTGGTGGTAGGAGTGGTTGTGGTAGTGACCGTGTTAGTTTCGGTGTCAGTCTCCGTGACGATGTTTGTCGTGGTGAAGAAGGAGGTGCCTTTTCATTTGTCAGTATTTCCAGACCTCTACCAACAGCAGATCACCTATTCTCACTGGTGGAAGTGACAGTGGCCACATCAGTATAGGCAGGCTCCGTGGTCACAGTCTTGATGACGGTGGTAACGGTCTTGGTCTTGGTCTTGGTAGGCGTCACAGTCGGGTGAGGAGTCGTTGTGAACCTCTCGGTGTAGGTCACAGTCCTCGTCTTGTAGTTCCAGTGCGTCTCGACATGGCGGTTGGCCTGAGGACCCAGCTTGGTAGAACAAGTCACAAACTCCTCGACGATGGGCAGGCGATGGGGCTGGCGGTTGGGTTGGCCGAATGCAAAAGCATTGGAGCTCAAGGCGAGGAGCGAAACGACAGAGTTGACCTTGACCATTTTGACGGCTGTGGACTGCTGCTACGTTGGAACAGGTTGCAGATGAGGTCAAGAACGAAGAGCTCGGACAGCGTACACCCACATGCAATACTATTTATTTCTCCATGACTCTTACGATGGCAATACTAATCGCCGCTATTGTTCCTTTCCTCTCTTCGGTGGGCATCCATGGATAGCTTCGCGATGCCCTCAGCCGCTCCATGATTCACCCCTGGCAGCTCAATCTAGATTGCCTGATTAATGCAGGTCCAGGTCAGCTTCACCCAGAATTGGGAAAGAGACCGCCAAACTATTGCAATACTTACACCAATAGCCAACTTTCTGGGGCAGCTGAGAGAGCTGTTAGCGTCTCTTCAAGTGAAGCTATTGAGTCGAAATGTGGTCCCTGAAGAAGAAATTTCGTCTGTGCGGTGTGTCCGAACAGCGGAATGTGGGTAGCTCCACAGGCGTACTTTGTGAGAATTGCGTTCATCTTAGTCCAAGAGCTGTCTCGGAGGCTTTCTTTAAAGCCGGACCGGCAATTATAGTGCCGGGTATAATGTTGATGTTATATATCTCTTGGCTGCCTTGGCGACAGAGAGCATGTTGAGTGGGAGTTGCATGATATCTCCCTGGGCACATTGTTGACAGTACTGGGAGGCGGAATCCCCATCCCAATAACAACCTCCTTACTACGGCAATACGGCTACAGGGACCTGGGAAAGATGGGCAGCTGAAAGTTGAATCCATAAACCTTTAGTCAGAGCCATCTGCAACTCGCATAGGCAACTTCTTCAAGCAACTATGACTTTGTCTACTCTCAGTTAGCCATTCTTCTTTGATGCCTACTCGTTGTTACATTATTACCTTTTACACAGCCAACAGCATAAAGCCAACACAATGCAGCCCCGATTATTGAATCATGATAGGCAGATGTTGAGCCAAATAAGGCACTAATGAGATTAGGACGCCACAACCATTGCTAATAGATTGTGGCGATTACCAAGGCTAGTGGTACTAGTAGTAGCACCTCGCATACACAGCCCTGTATCTTTGTGGATATCTTGAACACGTATCGAGCAATACAAACGACTTAATGAATGCGTGTGTTGAGTGGAGCAGGCCTGGATTCATGCCCATGGAGTAAATGCTCCGTCGGCGTTTGCAAGATGTAGTGTTGTTGTCTTAGTAAGAACAACTCGGAGGGTACTAAGTGCCTCTGCTGCTGAGTTGTTGGTTTCTTGTACGAGTATATAAGCAGCTGGCAAGAATTTCGTTAGCTAAGATGGATGAATGCATATAAAGGTACTGATCTACGTGAATCCTTTGCATTTATTTGTGTATCCCTCGTCCCGACAAACAAGCTCCCGTGGTTAAACAGGTTTCTGTGATATTTTAGCTCAACTTCACCATCATACAGTAATAGCCTACCCTATACACATGAAATGCATGTATGAAAGAGGAGGCGTGCTTAAGATTGTCCGCCATATTCGAATGAAGCACAACTGCAATTTTCTCTATGGTCTGATATCATGACCTAGGGGTCATGATGGTGACGACAAGCGACCACCTGGAGATATGTCAATAGGTGGACGGAGTTTCATTTTCATCAGGCAACCTTGGTCCTACCAGCGCTTTATAGGCTAAGACCATGTAGAAGTGAGCTCAAAGTTGGATTTTTATTAAACTGTCTCTTTTTTTTTTACACTTCATGACCCTGGAGATGCCTGCGTCTTTTTCATTTAGATACTGTTACCTGTAAATACCGAATACAGCTTAGATTTGATGCATCGCGATAGCCGAGCGTTTCATGCAGTCATGGAATTTGAGGCTCTCTAGCCATCCACAAACATGCATTATAAGCCCCCGCAATACCTTGTCGGTAAAGGTACTTGACCCCAACTACGGGTACTTTTAGCAAATGAGGCTCAACTATGCAGTATTGCAACCACTATTTGTACTAACTGGGGTTGCACTCGGTTGTCAACCCAATCAACACATCTACAGGTAAGATGGTCGCATGGAGAAATCCTTTGTAATAGTGCTTACACTATTTCTGAGAGCGGGGTAGGGCTATTTTCTATCCGACAGTAAGGTAGCGTGAAACCCGGTATGTTGCCTGGTCCTTCAAGTAACAGAATAGAGGGATTTAGAGATTTTTGAGATTTTTATATATGGTTTCTTTAGCCGCCGCACTCTCAAAACGCTTAACAAGATGGAACCAACAACAAAATATTTGCAGCCACCGTGTGATTTTTTGTGTTCTGCTAGCCGCCAGGGATTATCGCGTGTCAACTCAGTCTCCATCCAACCGTCATTTGTATCATTACTATACCATCTATAACTGGTGTTACATGACAACCTTTTCGGCAACGTCGGCGCTACTGCCTGATCAGGTGAAACTGTGAATCCTGCAGGAGTGCTATACCTATTGTGAATACCAGTGGTTGCTAAGAAATACAAATCGAATGATTCTCGAGAATACTCGAAACTACTCCTTTTCTAACAGGAAAAAAACAAGTGCTGTCAATCTATTGCCGTTTGAGGATATTGACGCAAGAAAGTTTCAATGCTGCGGATTTAATTTTAGTAGACAAACCAGAGATTAGACGAATGTAAATGTCATAATTCATTAAAGAAACTCCACGGGCGATTTGCGGTAATCTTGTGGATGGTTGCTGTTGGTGCATGGATGTTATTGCTATTATTAGGTCTCTCAGTGGATTTCTGACGCACTCATTAGGCTGATTAAAAGCTGTGGGATCTCGACACCACCACGATGCCTCTCATTTCGCATTTCAACATTCTTTATTAATGCTTTTATTCCACCTGGTAAATCTTAGGACAAGCAGCGAAAGAACCTCTCATATGCCAAATTTACTCTAGAATGGCGTCAAACCGATTTGACTCGATTTCCCACCAGGATCCTAGCTCTGCTTCTCTTATCCGAGAACACACATCGCAGTCAGAGGACAATTCATTCCTCAAGACCACAGAAACGAAGTCAGAGCTAGAAAATGCGCGACCAACGCATAGGAGTAAAAAGACTGCAGCGACCATTTATACCTCCTTCGTTAGATGGTGGCCTGAGCTGCTGTCCTGCACATTTGCTATTGCTGTATTCCTTGTGCTCGCGTTGGTGCTGCGCCCATATCAAGGAAAAATACTATCATCCTGGCCTCTTGCAATCACCATCAACACATTTGTGGCAATATGTATGCTCCTAATCAAGGCTTCACTGGCGATGATTGTGTCCAATGGTACAGCTGCATAAACTATCCAATATCACCACTGATAATACGGTACTGACGTATTCTAGGCATCGGTCAACTGAAATGGGTTTGGTACAGTAAACCTCGTCCGCTAGAGGACCTGCAGCAATATGATAGCGCTTCACGAGGCGTGGTTGGATCACTTGGCCTCATGTGGACGCATCGGAATGGAAGGTACAAACGGTTCATTTTTATTGTCTGTGATGCTTGCTGATATATGACTCTTTAGGCGAATGATACCACTCCTAGGGGCAATTCTCACTATTATCCTTACTCTAGTCGATCCTTTCGGGTGAGTATAAAGTTGGATTACCATCTGTATGATTAGCGTTTGACCAAGTATTTAGACAAGCATTGGTTCAACTTGAGAACTGTACCGTAGTCGACCCCTCTATCCGAAGCACAATTGCGACAACTCACCACGCCAACCTTTTGAATACAGATCGCATATATATTCTCAATGGCGGTGCTATGGGTCCAATGATGATTGGCATGCTTAATGAGAGCCTGATCCCACCCGTAACATTTGATTGTCCTACAGGAAACTGCACTTATCCAGACCCCTACCGCTCTGGTGGCTTCTGCTCAAAGTGCAGCGACGTCTCCGACCAAGTAGTTGCCACCAATGAATCTACCTGGTATTGGGAGGAAGCAAACTTTACTCTTTCAGTTAACACCGGGTCACAGTACGTCAGTGGTCAATCAGGAGTCCTGCAAATGGCAGCCCAAAGGACCACTTCGGCCGACACTATTGCTTCAGTACAAGTCATGGGGTCGCAGCTCACACAATGCAAGGATAACTCTACTACTCCATGGCGCTGCCGGACCTACGGAGCTGCGGTGTGCGAAATCAACCCTTGTGTTGTCAGTTACACTGGAAAGGTCGAGACAGGCAATCTTAAGGAGACTGTTGTTGCTACATCCGAAGTTTGGTCATCTGGTGTCGAGACATATAACAATTACATGGGGTCTATCGACGTATCCTGCCTTAATACCAGCGAGCGAAACGCCTTACAACATGCTGGATTCCATTTAAAACCGGACACCAGTTGGCTTGCCTATAACGTGTCCTTTTATCGGCAAAACTCATCCTATATAGTTGTCAACGGATCGGACGTGCGGCCGGAATGTATCTATATTATGGATCGTCAACAGATAAGCGCAATGAACTCGCTCTTTTTTAATGACGGATTTATCAACACAATTGTATCCACGATGAGCTCCCCTACTGGATTATTCATCTTTGGAGAAATTCAGTGGCAGGCTATATGGAATGGAGGGGTTATGGATTTTGTCGACATTCAGCGAGCGTTTGATGGGTTGACGAAAGGGTTGACAACATACGCAAGAAGCAATCCCAGAGATTCTATTGAAGGCGGATTAGGCGACAGCTTCCGAAATGGAACATCTTACCGAAATACGACGTGTATACAATTGCAGTGGCAATGGATTTCATATCTGGCAACGGCATTAATCGGAACGATCCTATTTCTCATCGGGACAATGATTATGACACGGACAAGTCTTGAAGTGAATGGGCAGGATTATAAGATATCCATTTTACCTTTGATGTTTCATGGTGTTGCTTTTAGAGATCCTGAAGCATCCTTCAAGAACCCTGGATTTATAGATGACATGACGGCAGAGGCCGAGAAGCTATATGTCCAATTCGAGCCAGCAGAAAGGGGGTGGCAGTTTGTAGAGAAAAAAATTACTTAGTCCATGTATTTTTCCGAGAAAAAAAAAGGGAAAGAAAAGGAAAAGAACGAAAAAAAAAAAAAAAAAAAAAAAAAAAGGTTTATTTTTTACAGGTTATTCATAATGATATTGCATATACATGTATATTGACAAGGACCGGCTAACGCTGCTGGGCCATGTTACTCTAGAACTGAATACATGTAATGTGAATATTGCAGACCGAATAAAGAGCACATGACATCTTCAAAATTGGAGCGCCCACCGAGAATGTCTAAATGATGAAATTAAAGTACATGCATATACGTTCAGTGGCGATGACTAAATGCAGGTCATTTCATTGCTCCATCTTGAGCTCTCATTATCGTGCGACGCACCCCCTGTTTCAGTTCTGGTGCTGCCATAGCCACACATAAGATTCTGAACCGCTGCATCTATCTCTGAAAGCGCCTTGCGAGGCGGCTAAGAAAGAAAAAGGTGAGGTGATCCTTCCAATGACTGGATGAACAAGGGTTGGCGCTAGCCTCTCATGTAGGAGACATGGCTGTGCAAAATACCTAATAACCGGGTGGAAAACACGTTGAAACCCAACATTTTCTTTCAGCATCAAATACTGTGATTCCCCGCAGTATGTGGGATATTCGCCGCGCATACAAGCATGCTTAACTGAATTCTCGATACTGCCGACAACGGATGGCCATATTCCGCGATCCATGAATTTTCTCCTGATGGTTCCATTAAGCAGCGTTCGGTGGTTCTGATTGAATAGCCATGGCTTCAAACCCTCCACAGGCGATGTCGCCTGAACAAAAAGCAATCACCAATGCCAAATCGCTTTTCACTCAGCTTAATAGCGGAGATCAACTGTTTCAAAGCTGTGTCAGCCAGACGACCAGTATCTCGCATCTCGTACAATATGTTGATGGAGAACAGCGCAAGCACAAGAACAAAGCTTCTTCTAAGCTGCTGGAGCAATTCCAGCGACATACGGAAGGACTTCAGTCACTTTCTTCTCTAATAGAGCTTGCGGTGCAGATAAAGGCAGACTGCTTTTGTCCACTATGGGCCCCGGTGAAATTCATTCTTCAGGTTAGAGATATTGACATCCGAGTCTCATTCATTGTGATGTGAATTTTATTTAATGGCAAGACCACAGATATCTAGATCTCACTCATTTGTTGTGCATCATATAACGGCTATGGTGGAGATTTTGACGGAGAATCTATCGCGCATTGAGCTTTACCAGAATTTGCAAAGGGATCCAAATATGCAAACAGAACTACTTCATATTTTCAATGATGTGGTTGGCTTTTGCGTCGAAGCTCTTGTTTTCTTTCAGCGTCGCACCTCAGGTATGTTGCAATACTGTGATAGAGCCAGTACATTAAGCAATTTGCTAATGCGAGATACAAGTTCGAGTGTGGAAACTGATGACTAGCCCCCCGAAAGAAAGCTTCCAGAGGTCCATTGACCAGTTGAAGTCCCACATGCAGGGCGTGCACAACACAGCCGTTGCTATTGAGCTTGCAAAACAAGACCGTATATGCTTCAACTCATTTTAAGTACTGACTGAGTTTTCAGCTAACATTTTTGAAGAGTATCGCAGAGAACAAGAACGACTGAGGATAATTAGCTCACTTGGGGCTGCAAACATGCGAGAAGCCCACCAGAGAAAAGTCCAAGCCAAAGTGCCACAGACGTGTGAATGGATACTTTCACACCCTACTTTTCTTCAGTGGGAAACATCTAAAAGCCAAGATGCCATAGATCGCTTTCTATTCATTTCAGGAAAAAGCGGCTGCGGTAAAAGCGTTCTTGCGTCATCCGTTACTGAGGCATTGAAACAGCGAGGGATGCGAACGATGTACTTTTACTTCTCCGGCCTCGAAAGAAGTCAACAGGACGCTGATAATCTAGTACGATGGCTTTTGCTAGATACTTTGCAATTAATACCGGATGAAGCAGTGCAAAATACTATCAAATCGATTTTCTCGACAGGCGATCCTACGTCGCTTGATCTCTGGGGAGCATTTGGCAACATCATGGCTAAATCTCAAACACAGACGTACCTTGTTGTCGATGGAATTGACGAATGTCAGGATTTGACTGGCGGCCTATTTGCGCAACTTCGTGGCATTAGCAACAGCTCTACTCGCCTTAAGATTGCATTGCTCGGCAGATCACATGTTTTTGAAGGGCAGACTTCAACTCACCGGATTCACGTCACCAATGATCTTCTACAGGCCGATCTCAAGTCTTTCATCACAACTGAAACGCAAAAGAGCGAGCTTCTAAAGCAAAAAAATATTCGGGAAATGATCATAAATGGCCTCCTAGAGAAGGCGGACGGAATGTTTCTCTGGGCGCGGTTGTCAATTAATGAGCTGTGTGAGGCATACAGTCTGGACGACATCAAGCGAATATTACAACGCTTGCCACCAGGAATTGAAAATACATACGACCGAATTTTACATGAGATTATCTTGTCAAAAGGAGAGACTGGATTAGCATGCACGAAAATTATCCTAGGAATTCTCGTTGCATCTGGGAGAACTTTGGAACTGAAAGAGCTTCAACACGCTTATGCCATTGCATCTCGGATGGGCCAACCCGAGTATGAAAGGGACAGCATTGGTGCATACAAAGGTCCTGATCCCGCGAAATTGTTCTTACGGGCTTGTCGAGGATTGATAAACATTGAGAATGACAGGGTCAGTCTGGTTCATTTGACGGTAAAGGAGTATTTGACAAGAGCCGAAACGCGATGGAACCCCGAAATCTCAACGCTACGAATTGGGTTGACAGAAGCTCACGAGCTTTTTTCCAATGTTTGCGTTGAGAGCATCAATAACAACGGATTTGAGTGGTTTCACAACCGAGAAGGTCTATTTATGTCTCAAGACCTAGACTATCCACCTCTTTTCTCCTACGCATTCAAGTTCACCATATATCATCTCAACAGAATAAAAGATCCAAATCCAGACACCCTAATTCGAATCAAGAATTTTGTTGACGCACACTTCGTTTCCTGGTATGAGATGCTTATTGTAGCCTGCTTTACGGATGGACCTATGGCCGTGACGATGCAAGAGTTTTGGGAAGCTGTTGAATGGCTTACTGATGATCCATTCGGTATCAATAAGTCAGTGGGCACTATGAAGCAACAGTTTCAGACGATATATCAAGCACATGCTGGTAATTACTGGCAATCTCAGAGATTGCGTCTTTTGGGCCAATTCTTCAATTTCGTCGAGGAAGATGATTCAAATACTTCTCGTTTGGCGCCAATTTCCAAACAAAAAGCGAAAACTTTAAGCCAAAGAGCCAAGCCACCAACACAGGAAAATCTTTCTCAGGTTATTCAATTATTGGCGGATCATCACGCACTCCCATTGTCGAAACAAGCCGACTTGATGTCGAAGCTTGGACAAATATTTCGCAGACAGGGGCACATGAGGGATCTGTTGAGTCCGTTTGACATATTGTTCCGCCTATTCAAAAACAAGATTAACAGCTTCCCAACCGTCGTCCTTATTGGATTTGGTGGACTGTGTAGGTCGCTTAAAAGGCCTCAAAATGCCATGGAGATATTCAACACTGTACTGACTAGGTTGGATGATAACGATGAAGAAATGAGGTATTGGGTCTGGGAGATCATAGGCTTTACCTATGAAGATATGGAAGATCATGAAGCATCCTTTAATGCGCACCAAACAGCTTGGGCTGGACGGCGCGTTTTACTAGGTCCTAAGCACAGGAAGACAGCGGACAGCATCTATTGGATGGGAAAAGCACGTTACCAGCAGAAAAAATATGCTGAGGCAGAGGAATACCTACGCCAAGCTCTATCGCTACGTAAAGAGGCATGTGGGCTCAAAGACCAAGATACGGCATCTGTCATGTTTTGGCTTGGATCTTCACGTTACCGACAAGGCAATTTTAACGACGCAGAAGAGGACTTCCGTCAAGCTGCATCAATACGTAAATTTGTTACTGGGGGTAAACACAAAGACACGGCAGTCAGCATGCATTGGATCGGACTCTCACTTGAGAAGCAAAATAAATTTGCTGAAGCAGAAGGCTTTTTCCGCCAGGCTGCCTCTATAAGAGGAGCGATTTATGGAAATAAGCATAAATCAACAGCAAGTAGCATATCCTGGCTCGGAAATTCACTTTTTTCCCAGGCCAAATATGCCGAAGCTGAGATTTACTTTCGCAAGGCTGCTGTTATACACACGGCAATTCTTGGTGCTCACCGAGAAACGGCGATATGTATAAGTGCCCTTGGGCAATCGCTCTATCGGCAAAAAAAGTATACTAAAGCGGAGGAGCAATTCCGTCGCAGCCAACGGATAATAGAACAGAAGGGCCTTGATCGGAAAGATAAGGATATCATGTTGAATTCATTACTTTTGGGGTTGGCATTCTGCTGCCAGCGCCAGTTCAACGACGCAGAGAGGATCCTTCGGTCAACGTTTACGACCCCGCCAGATAAGGCGGCTGATTTAATAAGCTTTCAAGCTCTTGTATGGCTTGCTCGAGTATTACACTATCAACAGAAGAATTTCGAAGCTGAAAGGACTCTTACCGCATTGTTACCTATGAGCGATGGGAAGTGTGACCTGAACAATGACTACAGCCGGACTATTATATTGTTCTTGGGCCGATCCCTAAATGCACAAGCGAAATATAGCGAGGCCGAGTCAGTAATGCGCCAAGTAGTACTTGATGAATACAAAAAGATGGGATCAGAGAGAGCTAGCATGGACGAAGGATACGAAATTCTGAGGACAGTTGGTGAATATGAGGATGATGCTGATGATGAAGGAGAGGGCTCCGAACCAGCAGAGGAGAATGAAGAGGATAACGTAACAGAAGATGATTTGGAGACTGACACTGGGAGTGAGACAGGAACTGATAATGGGGAGGATTTTGGGTTTCGCGAGGAGTGGGAGTACTGTCATGTGCACGAGATCTTCTCAGAATATCTCACGACAGGCCAACATCTTGAACGTGAAGGGAAGAAGGTCGAAGCTGAATCAGTATATTCTTTTCTGAAGTTGGTCGAATGGATATAGGGATATCTAATAGTGAATGCAAATAACAGGATGCTGGCATGTTGTGACTCATCTGTAGAATGGGAGGGGAAAATGAGTAATAGAGCGTTCAAGTTTCACCTCCATATTAATGGACTATTTCGTTACCACTATTAATCCCTCACCTCTACGTTTGTAGCATTGAATAAACGTGAAATACCCTTTTTGAAGCGAAAACAATTTCAAATTTCCAATGTTGAGCGACGAAACCGCGGTTGCGTGAATAGTCTCGTACCTGCAGTACGCGTTATTGCCTGCGTCTGGATTGCGCTATTTAGAGCTTCCACGTAACCTTCATCTATGATTCTCGTATCGCGTTACGTTGAACCACAAGCTAGTGGGCTTCAGCCCCCTGCTAAAGGATCTCGGTGGCGCCGTTAGGCATCTTTCCAGCCAAACAAGTTTCTGGAGTTTATGCCTGGCGCCTCTCGCTACTTTAAGCGGCTGATTGCTAGTTGAGATGACGTGTGGATTTCGGCTTCGAACACGTACATACAAACAAGTAATGTAATGTAGCTTGCTACCTGAGGATCTGATAGATAAAAAGCGGCTGCATCGGGTCATGAGACGGATTTAAGCGAAAAAGCTGCCTGATATCTCATTCATAAATATTAATTGCCATTCCTCCAAATCTGAACTTCAATTGTATCATCATCCGCAAGTTGTCTAAATCCATGAATATAGTGCCATCATTATGGCTTCTTTAAAAGTCCTTGTCATCGGTGGTGGAATTGCCGGTCCAGCCGTAACCTACTGGCTCTCACGTATCGGCGCTCATGTCACTCTCATTGAACGCGCGGCAGATATACGAGCTTCAGGCCAGCAGGTAGATCTTCGTGGCCAAGGAGTGCCTTTAATGAAGAAAATGGGTATGGAAGCTGCTGTGCGGGCTGTATCTGTTCATGAACCCGGCATGCAACTCATCGATAGAAGTGGCCGAACCAAAGCATTCTTCCCAGTCGCTGAAAGTGGCTCAGGGAAGCAAGGGTTCACTTCAGAGTTTGAGATTATGCGGGGCGATCTAGTGAAGATCCTCTATTCACTTACAGAAAACAACACCAATGTGCGGCATCTATTCGACACTACCATCAAAAGCTTTACCCAGGACGATGAGAGCAACCCCAATGGCAAAGTTCATGTATCCTTTCAAGACGGTCATGAAGAAGACTTTGATCTTGTCATTGGTGCTGATGGAACCGGCTCGAGAACGCGCAAGCTGATGCTGGGCGAAGACGCACCGGATCCTCGGAAATCAATGGGAGGTTACATCGGATATTACAGCGTGCCATCAAATCCAGGAGATTCAGATAGGGGAACATTTTGTCATTTGACAGGCGCAAGAATCATCGGAACAAGAAAAGATATCCCGGAACTTACACGAGTATACATGATGTTCCGCGGAAAGAGGCCTGCTCTTGATGAAGCACTCCTTTCTGGAGATCAAGCAGAAGTTAAAAAGACCTTAGCTGAGCTATATCAAGGGGGTGGATGGGAATGTGATCGATTTATGGATGCTCTTCAACACGCCCCAGAGGCAAACGACCTATATATTACACCAATACAAGAGGTCCACATCCCTAAAGGACAGTGGTCCAAGGGACGAGTTGCTCTTCTCGGCGACGCAGCTCACTGCCATACAGCAGGGGGCTATGGATGTGCCTGGGGCTTAGTAGGAGCCTATGTGCTGGCAGGAGAGATCGCATCCTTGTTAAAGAAGGACGCCTCATCAACAACAGCTGCCGTGGTCCAAGGAGCGAAGAATTACGAGGAAAAGTTCCGACCAATTGCAACTTCAATGCATGGCGGCTATGAGTGGTTCGAAGATTTACTGGCACCCAAAACGAGCATTGGAATCTGGTGCCTGCATACTTTTGCTAAAGTAGCATCATATATGAAATTGGGTGAAATGAGTGGGCTGGATTCAACGACGTCGAAATGGCAATTACCGAACTATCCCGAGCTGGATTAATACGCAGGAAGAGCATTATTGAGCGAATGCCGGGCGTGTAGTGTGATTTGTGCGTCGCACTTGTACATTAGTTAATCTCCAATCACTTTAATACCTTTAATAGATTCTCTTCTTATACAGTTTAGTTTTCCTGCCCTCCCCCTTGCCTTGCCTATTCTTATAATGCCCAATTTTACCAGTTGTGTAGCTCTATACAAATTTTGTTAGTCTAATAAAACTGTCATTGAAGAAGAACTACTAGAGTTATTTTCTGTACCAAAGGAGCAAGTAATCTGAAAATCAATATTTTATTGAAGTAAACGAGCAGTCAAGGTTTCCATGTAAAAGCCCATGGTATCGTACTTAGTTTACACGCGACATCCGCCTCGCGTTGCAATGAGCCTCGCAATATCAAATTCGGATAACCCTGCTCGTGACGAAAATAAGTTGGCTAGTCGAGCCAAGATAATCACACTATTGAAGGTGATGCTCCGACCAATACTCCCCTTCCAACATCCACCAGCTACCAGTCTCACATCGCCACGCGAAACTCGACATCACCTGTCTCTCCGTACAACACAGCACGATCCTTCAACCACTGAAAGAGACAAGAGCCGCATGCACTCCTCACACCAAACGTATTGAGCTCAATCAACATACACTGGCCCGTAACTTCGTCGTAGAGAACATCGAATGTGAAACCCTGACTGCGAATAAAATTCTCCAGCGAATTATCCTCGTGAGCGTGCATAAATGCAATAATCTCTGCATGGACCTTCTGGGTGCCCCTAAATATCCTTTGAGCCGCCCTTGTCATCACATCTCTGTCTTCATTAGCAAAGATCCATTGCTTATGCCATTCGTATTGGCTGACGGCGGCTATGTCCAGCGAGTTGGGAACGCAAAAGACGCGATACTCTCTTGCAGACTTCATTCCGGCGTTGAATGGAAGGAAATAGACATAGCCCACTTCAGCATCACTATTAAGGATATTGGTAAGGGCGCTCCAAGTTCTCAAAGATGTGGTAATGCGGAGGACAATATCTTCAACGGAATGAATCGACAGCTGTCCAGGATTTATTTGGACACCGTCCTTTGGTGAACAAGCCCCAAAGCGCATCCAGAGTCCTTCGGGGGGGAATTTAAGCCCTTGGAAGGCAGGATAGACTTCATCTTCGAGATCTTCGGCGTAGGATCGGTTGAGCACACGGGTATGAATGGATGCGGCAGCTGCCTCGACCAGTATCTTGATCCGCGCACGCGAGAGAGAGACAACTTGAAGCTCGGAAAGAGGAATTCCTCGAGATTTCAATACCAACGGCAGCCATATCTCATAGTTGTACGGTTTATTAGACGGGATCGGAAGATCTGGTGCATCTGCAGCGGTATGGAAGTTGGTATTAAAATTGATTGGGACACCCTTGTCCAGATCCTGCAGGACTTGCTGAAAATCGATCACGTTGAGCTGCATTCTGCCCTTTTGCCTCGGTAACCGTTGGACTGAATATATAGATTAAAGACAAATGATGGCGTTGTTGACTACGGCATTTTTGAATGTAGTGGATGGCCAGTGAAATTTTATAACCATTAAACGTGTGATAACGGC
Source organism: Trichoderma virens Gv29-8 (assembly GCF_000170995.1). Lineage (NCBI taxonomy): Eukaryota > Fungi > Ascomycota > Sordariomycetes > Hypocreales > Hypocreaceae > Trichoderma > Trichoderma virens. Next base: position 223,490 of record NW_014013657.1, on the reverse strand, counting down.
TTCCCTGATTAAGTGCTTAGGTAGGTACAAGCCTGTTATTAAGCAAGAAATGCCGAGTGACTCAGGCTACAAGGTTCGTTCAAATTAGCTCTGGTAGCGCATGTGTCAACCTCTGGAGAGTTTATTCTACCTGACATGATTTGCGCTCTCAAAAGGTAATTTCGAATAGAGTTACTTTCATTACCACATTTGGCCCTTGTGGTCTTTGATTGACAGTCGCATGATATATGACTCATCTTAGGGCAGAGTATGACAGCTGCCAAGGCCACGATGATTCAGGGCATTTTTAAGGTGTCAGCAAGTTGAGGCTTGGCGATGTTAATTCTATGCTACAAATCTTTCCATATCGAAATAAGGATGCTTAGGGTAGATAAACAGAAGATAGCAAAGAAATGCTGCATTTATTCTCTTCTTGGCGCTACATAGAACGGTGCACTGGAATTCTCACTTATAAAGGGAAGTTTTTTTCATTACATCTTACTTCATCCAATTTTTTCAATCGCACATGATCACACACCATGAGATTACTAGAAATATTTCACTTCACTATTCTTATCCAAAGGCTCCGTTTAATGCCGCGTCTGATCACCGAGGTCGTCACATTAAACTATTAAAAGACTGTGCCAATTTGATTAGCCAGTTGAAAGAAATAACCGTCATCTCTGTCTATGCGCATTCAGCATAACCAGCTTGGAAATTGAACTGAAATATCGATTCACTCTAGATGCAAAATTACTCGCGCTGTGGACTCACAGGACTGATATCACGACGTTAACAATACTTGAACAGGCAAGCTATACCATCACTTGATTTTGAAGAATTCACAGCACGATGACTACCTCTACTCGGACTTTCCAAAAAAACTGGACGATGAAGCCACTCAATAATGTGTTGAATATCGCAAATATCTTGGAGATAAGCAACCCCTCAGGATGATATGCTGGCAAGAGATAGAGGCGACCCGGGAGTGATTCTCATCACACGAAATTAACAGTTTATGCAAAAGTCGAACGACTCTAATTATTAGCGCAAGACGTTCCAGTTCTCCATTTTGTATGATATCAATATGACTAAATCTAAGATGAACGAGCGATAGCGGTGCATAGTGATGTGGACATATGGCCGCTTACGATTTTCTCACTTTACATCTATAGATGGCGCAACAATGTAATAAAAAAACAGATCGACTTTTCAAATAACTCGCGGCGTCCAGTTTCAATGCTGATTTAAAGTCTCATTATCAACTCTTACATCTACGAAATGCAAATTCATTACTTGACAGCTTACGATGTTGATAAGAAGGGCATAGATGCTAACCAAATCCATCAATATTAGTAAAATGCCCGCAGAATCAAGGCATTAAGTTCCACAATCCATTGACTCGGAGCAGCCGACTGGGGCAGCAACAGTAAGCCTCAAATGGCGTCTCTAGTTACTATAACAGCCAAGTGACAATTTAGTCGGGCCGGCATTAGATAGGGGCTGATGAGCTGAGCCTGAAGAGGTGAAAATTCGACTGCGTCGACTTTGCCAGTCTAGACTTCGGCGATCATCTGCCGCGATTATTCTGGGCCTCTCTCCACTCTTTGTCTGGCTACCAGGCATTCTTCAATGTAGTAAGCGTGCACTGACAACATTGGAACTTTGGGGAGATTTTTGGCCCCGCCGTTTGCCAGGAGAAGGATTCGCTCACGCTCCGCATCAGATGTTCTCGAATCATGAATGTCGATCACATTAATAGGTATATATAACACGATGTACACACTCTCATTTCTCCTGCAGAGTGTGTTGTAAATGCTTCTACGTTGCGCTTCTAGTGTCCCCAATTCGGCAATTTCGGTATGGCTGTGGGCTAAGATCAGCTTCTGCCTCACCCAGCTACGGAACTTTTGCCGCGGCCACACCGACGAGAATGCGAGTGCCGAGCCATGCTGCCCTGAATGTGACGAGATTTTCTCGACGGCCAGTTATAGATGCATGTCACTGTTCACCGAAACTAGGCCTTTGCCTGCATTAGCTACTCCTTCTTATTACAAGTTCGTTCTCCTCCTCAGCATTATTCTCCTGGTGCCTTGTGGCGTAGCAATGGTGGTGCCACGGCACTATCGGCCCTTTTCCGGCTCGTTGCCGTGTCTGGGGATGCTTGTGGGGTAATCTCAGCGGCTTGTCAAACCTGTGTAAACTGGCGAGAATCATTGAGGCCGTGGAGACGGTACGTAATTAGCGTCGGTGCTTTCTTAGTCGACTCAGTACGAGTACAAGTGATGCTCAAATGCAGGAGATCGTTTTTGGAGCACGGCTAAACGGGGTTGTATCCAGGAGCCAAGTCGAGCTAACAGAAGACGATGATGAAAAAAGTCGAATTGGGATGATGATCCTGGCCAGGGCCGATAGCTGGCCAGGTTTCTCCGTATTACAACCCCAGCTTTGCCCAGACCATGTCTCCCCATCTCCACACTCGTTGCCAACAACCGGACAGAACCGGTGATCTGCGCGGAGAATTACCAACGCTGGAACTGGGAGCAGGTTAGGCTTAAATACCGGACGGAATGCCGCATATCCAATGCCTCGATGAAACCTCAGCTCGTGTCTGCATGCAATTGCGACACTCTGCAGTGGGCATCTTTATCGCAGCTTATATCAACTCGAGTTATCTAATTGGCATCTTGTTTGCTTGTGAAGGAGACTGACAGGCTGCAAAATGCGGTCAACGGTGAGTATCCCTGCTATGCGTACTCGTATTCTTTACTCTCTCAGGAAAGCACAGTAATGCTAATTCTCCTCTGCTTCAGGTCCTTTCTGGGGCAGCGCTGTTGCCATTGCTTCAGCTTGTCCACCCTGCCTATGGTACGGCCTCAAATGACCGTATCTCAGAATGCCAGAACAGAAACGGCGGTTCGGGCACCGGAGTGAACTTTAGCAAGAACGTGTACAAGACGGACTTTGCTGGAGTAACGTGGGACGAGGATAATTGGCTCCTTAGCACTACGCAATTGAAGCAGGGCGCGTTCGAGGCTCGTGGCTCCGTTGCCAATGGCTATCTTGGCATTAACGTTGCTAGCGTCGGCCCTTTCTTTGAGCTTGACACTGAAGAGAATGGCGACGTCATTAGTGGTTGGCCCCTGTTTTCGAGGCGGCAGTCATTTGCAACTATCGCCGGCTTTTGGGACTCCCAGCCTGTCATGAACGGAACCAACTTCCCATGGATCTCACAGTATGGCTCCGACACCGCCATCAGCGGCATTCCGCACTGGAGTGGTCTCATCTTGGATCTCGGTGGCAACACCTATCTTGATGCAACGGTTGATAGCCGAACCATCTCCAACTTCAGATCAACCTATGACTACAAGGCTGGAGTCCTGAGCTGGTCATACAAGTGGACCCCTAAGGGTAACAAGGGAAGCTTCGACATCTCTTATCGTCTCTTCGCCAACAAGTTGTATGTAAACCAGGCCGTGGTTGACTTGCAAGTCACCGCATCCAAGAATGTGCAAGCATCGATTGTCAACGTTCTCGATGGCTTTGCTGCTGTACGCACCGACTTTGTTGAGTCTGGCCAAGATGGAAACGCCATCTTCTCGGCCGTGCGACCAAATGGCGTCTCCAATGTCACAGCCTATGTGTATGCCGATATTACCGGCTCTGGAGGCGTAGACCTGTCGAGCCGCAAGATTGTACACAACAAGCCATACGTGCATACCAACGCATCTTCAATCGCACAAGCCGTCCCTGTCAAGTTTTCAGCAGGACATGCTGTGCGAGTGACCAAATTTGTTGGAGCTGCTTCCTCTGATGCATTCAAGAATCCCAGACAAATCGCCAAGAACGCAGCAGCAACAGCTCTGAGCAATGGATATTCCAAGTCTCTGAAGTCCCACGTAACAGAGTGGGCAAATGTTATGCCAGAGAGTTCCGTCGATAGCTTTGCCGATCCCAAGACTGGCAAACTCCCTAACGACAATTACATCATTGATTCAGCTATTATTGCAGTCACCAACGCCTACTATCTGCTGCAGAACACTGTGGGCAAGAATGGTAGCAAGGCAGCCAACGGTGCCCCGGTTAACGTGGACAGTATTTCTGTCGGTGGCCTGACCTCTGACTCTTATGCTGGTCAGGTCTTCTGGGATGCCGACCTCTGGATGCAACCCGGCCTGGTTGCAGCTCATCCAGAAGCTGCTGAGAGAATTACAAACTATCGTCTGGCGAGATATGGCCAAGCGAAGGAGAACGTCAAGACCGCCTTTGCAGGCTCCCAAAACGAGACTTTCTTCTCTGCATCTGCCGCCGTGTTCCCGTGGACTAGTGGCCGTTATGGAAACTGTACCGCCACCGGCCCTTGCTGGGACTACGAGTACCATTTGAATGGAGACATCGGACTGGCTCTTGTCAACCAATGGGTTGTGAGCGGCGATACAAAGAACTTTCAGGAGAACCTCTTCCCCGTTTATGATTCCATTGCGCAACTGTACGGCAACCTACTTAAGCCCAACGGAACCGCGTGGACATTGACCAACATGACTGATCCTGTAGATTGCCCTATGTTTCCAACTGTTATTTCTTTAGCTAACATGTAATAGGATGAATATGCAAACCACGTCGACGCTGGTGGATACACCATGCCCCTCATTGCAGAGACGCTCCAAAAAGCAAACACATTCCGCCAACAGTTCGGCATCGAGCAGAACAAGACCTGGAATGAGATGGCAGCCAACGCCTTGGTTCTTCGCGAGAATGGAGTGACACTTGAGTTCACCACCATGAACGGCAGTGCAGTGGTTAAGCAAGCTGATGTTATCATGATCACTTATCCTTTGACCTACACGACCAACTACACCACTCAGGATGCTCTCAATGACCTCGACTACGTGAGTTCTGTCGAAACGTATACCCGTAATAAGATAGTGCAATGCTAACATTTTATTAGTACGCCAACAAGCAGTCTCCAGATGGCCCTGCCATGACCTATGCCTTCTTCTCCATCGTTGCCAACGAAATCTCTCCCTCTGGATGCTCAGCATATACTTATGCGCAGAACGCCTTCAAGCCTTATGCTCGAGCGCCCTTCTACCAGCTCTCTGAGCAGCTCATTGATGACGCCAGCATCAACGGTGGCACTCACCCGGCTTACCCATTCCTCACTGGCCACGGTGGCGCCAATCAGGTTGTCCTTTTTGGCTATCTCGGTCTCCGTCTGGTGCCCGACGACTTCATCCACATCGAGCCAAATCTGCCTCCTCAGATTCCTTATCTGAGATACAGAACCTTTTACTGGCGTGGCTGGCCCATCTCGGCATGGTCCAACTATACTCACACAACCATCAGCCGTGCCAGTGGCATCGCTGCGCTTGATGGAGCGGATCAACGCTTTGCTGGCAAGACCATCACCATCCACTCTGGACCTGAAGAAAGCCCCACGGCATATCACTTGCCCGTCAAAGGATCAGTCGTCGTCCCCAACAAGAAGATTGGCTCTCAACAAACATATGCAGGCAACTTGGTGCAGTGCAATCCCGCCAGCTCGCCAAACGACTATGTGCCTGGTCAATTCCCCATCGCAGCAGTCGATGGTGCTACCTCTACCAAGTGGCAGCCTGCCTCTGCTGCCAAGCTGAGTTCTATTACCGTCTCTCTTGATAGTGAAGATGTGGGATCTCTGGTGTCCGGCTTTCATTTCGACTGGGCACAGGCACCTCCTGTCAACGCCACTGTCATTTTCCACAACGAGGCTATCAGCGACCCAGCGACGGTGTTGTCACAGAAACACAACTCGAATTACAAGATCGTCAGCTCATTGACCAATATCAAGCAGTCCAACCCGTATGATATCAAGACAACTGACCTGAACGTGATTGCCATCCCCATCGGCAACACGACCAACGTCACTCTGGCACAACCAGTGGCTGCATCTCGATATGCATCTCTGGTCATTATTGGTAACCAGGGGCTTGATGCTGTAGACGCCGCGGCGAAGAACGGTACTGGTGCCACTGTCGCAGAATGGGCCATTATTGGGCACAGCAAGGGACACACCGGCAAACCGGGTTCCCATGGCAAGAGAAAGCTGAATTTGCGCGCTGCTGCCGCAATGTCTGACCCAGACAGCTTTGCGCGCCGCCGTTAATAAACGTATGTTATGATGTAATCAGGATAATTATGATAACTTTGTATGACTAGATTATTGGTGTAGAGTAATCAATAATTTTTAACAGAACCAAGTTTGGAATGGTACAACGCTAGCCCAGTGCAACATGTTATATAATCTGTCAATTTTCAGCCAAAATAATAGTTCCACCATGCAGTATTGAGATAAGTCGCCGGACCAAAATTGTTCCAATGTTTTGACGTCTCAATCCTATCCTTATGCAGCGCGGATAAGACATAAGACAAGGCGATCGATCTGACGCGCCACAATATAACCAAACTCAGTGGTGGTTTTGATCCGCTTTCCATCTGCTTCCTCGCACTGCGGAGATGCTTTGGCTCTTCCTGTTAGGGGCTAAGAAACGTGATGAGTACATATATCTGCAGCCATGGATTGGTGGCCTCGCAGTCAATCATTTAGCTATCCTCTATGAAGAGATATAGGTGCTCTCAGTCATTTGGTCATGGTCCATGAAGAACTGTAGAACTATTGTATTAATAGAGTATCGTCACAGTTTTGCTCATCTGTAGCAGCTCTTGGCTGCTAGTTTCCTAAGTTTTCACCTTCATCTCCTTTGCGGGTAATGCGTACCCCGTCCATTAAGATGATCATAATCCGTACAAGCTATCTAACCAAGAGAATATCTCAGTTCAAATGCGATGAGGATGACCCTTTTGGAAGAAATATACACCCTTTCCAACAAAAACACCCTTGACGTTTTCCAGATGATCCAAGAACCACCGAGCCTTCTGTTCTGACACAAGTCTACCAGGAACGGCCCTGAAAAATAGCTTTGGGACCTTGGTTTCCAGAAGCCATTCATGATAGCTTGACACTCGCTGATACACATCAGGTGGGTGGCCTTCAATGTGAATCTCATTGGGCCACCGGAATAGAGGCTCTCGGTGATCCGGATTTTCGTATGGCTTTCCGTAGGCAACCTTTTCCTCTGCAGTTAGTTTGCAGATCAAGCCTCGGTCAAGCATAATATTCATGAAAGCGTTTTGCTCAATAATAAGCTTCCGCCCAACAGGCTCATCTCGAAACGCGCGAAATGTCTCCTACGCCTTGCCCTGTGCAGCGTCGTCCCAGGTAGGAAACGGTCGCATGAACTCCATGAAGACAAGGCCAGCTACTCGATTTTGATGACGAAAAGCCCAATCAAATCCCAAGGCCGACCCACAGTCTTGAATTACAAGAATCACCTTGCCTTCGGTTACGACTCTATCAATGAAGCCATCCAGGTATTGAGCATGCTCAGCAAAGCGATAAGAAATGGGCAACTTGGATGAATCGCCCATGCCAATGAAGTCGGGAGCAACGCAGCGGACTTTTTCAGATATATGGGGAATGATATTGCGCCACAAATATGATGATGTTGGGTTGCCATGGATAAATAGGGAAGTTGTATTGGAGTGCTGGCTGCCAGCCAGTGCGCCTGTATCTACGTAGGCCATCTGAGCATCTTCGACGCTGACGAGCTTGAGATTATACAGGAACTCGCTCGAGACGTCCGTCTCTGGGTCTTGTGGAAAGTTTGTAGATGATAGCGTGTTGGATTCTGCCGTATAGCTTGTTGGCATCAGAGTGGCTCCAAAGTAATTGAATGTATGCAATGGGTTTGCGTCGAATGACTTTACTACTGAAAGATACAGGAGTCTTTCGTTCCTTTATACGAAGTACGTGATGTATAAAGTAGCAGTGCGCGAAGTAAGTAGTGCTTCTATTCCGGCAAAAAACATTCCTTAATCCTATATCAAAAGCTAGAGCTCTATACAAGTCGTTCATTACATTGCTTCCCGAGTAGGTCAAACAACCCTAGTACGAAGATCTTGATACCCCACTATTTTATGCAGGTTCAATTCGACTGCTGCCTCGAGTTAGTTGAGTCTAGAATTTTACATGTAGGCTTACCTGTTCTCTTGGGTATTCATTGATGATGCGCATGACACTCGCCTTCCGTGAGACTGCGTGGCTTCGTAAACTCTATCAGTCGTATATGCACGCTCACTTCTACCACTGTCCCGGGTTAGTTTAGGTGGGAATTAGGTTTACCAGTTCTCATCAGAAATCATTTGCAATAATGCCACTCGCCCTCCGCGGCATACCGAGGCTTCGTAAGCCACACTCACTAACGTCACTTATTTGGATAGTTCCACAATGATTGCCTTCCACCATACCCGGGCCCGATTTGACAACTCGGCAACAAGCCTTTCTAGCCTTTCTAGTTGTGCCCAAGTTTGGGCAAGGCCTTGCATTCCCCCATAGTACCTATAGGGCTATACCCCTTCACAGCACAAGTTTACATGTTATTATGGCTTTATTATGAATAATAGTTGATATATGCGAGATGACGGTACTGTTAAGATTCAGAAGCGGATATCAACTTCAGCATATGTACATTCTTATGTTGTTGGCCCTTCACACCACCCCACGGCTCCAAGTCAAAGCACTTCGCACCAACTTCCTCCCACCCAAGGCGTTGATACGTCTTTAGTCCGGAAGGAGAGGCATCTAGCCAACACCTGATATCATTTTGCCTTTTTTCGTGGCTCTCATCCGTAGATCTGGCAATGATGTCAGAAATCATGAAATTGAGAAGCTTCGTCCCAACTCCGCGTCTCTGATAACTTGGTTCAACAACTAAATTGGCAAGGAACGCATGCGGTTCACCCTTCATAAAGTCCAGCCGAGCTTTAGTCAATATTTGAAAGTAATGAAGGCAAAGAGGCGCGTTTGCACCTTCAGGAACTTCGTTTGGACTGCGTGGCCACGGATTTCGTTCATAAGCTGTATGAGACGACTCGTAGATATGATATACGGCCGCACCAATTATGCGTTCGGATACCGCACCGTCGGGAGATGTTTCGTATGCAATCGCTTTGAGATAGTGTACTGTCAGGTCTGATTGCCAAACGTGATTATGTCTAGCGATTTTCGAACTTCGAAGAATCTTCGAAGAAGCTGATGATGTTGGAAACATCAGTTGTAACAAGGGCGAGGACGCCCCGTATGCTCTCTCCTCGATGTCGACAATCTTCTCCAGATCCCCGCTATCAGTCACTGGAAAAACTTCTGTCGGCAACATGATGTCTACTCCTGCTGCTTGCTGCATCCTGTAGTCCTGAAAGTAAGATAGCAAAACAAATGTCTGAAGAGAAAACAAATGGTGGGGTTTCCACGTTGGCTGGTATTTATAGGTGGGATGTCAGCTTTGACAAAGTCTCGACTTCCACCAGGCACCTAAATACATGTAAGGCAGAAATATAGTAGCCTGCCAGAAGTTGTTCTCCCTGCCCCATAAATGCGGCTCGGCATGCCGATGACAACAGCTGGAACCGCCGGAGCTCGACACTCTGCCGGGCGGCAAACCGGGCGTCACTATACTCCGAACCGCTATTTAGAACAGTAAGCTATGTACTGGAAGTTACATGTATATAGCAACATAAGATTAAATTTCTAGATGCTAAAATGATGAAGACGCATCTGTAAGATCCCCATTAACAAGCGAGGTCCATTTTCAACAGACATGTGCTCAATAATTGGAAGCAGATGGATACAGGTACATGTACCTAAATTTATGTAAACTTCCGTTCCCTGAAAAAGGCGCTCAAGGCGCTGACGCCAGTCATTTCGCACCATCATAATCCGCAGCCGTTATTAGACGGCCCGAGCTATTGCGCCGTTTCTCAACATTAGGAACCCTATAACGACTGAAAAATATACCCATGACAACATGTAAACCCCGGGCGCCTTTTCCTGTCTACGATAGATTCTCATCACCATACTCTATATAAATATTAGGCATCAGTATAGGCTAATATAGAGCAGAAATATAGCTCAAAAGTCATCTGCTAATAGAATAATGGTTTCCAAAAGAGCCTTAAAAAATGGCTCTGTACCAATATACGATTTCCTAGCACTCTCTATGCACTGCTGACAGTACCTGAACTTTTCAATTCTCCGAGCTGAGATGACAGGTTCTTAGCATCTTCTCCCGACTTTACCCGAACTCCACTCAATGAAACGAGTATCACTCCCAAAGCTATAAAGTAGTCATAGTTCAACCCAGTCATTCTGTTATAGCAATTTCCTTGCAGTTTTGCGAATCAAATAATGCTTCGAGTGGCCGTAGTGCGAGCCCAAGCGCGCTGTCGCCCGCCTCTCTATTATATCCCAGTTTCGCTTTCCCTACACACTAGCACAGCAGAAGTAACAAAAATGCCGTTAGCAGCCGTTCGTGCCGTCGCTCTTCCAAGCGAAAGCAAGTTGAGATCGTCTTACAAATCGGCGTATTTTATCGACGCCTATGCTGTAACTATTCCACCACAGAGTGGACAATATAAGCCGGAAACACTCGCTCGAGCTCTCTTTAGTGAGCCGCCCGCCTGGTTCTCACTGCTGATGTGGATTAGAGATCGAGTTATGTCGATCTTTGGTGTAAAGAGCTCTACAGAGATACAAGCAGCGGCAGAGACAAAAGGCATCGATACTATTTCAATATTCCCTATCATCTCCCGCGCAGAAAACGAGATTATCATGGGAGAGAACGACAGTCATCTCGATTTTCAGATCTCTATTTTAATACGAGAAAATCAGCTCAGTGCGGCAAGCAAGAGAGATAACATAATAAAAAGTAAGGAGATAGTCGCAATGACGGTGGTTCATTGTCATGGATTCTTTGGGAAGGCCTACATCATGATAATAAAGGCCTTCCATACCATGATCGTCAAGTACATGTTGGCGAGGGTACCAGATAAGATTACAGCAGATGATCATTAGTTGATGTATATAACAGCAGCAGTTCTTTGACATGTAACATTATTAGAGTGGCAGGCACTAAACCTAAGCTATACTATATTAAAATAAATAATACATCACCTCTCTTCCTAAATATTGTGCAATGAGAGCATTGGCAAAAACAAGTCGTAGAGGTCCCCAATGCTAACGATGTTTCTTCACATGCAATAGGTCACAAAGGTTTCGTTGAAAGCCATCTTCCCGGTCCATGATACTAGCGATCATTATCTAGTTAAGAAGTGACTACACTGTACTGGCTGTAACGGCCGCAGCTGATTTGGGCTGATACAAAACAAGGAGAAATACTATTTTGGGCCAAAGAATGGAGGATAAGGCTGCTGGTGAAGTGTGGCCGAAACCTTTCCCTAAATATGACAGGCGTCGCAAGTACTTTATACTTAATAACCTGAAATAAGGGCAATTGGGACCAATTTTTTGTCCAATTTCGCGGGCACAGGCACTGCCTGCATCGTGAACGGAACTTCCAGTGTTGTTAGAGCATCAGTGTGCCTAGACATCGGTATCATGGATGGGTAATCGCCATACCACTATGACTGCATGTATCAAACCACTCGAGGTAAGACCTATTTACGGAGCGTTTAGGCAATTTGGCTGTTTCTCTCCAAACAGCCAAAAAAAAAAGTGTATCTACCAATTGTTCAATAAATTGAAAACGAAAGAAAAAATTAAGCGCGCACTGGAGATTTGCTCCCGGCAGGGCTTGAACCTGCGACCTTCGCATTACCAAGACTCAGCTTGATGCCGGAGTATTAGTACGAAGCTCTAACCAACTGAGCTACGGAAGCGCACTAGACCTAGGTTGAAAACCCAGATTGACGGCTTGAGCCGATGTTGGACGCCGGCTCGTAATAATTCATTAAGTGGATGATGGGCGAGTCGGGGTGGTGGGAATAAACATTCTACATCATGCATTATCACGCGAAATCGATCTCCAGTTGAGGATATGTAATTATCCTAAAGCCTCTCATCAAGATAAAAAAAAAAAAAAAAGGCATTCCCAAACGTAGCGAGAAATCCTTGATGTGGTCGGTTCATCACCTTGTGGGGAAGAAGCATATAGTTTGTGGTACGCTCTTCCTTTCTGCTTCGCATCGCACGGTTCGCCACATTGTAGGGCGAAAAGATCTTTTAGGTGAAAAGAGCATAAAAACCCCATTGATTCGCAACATCTTCAACGATCGGGACTAAGGTAAGCAAGACTACGCCCACGAAAGGCAATGGATATAACTTGTAGCTATAATGGACGACTACTTACTTCATCCGACAGGTTCATGGCAGGCGATGTTATTTGAATAAAATGCCAAGGGAAGGAGGGCGTGAGAGCAATTAAGCTGCCAGCTATGACGAATGTAAGAAAGACGTAGGCATTAGAGGAGAAGGCAAACAAGATAGTGGTAATCATGCAGGCGAGGCTTATCGTATTAACGACCAATCTTTAATTACGAACAAATGGCTCTTAAACGGGGTAAAGACCCCAAATTAGTACTCTGATCATGTTACCATTAAGATTGTAGGCTGTATATACAAAACAGGACGAAATTATTGGCCCATCTTGCCTTGCTGTCTAGTGTTGATATTCCAAACTTTCCAACGACAAATTCACGTTGCTCAGCCATGTGAAAAGCTGGCAATGATCACCTTTTTCAAAGTTCCGCTTAGTTTTCTGTTTCTTTCCTGGTTTGATAACCACAACAAGACTCCTCAGGTTGTTCATTTGGCTCAGCCGCCGACAGAAAGGGTGCCAATGCTCATTTAGGTATTGCTGCACCATTGACTCCTGGCCATAGTCTAGCCACACGAAGCTGGTCTAGTTGAAGTAAATAGGCCGGATCAGATTTTCATTCTCGGCTTCTAGTCTTACACCTAAAAATCTTTACAGGGCGCCCATATCGTCAAAGTAAAACGGAGCATCACCATACAGGACATCAATTGCTTCATGATAGCTGAAAAGATCAGTCATTGCTTGTCAGTTTTATTTTAAATAATATAGACTTACATTTGAGATGAACATGAAAGAAGTGGTATTGCGTTGATATTGGATACTAAACCCGCCGCTGTAGCTGTACGGGACGTCGTTGTCATCTGACTGCCGTTCACAAACTCATCCTTTTCCACAACCACACTTGTTGACGGCTGGTATTTAGTTGATATCCGAGACATATCGTTGTCATTGGAAAAGTAATGGTGGTATGCCAGTCTCCTGATCTCCGGTAGTAGCTGTAGAAGTTCAAATCTCACTGCCTGAGGTCCACCTTTATTGAACTTCATATTGGAGAGGACGTTAGATGAAATGTAGAATAAATAGTATGTGAAATGGCTTCACTAAGTTCATGATCTTCCCATCTCTAGAACATTTATAGTTCGGCTTGAAAGAGCCTGGGATTTGCAGCCTTACTATTACACGGCTAAGGTAGGTGATTGGTAAGAACGATGAATTTCATTCTTGTCACCGACGGACATAGCGTAACTACGGAAGAATCCAACATTCTAGCCTATATATCAGCATATTCTGAAAACTTGTTCTTCTGTAGTCCACTTCATATTCCATTTACACTCAATTCACTGGCAGTAGTGCCGGAACGGCGGACTAGCGGGTTCATGGCAGTGGACTAGCGCAAAGATTGAAGCCAGGGAGGAGTGGGCCAAGATTTATCAGCCAGCGCTTGAACGTATTGTATGATGGCATGGGACGCTGTGAATAGTTAGCGACAGATCAGGTAGAGAATATGATATAAACCCAATACGTCCGCGGCCATCTATATACGAGGATGTCTCATGCTCCTTTCGGTATAATTCATTCACACACATCTCTACAAACCTTCATTCACCTAGGCCGATATGACGACGGGGGGCTGTTATCGTGGGAATATCAGGATTTAGTATACTGGTGAGCCCGAGTGCATGGTAAGAATGAGAACGGAAATTATTGCCTATGTGTAGAGAGGTGTGAGAGATTGATAAGAACAACTAGGCAATATGTCACTGCTCGAATTGCCGTCATTATACTGGCAGTATGCTCAGCAACAATTATGTCATTCCAAGTGACCGATTCCAAGTTTTTGGGGAACCAAAGGAATTCTCGAAAATCGCCCATAGTGGGAAACTGATTGTGAATTGCTTCTGCGGCGACTGTAGTGAGTCGACATTATGCCGAAGTAATCGCTACTCTATGCTGGCATTAATTGTGTGCATAATTCTTGACAAGGGCTGACATTATCAGGAACCACAATGTACCGGTGGGGCGATGCCTTTGGTGGTAGGGAAGGGATGAGAATCATTCAGCCTGGGATCTTAGACGGCAAAAGTGCCTTGGATAATCTTCCACCAGCTCTTGAAATGTTTATTGAGGATCGGGTAAATGGATCCCTGCTGTTGAGGGGCTTGCTCAGTATGAGGGAATGCGAATGCCTCCACCAGAATAGACCTAGAACACGAGACCTGTAAGATGTGCGGAACATGATAGGAACAATGCTGAGGTAATATAGCGTATGTTGTCATTGGAAAATAAGATCATCGTGAAGAATACAGTCCTGCTCAAAACCTAATGCCATGTCAGGTGCCTAGAAGCTAGAATGCTGAAAGGAAGCGCCTAGTTCCCAGCTAGAGCTTTGTGGCTTGAAAGGGAATTATAAAAGAAGAGGCTTCTCTCTTTATTGAACAAAGGTTCAGAGATAAATACAGTCATTATTGAACACCTAGCTGCAGTATAGTATCTAGTTCATTGCCTGTTCCCTCCTTTGACTCCATCACTCTTCCCTTTGTGCTCCAGCTCTCTGGCATGTCTATCATAGAACAAGGCACAACTATTTCCCGAAACTTCCTTATATAGGTATTTTCTACAATCCCCACCACAGGCGCCAGATACAACAACCTTGTGGGCATTCCCAAACTGCTAGAATTATAGTATACACAGTACTCTCGCTTAGATACTTGGGGCAACCGGCCCACTGAGGATGAAAAGGCTCATTCGTGTGTGACCTTAGCCCCCTTGATCTGACTCTACTCTCCCCTCCTTGCAGCATCTAGTCCACGAGTTGGCTCTATAGCACTAAATATTGCAATAATGGGCCCTCTTTGCCAAAGGAAGACCAAGATATTATGCGTTAGATTGACATTTCCTTTCCAGTTTGAGTCTACTCCCTGCCAGTAACCAAATCCTATTCTGTGTGTGTGGGTCCAGATTGAACAGACTTGAGAGTGTGACAGATCAGGGCTCGTTGCTCGCCTAATTTGAACATTTCTGAGGCATTCTAGTGCTCGGTTTTGCTGAAAGAAGGTCAGCTACAAGTTCTCCTGTCAGTAAAATCCTCATGCGGGCTTTTGTTCTGCATCTAGCAACTTTGTGCACTTTTCACAAAATCCTTTACACATAACATCATGTGTCTCATTCAAATCTAAACAAGCCGGTTAGAAAGAAGTATCGTTCTCATGTAACCCCTCAAGATGCTGGGGAAAGTCCCATTCTTGGCGACTTCGTCTGAAAATCAAAACGCCACGTGATGACTAGACCATAGGTAAGCATCTCTTACAGGGTCCATCCACTGACCTCTTGATGTGACTAACACTGTTCCAACAACAAATCAGCAAAGGGGAGGATATTCCTGTGCCTTTTAGTCATACCTCAAACTAAAGCAGGACTTAGTCGGCTTGAAATCTACTTCTATAGCCCCATACTCCTATGGAATATGTTGTACTTGATAAGGAAAATGTTGAAGGATATTAGTCGGCCATCCCTCGCTGTTCGTTATGTGCCTATCATACCCCCCCTTCCACAGACCATCGTACGCTTCTCTGTGTCCGCTTCCAGATCTGTGTCAGCCTGTGAGTTCTCTTCAGTGTGTGCCATCAAACGCTTGTGTGTCTTCTAACAAGGAGTTTTGTGCCTCTTGGTGAAACATACTGGGCGAGCGAGTGCCGGCGCAAAGACGAATCCGACCATCGTCATAGGACAGCTTCCCGTTTTGGTAACTGAAGAGATCAAGTACCGAATGAAGAGACAGCGTAGATCAGACAACCGTGGGCTCCAGTAAAGAATATCTTTTTGTCAATACCAGCGATGGTCCGTCTGCACGACGGAAGGGCTCAGGCCCAGTCAGGGCCTTCTTGATGCGCAACATCCGTGGTAGCCAGGAATGGCCGAAGTGCAAACTAATCGATACAATGGACTATGGAGACGACGGCCATGAATCATTCGAGTTGGAATGTAGTCTTCTTGCTTCACCTACGGAGCAGCTCTTTAGCCTGGATGACTGTGATGAGCGGCTTTTTGATAATTCCTCAGTCGAGATAGTCCTCAGAGATCACATCGCGCTTCCAAGTGCTGATGAATACCCTTTTGCATTATTTGGGCAGACCCCATAGTTTTGTATTACATTTTATGATAGGCCATACTATATATACATCAAGTACCCCAGCCGGCAGTATTATCTATTACCCACGTTTAGTATTAGAGCAAGTCTCATAGACCCATTCGAGAGTTTTGCCGTTCCATTAGATGCAGAAGTTAGCAATCCCTTAGCTAATTGTAAGTGTATTCCATTCAGTCGTGTGTTTATGGATGCGGCAAAGCCTGGTTTTAGCCGCGTGAGGCATGATTCCAAGTATATTGATCCGTGCAATACATATTTCAAGTCATGGATTCCATGTCCCCTGAGATTACCCCCATTACAGGCAAGATACGAGTAGCTAAGATACATCAGCACTAGCTACAGCCATCTCTCAGCCATCCAGCCTTTATGCATGCTATCTTATCACCGAAATTGATGAACCCGATCATTCTTCTATACAGTGAACAGCTTATTTATACACATGTCAAAAGTACCCACTAGGTACACAAACACCTCGTCCAGTCTTCATCTTATAGAAGGAATCACTATGAACAACCAGGTGTATAGCATCAGCTTATACGGAGGTCGGCGCGGGAAAAAATACAGAAGGTAAGATTTCCCGAGAAGTATATGTATTTATCAAACAT
The DNA here is from genome assembly GCF_000170995.1 of Trichoderma virens Gv29-8. Classification (NCBI taxonomy): domain Eukaryota; kingdom Fungi; phylum Ascomycota; class Sordariomycetes; order Hypocreales; family Hypocreaceae; genus Trichoderma; species Trichoderma virens. Next base: position 206,550 of record NW_014013657.1, on the reverse strand, counting down.
CTAAATCACACACCTATTTTTTAACTAATTTCAAGTCCCCATCGCTATCTTTAACCATGCGGCTTAGTGTACACATATTCGTTTTTGCATCAACAGCAACTACACTATATTCGATATTATGATAAATGACCTCTTTGGGATATTCCTCCGCACCTTTTGCAATCATCGGTGTTACATTTGCTCCTGGAACCACTATCTCTATTTTATACTCGTTCAATGACTTTCTGAAGACGATTACGGTATGTTCGAGCCCCTTATAGTCGACCTTATCGTTTGGTCGGAACTTCAGCGTCTTATGAAGGTTAGACATATCGCATCTGGCCCTGACGACTGCACTTACAGATTTAGGTACTCGTATACTAGCCCTGAAGGAAAATTAGTACGGAATCAAAATTAATGAGGGAGGGTGACTTCCATGTTGAAGATATAAAGCGCGTCAACCTTCGTGGGTTGCTGCCTAAGGTACGAGCTGAACCAGTGTAGAAGGACAGAAGACAAATGGAGAAAAGGAAGTAATGGTGGTGGGAGTGCATATATATTGCATATGTACATACATTAGGTACCAGATGCGAGGCGTTAGGCATCAGTGCTGGGTGTCCACCACCGTCCCGCATGTACCTCAATCCTTACAAAAAGTTCAAATATTACTTGATACCCGAATCTTTCTCAAGGCCCTCTCCGTGCGTAGAACGCCAATTCTGCACTTGTATCAATACATCAGCCGGTTCTCACTTGGAGACGCCTCTGGGATGAGCGACAAAATCTTATCCCTCAATCCAAACCCATCGTCTGTGAACATGGATGGCCTGGGATCAACAACATCCTCTGATTCAGAAGGAAAGGAATCCCGTATCCCGGGTAATAATATCAGATGGCGAGAAAATACTGAGAAAAAGAATCGCTACCTGGCAACAAAAAAGAAAACGGCTATGAAAAAGAAACCAACCCAAAACGATGGGACTGGCGACGAAGATGACGAAGATGAACCTGGCGTCGTTCATAGTACGGATTGCTCCCTTGATTCTAAACACTCCACTAGGGAGGCTATGGATCACTCCACTGACTAGCTTGCTCTAGTCGAGGATTTCCCACCAGGGTATCCTCGCTTTTCTGCACTACTAGCCTCCGACAAGGTATTTCAAGTTTGGCGCCGTTTCTCCATCTTGCGGACGCGCCTGCTTCTGCTTAAGCAGGATGAGCTTTCGCAGCTGGAGGAGCAACTGGAGAACATAGATGCTCAGGATGAAGATGAAAATCCTTTATATCTAGCGAGCCGTCGATCGGATCTTAATGAAAAAAGAAAAACAGTCCTCAATAAGATCGATGATGCATTGAAAGACTATGGTATTGTCGGCCACCATTCTTTTGAAGATTTTTTAGGAGCAAATGTACTGATATTGAACGATGCAGACTCTTTTTTAGAGAGAAACCAGCGAGCTTTGAACCTCGAGACTTCTTCGGATCGCGCTATTTCAAATCTAAAATATTGGGATGAGGCTAACGGCGAACTGACACGGGAAGAAACAAAATACATGAAACGCACAAGAGATCTTTTCTGCCTTTTGGGGAACAGTACGTGGTCGGACAGGCTGATAAGACTAGTTGGCCGACGCTTCATGGATGATACATTCACGAAAGACGCAGACGTGAACATTCCTCCGGAACCAGTGAGGCGGACGTTACTGGTTCTTCAGGCAGCTGTCATGGCAGCGCTCCTTTTTACTCCGGTTATTATCTGCAATTTCGTGAATGAGTTGACAAACAGAATGATCATTATTGTTGCCACCACGGCTATTTTTATTGCGGCCTTGTCTTTTCTCTCTCGAATGAGGACTGTCGATTTGGTTATAGCCGGCACCACGTATGTTTTCATCCACCAACCTACTGTTAGGTCGCCGTTAATGCAATCGTTTACTGACATGGTCATGCCACCGGACCCTCAGATACGCCACCGTCCTTGTCGTCTTTATTTCAGGCACAAATGGGCTAGGCAATTAAGGGTGGTATTTCATCGAACTATATATATATATATATATATATTTTACCCTTATTTGAGCCACATATGCCATCGGCTTTTACAAATTACCCTTAAACAAATGTAAACAGATCTCCCACTCTGTATGTTGAAATATACAATGTTATTCTAGTGTCCTCATTCAATTTTGTGATGCTGTCCGTTTCTTTTGAATAATCATTTCGGATAATATTTCTCAGCCACGGCTTTTGTTTTCTTCTTTTTCTTCTCGCGGGCCCTGGAGTCATTCACAGTACATGCATATTCGCCACCGATAGAAAGAAAAAGAATTCCCCCAATGTGACACCCCTATGTAGCTATACCACACATAGAATGTCCTAGACACGCTATAATGATACCCTATTAGGCACCTGTATTATGTATGTACTCATTGGAAGCATATGCAGGAGAGAGCCTTGGCCTGCCAATACTGAGGAGCCCCATTGACAACCAAACACCTGTTACATCAAAGGATGCAATAAAGCATGCAATACAGTAGTCTTAACGTATTAATCTAATGAATGGGGTGTATTGTGCCGAGGAATTCAGTTGCACACCCAAAGCGCACCACTCATGTCCTGCCACATGAGATCGCGAAGCAAAGGGCCGAAATAAGGTAACGCATCTTCCAAAATGCTACACCTACAGTAACTTGGGATTAATAGAAATCCGCCACGTCAACAACAGTGGCTTGAATTGCTGTGGTATCGCTACCTCAGTGACGTCGGGCTTCCGTGGTGGGGTAGCATCACAGCCTCGTTCAGATGGAACTGATCTGCACAGATGCCTTATCAAAGCATGAGAAATTTGCAGGAGCCTAACGAGGTGTTGGTTTCATTCTTCTTTCACTCCGTGTGCTGAATGAGCTTGCACATCCTGGATTATTTATGCCTTTATACGTCGCACAATCATTATGCATACATGTATCATGTATTCATATTGCAAGCAGGCCTGCTATGAGCCCTGTATTTTACTGGGGATGGCTTCTAGTAATTCTCACACATTCAATTCATGTCAGTCCTTGGTTTAATCAAGTCCACAACTTCATATCTCCTATCAGTTGTGGTAATTCCCAAAAGACATAATTATCCAACAACAATACCGGAAGCACATTCAAGCGCAAAATTTATTGGAACGTTAAAAAATACTCATAAAGTGTAAACAAAACAACCTTCGACCGCCCATCGCATCTATTCGCTTACTCACGGTGTAATGAGGTCATTCAGTAAACACCGACAGCTGGTTTAACCAAGGGCTAGGCACAGTAACCAGGTCAAATGACTACGATCATATCTTACACTATTTGTGTATGATCGACTATAACTTATCATTTAAATCGTAGACATAGAGACTATTGGAACTGCGGAGGTTGCAATGTATCAGAAATCAACAACCATATAACAATACATGGTAAGTTGCTGGTCGCCTACTGCCCTGCATCCAGATCTTATGAAACTAATGCCTGCATATTGAATAAAAGGATAGCCTGAGGCGAATAGCTATCGGCTGGCGTAAATTAGACAGCAGCATTATGAAATAGAAGAAGTCAGAGTCAGTTTGCATGCTCGAGGCAAAATAAGACGGCCAACCTCTCATAAAGCTACCACAGTCAATCTATCCTAGTAGATTTGCTGCCCTTGCGAACACTACCACGGGTATCTGTCTCTCATCAAACGCGAAATCATTGTCCAAGAGCAGCAGAAGCGATTATAGTATTGCATATCTCACTTGGTAATAGAGATTCTAACACTGTATTCAGCGGCCGGCAAATAGATGTTTGCTCGTGTTTCACAGATAATGCCTAACACCAACACAAGGATCTAGGACATCCGCTCCTTACTACGTGTTACAGAGCGGAGTAGATAATAGGCCACAAATTGTATATGTATGGCTAAAAATATGTAGTATAAACATATCTATATGCCCTTCTTCCAGTGCGATCCGGTAACAGTAACTCTTCTCTCCCGAAGTTTTCGTCTCGTGTTAATTAAACAGTGATAAGTAGTAAAGTTCGTGCGTACAATCGCAAATACTTAGAGCATGGGTGAAGTTAATGCAAGCAACAGTGGCATAGAGCTGCCTTTTCTGTCGAAACGCGAAGGACCCGTCTGTATCAGTAGCAGTTCCAACATGGAGGAAGCGATAAATGATACGAGACATGATGAAGCCCTGCTGGATGCATAACGTTTCTTTACCATGTAGCATCCCATATGCTTCGGTTGAAGACTGAAGTGATTCACATAACCCATCAGTGGTAGAGTTCAGAATCACCACGTCGTTAGTGAAAAGATTGTTGATTGTTGGTCTGGGTGAAGGATTCGGCGTGCATGTCGCAAATAGGTCGACAGTCATAGAAATAAGCTTCTAGGTCACGCTTTATTCTATGGAACAGAGAAGCATACTTTACCGGTTCGCTCTTGGAGCATATTCTTGACACTTAAGATGGGCACTAATTGCGGCTGAAGGAATTGCTACCGCACTAAGATGGTTTCATATGCCTAGCGTTGCATGTAACCATGCACACGTGGTGAAGCTTGCATGTGCTAGAGGATTTGTGTGCTCTACTGCGCAAATAAAGAGGGCTGCTGCCTAGTTTCCATTAAGCATAATTTAGCCTCTTCATACATTCATCTGAGCTTCCATGCTCCTGGTCACCTTGTCCTTGATTTCGCTTTCCCCATCACTAGTCATCTGGAGAGCTTCAACAATATGGACGAACCAAGTCTCATAAAGACTCCACAGGGGACTTATCTTTGCCAATACTGCCAAACTTGTGTTCAATCATGCGGTGTGAATTATCCTGGATGGCTTGGTAGCAATAGATATATGGATGGTTTGCAACAAATACAAGCACAAGAGCGGCGCTCAAAATTTACTCACTCAAGCTACGAGAGCTTTATAACAGCTGTCGCCAGAGGATGCTTTATTTGCAAAACGTTGTTTGGGGATATTTCGGAGCGAATAGCTTCTGAAATTCGAAAAACGGACGCAAATTCAATAACCAACAATATATCCTCTTTCGATATGACTTACATGAAAAGCCCTGTATTTGCATGTCGACTTCACTTCACAATACAACTACCTCCACAACTCGAGGAGCATGCGGATAAAGTAGAACGAAATTTTATTCTGCAAGGCTTAGGTTCTTATACTTCAAACCCTAACACCTGTTGAATCGTTGCTAATCTTGACTAACGGTTAGATTCTTCTCCAATACTCTCTGTTAGGAGTCTTCCATTTGGACAAACGAATTTAAGTATCAAATCTTTCGCTCTCGATGCTTTGAAAACTTGCATCAAAGATCACGCTTTGTGTGGGCGAGATAATACCCTGCATGGGGCCGCACCAAAGTGGTATCCCACAAGGCTGATAGATGTTGGAACTCCATCTTCTAATAGAAGTCATGTCAGGCTGATTGAAACAGAGCACACTCCCCCACATGGTTCATATGTAACACTGAGCCATTGCTGGGGAAACGCAGCTACTGTATTCAAGCTTGAAAAAGCAAATAAAGAAAGCCTATTGAAAGAGTTACCACCTCTTGCAAAAACATTTGAAGAGGCAATTATTGCAGCAAAAGAGCTTGGGGCTCGGTACATTTGGATTGATTGCATTTGCATTATCCAAGATGATAAAGCAGACTGGGAGAGAGAAGCCAGTCTAATGGCTAACGTATACCGAAATGCCATGTGCAATATATCCGCAACCGCCTCCTCAGATTCTACTGGTGGTCTTTTCTACAACAGAGAGGAAATTTTCACCGGCATCTCTCTGAGCTACCCTGAGACGGGAGAGAAGTTGCTTCTTATTCGCGAAGAACTCGAAGTAGCAGGTGACATTGAGTTTGCTGCAATTACAAAAGCAAGTGCACTTTGATATACTCCTTGATTCTAGTTGGGTCTGACATGAAATTGTGTAGAGAGGCTGGGTATTACAAGAACGGCTTCTTTCGCCAAGAATTGTGCATTTTACAAACCGGCAGCTCGCCTGGGAGTGCAATGAGCATATTGCGTCCGAAACTTTCCCCGACGGGCTTCCTCCATTCTGGACTTTTTATTACGTACCAAATAGGATTAGGGCTAATGGTGACAATACTTTATCTACAGAGGAGTTAGTGGAGGCCTGGGGAGATATTCTTGAACGCTACACCAATGCGAGCTTAACATTTCGATCTGATTTACTGCCAGCACTGTCTGGTATCGCAAAATACCTACAAGAAATATCTGGAGCCACTTACTTGACTGGAATTTGGAAGACTGACGAGAAGTCTGTTGTGAACCTAGCTTGGCAATGCGAACCAAATTTACATCGGCCCACGAACTATCGAGCACCTTCATGGACATGGGCCTCCACCGACAATCCAGTCATATTTGAGCCGTTCAAAAGTACAAGTGAAAATCATACAGACGGTTGGTTCGACGATGTCCAAACGAAGGCCGAAGTCATAGATGCGCAGATAACGCCTGCTACTTCTGACTTGACAGGGCCTGCTTTGTCTGGATTTCTCATTATCGAAGGACCCCTCAATGAAATAATCATTGGTCCTGAATCAGAAGTGATTCTTGACGGGAAAGATTTAGAGATGGAAATATCCTTTGACGAACCAGAATACGGCAAGGAATCGCTCTTTATTTTACCGCTGTACTCATATTCTGCTCAACATGATCATATAGATGGAATTGACAAGATTATTTACGTATATCTTGTTTTACGCTTGGCCAAAAACCAACCTGGGTCTTACACGCGTTGCGGATTGGGGCGTATTGCAAGATGGGATTACGAGTTCTCGCCCGTTTGGGACAAAGTTGTTAACGGCATGGATGCAATATGCGACGAGTTTCTTGGTGTAGAAAGAGGACATCGAATACGAATCATATAAATTACAGCACACTCCCAGCATATCTACCTCAATATAGTTTATTTGTTCATCATAAAGTTATCTTGAAGGCTGATCTCGCCTTGCACGGATGGTGTTGATGTACAGAGCCAAACGCCCAATAAATCACCACCCACAACGTCGTCACTTTCAGAGGTACTGCGACTATCGTTGCATTTTTGTCTGAAAGCGACACCAAATGACAACGAGGTGGATTTGCGATGATTTTCTCTGTCATACTATGCATTGAAAACGGGGTATCTAGAGATTGCCGAGATACTGCCTCGCAGCAGCGCCTTGTCCAGGCGTAGGAGAGTTGAAGTTCTATGCTTCTCATTGGTACAGCGATGAGAGGAAAGACGAAGCGCCTTGGGTTGCCTGTGAACCACAGTGCCAATATGAATGCACAAATAACCATCTGTACTACCATCCTCTGTTTCATGGCTGCGCTAGATATCAGGAGGCCTCAAGGTCTCAATCATCGCCACAACCTCACTACTTCTAGCCAGTTCCCCAAGGACTGCACAGAGAGTTTGTGATATGCGTTTCGACAGGAATCCATTTCTTGGAAAGCCTCCTATGAAGCACGCGATGATGGCGCAAAGAATATATGACCAGAGATAAATACTTCTATCGAGCCGCCGCCGCATCGCCACATGAGTACACCTGCATTCAGTCCTTAGCCAACAGCTTTCAACGGTCGTGTTCTCGGGTGGCATTCAAGCGTATTCTATACAAATCTTTTCAAAAGCCCTAAGAGAAAAACGAACAGGAACATACGTATAAGGACAAAAGTCTGCGACCACTCTACAGTATACCCGCAAAACCTATATTTTCAAACGCCTGTAAAATAACTACATTAAGTTATAATAAATATTTTTTTCTAAAATATTATTAATTAACTAAAATATTTTATAGATTTAAAGTTATATTAAATTATAATAAATATTACTGTTGTAATAAGTAATTAAAAATATAATGTTTTTATAGAAATTTACTATAGTGGGTTATAGTGGGAAATAACGTATTATTATTACTGTTTTTCTTAAATAAAAATATTTTTCTCTTTTTTTTATTACCTTTTCTTTATTTATTTACTTATTTAATAAGATTATTTTTTAAAAATATTTTTATTATTAAATTTAACTATTTAGCTTTATATAAATAATTTTTTTTATAATTTTTATACTTTTATATTAATAATTATGTAATTTTTAAAAATACCTGTTTTTGCATTTTAAGGTGAGGCACTGTAAAGTGGTCGTAGACTTTTGTCCTTACACTGTACTTGTCGAGTGACACATAATGTTGGACCTAGCTCAACTCATGCGCTCCGCGGTCGGCACGGATTGTTTGCCCGTACAGCCTGGAGCTGCATATAGTTGTCTTGCATGCATCAAATCTTCATTGCTATAATATATTACTCAAGGTTTGAGCTAGAAACAATGTTAGAGGTTGGGAGATAGTATTCTACTCTCCACTCTGCAGCGCAGTGCGACCTGGAAGCTTCGAAGGATTGGGGGAACTCGTGGTATCGTGGGCTACACTTAGAGGATCACTTGAGGGGTATAACAAAATAGTTGGCATTCATGCTCTAGTCATAGAGCATGTTAATCCTTTCGCTAGCTCAAAGGATTTACCTCCTTCGCGCTCCTTCAAACTTTTATTCCTGCTGCTAAGCTCTCAGTGTTACTCACCAGAGGGCTGTGTATACAACAGTGTATCTCAATCCTCATTTGTGTTCCCACCGCCATAAAAGGCATTCGCCGGCTTACTGTTTGCTCGGTTCGCTTCAACAGGTGTGACGGTAGGTAGAGTATTCCGTTGGTAAATATGATCGAAAGGGTAGAAGTGGCAATTTTCTCGAAGCATAAATACGAGCACCCTTCCAGGTTCCGACAGTATTGAGCTGATAAAGCATTAGACGCCAGCCAGAGCAACGCAATTCATCTTTTATCTAACATAACTTAAATTTCAACATCCGATATCTACCAACACATCAAAATGGTGCAGTTTAATATTGCCACTCTTGCTTCTGTAGCAATCCTCTCCAATGCTTGCTTCGTGTCTGCGAAAAGTTGCCGTAGTGGCGGCATCTACTGTGGTTATGCTCTGCAGCAGAAAGGCAAGTGTTTGCTCCTATATTTTTGAAGTTTCCGGTGTTGAGAAGGAAATGAGAAGCAAAACTGGTTGTGTCTTGTTTTGATTGAGACATATAAGTATGCTAATAATTTGGCTTGCTTCATAGGCCAGTATCGCGACGATATCATCGTCGAACTGAAGGCCTCTCATCAGCCAACTGACGGCCGGCACATTGATCATTCTTTGTTCTCATGCCTTCAACACGGAAAAATTGACTTCCAGAAATTCTGTAACAATGGTTGTGTCGGTGGTGACAAGAAGGATGACTATTGCTCCTAAATGCTTAAGAGAATACGTGCATGAATATGTGACAGAGATTGTGATATAGTGCCGCTTCAATGCATGTGTTCATGACCTTATAACTTTTCATCATTTATTCTGGTATGCTGGATATGGGATACTCACGGGATGTCATCGGTGGATAGCAGGGCATACCTTTTTATCATGGCCTAGCGTTCTGCGTTTATCGCTTTAGTAAACCCTTCCCTCAGGGTATAGGCTTCGAGCACGTGTAATATTAGATTTGCAGCCTGTAGTTAGAATAGAGTTACCACTGACCTCTCATTGATTGTTATAAATAGCTGATAGCTGAATATCATGACCAGGAAGCATGAAGTAACCTCTGCTAGGGCAATCAGTTTTACATAAACACTAGTGCTGCTTCCACAGCAAGTCGAACAAGTCTCATATCAACCCACCATTAGTATTTCGCTAATTAACCTCTATTTTAGAAATAAAAGCAGGTGCTTCGATCTTGCATCCCTCTCCCTTTCCCCAATAACAATACATAAGCCGCATTGGTAAATCATTTCTTGAGCTTGTCCAGCTTGTCGAGTCTTGCGTTTTCGAAGTAATAGGCAGTCCAATTTACAAAAAGTTGCACAAGAAAGACATACCCTTGTGGTCCTATCCATCCAAAATTTCCAAACTCAGGGTCTGTCCAGGCAGTTCCAGGATAGAAGATCGCGGACAAGCCAGCAACGGTGGTTAAAGAGCCGACGATTGCCGCAACGAAGAGCGAGTCCTTAGCAGCCTCAATGTTGGCATTGCGTCGGCTGAGCAAGTAAAGTGAGGTTAGGGCGGAGAGAGCGCCAAAAGACATACTCTGTCCGTTGTGAAACTTAGCATGAGGTGGCCAGCGTGGATTAAAGACATGCGTATGGCTCCAGTCGGCGAAGTATGCTGCTGATGCGAGAAGGATATTACCACTTGCCATCAGGCCGCGTGGAAGTGAATCAAATGCTTGAAACATTGGAAATATGGGGGTTCTTTGTGTATTACTCAAAAGTGCGTGTGTAGCTTCGAATTCAGGTACGCGAGGAAATACTGCCCGTATTTATGTAAACCTTACTCCATTGATCACCGCTCTTGTCGGAGTTTCTCGCTGTCAACGCCACCTACATGTACATAGGTGTTTAGCTAACCCCGAACTCCGTCTAATGGCTACTCCACTGAAATAGTGACAGAGGGTTAATGTTTGTTTCTTTATTTGCCGGCACTCCCACATCTACATAGACGACATCTCTTTTCTGTTGAATCACACGACAATTTAATTTGAGATTTTAATTTATCGTCCACAGGTGAAATACTTGTCAAATATTACACAAAGATCACACCTGACAACCAGACGGTCGAGCAGAAAAGTATACATTGGGCTACTCGAAAAGGTTTAGTCTTTAATGAATGCTAGAGTTGCATACTATCAAGCGTAAGAGAAACACGGTCGCAGATGTAGTATAAGAAGCGCCTTCTCGTACCAATTCAATGAGTAGGTGTAGAAGAGGCCTTTTCTTTCTCTTCTAGTGCTTTCTTTACCGCAGGGCGGTCTAGAAGACGCTTTATCCAACCCGTGTAATTAGGAGCTTCTTTCTCTAGATCGACACCTGCAGATTCCACTGCATTCTGTCCGATCAAAGCCCAAGTGATGAAGCTCAAGTCGGCATAAGTTGCCTTTTCTCCCACCAGATAATTTCTGCCTTCGAGTATCTTGTTCAACACGCCAATAACACGCTTGATCTCGTTCAAATAGCGCTCCTTTGCAGAGGGTAGCTGTTCATGATGAAACCTTGCAAACCAAGTATATTGACCTATATTGCCAATCTCGAATTAATTTTTAACACTTGGGTCGGCTGCTGTGGATTAAACTCACCGAAATACGGACCTTGGCCCGAGACTTGAAAGTACAGATATTGCTTCTCCAGCCACTTTTGCGGACTTTGGAGGCCATGAGAAATCTTCTGTTCGATATCATAGCTTTCGACAAGGTATTCGATGATGGCACCAGATTCCCACAGCGTGAGGCCAGTATTTGGGTCATGAATCGCAGGTACACGGCCATTTGGGTTTATGTCAGTGTACGGGGCTGATTTGATAGAAGAGAATGTCTCGTGAACAAGAGTGTATGGCAACTTCAATTCCTCAAGAATTATTACGACCTTCCATGGGTTTGGCCCGCTGCTATGAGCATGAAGGGTGATGAGTTTGATTGAAGACATTGTGGAAAGTGGCAGTCAATTCTCGTAACTGAGTGAGTGAAAGAACTTACGGTTATTCCATCATAAAGCTGTGTCTATAGCTGGCAAGGCGCCTTAAATAAACCTGTCATTGATTTGGTATGGGGCTCTACCCAGTGTGATCTAACCAGGCCGATTACACTTAATTCCGTCTGCCACAACGTTTAGCTGAATAATTAATATGCCGAGGTTACAAAATTCGGGGAGAAGAGAGACCGATTGGCATTCAAGATTTTCAGTAGACTATGAGATGTAGCAAATAATAGCAATCGCTCATTCTAGGATTGGTTTCAGTGTCCAGGACTTTCCGAAGTATGCACTCAGAATCGACGCTGATGTATCGTTTTGGGAACGTTTGTCAACCCTGATTTCAAAGCATCATCTCATGCACTCCTTAGCACTCGCTGACTTTTTCTGGGGATTATGATTCAACTTGAACGTAATCTCGGAATCCCGTGTCTTTGGAAAGAGCTTGATACAATTGTGCCTCGCATAGTGAATACGATGAATACCCCGAAATCCGTCCAACGAGAGCTAACAGGGGCTGCTTTAGGTTATCCTAGCTAGCCCAATGCGGAAGCATTTTGAGAGCTGGTGGTTAGCCGCGCGTTAAGGTTCATTGGATCGATGTTGCATTTGTCAGCTGTTTTACCGGAATCTATGTGGTTTATGCTCTTAACTTTGTGATGGAAGTTCTGTCTCATCATGGAATATTCATCTGTTCTCCACCTGGACATGGCCAAGGCGGAGTATTTTGACAGTGAACCCTTGCCCGTACACCTCCTCGTGAAATCTAAGCACATTGGGAAGCAGCTTTCCCTAAGCTCCTCAGGACCAAAATACTTCGTCTCTACTCCGTAGTTGTTGGCCGCATACAGCAAGCGAGAACGATATCGCAATATGGTTGGCGTTGCGGGACGTAGTAAGGCTTGTAACACCTGTAAGGCGCGACATGTGCGGTGCGGTATGTCAAACGCTTGCACTCTTTAACTTTAGCTGCATTACGGATATGGACTGATGTGATCCAATGACTGCGGTAGATGCGCGTCATCCAATCTGTCACCGGTGTGAGAATGGCGGTTTTCAGTGCAAGGGATATAATCGTCCCCTTTTATTTGTTAATGCCACAGTACAAACTGCTAAGCATAACATATCGGGACAGAGAGATGGCGGTACTCGTGGCTCCTCAATGTCACAAGACAGGCAGAACGAACGGATGAAAGACCATGCTGATAATCCCAACATCGGAAATACATCCCTATCCCGACCGGCGTATGACGATACATTGTCTTTTGGCACGTCACCCTTGGAGCTGTGTTTTCAACCTTTCTTGCGGATTTGGCCGTCTAACGATGTTGTCTTCACCACCTCTTACGCACATGTAGCCATTGCAGCTACTGCGACTGAAAGCAGCATCACCACCCACATAGGCTCAAGTAACCTCCTTATCGGCAGCCGCGTATGGGCCCAACTTCATGGAGATGCCGCCAAACAAGTACAAACTTTCTTACACTACCTTCTCATTGCACAGGGTATGAGTCTGGGAATATTAGAGGGTCGTCAACAACAACTTGACAGCCTTCAATCCTTAGCAGTTAAGCTGTCTGTTGAGGCAGCCGCATTGGCGCTTCATGGGCGTCTCACAAAGCATACAGCCAATGTGCAGCAGGCGATCATGATATATCAATTGGCGTTACGTCAACTCAGGACTCAGCTCTCTCATATGAACATCAATTTGATTTCATCACCGATTCTCAACGTATCCATATTGACAGTTGTCATGAACATGACTCTTTTTGAGGTATGTCGTTTCTATTCACTATATAATTCTTCAACGCCACATTGAATGATTTGTCCTTCAAATAATTACTAAAATGTGATACAAATCAAAGTGGATCACGAATTCAACTAGCAGCGCGTGGAAGGAACATGTTCGCGGTTTGGCTGGATGGGTAGAAAGGTGTGGTCCGGAGGCCTTTCGACAGGAAGACATGAGGTTTGCTTTTGAGAGAGCCAGGGCACATATTGCAAGTAACCTTTCTTCGTTTTCATTTTAGTTCTTTACATTTTCCATTTTATGCCAACGTCCTTGTTCTTTGGCTGACATGGAGGCACTTAGATGCTTCTCCATATGGATGAGGCCCAGAGGACTTTTCTCGAAGAGCCTCGCTGGCAAACTATTCCCTGGAGTGATAATCCGAATCAGAGGTCCTTTGCAAACCGCTATATCGACATTGTTTGTTGCATCCCAGGTATATTGGAAGATGAAAAGCAACGGGTCAAAATCCGCCGCGAACACCCTGGCAACGATACAACATGGTCATGCAATCTACGCCAATCCTTAAGGCATCGAGTCATCATGCTTTATCATAAACTTCTCAACATACGTTGGGAGTGGGAGTTGCAGCATCCTATCTGCTGTTTCGAAATATCTCAGGAATCCAGGACGAGGGGAAGAAGAGCGTTGTCCGTCAACGAAGCAACGGGTCAGCCAATCTTCAACTCAGTGCTGTATTTCACAGATTTCCGACGGGCCGTGGAGACTAACTTCTACCATTCCTGTCTGCTGATTTTACATGACGTTGCAAGAGGCTTGGGCATCATGGACGAGCTGAAGGATAACCAAGCATCACATTCCTGCTTCTCGCACAAGACAAATTCGCCGCTGACATTTCCACACGATATTGAGTCGGATCGTAACGCTGTACGCGACATCTGCCGCACTGTGGAGTTCCTTTTGCAATCGATGCATGGGCCGGCCGGCGTTTACGTTCTCATGTTTCCTTTGCGTGTCGCACAGATATACCATGATTTTCGGTTACCATCACGAGATTATAGGAAGAACAAAGTGAATGATATAAATGCAGAAACTTCTGTGCCTATGCCTAACGTGTACAGGCGCGGTTCGGATGCTCACACTGTAAAGTCACAATCTGACGTATATCTCGATAAAGGTTCTAGGGGCCATAACGGAAGCCCCAGCAATCTCAGACACATCGATGACGCAGCAGGCCCTCACACTTATAACTCAGATAAAAAGCAGACAACAGTGGTATCGGAAGGTAGCATAGTGGCCAAGCCTGAGCAGCAGGCTGTTATTTCGGAGTGGATCCAGAGGATTATGCGGCACATCAACGATGTACACGGCTTCAGCGTATCGAAAAGCTACGTCTCAAAGAACGGTAGTTAAACAAAATATCCGAGCCAAAAATAGTCTCCAACACATTAGCCTGACCTACAGCAAGGGGAATATAGTCCATGATAGAACGAGGCAGTAGTTTATCAATTACCGAAGCCAATTGCCTTAGATTCAACCAGTCATTAAATATAACGAACTTCTAAAGGTGAATCACAATCTCCTTTCAACAATGTTCTTTAGTTTGGCCAAGTCTATTGCCTCAACCTTTCTCTCCTTAAAGCCCACCGTCGTCTCAGCCATACAAAGCGCATTATAAATTGCCTCCTCTGTTGCATCGGCTGTTGCCTCAAATAGCCCATCAATCGTATCATTATCGGACATTTGTACGCCCAAGAGCTGCGGAACATAAGGATGAGTAGGGCGAGCACCAGTCATAGAGATTTCTTGAAAGGGGGTCTTGTTAGCATTAGAAAATGCAAGGAAGATATCCCCCGATGTGTTGCTACCATAGCCACCGACTTTGGCCAGCCCGACTGTGGCACGCTTGGCTAAGCGTTGGAGCTGGACAGGAAGAAGTGGAGCATCAGTGCCGACGACGACGATAATACTGCCGTCTTTGCGTGGCTCTTTCTCTCCTGGTTTAAGCTGTTCTGTTGCTTGCTGCCCCTGTTCTTTAAGAATTTGGCCTACTGGCACGCCACCGATGCGGAGGTTGTCTGGCGAACCGTAGTTGGCTTGGACAAGCACTCCGACGGTGTATTGCGCCTCATTTCCATCAATATCGAAGCCCTTTACAATGCGGCTGCTAGAACCAGTGCCGCCCTTGAAGCGATGGCAGATCATGCCCGTCCCGCCACCCGTATTGCCCTCCGAGACAGCATCTGCATTTGCGCCTCGAATACCCTTGACAATGTGCTGGGGCGTGACGGCGAATCTGCTCTGGTCGTTGAGATAGCCATCAAAAGTCTCGGCAACGGTGGGGAAAAGAAACAGATCGAGTTCTTTGTCTGGATTGGAGTGATACTGAATAGTATACTCCCAAATTCCACGATACGCATCGCCAACAGCGGAAGTAGTAGTCAGGACAATTGGCGAGGCTAAAAGACCTGTTTCGTTGAGCCAGTGGGATGATGTCAATTCTCCGCAGCCATTGAAGCTAAAGATGCCGGCAAAACTGGAATATTTGTACCAGTCAGGCCGGGATAGGATAACCGTGACACCAGTGTTGATATCAGGGGATTGCACTTCACTGCCAGGAGCGTTATGGATAGACTCGGTGTGAACGAGGACGCCAGGGACGTCGGTAATGGAGTTGAGGCGGCCGGTAGGCCACTTTCCCAGGCGAAGCTGAGGTATGAGTTGGCGGATACGCTGGCGAGGCGCAGATTGGCTCATGTCGGATGATATCCAAGAATATGTAGCTTGAGGCTAGAAGTTATGAGAATAAGTGCAGCGGTTATCTGTTAATGTTGTTCAAGATAGACTAGGCATATGCAGCCTTTTGTAAGTGAGGAGCTTGTTCATCCACAAAGAGCCAAGTGCCAGGAATGGCAATTGTCGAATGAAGAAGCTACGCGAGTCTATCGGCGATTGAGTCACTCTAGCGTGGGGTAGATTAAAAAATTATGCGGTCGCCGTTGCAAAAGTGCGTCTCGAGGCCGAAAGCCGAGCACCGTTTCCTATAATTAAGCCGGCATTTATCAATTAAGGGATGGCAAAACCCGCGTTTACGTATGAGATTCGGAGATTCGTATTGGCCGCACCACATGTTGCTAGGAGTGATAGCAATTTATTGAGTTAAATCTGGGGATGTGACAGAGAGGGTGGGGTGATTCAAGGAGGAATACGGAGTACAAGACGCTACTAAACTGCGTCAAAATGCCAATAAAGGGCTGGTGGAAGAGAACAAGCAAGGCCGGAGTCTAATACATGTACGAAGTTGTTCTTACTCTGTGCAAATTGTAAGGGAAACGTTCGTCCTCGAGTTTTTGAATGTATCGTAAAATACCTACATAAATTAGCAACGTCGTTAGGCAGCATCTTATTTGCTGACACAGCTGATAAAGGTCGTCCAGAATCATGCTTGGGGTCTGCGTTCATCCCTCTACATCTCGTATTTCTCGTATATGACTTGTGTAATAATTGTGGTCCTTTTTTACGTATAATGTTCGAAATCCGCTCGGATTTTCCGGGAAGAGGCTATCAGATCGCTTCTAATTTATACCTTATCTAGTTTATTTTGTCTCCCCGATTGGAAGCCTGACTCTTTGAGATGAGACTCCCGATACCTCAATTCTCGATCTCATTGTATACATCAATATGTCTCAGAGTTCACCACTACATATAACTTTATTCGTAGTACACATCGGATATGTCGGAAACAATTCATGGGCTTACTTGGATCGGTATGGCCAACAGATGATGGTCAATATACTGAGCAGGGCGCCACTAGCCAGAAGCCGGCACTCATGTACCGATCGACAACGATTCGCTTCTCATTATGTCTATAAATAGCGGTTGAATGATATCACCGGCCCGAGCCGGGCTCCAGCCAGGAATATAGCTAGACATAAAAACTGATACTTGCGTATAGTAGTAGCGTGGATAGATACATGTATAGATTGTAAGCGCGAGACCTTGTAAAATTTCAGCCCCACAACTGAATCAAAGGCAGATATATGAATCATGCAATCGTCTATCGATAATCATGGTCATAAGCTCGCCAGCTATTGAAGTCAGTTTCCCTCCCAGTACAGATATAACAAGTTGAAACTGGTGGTATCAAATATTACTTCCCCAAGCTCATAAATCATCAGTGTAGCATTGAGGAGTATCAATATGCTACTCTGTTTATTCTTCGAACGGTTAGGCCCAACTCAATATGTTGATTCATGAATAGTCGGCTTCCCAGGATTGCTGTACATGCCCATGCCAATGCTCTTAGATATCATCACTCAATGCCTTGAGAATATCCCTTGCCTCGTTTCTCACATTCTCTACAATTACTCCTGCGTCTTGCACACTCCGCACTAGCCCTACACCTGCGCCAACATACGTTGCAAGTCTCCCCTCTGGACCCCAGCCAGCATCGCCACTCTTAGCCGCCTCATCGTGTAGCACCTGGAGTTTTTCGAACGGAACGCCAGCCTCGTGATCAATCCAGCTACGGTTGATGAGAGTTCGAGGTGAAAACTGCTCGGGCCAGCCAAATGTGCCACGCAAATGGTTGTACAACTGAGTCCGCAGCGTGCTTTTCGCACCATCAGATGCTCGGACCACTTCATCCTGGTAACCCTTTGCGATGCGTGCCTCTGAGGCAGCAAGGAATCGAGTCCCCATGGCGACACCAGCAGCTCCTAGTGACAAGGCGGCTGCCACTCCATGGCCATCAATGATTCCTCCCGCTGCGACGACAGGTATTCCGGACTCCTTCACGGCATCTGCCACTTCAGGAAACAGAACAATGGTCCCTGTGCTCTCCTTTGCCATGCCGTGTCCGCCAGCCTCAGAGCCTTGAACAACCAGAACATCTGGAGGGGTTAGGCTGTTTACAGCGGCAATCGCATCACTCAGCGTGCCGACCTGAATCCACACCTGGGTATCACGAGAGGCTGAGCGAAGAGAAACTGTCCACTCGTCCAGCTCTTTCTGGCCATTTCTTGGCGCAAATAGCCAAACAGCGCATGGCTTGTGCTTCTCAATGGCAGAGGTCGCAACCTTCAGATCGCCATTCCATACTTGAAAGCCCACACCAATGGGGAGCAAGGGGTGGCGCAAGCTAGAGGCTGCAACCAGTTCCCTCGCCTTGTCAAGGTCAGCAAATACTCCGTCTGGCTTGGCTTGCGGCCCCATAAACCCCAAGCCACCAGCAGCAGACACGGCAACGGCCAAGCTTGGGCCGGCCATGATGCGCATCGGCGCCCCGACAATGAAAGACTTCTTGACCCATGGGTAAGGACGGGCAAGCAGGCGTCTCAATTCTGCCGTTCTTTTGGTAGCCATGATGAACTGGTTTTTGATGAAGTATAAGGTTTTTCGGATCCAATAGTCGTTGATTCTCGGGTTAGTCTTGATCTAAGCATGCGTACATGAGTGACCTGTCACCACCAGTCAGTACACGCAATCACCCTGGAAGAGAGAGTTTGGTCCTCCCAAGCTATTAAACAAACAGCATTAATGGAAGGTCAGATATCGCCGTTACAGGCAATCGTCATCTCCGCTGCGAAAAGCCTCCAGCTGAAACTCTTGCATGCATTGAGCGCCAACAGGGTCTCTTAGCGCTGCTTTGTAAGAACTCTACAGCAGCCACAGATTCGCCATGACATGGACCTGGATCTGGCGGGGAAAAGAAAAGGAGGGAATGGAGTAGAACTCACCGGCGGGCTTCTTTTCTGTTTTGAGAATCCAGCAATCGGGAAAAGAGTGCAACAATGTCAGCCTTATGAAACCCTTTTTCGGCATTAGGGGCCGAGGTTAGGACTCCCGTGAATTTTTCGGGCAGCGCCGACCGTACGTTTGATTGCTAAGATTCCGCGGAGATGTCCTACGGCGTAGGGTTGCAGGAGAAAACATATCGTCATTGGTCGCAAATTGGCATCCAAGCTTAATAATGATAGTCTGTGGCGCATACAGCTTCTCCGTGGCTGTTTAGCAGATGTTACTGTTGAAGTTTAAGGAAGTTAGAAAGAGAAGCTGGAGGAATTTTAAATAAATAGAAGGAATGAGGCGCCGGTTTCAAGAAGTTTTGTTTTAGTAGACAACTACAATACAGCATAGAAAGCAATACAACAACTCCAACACCTCATCTCCAACAATAAATCCCACTCTCAAGACTTTACAAGCAATTATCTATTCGAGCTTCAGATTCACAGCAAGCAACACATTACATTATATTACATTACATTAAATACGAAAATGTCTTCCCGATCTGATAACACTGTCGTCGTCGTTGGCTCTGGCCCAGGAATTGGCACCAACACAGCAGCTGTTTTCGCCGCCAAGAAGTTCAACAAGGTCGCCCTCGTTGCCAGGAACCCCGCCCAGCTTGAGAAGGATGCGGCCACTGTTATTAGTGCTGCCAATGGCAATGTCACCGTCAAGACTTATTCAACGGACGTCATCGACCCTGTCAAATTCACAGCGACACTTAAGCAGATCAGCCAAGATCTCGGAGCTGTGGAGGTCGTCCTTTACAACGCTGCTATTGTCGCAGAGTCGAGACATATCGAAGTCACCGATGAAGAACTCATCCGGGACTTCATGATCTCTACCGTCGCCTTGAACAACCTCTCCAAATGGGCCTTCCCACAATTGACTGAGCTGGCGGCTAAAGATGCTTCTGCCAAGCCTACAGTCATTGTCACTAGCTCTCATCTCCCCGAGACGCCCGAGGCCAACCTCGTCTCCTTGTCCATGTCCAAGGCTGCCCAGAAGAACTTTACCCGATCCCTCCGCCTAGAGTTTGAACCTAAGGGAGTTCACGTTGCCCTTTTGAGCGTCGCGGGGTACGTCTTGGATAGCAACCAGAGGCTGAATGCGAAGAACATTGCCCAGGAGGCATGGAACCTGTACAACCAACCTAATGGAAGCTGGACCGAGGACGTCAGAATTGAGGAGCCATGAACAAATCATGAATAAAAGGAGTTAGAATTGTTACGGCCTGGTAGCGCATTGCAAGTTTAATGTAGTTTTATGAATAATGTCTTCTTAATAAATATAAATCATACTTATGCCTCATTCACCAATCGTCCAATTGCCTACATCATAGTACCAAATAATATCGTCGTAAATTATAGAGCTAGATAGAAATATTACGAATCGAAGGCTTTCGATCTACCAGAGCTATAACACAGTCTCTAATACACACCTCGCGAACCTCAAACCGAGCTCAGCCAAAGCTGGATGATTTAGCACATAAGACCCCAGATTATTTTAGCTACAGGAGACCACTGCAGCAATGTGGCGTTGATACACGCAGTCGTGTGAAGCTTGCCTTTCCTATCTGGGAACTTGGTCCCGATGCGGTCAAGTTATGCATTTTGAGACATGAGATCCGCGCCCAACATCCAGCGATTGCATTAAGCTGAACGAATAACAGATCCTCCTGATGACTTGACTGAGGCGCCAGTAGCATTTGTGTCCTTCATCAAATACACATAGGCCTCAGCAACCTCGTCAGGCGTTCCGGGCCTCCCGACTAGCGATTGCCTCGATGCAAGCTCAAATATTGCAGACGCCATCGTTTCGCCCGTCTCCTCAGTCACCATGCTCGTCACCGTGATGCCAGGCGCAACTGTATTTACACGTATCGGGCTAATATCAACCGCTAGCCCTATGGCCATACCCGTAGTGGCAGAGCCAACACTAGAGAGAACGCCCATGCCTGGCATCGGTACATCTTCGACATGGCCAGCAGTAAGAATGATGGACGAGGTGCCTTTGTTGTTCATGTATTTGGGTCCCAGTTTTCCGAGGAGTGCCAACTGAACAAATCTTGGAACAAACAGTCCATGAATGGTTTCGTAGTCAACTTCTGAAAATGGAACAATTCGGCCTCGTCTATTGCTCACGCTGTGAACAATATGATCGAGAGGTCCTCCGGAAGCAGCAACGGCGTCATTGAGTGCCCTTTCGAGCTGCATCTCTGTGTCCTCGCCACCAAGATCGACCACAAGGCCGGATATTCGACTGTCCGAACCGGGTACTGCTTTGATGAGCGCCTTCACGGCGTCGTCTAGTTTCGTCCTATTGGAAGATGCAATGACCAGATGACCAATGTTCTCTGCAAGGGCTAATTTTGCCACGGCAAATCCTATCCCAGATGATCCCCCAAGGACAAGGACTCTGTGGCCTGATATAGACGGCATCTTGACACGGTGTTTTCGTTTGGCTGCGCAATATTCGAGCGATTACAATTATGGTTGTACACTCGTATTTATACTAATACAACGCACTCATACCTAAGATTCAAGCTACATGTTTTTTTTTTCTCCCTCTCACATGGATCTCAACTGAGAGAGCAGCATTTGCCTATCTTGGTCTTTAGCGTAGTAGCAGCAATAGCCTAAATAGGCATTACATGTCAGATTTCTCGTTTCGAATCCCTTAGCTCTTAGTTTAAGGGCGCAAAGGCGCAAACTACGTTAGTCAAGAATCGGCCCCAAGGTGACACGACTTCAAGAATACTGAATGAAATGCTATATGTGGACTAAACGCTATACCTAGATGAGACACCATACCTAGATGAGATGCCATTCCTATATGGAATGTCATACCCAGATGAGATTTCATACGAACAGGCTACAATAACGTTGGAGTGAGAGAAAAAGGCCGTCATCTGAATTATTATCAAAGTCCCAGCCAGGAACATGTATTAAACTCAATCTTTGTGTATACATGTATTGATGATACTTTGCCTAAGACAAATTCTGCTAGGTCAAGGTACAGCCAGGTTCGAGTAACTCCATATATCATCATGGTATTCAAAAACAGATATCCTCGCCATTACGATTACAACACGGCAGTAATAAATCGCACATTCAAAGCGTTAGTATGGAAAATCAACCAGCGAAACAGATCAAAAGGCTCGTGTGCCGCATTAAAAGATATCAAAATCGTAAACAGACGCCTGCCATAATCAACGCCCTCATATCTCATATTCAGTTAGGTAACCTCTTGGAGGCCCCGTGGGTTGGAATGGGTAGCTTCCCCGCCATATGGAGAGCCATGGCTCTGAGAGCTAGATCCTGGTTCTGCCTCTGCCGCTTTGGGTGCCTGCCCGTCTTCGGAATACATGTAATCAGGAGGAGGTTCTGCGTCCTCAGGAATCTCCAGGACTTCTGGCTCAGAAATAGATGCGGATTGCTCATTAGAATCTTGCTCAAACCCAGGAGCTCGATCGCAACACTCGTGATATGCAGGAGCCGCGGCACCGAAGCCAACAGTAGTTTCGAATGCGCTCTGTCGGATCTGTTGTAAGCCACGTCGCTCGTCTTCCAAGGCTCTTGCTGTCCTTCGAATAGACTCTCTTCTCGATGCGCTAACCGTCTTCATGGCCTCAACATACTGCTTCTGAGCATCCAGCGCTTTCGCCAATGTGGCCCCCAGCCTTTCCAAAAGTTCGGTATTTTGTGACTTGCTAGTGAATCGCTCTTGTGCTGCCGCCCTCGCACTGACAAAAAGTTGAGCAAGAGCGTTCTTAGCTTGTATCAGATCAGGTCCAGGAGGTTCCTGTATTGCTTCGATTGCATCGGTGCAGAGCTCAAGTCCGCGGTTGATATATGCAACACAGCGTTTCAGAATCGTATGGACGCCACGTTGTGAGAATATATCTGAGTGGTTCTCGAAAACTGCGCGCTGTTTCTCAAACAGGGCACGTTCAATCGCCACCTTGACAGCTTGAGCGGATCTGACGCCTCGCACGGCCGCCTTAAGTGCTTCAGTCCTCTCTTGCAAGGCCAACTTGGCCAACTTGTGTGACTCTTCCTGTTCATCCTCGTCTGCAAATCCCGCCGTGGGACCGTCGAAAATACGCGAATACAGGTCATCGATTTCTTTGTGCGCAGCGCCGTGTCGATTCACCAACTCTTGTAAATCCTTCATCTCGACCGTCAGGGCCGCCTTATCCGCCTTGAGATCATTCAGCTTGGCTTCGACTTTGTGACGCTTCTCAAGCACTTCGTGGTATGCCTTCTCCTCTCGCATTGCCTTGTCCTCGAAAGCACTCTTCTTATTCAGCACGGTATAGACGAATTTCTTGGCGACCGAGTCCCTGTAGCTCTTGTGGCTCTTCAGCTGCGAGTTGGCCGTGGCAATGGCTTTCTCAACCTCGGGCTCGAGATCAGCCAGTCGTTTGTCAACATGTTCAATTTTTACCTGGTTGTTGCCGAAAAGCCCAGGTGCATGTGCTGTAGCTTCAAGCTCGCCCAGAAGCTGTGTGTTTCGCGATGCCGCGTCTTCAATGGCCTGTCGCACTTTTCGCTCGGCCACTGGATCTGACGGCGCACGCACTTCGCGATGAGTCGGCATGTTGGTCGTAGGAGGTGGTACAAAATCAGAAGCTGCAGCCTTTCGGTCAACCATGGATGCCATTGAATCCATGGCGACAAAGCAACTGATTTACGCGTTTACGATGTTGCTTCACGATTGATGTTGAAGATGAATTACGCGATTTCGCGTTTACGAACCTCCAGAAAAGCGGAGAGCCGGTGTCGTGGGACCGGGGCATATTTACCTAGAATGCTATTGATGTGGTAAGACGGGAAATTAAAGCAAATACTAGATAGACTATGTAGCCCAGATTCCAACGCTGCTCAGGAGATCATCTCCAATAGTCGTCATCTTACCGCAAACTCGACAAAGATTTGTCATCAACTGGAAGATTACAGCATAGGGCGAAGCAGGGCCCGTCAGCACTTAGGCGTATTTGCCTGTATATGCAATACTATTCGCTGCGCCACGAATGGAATCATGACCATACGTGGAAAAATAGTGCCCTAAACCAGTGACAAAACAGCTGGTTCACAGCCGCTTCACTGCCTCGCTATTTGTAGTTTCCAAGATCCCTCTTGTGACGCTAACATAATAGGGGGTACTAACTGCAAAACGTTGCTCCTCCATCAGCATGTCCCGCCTGCATATTCTAGACAAGCTTCAATGACATAATGTGCCCCAGTAGTTAATTGTAGCTGCAAGAACTACTTTGTATTAATCTGCTTCTCTGCCCAACGACGTCAGTGCAGCATCTGCTGGCTAAATCCGGACCGTCGGTTCTTGAGCGCGGCACATCTCCCGGCTTCTTTACCCCAAAATGAGCGAAGCCATCACCACCTAAAGTGCATCTCCGCGGGGATTGATTCCGGATGAGTCAGCGGTGAGAGCTGGTTTCTTGGCCAATTCGGATTCAGCTCGGAACACACAATGGGCGCAACACAAGTTGTGTTCTGCCAATAGGAAAGAGAATGCGAGCAGCACGTTATTAGTTTGTGAGAGATATTGGTCACTATTACAAAGCCATGTTTGTTCCATTCATGGCAGTGAGCTGTCAAGTTGTATTAAAAGCCATCATTCCGCAAGCAGTTTCGAGAAGTCCTCAAGTCTTCAGACGACTACTCCACCATAGACCAACTCGCGTCTTCCTCCCTTCAGTCACAACAACACAATTACAAGCATTTACAATGGCTGCTAAAACTATCCCCACCCTCCACTACCTTGACATCGGTAGAATGGGCCGCGGTGAAGTCGTGCGGTAGGTATTGTGCTAGCCTAGCAGCTGATCTATAACCAACCCTCTACACTTCGAGCAATAAGTAACTAATACAAATATTAGCCTGTTCATGAGAGACGCGGGGATTGAATTCAACGATGTCCGACATCCTTATGATGACACATGGCCCGCTGCGAGCGAGAAACTCAAGCAAGAGGGCATTACCCGAACTGGCAAGGTGCCTGCGCTCTTGATCAATGGTGTTATCATCAACCAAGTTAGTGGCTCAACCAGCCCGATCCGTTGAAACCTTAGATTGGACGCTGACCGTATTCGCTCCATATAGCATATTCCCATTTTGCGATACCTCGCTCGAGATATCGGCCGCTATGAAGGCGAAACAAATTATGAGAAATTTCAAGTTGATGCCGTTTCAGATGTTTATAATGACTGGAGGGTAAGTTCAATTAACAACTTTTACATACCTGCCCGTTGTATATACTAATGAGCGAGATGATAGACTCAATGGGTGGCGAGCCTAAAAGGTGTTACAGATGACTACAGGAACAAGTTTGTACCACAATATTACAATGTCGTGGCAGAGTACTACTCCGCAAACAACGGTCCCTATCTCCTTGGGGACAAAATAACCTACGCCGACTTCGCCGTTTACCAGTCAATTGATAATGATGAGCGAATCGGAGCTTTGCCAGTAAGTCTATCTTTCCAGACATAGCTGATTCGTGATTGCTGACTCACTTAATCTAGTCGAAGCTACCTGAAGCTGTTCAAAAGTTCCGTGAGGCCTTTGAGGCACGACCAAACATTTCGGCTTATATTGATGAGAACCGCCCAAAGAAGGCATAAAATGATTCTTGTTTGCTTGTGACGACAATATCGGCCAAAAGTTGATTTGCACGGAATATTTTCTTGAGATGTGAAAATAGCAACATTTGGACAAGGCTACTATGAAATATCCTCCCTTTCAATATAATTAGTAAAATGATGAACTACATGGTCCACATGCACGATGACAATTCTTGTGAACAGTTTAATGAAGGAAATCGTAAGATGTCAAATAAACTACCAGAGCTGGTGATGGTTGTTGATCAGCCCAAGTAAGATCATGGAGATGTTGGCATAGCTGTGATCATTTATGCGGTCATTGCAGCCAAATGTGAGATGCTATTGAGCCAGATACGTATTATGAGCCGAATGTCGTTGCCAGTACTTATTTTTGCATGATGTACGGAGTACTCCTTACATACTTATCATTTACGCAATGTCTCATCATACTTCGCCCCAGACGTTTCATAGCTATACGTTCATAAGCCTGATGAGTAAGTCACTGCATCGTGCTTCATGTAACGTAACGTTGCAAGTTTTTTATTGAATGAAATAACCTTGCAAAAGACGAGGTAGAAAAGGGCATTTGTTCAAGGGCCCAAACATGGTATTTCGCATAAACTTGGTAAATTGCTCCCCAGGCTGACTGCTCCCTTGCCAGGTGGCATATCCAGGTATACATGCTAAAATAGTAAATGATAGACAAAATACGTAGTGTCTTGCATTTACATTACTACTACTCATCTTAGGTGCAAGGGGAAAATGATCTTTACCTGCCTTCTTAAGCCGCGTATCAAGCAAGGCATGCTGAATGTCGAGCGGAACATTTCCCGTCCGCCGCGATGAAGACTCCGTGTCTATTTTCCCCAAACCTGGTCATTGGCGGGAGGAAATCCAGATGCATAAACCTCTAAATTGGGGGTGTCCGACTAGGCTGATATTAGTGTTTGAAGACGCATGGCAAATCTGCGACCAGACATATGTCAGATTATGAGCCGCTTCATGCGCTGCGGAACGGCATGTGGCCGATGAGATGAGATCCAGATTGCCACATCCCGAAGGCCTGTGCATACAAAGTAAGCATTAGTATCGTAGCGCCTTATGCGTAGGAGAGAAAGACTTAAATCCGTCCCAAAATGTGTCATGCTTATAAAGAATCACTTTCCAGAAGGCATGCCTAAAACTCCACGTCGTAGTGAATGAATGAGTCCCGCCTTTTCATTTCATTTTTTCTTCAAAATGCCCCATCCTGCAAGAATCAGCCCAGATTCCCCCACACGTTTAAAACTGTATTAGCTCCCCGGAGCATATATTCCGCGATTTAACAGGTTGAAATGGCTCATGCCTCCATGGAATAGACTTCGAGTAAGACGCTGGCCAGAAACTTCCAGCTCCTAGCAAATTAATGCGAAACAAGATGCCAGCTGTCAATGCAACTCTTTCCAGAAGTCCTACGATTCTCACACTAAACCTACAACTGGAAGCTGCATGGATACCGGAAGCGATTTCGAAACAAATAATAGCTTAAAAAAACGACTACGAGAGCTGAAGAAAAAGAAAGAAAAAAAGGACCATTCCAGCCCCTTTCCTACCCTTGGTATTTCCTAATACAACTGGCAGGAGTTTACTCCGTAAAACACTCATGCTTTCGCTAAAAATCCACCGAACGTGCCTCCCAGTCGCTGCATAGGCCTTTTTGTCTGCCGATCCGGGCTCGCCGTTGGACCTCGCAAGCAGTCTATCTCGTTCGTTCACTCCGGATTTGTCCTACGTGCTCGTATATTCATACCTGTCTATTAGCGACCGCAACATGTGGAGATGACACACAGACGCCTCGGCAAAACCCACGTACGAGAGCAAATACTAGTAGTACCTGTATTATATTTGTACTCCATTTCTGTGGCTCAACCCCTATCTAACAAGAAGCGAAAGACAGAACGTCCCCGCCCAAAAGACCCATGCCAAGTACTTGCTTCTGCTGCCAAGGTGCACATTTCATACATGTACATACCACATACCGGCACTTACACACAGACACATGTTTTCTGCAGGGGGGGACATGGGCTGTTTGGTTTTTTTACTAACAACCCCTGTCCAGACCATGTCGGTTCCACCACATTCAAAAAATGTCTCGGCCGCTAAATCCCTGTAAGCGGACAAGCAACTCAGAGGATCCCCATGTACTACGTAATTTGGCGAGAACAGGCAATCTGACGTAGCACTACTCCGTATGGCATCTTTAGATAAATGAATGCATATTCTGACCTCATGAGTGCATTGTATTGTATGGCTCATGGTTGAAAGATAGTGCTTAGGGAGTTATAGTCGCAGCATAGCATAGCACTGGCCATGGAGCTTCCACGGTGGCCTATCGCGAGAGTCCAGCCCTCAATACATACTTGTTGGCAATGATGATTCTTGGTGGGGGTTCTCAGTGATCTACTGCATGTCTTTGGGCTTTGGCCTCGTAGTTGGGTCTGAAATCACTGAAGAGGCCGAAATCGACAAAGCAGAGTGCTCCCTTTTCTCCATGGATTCAATGTCATCCTGAGGAATTCAGTACTAAAGCAATACGCGCGTCTAGGGCATCCGATTCACAATACCCGCCATACGTAGAAACGAGCTAAAAGTGATGGAAGGATGATTGATTTTAGTCACCTATTGTCAGAGCCTCTGATTTGTGTTTTAGCTTACATAGCTGCTACAGCGTCATACCAGACTTTCTACGATGACTATGAAAATCAGCAAGATTCACAAAAACTAAGCTAACGTCGCCAAAATCGCTAAAGAAGATTCAAGGAAGATACGACGTTATATTGCAACTCCAATTCATAAAATGCGCAAAAGCAAGAACAGGATATTAAAAAGCATTGCATAGTCGTATTGTGGTAACTAATTATGTTCGAAATATATTAGAAAAAAAGGTATTCAATATCTATGTCAAAGAGTATCATATCGTGAGCATCGTTCGTTTCACGTCATACAGCCACAACACCCTGCCCCAATGGCATGACAAAAAGAAAATTCGAAAAAATGCAATCATAAATGCTGAAAAATAAACATCCTCCTTCTCCCTAAATGCAATGCGATGCGCCATGGATGCAATTTTTTTTTTTTTTTTTTGTTTCATCAAGCCCTTCATGAGCTGTTTTTGACCCGGTCGAAGAACTCTCCGATCTTATGCTCAAATGGAGCAAGGGGGTGTTCCTCTCCGAGGCCAAGGTCATTTAACTTGTATCGAGGGTTTGTTGTGTGCATAGCCATGTAGCCCTGGACACTCTCCTTCCAGGACTGTTCATAGACACCCCTGCCTTTGAGGATCTTGTCCACTCGCTTTGCGGCATCTATCGTCTCATTGCTTACGTCTTGGAGGACGGTCAACATTGGCTTGCCGCTAGTGTCGACACGGTTGTGCAGGTAGTTTCTTGTATCTCCACCCACTTCCTCTTTGTAGAATCTAAGCGGGAGATTAGCTACGGAGCCGTCGTTGTATTGCTGAACGGACATTACTCACGACAGCACATCATTGGAGATGTCGATGAAGCGGGCCATGTCGGGGATCGCCTCGAGGAATGCCGCGACATCGGGATACTGCGCCTTGGGGTAGCAGAAGACGGCATAAGCCACGTTCATTCCCGACATATCCCTGTAGAAATCCGGGAATTTGTTGCCGGCTCGCGTAACCGCCATGTGCTGGAAGCCGTCATGGCGCTCTAAAAGGTTACTGGTGAGGAATTTGAGCACGGAGATCTGAAGCATATTGGCCATGACGGTGTCAAAGTGGTCGTCTGCCTCACGGAGTAGAATTGCAATTGCCTCCAGCAGGTTGTTTGGCTGCCGCTCGCCTCGGAAGAAGCGTTGGTGGAATTGCAGGGCTTCCTGGACCATCTCATTGCTCTGGCCGACAATGTCGTCGTATTGAACAACGAGCCAAGTAAATAGGCCGACATAACCCTGGACTTGTACGGGGTGGTTAGGGTGAGCGAGCTGTTCCTTTTTTGTTAGCCAACACACTTGCACAATAGCGCGCCAATTTGGCCACACAGAACAAAGAGAGAGCGCACCAATCCTTCCGCGTAACCTAGACGGAACCCCTTTGCAGAAATTTTGGTGTCGAGTGGCACACCGAACTCAATGGCTCGCTTGTGCATGTAAGCAAGCAGGCCCTCGACTGCCTCAGCTTTCAACTTCGGCGCTCCGGGATAGTTGAGCTGGTTGAGCATATCGCTGCAGATTGGGGCCACTTGTGCAGCAAGCCTCTTTGGCTCTTTGGCCAGATCCTGACCCGGTTGATTGCTATTGCTGTGCTTTGGAAGGAATTGCTTCAGTGTAGCGAAGATCCGGCGGTAGATGGAAGCGGCCGTGGTGTGGTAGCCAGACCCGCCGTGACCTTTCCGTGCGATGACCATTTTGGTATAAGTTGTGGGATGCTAACAAGCCAAGAGAAATATGGAAAGTTGATAATTGAGAAGAGACAAGCCTCTGTGGCTATCAAAAAGCAAATAATGAACACTAGAGTATAGTGGTGAAAAAAGCAAGTACTCTCTTAAGCTGATATGAGGATAGACTTGAAGCTAGAGAGGTAGATGAAACGCACCAGACGGGGGAAACCTTGGATCTTTATTCATAGACTCAGCCCCCGTCCCGGTGGCTAACCTTGTGAACCTAATAAATTACCAAGATAATACCATAATACCCTACCTGTATGAAAGAGTCAAGTCAAGCAGGTGGATTTCCCAATTGAGTACCATAGCCGCGGTCTAGAAGGGAAGAGACAACGAGGTCAAGGGATATGCATCGCTCGGGTATTTGTGGGTGAGACTAGCTTATGCTGTTGGTTGCTAGTTTGCATGGTGGTTTTGCTGCAATTGGAACGAGAGCATGGCTAACGAGTAGATTATTCCATCGTATCTGAGCTTAGGGATATCTATCCACCGATTCATCATGACCCTCGAAAACGTGACTGGGACTCTCTGCCCACTCCGCCCACTTAGTGCATGGCGGTGGGTAAGGAACGGCGAGCAAGAGAGTGATGTATCAAATGTTTATACTGATCTATTGGACCGTATCAAACCTATCTAGGGAAGAAGGATTGACGATCTAGTGACTAGTTAGTCGGCTGAGGCGTCATGTGTATCTGCTGTTCGTGAACCGAGAAATGGGTAAAGGCCTCACCGCGCATGTTCCGGAGGGCACCGGCCGGCAAAGACGGTCACCGAGAAAATGGTGCCTCAGTCGTATCAGTGTAACCACCATTGCATATCATTCAGCTGTTGATCAGACTACTCATTTACCTCCCCTCTCGCTTCCTCTTTCAGCTCGGCCATGCTTCCAATCGAGACGAGTGTGGGGATAAATTCGGTAAACCAGGGCGCCATGAGGGCAGCTTTTCTCTTCTCTTCCTTCTTTTCTCTCCATCTCCTACCTCTCTCGTACAAGCACGTTGGTCCTCCATGCTTGCACCTGAAAGGGGGGCCTCCGAGCGGCCCTGTAGTAGCCATGAATAGCCTCAACCCTTGCTCAGCAATACTTCTTTGCCCTCGTACCATACTTCCGTCTATCCGCCGGCTTCGTACCAGCCAAGGATTCCTCTGCCATCGTGCAGTAGCTCGCATCGTTAACGCCGTTGATATGTGCCCGGGCTTGCCGTCGTGTCCCTCGATGCTGGAAAGCACGGTAGTGAGCTAACTTCATCATGAAGGATCTTCAAACCCCCCAGAGTATGCGTTCATTGCCTCTCCATAATTCACATTGTGGGACGAACAGGTCCGCCTTCACGATCTTAGTTCTTACTACCTGTACAAGATGACGGCCATTTATCTGGCATGTGGAATTCACTAAGTGATGGAGCTGCTCCCTACTCGGTACATTAGAATCTGATCTGAGAAACAAGGAATATATTTGCATGAACACATGTCAGCCACGAAAAAGTGGCTTTCAGAGTCATGTTATGAATGTCAAGTACATCCACTTACTCGTACTATGAATACCAAGGCGTTGGCCTCCACCTGGATTTGCGGATGCGACGGTGCACATTATCTTGCATTAGTATTAACACGTGTTTCCCTTTAGTGGCTTTGCTCCTTTCAGTCCTTTCTTTGTTCATCATATAGATCTGTTCCGTTTCCATGTTTTCATGGCTAGGCGGGCTGAAGAAGCAGCGCTTGTGAGTCTTGGGAAACAATGTGCAAACGTCAAGTTAGCAGCAACAGCCCCTCGACACTAATTCCTAAGCCGCTTGACCTGTCAATTGGCGCTGGTGGAGTAGAGAGCCGTTACACCAAGCGCGCCAAACTCGCCTGGGATAGGGCTATCCGGGGTTCCGCAGACATGGGTAGGCATGTCAAGGAAATGACACGCTCGTGACACTCCGACAGGGCCAAGGGGCCGGTATACACTGCTGCAATGGGGTTGGATCATGCCAGGGCAGACTCCTCTCACTTACATACAGACAGGTACGAGTGCTATAATACGGTGAAGATGCAAGTGTAGTTAGATAGGGCCTTAGGACACCCCCCTCCTCCCCCTGGAGGTGTGTAGGATGCTCCAGAAAGGAGCTGTCAAGGCTTCTACAAGTACTTGTAAAAAGGACACAAGTACTCCGCACTCTTACTGGTTTTGTGCTGTTGGTTCTCTTCCCACTGCTTCGCCTTATCCTTGCATGAAGATGTATCTCAACGGGGCGCATGCAATTGATACTACCTCGTACATGCTCAAATATGAAGCTGTCATGCAGCCAAGAGGTCAATTAGTACATAGTATCCGCACTCGTCCATAGAGCCCAAAAAGCCCGAGACGGCGGGCGACGGTAAACGCGCGGAAGCCGCGCCGTAAAAAAGGGAAGCTAGTTGATCAGCCGAAGTGGAGGGCCTCAAAAATGAGGGCTTTCGTGTTGCATAAGTGATGTGTAGCAACTAGGACCTGGTCGTGGAAACTGACTAGTCGTTTGATAGCGGGAAAGAGAAACACACAGAGCGAGAATAAAAAGGAAAAAGAGGAATGGGGAAAAAAAGGAATTATGAGAGGCAGACTCGCTGCTCATACCGTACGCTTCCTGTTCAGTATGAAGGACGCACACCAGTCACCTCTAAGCGAGTGCTTGTGCTCGTGTCTCGTCTAGTATGTTGGCGAGATACAGGGGATCCTCCAAGGCATACATATGTTCCTGGCCATTGCAACTTGCTCTTTGGAGAGATGGGTCACGGCAAATACTTCAGCTGTCAAGGATGAGCAAATATACCTGACATTGGCAAGCCCAGAGAGAGCTCCGTGCGTGCAATTGGCCACTTATTCTCATACTGTACCAGTTGTTGCCATTTATTGCCCCAGGATGTCCTAGGGCTAAGATGCAGGACTATGGAAGCTACATGTGATTTTATGTACGTACGTACGTACATAGTAAGAAGGCATTTGCTACCCCTTGCATATGCATACGCGTAGCCCAACTACCATTGCCGCCTCGTGCATACTGTAATACCTCTACGGCTTCTTTCCTGCAAAGCGGTAACTCTCAACGGTGATTATGTGTACCTGGCATGGTCTTATCAACTGCCGGTATGGAGGAGAATGCAGCATGGAAGACTCCCCCCTTTCCACTGGATGGACTCATGCTTGAGGCGACGCATCCCAGAGAATAGATTTGGATGAGCGGTCCGTCCCTTGGCTGGTAGTATTAACGGTTCGAGGTAAGATTGTCGACACGTGTGACAAGTCCCGGACGGGCCTCTCCATGTCTCGCGCGGTCGTTCCCCTGTCGCCGCTCAAATGGCGGCTTTTGAAATGTGACAACCGACAGAGCAATGCCCGCTTGACCCTCATTCTCGGGCGCACTTGATATAAACGCCGGCCGTCCTGCTGTTGCGTTGGGTGCGAGCTGATGCGTCCTGCAGTTTCTGAACCTGTACCTGTACCCCCCTGCGCAGAGGCAAACTCGACGAGTTGAAAGTGGTGCCTCGCGGCGTTTTTCGTCACGGCCCCGGATTCTGCTTCGGTCATACGACTGTTCCCTTTTGCTTGACACACCTGTCTACTTCCCTATTCAGTTCAGTTCCGCCAAGATGAGTATTGCGTATAGGCGTCTTGACCCCTCAAAGCGCGAAATCCGCTTGCTGGAGATCCAGTCCGCTCGCAACCTCAATGACCCGATTGAGTGCAAACTCGTCACGGTCCGTCTGACGGAAGACATCGAGTTCATTGCTCTGTCGTCTCTGTATGGCGATGCCAATGAGATAGAGCGCATCTACATCTCGGGGCTGCCTGTTGCCATTACCACACACCTGGCGGCAGCCATCAAGAACATCCGCGCCGTCTTCTATCCCACCATCTCGAGGAGGTTCCAAAGAACTCCGGCCCGCCGCCCGCATGGCGCCCCGAGATGGCTGCGCCAGCTCTTTGGCGTAAGCTCAACACAGCGCGGAGAGCTTGAAGCTCGCTCTCTTCGCGTCTGGGTCGACCTGGTATGCATCAACCAGAACGATGAGGAAGAGCGTCACCGCCAAACACTCGATATGCGCATGATCTACAAGGCAGCCGAGCTCGTCATTGGCTGGCTGGGAGAAAAGATAGAGCACACAGATGTGGCCATGATGACACTGGCCGAGATCGAAGACGCCATGCCAGCTCACTGGGGAGACCCGGGAGACCGTGAAAAGCATCCCGAGGATTACTCTCCGACCCATCGCTGGGCTCGACCCATCACCCATATCTGGTCTCCGGGCCCAGGAGGCGAGATTCCCTTCATGATGCCTCACTGGGTTGGATGCAACGACTTCATGACGCGCCAATACTTCCAGAGGCGCTGGATCCTTGAGGAGATAGCCCTCGCTCGCTTCCCCACGTTCCTTATTGGCGACGTCATTGTGCCGTGGAAGCAGGTGCTCCGCCTCAACCGGATGATGGAAGAGTTCAAATACCACCCATCAGATGTGTTCGAAAAGGTACGATATCTATCTCTTATCTAACACTGCATGTAGACATCAACGCTAACTTGTTATTGCAGGAACTCAGCGCCATGATTGCTGAATTGCCCCTAGAGACGGCCCACAAGCTCCTAGATGAGTTTGCTAAGAGAGAGGCCCTCGAAGAGGCTCGCATTCTCAAAGAGACGGGCAAGAGTAGAGCCACCTCTTCTACACGATCTAATGAATAGCCTAACACACACACACATTGGGATAATTACGGCGATATTTTTGTGGTGACGGAAACGGCGGCGTCAAGCGGTTCATTCACAAAGTTGACATTTCGCGGGTTTTGGGTGTGAAGGGCATGACAGGATACCCAAAGGTTGACTTATACGCAACGAGGATACCCCATAAACATTTTTTCCTTTTTTCTTTTTATTTCAACATGATAATTGTTTTTGGATTCGAATATGCCTTGTTTTAGATTTCATTTTTATTTGTTTTTACTCTTTGTTCTCTTTTACTTCGTCATCCGCAGAGGTGGATGCACGGAGCATTTTCCCATCTCGGGGGCGTGTGCAGCTGCACTCGCAGCAACGAGCAACGAGATGTTTTTTCCTTTGTCCGAACTCAATTTAGATAGGTATTGAGCATGGTAACAGTATGATAGATCAACTAGTGTGTGTAGCAGTAAAAACAACAAAAACAGCTGTTTATTAATGTTTGCTTTTTATAGATGTGATATTGTGTGGTGGTACGCAGAGGTAGTACCAGGCAGTAGGAAGACACAACACGGTCCCAGCATACCGGAAGCGTTGCATCTAATGCAGCCAGACCTGTTGGTTGATGAGTTGCAGCAATTCAATGATACCTTACGCTTTTGGCATTGTGCCCTACCATTTATAGAAGCTTTTCGGGTATGCGACACCAATGATCTAGTAATAAGTTTTCCATTCAATTTCCAATCGTGTTCAATTACTGAGAAGCAATTGATGGTTCTAATTACCAGCTGGAGCATTCCTCCCGGCTGCAAAAACATGGCAAGACATGGTTCACGTCGCTGGTATCACCACCATATCAAACATGAAGTGATTTCAACATATCCACATGCTGTAAGGAGTAATTTCTTATCTAATACGGAGTACCTCGCGTAATATTTCATTGTACAAGTCCGTTATTGTGATCACACCAGGCGGGGGCGGGTCTTTGCTCTCGTCTGCTCCATAACTATACGGGGATGCCATTGGATACTAACTTTCCATCGGCAAGACTCCGTACTTTGCTTCTAGAATTCCCAACAGACTGGGCCCAGCCATCGCTTAAGGAAGCGGTCAAAGCCCGAGAAACACGTTCTTTATGTTCTAGTAGCTCCGAGCAGATAGGAGAGAATCGAGTGGAACTGGCACGTTGAGGGGTGTCAGTGTATCCAAAGTACCGGCATGTGTCGACAAGTATCGTGGCAACGGACATGGAGTCTGAGAGCAGATTGCCACAATGGCCCTGACATGGTTCCCCCGTTACCAGCCCGCAGGCTAATGGACGAACATGTAATTTACCCACCGCGTATGTGATCCCGTTTTGTACCTAGTTCACCGACACTTTTGATGCCGAGTATAAATTCCGATCGATGCCCACTTTCGCCGACATGTTGTTGGCCGTGGCAAAAATCCAGAGTGTCACGGCATCATTGCCATTCGCCTACATATTGCATACATGCATTTTGTTGCGCGCGCAATCTTTCCAGACGTTGGGTCCAAGTGTGGGCGGAGCTCAATTTCAGGAGAACCACGGGGAAAAGCATGCTCTGGTGGAGAGCGTCGGTCTTAACGACACCACAATTCTGCAGATTGCCACTGGGTGCGGCAGCTGGATCCATCAGTCCGTCCCTATGTGTTGTTAGTCATCAACACTGATGAATCTTGGCGCTGTTGTCTCCAGAAGGTGTTCATGAGTCGAGCCATGCAGGCAGTAAATTACAGTAGAGTCAGTGAATCCTTGCAACTCCGATGCTGGTGGTAGCGTCGTTTGCAAATTGCCACTGGAACTCTGCGTCTTGCTGGATTATCTCCATTTACTGGCCTGATTGATGGTAAAAGTTTAACGTACGAGTACATGCCATCGCTCCATATCATTTGATAAACAGGTTCCGTAATAGAAACATAGAAGGTGGATATGGCTCTAGTTTCTCGGCTTGAACTTTACAAGGCAAATTTGCAAGTTAAAGCCACAGGTGAGAGAGACACCGGTATCAATCACTGGTTCCCTTCTTCACGTTCTCTATGGCAAATGAATCGATGCCGACAGTACATCTCCTCTCATAGAACAGATGGAAAAAATCGGATGATGTTGTTCTGTGTGTACGGAGTACTGTAATGGCAAGATAAGCTGGTAAACTATGTACCTAGCATTATCGATAACGCCATTCATGAAAGTGTCGAAAGTTGTTGGATGATTATTGATTAGTAAAGCATCTTTTACATCAAGGTAAACCGGGTCTTTCTGTAAGAGTCTCTTATCGCTGATTGGTGAATATGGCCAGTCAAGTACATCCGCATGGGTTCTCTGAACAACAAACGAGAGAGAGTTGGTTGGAACAGTTGGCATTTCTAGTTTTGTCGCCGCGGCTACATACAGGTATTCACTCTCTAAGTACATGTATTTATGCTCATTATTAACTTTTAGACAGGACAAGGCCGGGATTGCTCTGTCTGAACAGATTCGGCGAAATGGTTGATGAGTTGATGACAAAACTGCTGCTCTCTACTAAGTGCACTTCTTTGTTGGAAATACATGGTAGATTTAGTCAAGTCAGTGAACCAGATGGCTATTCTGGAAACTTCAATTGTCTCTCCCCGCATTGACTAAACCAAGATCCAGATCACAAATGGCAATGTAACTAATAAAGGTGAGACATACAGCAAGACTAATGTACAAGTAGTTTCACACGCTCGGACTCGGCCGCCGCGGACGAAAAACCCGATTTGCCGTGAATCTAGTTTAGGTCAAATGAGCTTAAAAATCGTCCGGACGCGATCTACCCGGATCAGCTGAGATGGCGCGGCTCTTGGCCCACCGTATTCGTAATCGGAATGCCTTCAACTGTCTCCATATAAACACCACGTTTAGATCGAAGATATCATACAAACATCCACTGCAGCTGTGCGATGAGAAATTAAGCAGCAAAAACTCGCCTGATTCTCAGCGAGCGTGGTGTCACGACATCTTGATCCATGCACCAGTCTTTTCTATTGACCTGCATGTAAACATGGCTGGCACAAAGCCCAAGTACGACTTTGGCGGGCCGTAAGTTTATCGACAGCATCAAAGGCATGAAAGCCGCCATTCTGACGCGTCATCTAGGCTAGGCGCTTCGGGCATTGTCTTTGGTCTCCCTGTGCTGCTCTATTTCTTCTACTTCACTTGCAACGACGCCACCGGCTGTCCCGCGCCAGCGCTCCTTGAGCCTCACTCTCTCACCCTTGAAGAGCTGAAAAACCAAATACCATGGCCTGAGGATGGCGTCTGGGGTTTTGCCAGTTGGAAGGCCAGTGGGTGGGTGATGGGCTACTATTTGTTAAGTCTGGTGCTATATCGATTGCTTCCTGGACAGGAGCTCTACGGCACAAAGCTGAGAGAGTCCGGCCGGCCTCTCAAGTACAAGCTGAATGGTACGTAAGACGGACGCAAAAGAAACAAGGAATGAATAAGGGTCCCGATACTGACAATTGATAGCGTTTTCTTCCACACTGGTCCAATTGGCCGCATGCGCGGTGGGAACTCTCTTATACGGCGCTGACTTTGCAGTCTGGACTTTCATCGACGAAAACTACTTGCAGATTTACACAGCCAATCTCATCCTCGCAATTGTAATCTCTGTGTTTGTGTTTGTACGAAGTTTCAGTGTCAGGCCAGGCAACCCTCAATTAAGGGAGCTCGCCCAAGGCGGCCACACTGGCAATATCATCTATGACTTCTTCATCGGCCGCGAATTAAACCCTCGCATCACGCTGCCCTTTTTCGGCGAGATTGATATCAAGGTTTGGCTTGAAATGCGACCGGGCTTGACTGGTTGGCTTCTGCTCGACCTTGCTTTTGTTGCGAAGCAGTATCGCACCTACGGATACGTGTCAGATAGCATCCTTTTCATTGCCGCTGTTCAAGGATACTACGTCCTCGAAGGCCAATTTGCTGAATCGGGAGTCCTTGGAATGATGGACACCACCACAGACGGTCTAGGATTCATGCTCACCTTTGGTGATATTGTTTGGGTGCCATTCTTGTACTCTACCCAGACGCGGTACCTCTCCATCTTTCCATTGCAGCTGGGCTGGGCGGGAATCGCTGCCGTGTCGACGGTATTCACCGTTGGAGTGTACATATTCCGCGCCTCAAACACACAGAAACGGGTCTTTCGCACGCAGCCTGACCACCCCAGCGTCAAGGACATGTCGTATATCCAAACCAAAAGGGGCACAAGGCTTCTCGCCGATGGCTGGTGGGGAGTGTCGCGCCACATCAATTACTTTGGAGATTGGCTTCAGGCGTCGCCTTTTAGTCTTCCCACTGGTGTGGCCGGATACTTGATCCTCCCTGCTGGGACCGTTGCGACTGCGGGAACTAGCGTTGCTACGATGATGGATGGTCGGGAGGTGGTTCAGGGTGCGGCACGAGGTTGGGGCATGATTTACACGTACTTTTATGTCGTGTACTTTGCTTCGTTGTTGATACATCGCGAGAGAAGGGACGATGCCGCGTGTGCGGAAAAGTATGGCGAGGACTGGGAAAAGTACAAAAAGACTGTTAGATGGAGGATCTTACCAGGTGTTTACTGAGATGGGGGAATAACAAAATAGAGCAATTGCTTATCTCCAAGTTTACGACTGATACTCTAATGTTGGTATCACTTTCCCGCAGCGTTCATTAGAGTTGGTTGGCATCATCTATGATCCGCCACATTAAGCTTATGACACGGTTCTCATAGCAACCTACCTGATAATATGAGACGAGATTTACGCCTCTTTTCTTGTCTTCAAAGTTACTTTGTTGATGCTTTGGGCCAGTTGCTCGCCCCTATATAAAGGGCGATGTAACCCACGTATGCCCAAAGCATTTTTTGCAAACACATCACATTAATACTCATATTTGATTCTGCGTAAAGGATTACAAACCAACTTTCTGATAAAAATAGACATTGCCTTGCTCTCATATCGCAGAGATCAGCTCGCACATATACCTACACACAAAATATCACGTCTTTGCAAAATGCGGGATCCAGACTACATTAGATTGGATCTTCCTCTTATTCGAGGACTCCGTCGTAGAGAAAGGCCTGATACATGGCCAGAAAACACAGGCATTGTCTGGGAGAAATTTATTGCTCCGCAGAACGTAAGTTGGCTATCCATATGAGACAGGCCCAGCATTACCCTATACTAATCACATGTAATCGCATAAGGTCTTGAACACACCAAGCCCCGTTACAACTTCAAAAGCTGGCATATTGAATCTCCCTCTCGAACTCATACTAGAAATATTCTCCCATACGAGTCGAGAGGGCGGCGTCTGCCTTGCTCTTACTTGCAAGAGCCTTCTCTCAGCCTCAACACTTGCCAACCTCCACCGGCCAACCTTGCCCCCTGAGAATCGAATTCCCTTTTCAGATTACGAGAATGCAATTCTCCATCCCGGCAACCGAGAACATCAATCACGGGAAGCAGTGATAAAGTTCTTCTTCCTCATCCACCCTCTCGGCAACGGACTGAGACGGTCACGAGCAATACATTTCTGCCAAGCCTGTCTTCGCTATCGGCCGACGGAACCCAGTTGGTGGACTGGCAGGGGTGCGCCGTGTCCCGGAAAAGCAGCAATTGGGAGACACTGGGGCCTTGTGCTTGAGCATTGGCACTATAAGCTGATGCTTCAATGCCCGGAGTGCTGGTATTCCGATCACAAGCCGTCTTGTGAAGGATGTCAGAAGAGAGCAGATGGGGCAGTCGGAGATGCGCCAGCGATGAGCTTGGCGCACGGAACAAGGGTTATGGAGATCTGAGCGCATACACAAATACTGTATCACATGTGTCACAAATTATGAGAATTGGTAGAAGTAGCCTGATCTGTTCAACTTGGCCCTAGTCATTCTTCAATACATGATCTTTACATAGTCATCAAGTTCACAATATTGTAATTGATCTCAAGAAAAGAGAATCGATGTAGAAAAGGCATCAATAGTTACCTTCAGCTCGTATTCCCTTCTCCAAGAGCGACGAGAAGACACAGAAAGAGATCAGCCCATTACGAGAGCATAGACATGTCAATAAATGCAGCTGACAGTTCTCCACCGCCTGGAACCGGAGGGCCACGAACCGAGACCGGCCAGAATAAGCTCAGGAAACACTTGTTTCTTCTTCTCAGGCGAAGTAAGCTTGAATGCATCGACGCAAAACGGCCCAATATAGAAGGAGAGCAGATTGCGGGGGGATCGTGACCCGGCTCGGAAGCATCATCAGCCAGCGACTCCCTGCAGATTGAAATCGACAATTGCATCGATGCTGGCGATGCTGAGGCTGAGGCTGAGGCTGAGGCCGAAGTCAATGACCCCATGCCCATGCGCCCGACAGCCCGAAACCTGAAGCAATGGCGCGTTTGGAGCTCTAAAACACGGAGCATTTTGATGTCGAGATTCGCCTTCTGGACTAACGATGCTGGCGCGAACACGGCCCGGACAATACTTGTTCCTCTTCCGCGATACTGAAACGAGCCCCAAGAATCAGATGGTCAAACAGGGGTAACTTCAGCGTGAAACTCGTCGAGTGTCTCGAAAGCTTGGCTTCACATGTCACCGTCTGTGCTGGGCGGGTGGACGCCCCAATCATGAGGAGAACATGACAAGACGGCGGCAGTGCGTTGGAAAAGGGGGACAAATCAACGTTGCCATGGAGTCAAAATAATAGTCATAGTAATAGTAATGAAATCACGGTTGCCGGTGATTATTAACAAAACTGCTCGTGTGAGATCCATCAGAGTCTGGCTTGTGACCGGGAACTCTGCGCATTGACACAGCCCAAATTGGCAATTTTGATATCAATTCGTCCAGACATGCCGGCGTCGATCTGGATGCACTCAATTGATACTCGTACCTCTGCCTCCATGTACTCTCGTATGCTGAGCCAAATGAAACCTCTTGTTTTCCGGCACTCTCGTCGCGGATCTGATGAAACATCAATGATCACCGCGTCTATTTCGACCTCTGTTTCCCTTTGCTTCATCACGCTGACATCTCCAATCCTATCTCTAATATCGAACAAAAAAGTGCCACTATCCCAGAAACCGACCCACCAGCCGTTCGCCGCAAAACATTAGGCGCATGAACTTGGAAACCCCAGTGTCGCAGAAAAAAACGCCTCCCAAAAACCCCCTGCCCCGTCTCCCCCCACACTCTACTGTACGCTCTATCCCGCAGCTGATTCATCTCGTGCCTCTCTGTCCCCTGGATAGCGCATAGACGAGCAAAAATGGGATCAAACGTTGCCTCGTTTCGAGATGTCCGCCCCTTGTTTGGAGCCCGCCATGAAGTCTATCCGTGTCCGTGTCAAGCGTCCGTGTCAGCGGCATCTCTCCCGGCTCTCGGCCAGATTCGCGCAGGGAGTCGAGACGCCGAATC
The DNA here is from genome assembly GCF_000170995.1 of Trichoderma virens Gv29-8. Lineage (NCBI taxonomy): Eukaryota > Fungi > Ascomycota > Sordariomycetes > Hypocreales > Hypocreaceae > Trichoderma > Trichoderma virens. The sequence goes on along the minus strand of NW_014013657.1, from coordinate 164,256 downwards.
GAGCTGTTAGTTTTAGTCTCGCGAAACAAAAGAAAAATTAAAAAATTAATTCAAGCAGAAGGAGTTGCTTTCCCGTCCATCGTGTATAAGAAGAGCCAGGAGCCCGGCGTGATTACAGAGTTCTTCTTTCTTCTCCATCACCACCAACAACTTCCACCTTCACCCTTTCCTTCAACCTTCTCTTTCAAGGCCCGGCGCCACTTTCCCAACCTTCCTTTCTTTCAGAGTCCCGACCTGGTGTCGCTTGCTTCGTTTTTCTTTACGATTCAAAAACAACTCTCTCTTTTGGAACTTTTCACCACTATCCTTTTTTAAACAAACACAAACACATCAATACAAAACACCGCCAAAATGGTTCGCTTGTCTGTTGCCGCTCTCTTCACTTGTAAGTTGGAAATCAGCTCCTTTTGCCACCTTGGAGATCTCTTCTAACATATTCTTGTAGGCGCTCTTTCTGTCTACGCCCTCGGCGATCCTGCTGGTGCCAAGAATGTCGGAAATGGCAAGGGTGGTCAATTTGTACGTTCATTTCTCCACGATCAAGTCTCTCACAAGAAGATCACAGTAAAGCTGACCTCGATATCAGATTGGCGGAGAGTGCTTGTCCAGTGCTGACTGCGCTTCGACCTGCTGTGCTTTCATAAGCGGCGGTGGTGTTTGCTCTGTAAGTTGTCAATACTCTCACCTTCCTGGCATCGACTGACCTTCGGATTCAAGGGTATTGGTGCCCAGTTCCAGGCTGGGAAATCAGGTTGTGGTTTCGGTGACGGTGGTGCTCCTCCTTCTCAGTCCAACGGCGGTGATTCCAACACGGGTAATGCCGGTGCCTCTAACGGTGCCGCTGCTGCTCCTGCTGGTTTCGACGCTTCTGTTGGTGATCCTGCTGGTGCCAAGAACCTCGGCAATGGCCAGGCCCAGCAGTTTATTACCGGTGCTTGTCTTAGCAACGCCGACTGTGCTTCCGGATGCTGCGCTGCTCTTAAGGGTGGTGCCGTCTGCTCTGGTGTCGGTGCTCAGTTCCAGAACGGCAAGCAAGGATGCGGTTTCTCCAGCAGCGGCGGTTCTTCTTCTGCCGCTCCCCCCGCTAACAACGCCGGCTCTGGCGATGCCAACAACGCTGCTGCTCCCCCTGCTTCTTCTTCTGCTGCTCCCGCTGGCTTCAACGCTTCTGTTGGAGATCCCGCCGGTGCCAAGAACCTCGGAAACGGTCAGGGCCAGCAGTTCATTACCGGAGCCTGCCTCAGCAACGCCGACTGCGCTTCTGGATGCTGCGCTGCTCTCAACGGTGGCGCCGTCTGCTCTGGTGTTGGTGCTCAGTTCCAGAACGGCAAGCAGGGATGCGGTTTCTCGGCTGCCAAGCGCAGTGTTGTTGAGCGCTCTCGCATCGCCCGCCGCTTCCGTGCTTAAGCTATTGGCAACCCGGTGATATCAAACGGTGGCTGGGATTGAGACAAATCGATAGTCATTATCTACCTAATTCTTCCACTGTACAACTAGACCTTAATAGATATTCACTATCATTACAACTATGGATGTGCTCATTGTGACTGTACCCCTGTGGATAATAGACCATGTGAATAAGGACGGTAGAATCAGATTGCAAAGACGATTAGTTCATGTGAGGATTCCTGACACTGGTAAGTATTATACGATATGGTCATCTCATGGGTCTCAGCTTACTTCATGATTTCCTCAGAGTAGGGCCCCTCTCCCGTTGCGGCCTGGATCATCATGACTAAATGACTTCTGCAGCTGTACAGCTTGAATGTATTCACTAGTCCCTCATCGTCAAACGTGGCAACGAGCGTCTCAGGGAAATCTTCCAGCACTTTACTATGCACATTATACCGGTTCTCCATCTCGACGAAGGCACGCGAGTCTTGTTCATTGATGAGCTGGGAAACAACCTTTCGCTTCTCCAGGTACTGGTCTTTCATCATTTCTCGGAGTACCGCAACAATGGCTTGGCGGTTGACGGCAGGGTCTTTGGCTTCTCGCATGCTCTTGAGGAAGACGGTGCAGTTGTCGGAAAAGAGAGAGGCGAACTTCTCGAGGTCTGCATCTGAGGACTCGGGACGGAGGGATTCATACTGGGAGTAGAGTGTGTTGAGGCGGTTTTCGAGGGCCGCTGCGGAAGGCATGGTGACTGTTGGTATGGATGGGACTGGAGGATTGAGTAAAACTGGTAATATGAGTGAGATTGAGGCTGGGATTGATGCTAATGCTTGACTTTTTGCTTAAAACTAGATCCAATCAGGGTAATATATACGTGAAATGTTCGGTTTGCCTGTCTCTACTCTCCATCACCCAAACCCAAACCCGAATCGCCTCCATCGGATCACTGCGGACTTGACCAATTCTCTCTCCGCCCTCGTCCATTAGGTAATTCCTACTAAACACCCTCCTCCTGATCATCTAAGCGCAGCTTGGGACAATTCAAACCCCGCAGCCCCATGGGAGGAATCGAGATCCTGCTTAAAACCCACTGCCGATGCATCCAAAAGATGTAAGTCAGGTTAACTTTTTTCGGACCGCGCGCGCTTCATCTGCGGATTCCTCAAATCTCCGCAGCCTAATTTCCGTTCTCCTTCTTGTATATGTAATAGATGTAACTCCCGGCATATTTTTAATGTCCTGTGCGACCTCATCACAGCCCCTAATTCTAGATTGGGACATCTTTACGGAATCATGTGTGCAAATCATGTGTGGGCTTCGCACCGGTTTTGGCCACTCATAGCGAGCCGGAGCTTAGAAAGAATTGGAAATGCAATGCCTTGCGCTAACCGATCGGGATTTACCCGCTGAAGATGCGCTAAAACCCCGTTGGCCGAGCCTCTTTGGGCCTGCTTAGTTAAGAGTTACATATCATGAATGTCGCAGAAAGTCTAGCCTGTATTTATTGGTGTGTTATTTGGGAATGTGGTACTCTAAAAGTAACACTGGATGAAGACATGCTTTGGATTGAGTGAGACGGGAGACTGGGTCTGGAGCAAACCATATTGCTCCTCTCCTGAGTACTGGCTATATGTAAATGTGCATCATTTCTTCAACAGATTGCTTCAACATGCTAAATAAAAGTATGCCCGTAAACACCATATAATATGTAAGAGCCGTCTATGTTAAAACTCCCATTCTCCATAACATCCACCAACTGCAGCGTAGTCTACCCCCATCGTTCAATAAACTCGTCCCTCTTCTCGCTCTTGCGGTCCCTTCTTTGGCCCTCAACAACCGCCAACCTATCCTTTGCGCCCTCCACCTCTGCCGCCAAAACAGTGATGGAGCCCGAGATCTCGGGGTCGACCAGCCTCGGCTCATTGAACGGACTCTCTGCCAACACGCTGTCCCGCACCAGTTGAATGGCGAGCCGCGTATCGTTCAGCTGTGCCAACGCTCCCATCTCAAACGTCTCCTGCGCGTTCCGAGCAATCTCGTCGTACTTGTTCCATCTCTCTTCGAGAATCTTGGACAAGGCCACCATCTGCGCCCTAACGTTCGTCTCTTCGGAAACGGATGACGGGACCGACAGGGTGTACATGAGAGTATCGAGCGGGGGCTCGTCGACGACGCCGGACGACCTGCGACGATGGTGAGAGCCAACGGTGTTGGAACGCTTCCGAGCAGGGGTCCCGGACTTGCTTGGAGAGGTCGGGAAGATTGATACTGGCGCGGATGACGACGGCTGCTTCACAGGCGGCAATATCTCAACAGCCATCTCCGTCTTGGCGGTAGTGATGAGTGCGGCGGCGGCGGCTTGGTGCGACAGATGGGTCTCTATGCGTCCTTGAATCCGATCAAGGCGGCCCAGGAGGTAGTCAAGACATTTATCAATCTTGAATTTCGTCAGCAATCGATCCGAGCAACGGGGAGCTGGCTCAAACACTCACATAGGCCAAGGCATTGGATGTGCGCATCGCACTTTGGCCCCCTTCTGTGGAAACCGTCTGGAGGGCCGGCTCAAGGTGCTGCTGTTCCACAGATATCTGAGCAACGGAAAGTATTTCCGAGTGCAACGACTCGACCTCGGTTTCGAGCGCCTTGACCTCGTCGTCCGTCGAAGGCTTGACACGCCCCGAGCGCTCGGCTTCCACAAGCGTCTCCATGTAGGTGGTATCCAGCTTGGCTCGGACTGTCTCAACCGTAATCTTGACCAGACTACAGCTCGGCGGTTAGCAAACAGAGGCTACACATGCGAGAGAGGGGCAGCTAACCGCGAGCAGATTTCTCGCAGCTTGTCAAGCTTGGACGTCTCATCTGGATCTGGCTGCTCCAGCTCCCAGCCCAGCTTCTGCAGGTTGGCCAGGATCTTATCGTCGCCGCGGAATATCTCGCCCAAGGTGCCATTGAGGTTGGATCCGGCCTGGGTCCCTTGCTCCTCGAGGTCTGAGATGCGGAAAGCAAGACTCTGCGAAGCTGCCTCTACCTACAGATACAGATGCACGTCAGCGAGCCCATACCCTAGGTACGATACAGCCCCCTCGCATAGCGTCTGGCCATGTTACCTCTGCGGCAACCCGCTGCCGTTCCGACTCGGATTTGCTTTGCCTATCCAGGTCAAGGTCCCGCCTTCGGGCATCGTTTTCAGCACGCCTCCTGACAAGACGCGATAGGGCATCTTGCTGGTGGCGGAGGGTCTCGCTCTGCTTGGTGATGCTCTCGGTGGATCTCCTGAGCTCCTCAATGGCCACCTTGATGTCGTCTTCGGTGACGCTCTGCACCTCGGAGAGGTCATGGAGGTTGGCCAGGATGTCGACCTGGCCGTTTCTGTCCAGCACCGAGTATCTACAAGTACAAAATCACAAAATCAGCGGCTGATGTGATGTGCAACCGGTTCCTGCATATACTCACATTGCCAGCTCATCAGGGGTCAGCAGATTGTCCGTCGTGAGATGCAAACTCGCCCACTCAGCCAATGCGGCGCCGTAGTGGTCGTGCCTGAGATGCTGTTGCACCTCATCCCTGCGAACCTGGACGCCGTACGTGCGGGCAGCCTTGAGCAAAAGGGCCTCGGCATGCACCCTGGTCTCGAGATCCATTTTGAGCCTGTGGTTGAGCGAGGTGGCGTTTCCAGAAAGCCCGGTTTCGAGGAGTCGGTCGTACAGGAAGTGCGTGGGTGAGGGGAAGTCTGTCCGATTTATTGTTTCCCAAGACTCCACGCCTTATCCCGCCTCTGTGCTGACGATTCACAGATTTCGTAGGCAACACAAGAGTATGAGTATGCTCTGGTTGATGATGATTCCACCCCTGGGAGATGGCAGGGCTCACAAGGGCTTGATGCTCTCTCCTGGAGGTTGCTGCTGTTGCTGGCGCGTAGGAGCGGTGCAACCCTTGGACGAGGAATTGGGCCAATTCGTATTCGCGTATCGTATCTACACCACTCGTGTGCCCAGTATTGATGTGGATGTAGTCCGTTGACAGAAATTGCTGAGAATATCGAGTGTCCAGGTGTTTGTGCCTAACAAATTGCATGGATGGAGCTGAGCTGAGCTGCGCTGTCTTGGGTTGCACCAGCATTGGGTCTCAATTCGGGATAATCGTGGATCATCTCAGCCCCTGTAAAGCCACGCTGCCACACGCCTAACAACCCCTGTAAACACCACGCCAATGCGCCACTGCCGCCTGACAGATGCCCGGCATTATGATGGGCCGCCATCCATGTCTCGAGCCGCATCTTTATGCAATCAAGGCGGCTTCGATATTAATTGTTAATCTATCTGGCCTTGATCAAACGCGTACAGGGCATGTACATGTAGCAAACAGCCAGGGCGATGCACTCCACCTCATCGTCTCGGGTGCTGAGCCCATCGAAAACTCTCCGACGGATCGAGGGATACCTCCATATATTATTACATATCCATTACTACAAGTATCATGGACTCCCATGTCTCTGGACTCGCTGCTTTTGCTTTCCTCGTCCAACTTCTCGCAGCACCGATGCTGTGGCCCAGGAAGCCCTTATACCTCTCTCGCGGTGAGGCATGCCTGGCCGTCTTTGGCTCCAAATCAACGACGGACTCGTATAAATCCTGGCTATATCCAGAGCCAATTTCCCGGATGCCATCTTGGCCGAGTAAAACAGGATCCGTGAGTGGCGGATCGCCCCGGACGGCAATGGATGGAACTTGCAAGTCTCCTCGGATTCGTGCTCCTAGACTATAGGCCGATCATGATACTATATCGAGCCGCCCTAGTTTTGCGCCATGTGCCACGGCATCTCCCACGGGAGTGACGGTGCCGCCTAAGGGTCAAGATACGATACTCTCTAGCCTCTGTTTTTGCACAGATGGGCACTTCTCTGTTTACATCAGGTATCCAGATGACATCACGCTGTGGACAAACAAACAAGCCAGCCTCTAGAAGCCATCCACAACTGCACCGCCGCATAAAAGATGGAGAGATGGGGGAGAAATAGAATAATCCAATACGCCGGCTGCTGTCGAAACTCGGCGGCAGGCAATGGGCCGTGTCCGGGTGGACCAAGTCTCCGGACGTGGGACACATGTCTCACTCCTCGGCCACCTACATGGAATCCCGGTCCTCGAGTCTATCAGCCGGCAGAGGACCACGGCCGCCTTGTCAGTTGTCGGTTTACCAATTTACCAACACGACTCGTCGTCTCGCATCTGACGTCCGTCTCGTCCCTCAACACGGTAGGCCTTGCGGAAAGGCACAGCGGCTGACGACGGATCTTGGAGAGACGGCCAGCGAGCAACGGCTTCGATCATCTCTGCTCTGATGGATCTGTGACTTGAAAGCTGTAGGCAGAGCGGCTGGTAGACTCTGCAGAGATGCGTGACAAGTCCAAACAGCCAGTTCCCCTTTTCTCCCGCCAGGGTGATGCTGTGACTAGGCGGCTGTGATGATGCATTGATATACGTAACCCAGCTTCTCTTCCTTACCCTACCTGTGACTGAGCATCTTACATTCACAAATACATGCTCGTCTGCCATGGATGGCTGTAGCACAATGTACATGTATCCTTGTATCAAGTGTCAATGAAAGACAACTCGGAAGTAGCTCCGTCTTGACCGCCTGCCATCAGCTGTCCGAAGAGCGCTGCCCAACCTGACAGCTGGCCGGAGAAAACGAGTCAGAGGGCGAAACAGTTTAACATTCTCTCCGACTCGGCACAAGAATCCAATATCGGAAATTCAGGGTGCCGCAGCTTCGCATCCTCCCACACAAGAGCAGCACAGCACCGCACAAACCCCCCAAGACATGGCCGATTCCAGCATCTGGCGGCTTCGCTGGAACAGGGCCATTGCTCAGGGGACTGGTTATCTGCTTGTCGCTATCGTTTGCATGGCGAGCGAGCTGCTGATTTGGGGCTTGAGTCAGACGCTGGCGGCGGCGAGGTTGGAATTCTTCTCGACGATTGTGGGCATGGCGGTGCTTTTTGCGTTGAGCACGACGAGCTGGGTGATGTGGAAGAAGACGGACGACTTCTATCGGAGGTGGCTCAAGACAAGAGTTGGTGACGCCATTGTGGTTTGCGTTTGCTTGGTTTGCTCTCCATGCTGATTCACCGCAGGTCGACTTCATCAATGCCCACCTGGGGGCGGGATTCTCTGTTCCCATGATTATGCTGGACCAGGACGAGATGCTCAATGGCGGCGAGATTGGGCGCGTCATTGGCTCATTCAGTAAACAATGGCCCCATCCAGTCTCCAGTCTCGAGATGGCAGATGCTGACTTGTTTTCGCTAAATTCTAGTTGCAACCAACATTGTATCTTGGGTGGCTGTATTCCTCCTCTCCGTGGTGGTAATTGGTGGAGTCACAAAACTAACCTCGCAGCCGCCCTCAAGAAAAGGTTCAATCTGCTCCAAGAAGAGTATGGCCCCGTCGTCAACAGATGATGGAGCCAGCTCAGCCGAGTTTGAAGACGATGCTCAGACCAAGCGAAGCAGATTCAGCCAAGGTGGTTCTTCCTCCTCCCCCTCTATCCCTAGAGCTACCGACACTGAGAAACAAACGCCCGCTCCAGATCAAAGGGCCCCAAATAACGAGCAACCCGAGCCATGTTACGACGACGAATCCTCGTCTTGGAGTTTCTTTGCGAGACACTTCCCGGTCCTGTTGTCGCTGACGCTCGTCTTCACTGTCGGCATACCACTTACCATTACCATGCACGAGGAGCGCTTTTTCGACGGCTTCACTTTATGGTTTATTTGGATATCCTCCGTCCGATCGCAGAGGGCTTTCAAGAAATCTCAGATATGCACCTTCTCCACCCCCCTGAAGCGATGCCTAGCAACGATGATGAATCCCGTCCTACTAACCACCCTCCTCATGACGGGATACACGAGAGCCAAGGCTTCTGTCCTAGGGCCTGGAGGCCTTGCCAGAACATTGAGAAATTTTAGCGGAGGCAGTCCTCTCTACGCTCTTTGGACATCTGCCATCAGCGGCATACAAATACCCGCCAACCCTTCAGGCTGGTTCGGCGCCGGCGATGCTGCGCTCTCCATACTCGAGTGTGGTATTCTTATATGGGGTTTCAAGCTCTCGGAATGCCGCCGCCAGATTTTCAGCACTGCCGGCCTCCTCGCCATCATACTGTGCACCATTGCCGCAGCGGCAAACACGTTTCTCTCTGTTCTCACGAGCCATGCCATAGGCCTTCGCGCCTCTGAAGCGCTCAGCTTCGCCGCCCGCAGCACAACTCTTGCCTTGTCAAAGCCTGCCACGGAGGCAATTGGAGGGAACAGCCCTGTGAATGCAATGCTCGTGGTGAGTAACGGCATTTTAGGGCAGCTGCTGTACCCCTTTATCCTGGACAAACTAGGCGTGAGCAAACACAGCGACGACAACGATATAGTCGTCGCAGAAGCTACACCCATCTCATCGCCTCTCATCGACAACGCTGTCTCTCCCACCACTGGTGACAGCTCCATCTCACCTCCCCTAGCCCTAATTCCCAAGTCACGGCATCACAGCACTTCAACAACCGACAGCCCTGTCACTGTCGCCGCAGGTATCGCCATCGGCATCAACGGCGCCGCCATGGGTGTATCCTATCTCTATGAAACAAGAAGCCGTGCAGCACCATACGCAGCCCTCTCCATGATGGTCTTTGGCGTCATGACGGTGGTCTTTACGACCGTGGAGCCATTCAAGAGCATGCTCATCAGTCTAGCGAGTCGGTGACCATAGTTAACGACCCTTTCTTTAAGTACGAAAAAAAAGAGTATGGGAACGGCTTTTTGGGAAAGATCTTGTTCAGGATACCATTTTACACTGGCTTGAAGGGAAGGGGAAGGGGAAGAAGGGGGGAGCATGTCAAGAGAATGATGGAAGATTACTAGATGTTTGGCATATATTTTTTCAGCATGTACCAGGGCGACTAGTGGTCATTGCATTTTACACAAAACGAAATGTAGATTAGAAACATGGGAGAGATGTCAGATTGTGGATATGGGAGGGATCGTATGAGATGAGAAATCCAACCGGATTTTGTTTCCGGAAAGACAATTTGAGGGATCATGTGTTTGGTCGGCAGGAAATTCCTAGTAGAGCAGCAAATTACAATTACAGCTCCACAATCAAGAATATTTGACCTGCGGTGATGTCTTCTTTTTGCCGCCGGTCGTAATGGAGAAAAGCCGTCTACGTTTGGTTTGTTTTACTGCTTGTTGGATTTTGATTTCTTGATTCTTTTTTTGGTGAGACAGAATTGAATATTCTCGCTTTCCGGCGTTTTTATCATCCTTTCTTTCTTTCTCTTTTTGGTATATTACACTCCTCTCGTCTGCATTGATGCCATCCAGAGCGGCAGCTTACTCCAATCTATGACAGCCAACACCAGTCAGCCATCGAGCTCGTATATGTACATATTCACAAAAAGCAGAACAAAAGACATACCTCTCAATCAAGTGCAGCCCACTCGCGGTCGACACAACATCGCTCAGCTCGCCCACCTTGAGCGTAAACGCAACATCCTCAAACTCCTTCTGCATCTCGCCGCGACCAAAGTATCCCAGATCACCACGCTTGCGGGCCGAAGAGCAGTCGGACTCGGTGGGTGCAAGGTCTCCCAGCGAGGCGGCGCCGGACCGGATCGTGTTCTCGTGGGCCTTGATGATTTCCATGGCCTCATCCTTGGTTCGTGTGATTTCGGCCTATATTGTTTTTATATGCAGCTCCTGGTCAGCCTCCTCTCTTGTTTTCCCCTCCACAACGCACACATCGTAACATCAATCATCATTGCCATACCTCGCGCCAACTGCTCGGCCGGCGACTCTCGCGGTGCTTGACTAGAAGGTGGGCAGCGCGGATCTTGCCCTCGGGGACGCCTGGAGCAGCGCCAGATCGCGAGCCGGCGCTGTGGTGGGCGGCCATGTAGTGCTTGAGCTTCTCGCTGTCGGTGCCGGCTGGGGGCTCCCATCGCGAGGTTCTCTCGACCGAGTTGAAGTAGTAGGGCAGGTTCTTGGAGTTGGAGTGGCGAACCTCCCAGTTTGGAGGGAGACCGGTGTCAGCCTGGCGATGGGGAGGGCGATTAGATTAGCAAGGCACCGTCTCTGCAGCTGGCGGGAGGGCACACGCACCATTGTGTCTGTCTATTCTGCTGTGATTCTGGTTCTGAATCTCGTCAACCGTCGCAAAGGAAAGAGAGAGAGAGTCTTTGTTCTTGTCTCTCGAGGTGGAGTTGGGACACAAGACGCTGGGAGATGGAGCTTTTCAACGGCGTGGGAGCCAATAGGACAGGCGCTGGAAATGTGCGGGGGAGAGGCTAAACGGATCCAAAATGGGGGAGCTCTGGGCGAACTTGCAGACAGCTGAGCTGTTGATTACGAGCAGTGGGTTGATTTTGATTGATGGAAGGGATTCCACGTCAACGTAATGGCCTACGCGGGTGGTGAAATGACATCAACAGCAATTCCCGTGCGTGCAAGTTCAATTCCACGTCAGGCCAGTTGCATGTACATTTTGATGTAACGGCACACGTCGATGCTAGTGTGACCCTGATGACGTTGGGAGTCGAGAAGCAGCGCGATTGGCCTGGCAACGCATGGAAGCATCCAGGATGGGAGTCTTGCCACTAAGTTCCATTGCCAGTTGCCACTCAATGTCTAGGTACCTGTGCGAGTACAGTACAGCACAGCAGGCCACTGAGTCAATTGGCTCTAGACGCTAGGGGAGGGGCGTTTTTTAGCGGTTTGGTGCTTGAATCACGGGCTGGTCAGTTGATTGAGGGGCAAAGGCTTCCAGGGGCTTCCGCAGCTGCTCGAGGTTGGAGTCAGTTGATCACGGGATGGCTGGAGGGAGGGTCACGATGCAACGGCGATCGAAGCTTGCGCAGGAGAATTGAGATGACGGTTTTGACTTGTGGATTTCTGGGAGAATGGAGGGTAGGTAGGTTGGTACCTAGGGAGAAGCTGTGCGTGCGTGGATGTATACATGTATCCAGGTGTACGCATCATTTATAAGCTGGCCGTTCCTAGGAGCGAACAAGAGGGCAAATCATTGCGGTATCTATCGTGTACGGCACCCGCGATCATACAACTTGAAACATACATCTCCTCTGGAACAGTCATGGGATGCTGGATAGTACCGGCCAAGTACCTAATAGACTGTAATTCTCATCGTAAGCTTGCACAATCGCGGCTCAAGCGCGACTCGAGATCCGCAATAAGCGACCGAGCCCAGGCCACGGGTCAAGCCGCAGCTCAATATTAGGATTCTGACACTGCGCTGCCATGATTACTACATGTACATGGACCATGGATATGGACATGGGCATGACCGGAGGGCTCGGCCGATCGGCCGCCGAAAGCAATTCAGGGCTTCTCCCTGGATATTGCTCAGTCGGCGTGGTACATGTAATTGGTGCAGTTTCTATCCGGCATGTACTGTCATCAGGTCGAATAGGGCTGCACTGCTTTGTGTTTGTGATGGCTGGATCAGGCAGGCGAGGGATTGCGCCGATGTAAGTGCCGGCCCAAGCAGATGTGCAAGTGGACGAGGATGAGGAGGCGAATATCACCGAAAAGCCCGGGCCGCTGGCTGCCAAGGTGCGTGCATGTACGAGTATGTAAGTAAGATGCAGGTAAGGATTTGATGACATTGATGCTGCATGTTTTGTCTCCATTACCTCTTCCAAGCGCCAGACTATCTGCTACCCGCAAACCACCTACCTACCTAGGCATATCAATGTAAGTGTAAGTGTACGCGTGTATGTAGGTATGTATGCATATATGACCGTAAAAGGCAGAGAAGACCGGAACCTACTACTAGGTAGTAATCTCTGATACATCTCATATACGAAGCTGCGGGCATGCTGCGGCCGTCGCCCGGAAGTGGTGTGTTGGGGATCGCAGGTATCGCCGCGTATCCAGGGTAGGCCCCCATTCGGGATATCTCCAAGTTGATGATGGGCTTTGGGGATCATGTTTTGCCCTAAGACCGCCATGTTGTGGCTTAGAATCGACACCCCATCCGGTTTTGGTTCTTATTGCAATGCGTACGGTAATACCGATGCAAGTTAACCTTACGCCTGCATGCACTTTGCGGCAAGCCTCGTCAACAGCGCCTTATAGTTATCACAGCCCCAACTCCAATCCTTTACCGATTCCCGGCGTCTCCCAGGATACGTACTCGTACTGCGGTGAACCCCCACTGGCAGGGGACCTGATTATCTGTGAATAATAGAAATAAATTTGTAGAGAGAGAGAGATACAGTACGAAACGCTTGGCTTATGCGTGTGTCCTGGACGGGTGATGCTGGAATACACGTGCAGGCGATAAACCCATCACATGCCAACCATCGGCCGCTCTCAGTACTAAACAGCGAATAAGACGTCTCAACCCAAACTAAATCAACCGGAACAATCGAGAAATCGACTCAAGGCTTGACTCACCAGCCCGCGTCAAAAGCCTGTGGCTGCCTGCTCCAGATCTGCAAGGCACACGTACAGCCCGCGAAAGCTTCACGATACGCTACAGCTGGTCACAGCACCACCAGCGGGGCGTTTGATTGGATTTGAACTCTGGGACTTTCCGTCAAAACCTTCAGTGACTCGGCGCAAACACAAAACATTGAACCCAAATCCCAAGGACGCGGTACAGAGTACGCAGCTGCTGATTTCCGACTCGCCGCCGCTCGAGGTAAATAGTACTGCCGCCCCCTCTGATCAGGCCATTGCAACCTTCTTCTTACATTCTACTTCCCGCCCAGGGCTGCCGCTTTCTCCTACCCACGACATAAAACCATCACCACACGCAGACGCTCTCTCCCACCGATTCTTCTCTCTCCCTACAACTATTCCCAAGCCGAGCATCAGCTACGCAGCAGCTTCGCTCAGCATTTTTGCCTCTTTTCTTACTTTGCATATTGCATTGTATTGCGGAGCATCAAATCAAATAAAATCACCTCGAGAGCCAGCAGCTCAACTCATTTCAGGTGTTCTGTCTGTCTGTCTGCCTGTTTCTCTGCACACAAAAGCACAGCATAGCACTCAGCACAGCACTCAGCACAGCACTCAGCACCGCCCAATCACTGCTAGCGCTCATCTGCCACTGGATTGACGCTACCACCGCCTGGCCTACCCACTATTATCAGGCGGCAAATCAGAACCCCTGGGGCGTTTTTTTTCGCCATTGCTGGACCCAAGCCATTTTGGTCCTACTTGTACATAGCCAGCACTTGAGTCTCAGCCTGACTCTTCTTCCTCTTTACTCTTGAACACGACAAACCATCGACATCGGCATCGACATCGATATCGAAAGCAGGAGCATCGACAAGCCCCCTATCCATATCTCCCATTCTCTTCTTTTCACTTTCGCAGAAATGGCGACTCCCCAGTCCACCACCTCGGACGATCTCTCCGGCCCTAAGAAGCTCGAGCAAATCACGTTCCGCTTCTGCTCCGAATGCTCTAACATGCTCTACCCCAAGGAAGACGAAGACGCGCACAAGCTGCAGTTCACCTGCCGCACCTGCCAGTACACCGAGGACGCTCAGTCGACGTGCGTCTTCCGCAACGTGCTCAACAACTCGTCCGGCGAGACGGCCGGTGTCACCCAGGACGTCGGCTCTGATCCCACGGTTAGTACTAGTGATTTCGCACCAGTCCTGTGCCTTTCCTGCGAGGCAGTCATCTACTGCAATGTCTGCGGAGTTGCTGCCAACGGCGCTGCCCGCGTCTCACCGTCCCCTAACGAGTCCGAGGATTACGACGATTACTGGCCCGGCGACGCGTGGACCATGGGCTTGTGCCAGTTCAACCTGCTTCTTCCCGACGACCCCTTTGAGGAATACGACGAGGAGATGATGGATGATGCCGAACTCAGCAGCAGCGACGACTCGAGCGAGGCCGAATACCAGCATCCATTCAGAAGCGAAGTTGGTCATTGTGAGGATGGTGCCATTCTTGTCAACCTTTGAACTGGTGCCACCCCCCCTCGGATACCCGCATCAACTTACGGCTTGCAACGGAACGAGCCTCGTCTCTCCTGATTTTTACAATGACGATCGATACCCTGTATTACTATACTGCTCTGGTGTTTGGTCCGGTCCCGCCCTCTTGGCGTTTTTGTTTTTTTACTAATGGGAACCCGAGCTGTGGTCATGGGCTGGGCCTTGTTGTGGATTTCAGTTGTGCTTCTTTTTATCTGTTTCCATATCTGATATGGCGGCTGGCTGACTGTGTGTTTCTTTTTGCTTTTTCCAAACTACAGCTCCCGCGATCCAACAAGGCGTGCCCGAGATGCAGTCATCAAGAAGCCGTCTTCTTCCAGTCGCAAGAACGCAGTGCTGATACCGGCATGGTGAGCGCCTGTCCCTGGGATTCTGGGTTTGGATTCTTGGTTAACCGGATCAGAAATTGTTTTACGTTTGTTGCGAGTGTGGTCACATTTTCGATTAAACGCGTCTACGACTAGTCACGCTCACGATTCATTCACAAAGCCTGACCTTGAAGAGCGAAAAAAATCACCTGGACCTGATTAGAGATATTGCCCGTGCTTATCTCTATTTCTCTTTGTTTTCTTTACTTTTCTTTTTTCTTTAACACTCGGCGTCGGGAAGGAAAATGCTACGGAAAATGGCACATCTAGAGTCTACCATAATTGCGTACCACCGAACCTGGAAAAGAACGGATGATGGCGTTGGGGGAGTATGTTTAGAGGATTTTGCTAGGCCGGCGTTGCAATGTCACACCGTGCATGAATTCAGTCCCTTCCTTGCATTGTTTTGTGTCTTTTCAAGTCTCTGTGCAATATCAATACAGCTTGTCATGCCAGACAGAGGTACTTTAGTATGTAGTTTTGCAAATCAAAATATCGTTGTACATCACAATTATTTCTCCTTGTAGATAAAAATGTCTCATTTCGTAAACGCCATGTAAAGTAAATGCCACCAGAGAGTATTTCGTAATCGTACATGATCCCAGCTCGTACATGGAGACGACACCATTGCCCCTCCCGCATTTTTGATATCTATCCAGTCTCTCTTTTCTATCCTCCTCTGCTCTGGTCTTCTCCTTCGAATCATCCCCTTTCCTCCTTATGCCTGCATGGGTGCCATGGACAGGATCTTGCTCCACTTCTTGCGCTTCAGCTCGGCGCCCACAGCGCCGTTGATTCGAGTGCCGACGGGATCGCCCGACTTGTTGAGCAGGACGCAGGCGTTGTCGTCGAAGCGCACGACGGTGCCGTCACGGCGTTGCGTGGGGTATCTGGTGCGGACGACAACGGCGTGACGGATATCGCCGCGCTTGACCTTTGCGGCGGCGGAGATGCCAGCCATGCCGGAGGAGGAGGAGCCGCGCTGCTCCTGGACGACGACGACGATACGGTCACCTGGGGTGGGAAGGGTTAGAAATGGTGTCGTCGGGAGATTGAGGCAGTCGCGGGGTTCTTGGGTGTAGTACCTATCCTGGCGTGTCGCTTCTGGCCGACGACGAGGGCGCATTCGACAAGGGCGGCGCCCGAGTTGTCGATGCAGTTGAGCATCGTCTATGTGAGGCGAGGAGTTAGCACATTGCACAGCTGTTTGCATCGGGAGCGAACAAGCAAGACAAGAGATGATGGAGATGCAGCTGCTCACCTTTAATTGAATCATCGTGACGGGACCACTAAGAAATAGCAGCAGCAGCAGCAGCAGCAACAACAATGCAGAGCTCAAGCCAATCGATCATGAAGCCATCGCCAAAAACCCACCTCTGGCGGGATTGAGACTTTTCGATGTCACGTGCTTCGGAACCAGCTGGTCGGTGACTCTAGGTAGTTTCTAGCTCTGGCTAATCCTCGGCCGTGCTGGGCTGAATCTGGATCAATCCCTGTTCTTTTCTCCAAGCTCGCTGAAAAGGGCAAAAAACGGGAAAAAATGGAGCTTCAAAAGACACTCCATCCGTCGCCCGGACAGCCAAATTGGCATGGGGGCGGCTCGAGAGCGTGTCCCGATTGATTCTGGCGGCGCTGCTCGTTGGCTGTTGGCAGCGTGTTTTTCCCTGCTAGAGCCTAGTGCTAAGAATAGTGTGGTGACCAACCATGAAGCTGCGGTTTCCTGCAAGGCGCCCCTTTCACTTTCACCTCTTTCTCACTTTTATGGCATGAGACCTTTCTGAGGCACGTCAACAGCCTCACTTTTTCTTCTTCTTTTTTGGCTTCTGATTCTCTGCCTCCCCTTCTCTCCCCCTAATTTCTTTTGCTCCGTCTGCTTTTGCTCGATTATCCCGTCCTTTCTGGCCTCTTTCATTCCCTTCTTCGCTATTACACGGCTGGATAGGGTAGCTGTAGCTTTGAGAGGGATGACGTCGAGACGCCTCAGGTGACGAGAGCAGAGCTTCCTTCGACGGCGCAACTCGCTCGTGTGCGCTTCGGGCTGTGCATTCTGATCGCCGGAGCGACGGCAGCTTGCGAGACCTGCGACGTTTACGGAGCCTTGCTGCGTGTTTCATCCGTGGCAGCGGCCGGCGCAGAGCTGACGGGGCGTGGAAATTAGAGTTATGAGGGAATCTTGACTTGAGCTCTCTCTGTCCGCTCCTTGAAAATTACGTTGCTGTCGCCGGCGAAAACCCCTCATTCCGTCGCCGTGTGCGATTCTTCCTCTTCTTCTGCTGGCCGCTTTGCAGATTTGCATCTGGCGACATCTTCGCAAGCAAACAAACCCCCGGTCTAGACATGGCGCCGCCAAAGGCTGCCGGGGCAACGGCCAAGAAGCAGCGCTTGACGCTTTCGCAACTGGCTGCTTACGACGACATTCTCACAGATGCGCTCGTCGACCATGTGAGTTGAACCCGCCACGCAAGTGAATATGGGCATCTAATCTCATTTGCGCCAGGCTTTTTATTGGACTACGGTTCCCAAGAATCGCTCGTCTTACCATCCGTCACGGGGGATCCGGGAGGGCGAGGTGGCCAAGATCATCCAGGAAGATGTTGTCGTAAACAAGGACCTTGAGGCGGCCGAGAAGCGGCTGTTGACGTCTGTCGATGGCCTCAAGAGGTATGTCAATGGCCTAAAGCTGGACAAGGAAAAGGCCGATTTTGTGCAGCATCTGCGACGATATCTTCGCATCTACATGCCCGACTGCCCTTGGGAGGTCAGCACCACCAACCGATACACCATTGTGACCCACGAAGCGTGTGTCATTGCCAGGCGATACATTAAGCGCAATGAGACAATCAAGTACCTTTCCGGCATACAAATCAACATTACCCCCGAGGAAGAAAAGGAAATCACCGTCCGGAAAAAGGACTTTAGCATTGTCGTCAGCTCTAGGAAGAAGCGCACCAGCTTGTTCATGGGACCGGCGCGATTCGCCAACCACGATTGCCGCGCAAACGCCAAGCTCATGACCACAAGCCAGTCTACCATCGAGATTGTCGCCTCTCGGCCCATTGAAGTCGGCGAGGAGATTACAGTCACATACAGCGATTGCTATTTTGGAGACGATAACTGCGAGTGTTTATGCCGAACATGCGAAAAAGAGCTGAGGAATGGATGGGCGCCCGGAGATGAGGCGGTCAACGTAAAAATTAGCGTTGAAAAGGATGAGCGGAAAGAGACGTACTCTCTGCGCAGAAGGCGGAGAGACGACAGCATTGGCGGCTCCTCGCGCACTTCCTCGGTGACTCCCGACATGCGGCCGCGCATTTACAAGACGAAGCCAAAGGTGAAGAAACAGGATGCTCAGGACACGTCTGCGATTCCAACTCCCGCGCCAGAAGCAACGCCGCGCGGCCGAAAACGAACCATGGACGCAATGGCAACTCCACCAATCACACCGGCCAAGAAGCTGAAGCTCTTGTCCGAATCGTCAAACGCTTCGTCAAATTCACTCTCCCTTCCCAGCGCGGCCTCAAGCGTTGACGACTCCTTGAGCACCAGGAGCGTGACTCCCAGCCATGCGGATGCTCCGGAGACGGATACCGCGTCGCCCGAAAAGGAGAGCCCACAGCCAGAGGCACACACGCCGCCGAGATTCTCAGCAGAACGCTTAGACACTGCGAAGGACGAAAAGCAGCACGCTTATAAAGATACCATCAACATCACAGTGGAGCCAGTTTCTCCCCAGAGCATGGGAAGCCGTGCGTCTCCCGACATGGTGCCGGTAGAGGCTCCTGTTCAGCCGCTCCCCAGGCCACGGCAGCTGATAACCATGTCTATTTCTTCCATTCTCAATGATCCCTCGGCCATTGAGGATCCTGCAGAAGCATACTATCCTTTTGTGGCGAATGTCCGAGTCGCCGGTCAGCCCGTAGTTGAATCAAAGTTTGAGCTCATATCCGAACCAGAAGATGCACAGACGGAACAAGTACAGCCAGAAATTAAAGTCGAGACAGAGATTCACGTGGAAACAAACGTCGAGGTGGAAACTGAAGCCGAGGTCGAAGCCGAATCAACAATAGAAGTAGAGACAACGAGTGCCGACAAGCCAAAACGCCGTAAACGAGGAACCGCAATCCCCAAACAATCAACACCGCCCCCAGCTCGACTACGCAAACCGGGAGACTATGTGCTCACACCATTACTTCTTTCGGAGCCCGACATGGCGTGGATTCAGTGCACCAACTGCAGCGACTACTTTGTTCAGCAGAACGCCTATTTCACACGGTCATCTTGCCCTAGGTGTGAGCGGCACTCAAAGCTGTATGGCTACGCATGGCCCAAGACGGATAAGACAGGGCCTTCAGATAAAGAAGAGCGAATCCTCGATCACAGGATGATACATCGATTCCTCGATTCCAACGACGAGCGGAGGGCAAGAGGTCGCAAGCTTTTGAGCGAGACTAGAGACGATACACAGGAGATGGATGAAGAGAGAGGCAGGGCTTCCAAGAGAGGGCCCAATAGAGCGGGTAATACAAGCCAGAAGGACGGAGATTCAAGAGTTCGACGGAGTGGCCGCGCGAGGCGGATGAGCAGCAAGCTCATTGAAGGGTGATGTATTATTGTATGAATTGTAACGTATACCACGAGTCGGCAAGGAGGCAGCGGACATTTTCTTTCGTCCTGCTTTCGCTTCCCTTGCCCTTGTTTCTTTCTATTGAGAGGTGATGGATGGGATGGGCGCCTCAGTTACGGGTTAGGCGCGGCGAACGGAACCATAGTAGTAGGTAGTCTAGATGATAATTGCCGTGGATGCGCCCACTACTATTTTATCTGATGATCTCTACGGTTGGAAACCATTTTTTCTGTGCAGCAGCAAAGACAAGACATGCATAGCCGGAAATGGGGGTCTGCGCTGAGACAAGACATTGAAGACAAGACGACGGCATCAACTGCTCCAGGACCCAACAACGGCGGTGATAATAAATATACTAGAGCGGCTGTTGGTGGTTGGCACACGGCTGAGGGGAAAGAGTGAAGCATCATGTGGCCGCCAATGATCGTCCCTTCAAGTCTGCCACAACCAGTAAGAGGACCAGTAGGAGGGCAAGAATCATCAACAGAGGGCTCCATACCAGAGGGTTGACGCAAGTGCTGCTAAAACGGCCATCGGCCCCTGTGGCTTGTCTCACTTGTGTCATCCGCTATTTCTGATTTGCCTCTTGCCAACGACTCGCGCATTTCCGCCTTCTTCCTTCTTCTTTTCTTCTTCATTCCAGAACACGCTTTGAGCATTCATAGGTGTCTTATGAGCTCTTTTCTTTTTCTGATACGCCGTATCGAGCATTGATTTTCGTGTTCGTTTCGCCGGACGATCCGAAGCCCGAAGTTGAGGGAGTTGCACGTGACGGCATTGCGACGATGATATCGCGACACCTCGTCTCTGTCCTTTGTAAGTGAAGTGGATGCGTATTACTCATCTCATCTATCATTGCTTGCTTTTGCTTTTATTTTATTTTTCAATCTCATTTATTTGTGGTTTGCGGGAATCAAGAGCTGACATACCTGTCTTCTTCAGTCGCCCTTGGTGCCGTGGCGGTTCCTCCTCCAGCCGAGAAAGTCCTCAAGGGCGACTGCTCTCACAATGGGCTTCTGTGGGATTGCGGCAGAGATGGGCTGGTGTGGACAAAAGGAGCGGTGCGGATGAATCACATGCAGGTTATCGGGTCGCACAACAGCTACCATGTCGAAGCACCCAAGGCGGAGCGCGATCTTCAAGCTGCGTTCACATCGGCGGCCGTGGATCTGCAGTACTCCCACGCCGCTCTGGACGTGCAGCTGGAGTATTTGCGTGTGAGGAACCTAGAGTGAGCCTTCACCAATACGACCATAATGTGGGTAACGCGAGATTGCTAACAGGTCACAGGTTGGACTTGCTCGCGGATCCTGATGGAGGCATGTATAGTGATCCTCTGCTTAGAAAGTTTGCCAGGCTAGGCGTGCTGAAGGATCCAAAGCTCAAGGAAAAGGGCACAAAGGTGCTACATATACCGGACGTAGACTACCACACCACTTGCTCAACGCTGGTTTCCTGTCTGCACATCATCAAGAGGTGGATGGACGCGCACCCAGATAGCGTACCTCTCCCCATGATGATGGAGTTCAAGACGGCCGAGGACATAGGGGAAAGGCTCGGCGGCGCCAAGGTGGTACCGTGGACCACTGACCTTTTGAACGTTGTGGATGAGGAGATTCGGTCGGTCTTTAACAAGTCGCAGCTCATCACACCTGATGACATTCGCAGAGATGGCCTGACGCTGGAGCAATCCATCTTGAGGTACGGCTGGCCGGATCTGGACAGCGCAAGAGGGAGAATCTTTTTCCTTATGGACAATGGGCCGATAAATGACGTGAGGGATGCGTATATCGAGGGACGGCCGAATCTGGAGGGCAGGGTGCTGTTTACGAATAGCATGCCTGGGCAGGGCGACTGTGCGTTTCAAAAGGTGAGTCTAACGATGATTTTCTGTTGAAGCAAGTGTGTGAGCTGACGAGGCTATGTAATATCACAGCATAACGATCCTGTGAGAGATGCGGACGTCGAGTTAATCCAGGCCCAAGTCCGCGCAAACTACTGGGTCCGCACCCGTGCGGACGAGCCTCTCAACACTGTCCTTGGAGAGAAATGCGATGTTTCTCGACGAAACAGGGCGCTTAGATCGGGAGCACACATTGTGTCGACTGACTTTGCGGCCTTTGAGCTTAGCTCGCGGTGGGGATGCGATTATGCTGTGAGGCTGCCTGGGGGAAAGGCGGCGAGGTGTAACCCGGTGAATGGGGAGGGATGCGAGGGGGCGTTGGAGCCGCTGGAGTATACGGAGAATTAGACGGCTTGGTACTTGTAAGACCTAAGACGGCGTTGGGAGTGTTTCTTGACGAGGGCTTTATGAGTTGAAGCAGACGGCATCGAGGCTGATTTGAGTTCAATTTTGATAGAGAGGATGACGGTATTACTTATACACAAACGACTTTATGATGTGAATTAATATATGTACCGTATTCATTAGGCCTTGTGTTATAGCGATAGGTACTAATATAAAGGTAGGTTAAATGCAAAGTGTTTCCTCTCTATGGGAGGTTGAGTGAATCCGAATCACTGCATCAGTATAATTGATGAGATGCCAAATGAAGGTTGAGGATTTTGCTGGTACTATATAGGTTGAAAGAGTTTCCCACTATTCAACAACAAGCGTCATTGGTCTAGGGGTTAGGATTCAACTCTTCCATTAACACGAAAAGTTGAGGCCCGGATTCGAGTTCCGGATGACGCATCCTTCCTTCATTATTGAAAAATTCTTTTTTGCAGTTTCTTTTTGGTACGACGTTCAACTGAAATCAATTTTCTTTGAATTGCTTCCCCTTTTTTGTCTTTCTCCTGTATTAAGTACTATCTTAATGGGCGGTTGTGCTTTGCTGCAATTGGCAATGCTGGCCTGCTGAGTGCCGATGCGGAGGATATTTGCCGTAGATTGCGGGGTGAAGTGGTCTTTGACCTCAATAAACGACATGCCCTGCCGAGGCGAATTCTCGTCATCCTTCTTGATAGAAATGATTCATCGTTTTGGGATTGTTGCCAGGTGAGTTACATGAATCAATGCCTATTTACTTGTTGGGAATTTCGATCTCCGCGCCGGGCCCGAGATCGCTGTTGGAGCCCCGCCATCTTGGACTAACATCATGTCCGCTAGGCAGTGAAACGAGCTGACTGTCTAATTATTCATTACATTTCTCTCTGAAGCCGAACATATCGTTTGAATCCAGTTTGAATTGAACCATATACAAAATGCCTGAAGCAGAAAGCGCGCCGAAAATCTTTATCGCCGCTGAAGAGGCCCGTCGTCTCGTCAAGGAGATTCTACAGGGCAACGGCGTGTCCCTCGACAACGCCGCCATCGTTGCACGCTGTCTCGTGGCTGCTGATCTACGAGGCGTTGATACGCATGGCATGAACCGTATTCCTTCGTACATGGAGCGGATCCGACAGGGTGTCTTGGATGCCGGAGCACAGCCGGAGCTGAAGCAAGTGACGCCCGTCGTCGCCCAGGTCGATGGACGCAACGGCTTTGGCTTTGTGGCCGCTCACATGGGCATGGCGGCGGCCATTGAGGCAGCAAAAGTTTACGGCATTGGCATGGTGAGCGTCAAGCACTCGAATCACTTTGGCATGAGCGCGTGGGTGGTGCAGCAGGCGCTGGACGCCGATATGATGAGCCTCGTCTTTACAAACTCGAGCCCTGCGCTGCCTGCGTGGGGCGGACGGGAAAAGCTCATGGGTGTGTCGCCGATTGCGTGCGGCGCGCCGGGCAAGGGAGACATGGAGAACTTCATCCTGGACATGGCGCCGTCGGTGGCGGCACGGGGCAAGATTTACAAGGCGAAGAGGCGAGGCGAGAAGATTCCGATGGATTGGGCGCTGGACGCAGACGGCCGGCCGACGGACGATCCGGAGGCGGCGCTGGGCGGCGTGATGCTGCCGATGGGCGGGCCGAAGGGGTCGGCACTGGCCATCATGATGGATGTGTTTTCGGGCGTCTTGTCCGGCTCTGCGTTTGCGGGGCATGTGACGAATCCGTATGACCCTTCGAAGCCGGCGGACGTGGGACACTTTCTGGTTGCTGTGAAGCCGGATCTGTTCATGGACCTGGACGAGTTCCGGGGCAGGATGGAGTATTTGTACGGACGGGTGGTGGGATCGGACAAGGCGGCGGGGGTGGAGAGGATTTATTTCCCGGGGGAGATTGAGCAGTTGACGCAGCGGGAGAGGGAGAGGACGGGGATTCCGCTGGTGAGGGCTGAGATTGATGCGTTGAATGAGGAGGCGAGCAAGGTTGGGGTTGAAGGGTTGGCTGTGGAGTGATTGAGGAAGGGAATCTGTGGTGTCTTGCTGGGGATATGATTTTTTTTTTTTTAAAATGATTTAATTTCAAAAGGCATTAATATGATGGCGTTGGATGATATGGAGCAAGCAGAGATATCTTGTATTGGGGCCCGGTGTAACTATCGTGAGTTGGTGTCTCATTCATATATATTGATTGCAGGTCGGGTGACTGACTCGAGTACCCCATCTTCCCCGCATTTACTGGCTTCTTTTTCTCTCTCTTTTTCAGCTGTCGAGTCTGAATGGAATTATTCAATATTGTTTAATCTGCCTTGAGGCGATGAATCTCAGATGTATATAATAACTGAGACTCCCACTTGTCATTTAAAGCCTTCTCCACGACTGTGTAGATAAGATGTGTAAGCGCTATAAGTGGTATTACACAACGCCGTCTAGCTATCTCCATACTAAACTGTATCGCGATCTTAGCTCCAACTCTCCCCCATCCTTATCAGCAAATCATAGGCGGGGCACACACTTATTATTAGTCTTGGTTTGGTGATGCAACACTGATATCTGCGTGTGCCAGTATCAAAACTTCAATGTCGTGCCGTGTGCAGCATTTGCGGCTATTTTACAGACACAACCCTAAAACGGAGGAGAGGGGTTGCCTCCATCCATAAAGTGAAAGTGAAAGTGCCAAAATCTAGTTGCTTATTATCCTCTCCCATAACAGTTGCTGGTTCAAGAGAAGCCGAAAAGCGAGAATCCCGCTTTATCAATCATGCCCCTCCGGCTTCCCTTGATCAGACTCCCCCCCAAACCCAAATTTCTTCACGCCATTCCTTCCAACAGCATCCGCATCATTGCCATCCTCATCACCGTCAATGCCCTCGTCTGGATCGCCGTCGGCATCGTCCTCCACTTCCACCCGGCGCTCATCTCGTCTGCCGCACTCTCATATGCGTTGGGGCTTCGCCATGCTCTTGATGCAGATCACATCGCTGCCATTGACCTCATGACGAGGCGGCTCATTGCATCCGGACAGCGACCAGCCACCGTGGGGACTTTTTTCTCTCTGGGACACAGCACCATTGTGATCATTACGTGTATTGTCGTGGCGGCGACGAGCGGTGCGTTGCGAGAACGCTTTGACGGGTTTCAACGGGTGGGAAACATCATTGGAACGAGCGTCAGTGCCGCGGTGCTCATCATTTTGTGCTTGGGGAATGGATGGGTGCTTTATAAGCTAGTCAAGAGGCTGAAAGAGGTTCTTGCGCAGCGGAGGAATGGCGATGGAGATGGTCTGGAGAGTGAAGATGCTGCTACGACATATGCGAATGACCAGCTTCAGCTCGTGGGAGGCGGGTTTATAACTCGTTTGCTGAGAGTGTTCCTCAAAACGATTGATCGGCCGTGGAAGATGTATCCGCTGGGCGTGGTTTTTGGACTTGGGTTCGATACGAGCTCAGAGATTGCCGTGCTGGGAATTGCGAGCATCCAGGCTGTGCAGGGGACGAGCATCTGGCTGATTCTCATTTTCCCGATTCTATTTACATGTGAGTTTGTTTGACGACTAGAATGCTACTGCTCTGACTTCTAACATTCATGTGCTTCTTTTAGCCGGCATGTGTCTTGTAGATAGCACAGACGGAGCATTGATGATGGCGCTATATACGTCCAAGGCCTTTTCACGGGATATCGTTGCCATTTTGTACTACTCCATCGTCCTCACCGGCATTACAGTTGTTGTATCTGCATTTATCGGCATCATCCAGGTCTTGTCGCTGGCGCAGAACGTGGCCAATCCGACGGGCCGCTTCTGGGACGGTGTCTCGGCTGTTGGCGACCACTTTGACATTATTGGCGGGAGCATATGTGGGCTTTTTGTCATTGTTGGGCTTGGATCCGTTTTGGTTTACGGACCGTGGAGGAGACGTGTGGAGAGGAGGAACACGGATGTGTTGGTTGTGAGAGTGGATGAGGATGAGGAAGCTGAAGTTGAAACTGACAGAGAGCGCTTGACGGGGGCTTTGGAGGAGCAGGCTCCGCATCCAAAGACGGCGAGTACACAAGTTGCGAGTTGTTAGGAATAAGAAAATTAAATTACCATTATGATTTAAATAAGATACTGTAAACAATGTTTATAGTATTTTTTGAACCTTGTTTCTCTGTCTGTGACTGTGTATGTAGCTAGCTAGGAGAGTAGTGTATATTTGTATTGAAGAGATGAGCTTCTGGCCCGTCTTGATAGTAACTCCCGTAGCGAGAAGGGAAGTTTATTTGCCAGTTCTGAGTTAAAACGACAGCTCTTTGGGTATGACGTCTACACAAATAAACCATTTTGAATCGTTCTTATGGTTTTACAGCTTTCATAACAGCCCATCGCAAGTTCATCTTGTTAGCGCTCATCAGAAGCACTAACGACTTCATGGCAAAGAACCCCTAGTCCGCAACATGAACAGATATCAAGGTCAATTGGCAATAACCGCACAGTGCCCCCCTCGACATCTGTAATCAAATTGCCATCCACGAGAGAGAGAGAGAAAAAAATGAATCATTCACTGACACACGCCCGAGGCCCGTCTTCGGAGGCAGCCCGATAAGAGAAAACCTTATCGCCATGCAGGGGTTCTGGAAGCCCCCAAGAAGGGAATCCGCGCCCGCCATGGCCGCTGTAAGGCGCCACCGCCCGTCTTAGTAATTGATTCCCGGTCGCTATTCGCTACCAGCAGTGAATTCTGCCTGCTTGCGCCCTTTCAGCTTTTGCCCTGGACGATGCTGCTTCTCCTCCATCCCCAGCAATTCAGCCTTGCCTCTGACGTGCAGTTCGGATTCAGCCTCCCCCAGATTCGGCTGCCTACGCCCTATTTCTGGATACGATCGAGCCAGCAAGGCTGCCGCCCTGATTCATCGGCCTCGATGTGCAGCTGAGGAGAAAACCGGCACTGGCACTGGCAATGCTGCCACGTGCTTCTGCAATTGCGCACTGTCTCGTCAGCACTGGATGGTGGGGAACTGTCCTGGTGGCGGCTGTCAGGGTCTTCCAGGCGTTCCCCGGAGGTTGAGGCGACGTTTCTCGGCTCTCGATGCTCGTGTTTCTGCTCCAGCGCCTGCGTACCGACTACCTGGGGGTACCTTGTGCTTGGTGTGGCCTCTGACGACCGTTTGCGCCTCTCGTTTGCGCCTCTCGTTGTCGGTGTGGCCGCTATTTGCAATAGACGTTCTCCCTCGTTTGGCGGTCAACCACGATATTCTCTCGGGTTCTTAGTGGTGGCGTTTCGGTTGAGGTGAGATGCTTTACAGTACTAGCAATCCTTTGTCGGGCACTATGGCATTGTGAAGCCATTGCCCAAGAGCCCGAGTTTCGGGTATCAAACGGGATGAGATCGTGATTGCGCTTAAGCGCCATGTGTTGGGGCAGATACGCTTCCTTTCGGGCATTCGGTGTCGGTCAGCATTTCGGAGAGCGTCGATTGCGAAGCCGTCGATCAATCCTGAAGGAGAAGGTATCTTACGGGCGCCCTCCATTCTGACACGAGAGCGGAAGAATGCAATAGGAGGGGATGGGAGCATTCTGGCGGCGCTTGCGAGGGCCGCAGTCAACTCCGTCCATACTGTCCAGGCGATACTTTAGCCTCCCCGGCGTCGGAAGTGTGGCAATGTTGATCTCATGCGGGCTATTGCCAATAGCCAAGCGTGATCAATTCCCAGTCACACTGTCCCTCTTTTGTCTGATCAGCCTGGAAAACGAGCCGCGGTATGCAAGGAGCCAGACTGCACTTATGCACTGCGTTACTGTTGGGCTCATGGTGGTGGTCAGCATAAGACGTGATCACAGCAGTGATAGGCCAATATTTTCCTCCCGATGGCCGCTTCTAGCATTCTCACCTTTTACCTACTGCCCAATGCGTTGCTCTTTCAGAAGCCGCGGTGAGTCAATCTTTTCTGTCCTAGGGAACGAGATGGCCATTGTGATGGTGGTTGGACCCTGAAAACCCTGAAAAATAATATCCCTTGAGCCATCCATCTCATCCCGCTAGACAGTTGGCGGCTGTGGGACCCTTGCGGTCAGGGGAATGTCGGACCCCACGGATTCAAGCGACGACTCAGTGGATACGCTTGTTGTAAGACCTTTCAAGCAAAGGTCGCCAGACAGAGCCTTTGCACATCACCCTGTGTATTTATCAGCCAAAAAGGCTTTGTCTTGGGAAGAAACGGCGTGATTACATACATGGCTTCCACGCTACTCACGGTGACGAGACACAGTACACATTTACATATACACACACCTCGTTTAGGCGTCAATGCGCTTGTCCACCATCTTCTGGCATTTCCGAGCACCGCTTCCGGAAGGATAGTTGACAAAGCCTTGGTGAGAAAATAATTGGAGGGGACTGTCGTGTAATAAATGGTTTCATGCGGAGAGATCCTTCGGCAGCAGCGTCTGCCCAATGATCAACTGCCGCCTTTGATGGCTCACCCAGAACAACTCATGGCGGCCTGAAGCACTTCATTCAACATGGGCTTTAGCGTCTTCTTTGTCTGAGCCATAGGATACCCCATACAGTATCAAAACACGGACACCCATGGCGGCTCCCCATCCAGGCCCCGGCCGATAGCGCACCCCACAAGTGTATGTACATACAGATCTGAAAGCCGGCGGCTGCAACTAGAGGTTGGGCCTAGCATGGGTCAGAGGCCTCTTTGTCTGATATGGCAAATGGCTGTCCATCTCTGTTGTCGGTGAAAGTCGCAAAGCCACACCGGATTTGCCTCGCGCTCGTCCGAAAGTTAGGCAGTCTCCGTGGGATAAGGAAGGTTTGAGACTAGAAGAAAATTTGTGAGGGCGTATATATGGCCTCCCCCCCGAACTCCGGCCTTAGTCCTGGATCCTTTCCTCCATATCATTGCCATTCTTTCACGGTTCATCCACCACTCTTTAGAGTACCTGTCTTTTGCAGTTTTGATTCTCAGCGATAGAATATAGACCAAAGATGCATGGTTACAGCTCTTCCGAAGAGTCGGACGACCCCCGT
The DNA here is from genome assembly GCF_000170995.1 of Trichoderma virens Gv29-8. Classification (NCBI taxonomy): domain Eukaryota; kingdom Fungi; phylum Ascomycota; class Sordariomycetes; order Hypocreales; family Hypocreaceae; genus Trichoderma; species Trichoderma virens. The sequence goes on along the minus strand of NW_014013657.1, from coordinate 135,565 downwards.
CGTCCACGCTCGCAGCCGGCCTCGTCAGGCAACAACCAAGACCAGAAGAAGAAGCGGAAGAAGAGACTGCCGCCCCAGCAGTCCATCAACAAGATATGGAAGAAGTTTTCAAACCGCAAGTTTCACAAGGCCCTTTCAGTGCTTCCCTTCGACCCCGTTGTCGCACCGCGGTCGGGATTGGATCGGCCCAATGAGCTGCTCTCCGAAGGGTACGAGCGGGCTGCCGAAGAATGTGGACGCAAAGTCCAAAAGATTGTTCAGGAGTGCAAACGAGTCAACATGAGATACCGTGACCCTGGTTGGGATCTGGTGAGTGACCACCTAGACAATTGCTCCTTGTACATGGACGAGCTAACAATTTTTGCTAGGACTGGGACTTGAAGTACGAAAAGGGCAACACTCTCAACTACATTGGCAGCAATAAATTCGAGATTAGCAGATCTACTTTGCTGGGCTCCAAAGCCGTCGTCCCAAAGGCTGTCAAGAGAGTTCATGAGATTTACGATAAGCCCACATTCATGAAGGATGTCAACGGAAGCGACGTCAAGCAGGGAGGCCTCGGAGATTGCTGGCTGATGTCCAGCTTTACTGCATTGGCAAGCGTCGAAGGCGGCGTGCCGCGCTGTTGTGTCGCTTATGATACCAGTAAGATAGAGATGCTCTGAAAACATTGCACACGGTGACGATGCTAACTTTTTTGGCAGAAATCGGTATTTATGGATTTCTCTTCTATAGGGATGGAGAGTGGGTCTACTCAATTGTCGACGACAAGCTGTATCTCAAGTCTCCTACCTGGGACTCGCCGAGCATGCAGCGTGACCTCCTCCAGCAGATCGACCGCGAAGACGTTGAAGCCGTCTATAGAAAGACATATCAGACTGGCTCCAAGGCACTGTTCTTTGCCCAAAACAAGGACGAGAACGAGACCTGGGTACCGCTCCTCGAGAAAGCTTACGCAAAAGCTCATGGAGACTATGCCTCGCTTTCGGGTGGCTGGATCGGAGAGGGTCTGGAGGATCTCTCTGGTGGAGTCACCACGGAGCTGCTCTCGTCTGATATTCTGGACCTCGATGCCTTTTGGGACAATGAAATGTCTAAGGTCAATAAGGAGTTCATGTTTGGTTGCTCGGCGGGTCTATTGGACTATGGTTACGGCCAGCGTGATGGCATTAGCGAAGCCCACGCCTACGTTGTCACCGATGCCCGCACCCTCAAGTCAGGCCAACGCCTAGTAAAGCTCCGTAACCCCTGGGGAGAAATCCGCAAGGGCCTTTGGGAGGGTCCATGGAGCGATGGCTCCAAGGAGTGGACCACCGAAGTCCAAGAGGAGTTGGGACACAAGTTTGGCAGTGACTCGGTCTTTTGGATTTCCTTTGAAGACTTGGTCCGCAAATACACCCACTTTGACCGGACTCGCCTATTCAGGGATCCCGACTGGCGCTGCTGCCAGAGATGGATCGGAGTCGACGTTCCATGGAAGGCCGAGTACCACGAAAAGTTCCGCATCAAGCTGACCAAGGACTCGCCACTGATTCTCGTCCTGTCTCAGTTGGATGGGAGATACTTTAAAGGCCTCCAGGGGCAGTATAGCTTCCGCCTCCACTTCCGCCTTCATTACGAAGATCGGCCTGATGCGGAGGATTACATTGTCCGATCCCACGGTAATTACTTCATGAAGCGATCCGTTTCTGTCGAGCTCCCAGATCTTCCGTCTGGAAATTACACCGTTTATCTCAAGGTAACCGGCCAGCGTGACCAAGAGCAGCCGTCCGTGGAGGAGGTGGTCAAGAGAGAAAGCAAAGGTCGAGTCGAGAATGAGAAGCTTGCGCAGGTGGGATATGCCTATGACTTGGCACACAGCAAGGCATGGGAGCATATGGACAAGGTTGCCAAGATTCGCAAGCAGCGAGATCAACAAAAGGCTTCCTCGTGCCGCCAGCAGGAGCGTCGCAGGCAGTGGGAGAGGCGTCACATCAGCCGTGAAGTGACCAAGAAGCAGAAGCAGAAGAACGGCGAGAAGAAGGAGCGAAAGCGAGAGCTCAAGAAGAAGGCAGCAGAGGAGAAGCAAGCCGCTGTTGTCGAGCCCACGGTTGAGAGCAAGCAAAAGGCTGACGATGTCGAAGAGAAGGATTCTCTGGCCGCTTCAATCGATGCCATCGATGTCGGCAAGATTTCACTCAACGACGATGGCTCTGATTCTGACTCTAGCGGTTCACCCACAGACACTCCAAAGTCAGAGGAAGCCAGCATCTTCCCTTCGGATGAGAAGAAGGAAGACGTGCCACCGATTAGTGGAGCTCCTCCTGCAGCCGACGAACCCAAGCCAGTCGCCGACGCTGAGGAAAAGACAACACCAGCTGCAGATACCGCAGCTGCGGAAGAATCGGATGGAGACTCATCCGACTCTCCCGTTGAAGACTGGGAAGAGCTTTATAGCAGCGATGATTACACCCGCAAGCCCAGACAGTTCCCGTATCCCAGCCCTGCAGCGCGGGACGACTACGATACGGAGGAGGAGAAGATGCCGGCACCGTGGAATGCTGTTTGCATTGTTGGCATTCGTGTCTATTCCAAAGACTCTGAGCTGGAGCTGTTGACTGTAATGGAAGGTGGTGAGCTTGACGGCATGGGCCTGAAGGGCCAGGCTGATCTTGATAATGCGCAGAATAATGCCGGCGGTGTTGGACTTGGAGAGGAGAATGGAGGAAGCAATGGTCTTTTGTTAAAGTGATTTTCGTATGCGACAGCCATGTTTGATGTTTCGCATAGATGATGCGCCATGATTTAGTTAGACAAGACGAGACTTGTTAGAGATAGAAGATGGTTTCTATAGAGACGTTGTTTCTTGAAGATTACCTGTATTAATATAGCATCCCAACTTTCTTGATATTGGAATTTAATGGATAGAAATACTCTAGAGTGTGAATAGCTATATGTCATGACACTCCCCCGTTTATTTGTTTAGGTTTTCTTTTTGACCAAATCTTGGATCATCACTGTGGAGAGCAAACCATTACTACTTCTGAAAGTCTCTTTACTGCAGTGACAATGGCACTATTGCACCACGGTTGATATGCTTCGGAGCAGCTTTGGAGTCGCCCTCTTCTGTGGGAAGGGGAGTGGATGAAGGAGGCGCACTAATTACCTGACAGACTGCAGGGAGGCTATGGATATGGATGAAAGAACAACAAAGACGAAATTGAAATCTATCAACGGACATGCCGGATTCGGGTTATTAGACTGATGGAGTGAGAACTTGCCAATATCTTGAACAAAGGACTGGAACAATGGTTCTCTTCTTTGGTGGTAGTCTGAAAGGATTGAGTTGAGAAGTGCCTCGTTTTTTAACCTAGGTACTTGCGTATGTCTTGAGATGTATGCAAAGTGTTGAGAAAGAATGAACTCAAATACCAATGCCTTCATAACGCCATCTTGGGTAAATACATGCACATGTAGGCAACTATATTCAACTCCAGCCACCAATGCCCGAGTCTACATGTACACAGTTGAGGCTGCAATTTTGCCTTTCCGCATTCCAGTTCATTGCGTCACACCGATTCGGGGACTCGACCAGCGCTAAGCCTGCTAGCCCGTTAGTGAAGCTAGCGCACCTGTCAGGGGCTGCCATGTACCAGTGCCAAGCAACCCGCTGCTGCCTACGGTGTATCGGTGAGTATCTGTACCTGCAGAGGGAGGCGCTCATCGCAGCACCACAGCCTGCTGCAGGGAGCGCTTCAGCACTAACAGCAGTAGGTTTCACACCGGCATGACGCCAGGTGCTTATCAGCGTCTTATCGGCCTCCCCAGAAGTCGAGCTCCCATCGAGTCACGTTCGCTCTGCTTCGTCCTTTTGTCGACTTGACCTTATCTCTGGCTGGGCTCATCATGTAGCCTGAGGCATCCTTCCATTGAGACGTTGACGACTCCGGATTCTGCGATACACGACACATCTCGCCATGGCTGCTGTTTCACCTGCGGCTTCGACTCGGCGCAGTCCGGGCTCGTCGTCGGCCGGCTCGCTGCGGCCGTCAAGCGACCACATGGCCATCTCGGTCGATACGCTCGTCAACCATCTGCTGGTATCGAAGCGATCGCTGTCGTCGATGACGCTGGTGCTGCGTGCCGACGAAATCGTCACGGCGGCGCGGCAGTCGCACGAAGACACGGTCATGCTGGCGGCCCAGACGGGGTTTCTGCGAAATGCCATTGCCGACCAGGTGCTGATTCTGGGGCGAGTGGGCAAGAGCCTGCAGGCGACGTGCGAATGGGGGAAGAAGGACTTTGTGAAGCTGGTCAGGCGGATGGACGAAGTTGACGGCCAGCTCAAGAGCACCATGGATATGCTGAGGACGACGCCGGTTGACACGACGTTGCGGCCCAAGGGGGAGGCCAGGAAGAGCCTGCTGGACTTTGTCGATGAGGGGAGCGTCCACGGGATGCGGAACGCCATGAAGCAGTGTATAGAGGAGCTGCAGGTATGTGGTCTGAGTTTGATATACGCTTGGACGCTGTTCATTTGCTGACCTTGATGTGTGATGCCATAGGCGATCCAGCTTTCATTTGACGGTGACCTCCTCCGGCTCGAAACCGACATTCGAAACATTAAGAAAATCATCGACAATGTGGCAATGCCTGAATCTCAAGAACCTGCATCAAAACTGCTGCTGGACCTGTTCGAGCACTCAGCCACCATGGCCGAATCGTTAGCATCCCTGACGCAGCATTTCGACATGTGCGTTACTGCAATACGGACGACCGAGGGAGCGGCAGCCTTGGCCCGCAGGAAGGCCGCCGAGGTTACCCAATCTCAAGGCGGCGAGAGTGTCTCGATATCGGGCGTCATTGCCGAGCAGGAATCCAACCGATCCGACCTCGAACCGCAAACGGCAGAAGATCGGGCCGAAATGCTACGAGTGGTCATACATGATGCGCAGCTGGTGGAAGGCGTCGTCCATGATATCCAAGAGCATCTTGCCGAGGTGGAGCACAAGTATGCGGATTTAGGAGAGCAGACAGAGCAGACTAGAAAGGCACACCTGGGTATGCTTGACGCATATGCTGAGCTGGGAGAAGTCGGCGACCGCCTGGCCGACTACCTGGCCGCTGAAGAGGACTTTCGGACTCGATGGGAGATGGAAAAGGACGTGGTGTTTACCAAGCTTGAGGAAATGAAGCAGATGACAGAGTTTTACGAGGGATATGCGAGCGCCTATCACGGCTTGCTGATGGAGGTTGCGCGTCGCCGAAACGTCGAGGACAAAGTGCAAGCTACTTGGCGTAAAGCACAAGAGGCTATCGACAAGATGCTCGAAACTGACCGTCTCGAGCGAGAGGCTTTCCGGTCAGAAGTCGGCGAGTTTCTCCCAACAGACTTGTGGGCCGATATGCAAGGCTCGGTCAAGCGATGGAAGATTGTCCAAGTCGATGACGATGAACAGGCGGCAGAGGGAAGCACCGCAGATACGAATTGAGGGAGCGGCTAACTACCTATTTATTTTGGAGGAAGGAACTTTTTATTTTCGCAGAGATAAAAAGCATCTACGCTTTTCATTTGGACTATGTAATATGGGCTTACGCAACGTTTGGTTTAGGACGAGCTGTTTAATTGCGGGTGCTGGATATACTGACGATATTGACTGTTACTTGAAGGATTGAGGGAGTTTGTATTTGTATTTGGTTAATGGGATATATGGGCACGGGCATACTTGGAGTTTATCTATATTTGATTTATAATGCAAATTGCCATTTTCACTTTCAGCATGGCCATGGTTATGTGATGACTTCAAGTTTATATCATATGGATCCCGAAGTACATATTATATGCAAATGAACCAGTTTCCTTTCATATTCAGGTATGCTGAGAACATTTAACCTCTCGAATTGTATGGCCAGATCTTGATCTCTGTCGGATTATTCATGACGAACTATTGAACCTTCAATAAGCTTCAGCTTTACAGCCAGCATATCCATGTCATTCTCGATTCCACAGCGGAGCAGCCCCTAGTTTAGTTGACGGAGGGGCCTTACGGTCCGCTTCATAGCGCCGTCTTAGCTGGATGCATGTATCCATCCGTGACAACCACAATCCAGAACTACGATAGTTGTATTCGTATATGTAGACAAGTAGTCATATAGGTTGGTAGATCAGCTGTTCGAAAAGCGACATTGGCTCGCAAGAAGATACTCAAACAACAGCATATTACCAATTGCAGCAGCCATGTTACGTACATTTCACTGGAATTCAGGTTACGTGTGATAGACGAAGTCCATATTGTCAGCATTCGCAAGCCATTCCATCTATATATGTTCAGCTCTTATAGCTTCAGCCTGTTGTGGGAAAGTTTTGCGTTCCAACCCCGCTTTGTATCTCTTTACCCAAACCATTCCATTGGACATCTTTCACTCCTTACTAATAAACGAAGGGCGTCAATGAAACGTCGTGGGGGTGGGAGAGGCTGGCGTATCTCTTCGCGGGTGTCCATCCGGTTGTGTAGTATTGTCTTGATAGAACCAGACTAGCTAAAAACAGGTCATTATTGAGATTGGACAGAAAATGTGATGTGCTTGAAGCACGTGGGCATCTAACTCAGCTGCTGCATCTTGTTTGCGAAGATAAGAGTGAGACTAACATGAAAGGGCTCATGTCGCAATCTCGGCGAATCACAGCTGCCTGAATCATGCAATGTACCCTTGTGGCTGATCAAGCGAACCATTGGCCATGCTCATATGTCAACATGCGTAATCTTGTTCCAAGTATACAGTAGCTCTGCAAGGTGAGTGGGGGATGACATGCTGCAATCACGAGAGACGAGCTTGTTTCCTGATTCAAAGTTGTAATAGGCAACCAATAGCGGAAAATGCACCAACGGCATAAAGGTAGTATTCTTCCCCTCAGCAGCCTGCGTAATTGGTCTTTTGGTTGAATGTGTGACACCCTGTTGAGCTTAGAACCCCACGTTACCGCAATCGCACAATCTTCAGCTGAAACCTATTGCGTACAAATGCGTAGGCTTGCATTAGCCTATCGTATTTGAGGGCTCCGTATCTTGGCTATATATTTCCAAGCATGCCTCGTCTGAATTATAGACGGACGGACGACTCCAGCAATCACCGGATGTTACCAAGTATCACTCACATCTTGATGTGATTCACTTCATTATTCGTCCATAATGTCTCCCACAATCATCTCCCTATCTAATGGGGGTGTTGAATTAGCCACTATCTGTGGAGTTGTGCTGTGTTTCCTAACTGCCATATTTCATTATCGTCCAACTCGAGCAATCAAATATTTCCCTGGGCCTACACCATGGCCTCTAGTTGGGAATTTGCCATATTTCTCAAAGGTATTGAAGAATCTACAAGTAGAGCTTCCTTTAATGGCTGAGAGATTCGGCGGGCTTTGCATGCTTTGGATGGGCTCCCAACCGACGCTGGTGATAAGCAGTCTCAAAGATGCGGACGAGTTGTTAAATAAGGTCGGTCCAATATGAGCGATGAAATTTATTTACCGACAATCTTATAACATGTATGCAGAATGGAGCCTTGACGTCCAATCGGCCGAGAAACAATATTTTTGTTGAACATGCAATGCCTCATTACATCGCTAACGCCCAAGTTGGTGATGAGTTGCGCTTCTTTCGACGCATTTACTCCGACCTTTTAGGTCTTAAGCAATCGCAGCGTATGAAAAAGTACCAAGATTACGAATATACACAGGTGCTACGTGCACTATGCGACGACCCTGACGCGTTTGAGACTCATTTGAATCGAGGGGCAATGAGTGTTATTTTTTCGGCCGTATATGGCGTTCGTGTCAGCCGCCTCGATCATCCCCTCATGGTTGAACTGCATGCGGTTTGGCAAGAGATTTTAAAAAGTATGTGTCATAGCATTCGGGAGAACTCTTGTACTTGAGGAAACTGAGAAAAAGTGCCAACCACGTGCAGACCTTCAATCTGGAAGTCTCATAATCGACTATTTGCCGTTCTTGGAGAAGCTGCCGCTCCGTTTACAACCCTGGGTACAGCATGCAGACTCACTTGCCGCTCGCCAATATGCAGTTCACATGGCTTTTCTCACGATGCTGAGGAAGCAGTTTGAGGCCGGAGTTGAGCCTGTGTGCTTTGGTGCTGACATGCTGCAACGCCAAAAGCAGCAGGGATTTGATGACAAGATTGCGATTGGCCTTCTGTCCGGCATGATTTTTCTCGGCGGTGAATCAAGTAGTAGTATGATGAATTCTTTTATCAAGATCATGGCCATGCATCCTGAAGTTCAGAAAAAAGCCCAGCAAGGTAGGCATAAAACACATTATGATGATTAGATGGTAAGCTATTACCACGTATTAACCAGTTCATCACAGAGCTTGACAGGGTTGTCGGACCCTCCCGTCTCCCAACATGGGAAGACCACGAAAATCTGCCCTACATCAGAGCTCTCATCAAAGAACTTCACAGATATAGTCCCATTCTCAGTTTCGCCGCCCCGCATGCTTCTACCGAAGAGATTACATACAAGGGATGCACCATTCCAAATGCCACTTTGATCCTCCCTAGTACAGATAATCTTCACCGGGACCCTTCGCGATATGAGAACGGTGATGAGTTCCAGCCGGAGCGCTTCCTTGGTGATGAACTGGATGCGCTTTCTAGCGCTAAACACCCGGATTACCTCAAGCGTGATCATATTAACTATGGTTTTGGACGTCGTCTGTGCCAAGGTATGCAGTATTTTACATGGGATGGCCTGAATTTAAGCAACCCAGCTAAAGCTTTTACAAGGCATCTACGTTGCAGAGAATTCGCTCTTTATTCAGGCTTCTCGTTACCTCTGGGCCTTTAATATTACCCCTAGGGCCGGAGAACCTCCGCTGAGCATGGCCGATGTTCAGGGTGAGTAGCTGTTGTGTTAATACTATGTTTAAACCACATGATAAGGTTCTAATGAGTTATCAATTACTTATAGAAACGATGAGCAGAAAACCCAAGTCATTCAAAGTGGATATCACGCCGCGATGCGACGCAATACTCCAAGTGGTGCGACAAAGTGCAGAGGAGGCACATACTGATATTCCCGATGTAGATGATATTGAGATGGCAGAGTAGATGTTTTCGGAAGACAATAGCAAAACGTAATTTATGATTTTATTATGCTTATAATATTCCTCTGTAGCCCTTTAAGATTGGTGGGCTTCGAAATAACATGTTGTGAGAACTCTCTGTCGACAATCACCACTAGACATTCACGCTACTAGCTTGATCAAAGGGAAGGGGATTTGGATTTTATTGTTATTCGACCACAGTCGGTTTGTTCATCTTGTCCTATACATTGGACTTGGCTCTGCAAGTAGCAGAAGATATTCATACTAGACATTAACGACTGCCATCATCATCAATACCATATAATAAGATATTACATATGCATATCACTGATGCCAAATTTTACAACAGCGGTGATATCTCCACAGTGCAATGCGATACTGGTCACCCCCTTGTCCACAAATCCCCCTAATGCTCAGCTTTAAGTATTCTCCATAATCATTTAACATTTCGCCAACTTCTCCCATTATCATCAAATATACGCCATCTGCCCAGATCCCTGAGCAATCGTTTTGGTCGTTCTTAGGACTTTAGTTTGTGTTGATGGATCCACCGTCTTCACCTAGCTTCACAAAAAATTTCCTAATTAGGAGACCTTCTTTTGGCTGCATATGTCGTGATACTTAGGTAGCAACTACAGCCAATCAACTAATTGACGGTGGTCACAACCTTGATAATAGCAGACGAAATGATATAAAAGGTTGAAATAAGATGTGTAAATATCTGTATCTGTAATCAAAATGCCGATTCTTGCGGTATTGGCTATTGGGACTTACGTCTTCATGGACAATGGGCATTTTGACAGGTACTATACTGTAATACCTCCATACGCTATCAGGTTTAAGCTAGGCTTGCTTGTCTCAGTAGATAGTGAAGCTATATACCCTACTTCCATAAGATCGATGAAGGTGTTGACATGATTGAAAAATCCAATCGATAGCTGTATGCACGAGGAAGCACTCTCCGAACGGACACCGCTACCGAGGCGTCGGATACTTTGGTAACTTTAATTTTGTAAATAACTGTAGCCTATAAAACCCGGTCGATAAGCTGAGCTATGGAGTACATAGACTGACGACATATTTAGCCCTTATGGCCTCATATCAGTGAAGAAAGAGTGCGCCTTTGGCTTTCAACTTATCACGCCATGAGTTCTACGATGACGCTCATTTACCAACTATTGTTTATAACTTTGACATTTTTTACTTATATGGATGGATTGATGTATATTCATGTCTTAGATGTTAATCCTCATTACAGATGAAACAAATTCACAATGAATTTGTTATTGAGATCTGACGACACCATCGTCCCATCCCCCTTACCACAGGGTGCTGGCTATGCGGTAGTTGTGGCAGTTGGACTCATATTTGCCCTTGGTTTGTGCTTCCATAGTATATATCTTACTTCTCATTACTAAAAGTATCAGGAATGATTGGAATAACAAGATTATTGAAGAAAACCCTCAATGAAGACAACAACAATGTTGAGACGTGAGCCATAATCTGTCATAATCAAATTGCAGCTGCTAATTATTATTTTTCAGTTTCATGGTCGCCAATCGATCAGTGGGAACTGGTCTTGTTGCATCTGCGGTGGTATCAGTAAGTATTCCTGTCAGTACAACTCGGGATGAAACTGCTGACAAAGATATAGTCGTGGTTATGGAGCACAGCTTTACTTAGCTGCGTCTTAGTGACATACCTATATGGAATCTCTGGAGGATTCTGGTATGGAGCTGGATGTACACCGTGAGTTCTGCCCTGAGTGATGTATAGGCTTTCACATGGTCCTGAATAATAGCTGACCTTATGCAATTCACAGCATGATAGTTTTCTTCGCATATCTTGGTGTAGTATGTAAAAAACGTATTCCAGAGGCACATACTGTTCTGGAAATAGTTCGAATCAGATATGGTGAGTTGATCAATCATTATCTTGAATCATGACTAAATGGAATATCAGGCACTGTTGCACATCTTGTGTTTACTTTCTTGGCTGTTGTAAATAATTTTTTCAACACGATCAACATGATCTTGGGTGCTGCCGCCGTGATCACCTTTCTGTAAGATACACGTCTCTTCAGTTGCCTACGAATGAATTTTTTTAACATCCTATAGGACAGGTATCCACATTATGGCCTCAACGTGGCTACTACCGGTTGGAGTTGTTCTGTATACACTTGTTGGAGGCATAAAAGCAACGTCCGTGATACACCTTTGACAGAATACAAGTTTACAGCTGACACCTTAGACTGCAGGTTTCTAACGGATTATATCCATACCTTTGTTATTGCTATCTTGTGCTGCTATCTGACGACAAAAACCCTTACCCATCATGATGTCGGCTCAATCGACGGGCTATATGACCTTGTGGTCAAGGCTCAGCCTTTATACGAAATTGATGGAAACTATCAGGGATCTCTCCTGACAATGAACTCCCAGCAAGGAATATTTTTTGCCATTATTTTGCTTGTTTCAAATTTTGGTGCTGTCATTGTAAGTTCAGAGCTACCAATATGTTTCAAACACCGGCTTATATGTCCAGATGGATACAAGTTACTTCATTAAAGCATTTGCTGCATCTCCCAAGGCCGTGGTGCCTGGGTATGTAGTGGGTGGCTTTGCGTACTTTTCTATCCCGTGGAGCCTCGGAACAATAATGGGTCTTGCGGCTTTGGGACTGGAAAGCTCTCCAATTTTCCCAACGTATCCTCGTGTAAGCTCAATCCTGCCCTGGCAAGTGTTATGCTAATTTGAATCATAGACTATGACAAGCGTGGAGGTATCAAACGGTCTTGTGCTACCATATGTAGCAGTGGCAGTAGCAGGAAAAGGCGGTGCGGTAGCAGTGCTCCTTATGACATTCATGGCAATCACTTCAACACTATCCGCTCAGGTTATTGCAGTGTCATCCATCTTCACCTTCGACTTTTACAGAACTTATATCAACAAAAATGCAGGCAACAAAGATGTGATCAAATGGAGCCACCTGGGAGTCATTCTCTTCGCTGCTATCTCGGCTGGACTGACTACGGCGTTTAATTACGGGGGTATTAACATGGGGTGGACTCTCTATATGATTGGTAAGATAAAAGACGTGTTTATGAAAGATTTATGACTGATCATAATCCCAGGAGTTGTAACATGTCCGGGAATTTTCCCCTTGATCCTCACGATTTTGTGGAACAAGCAAAGCGGTTTGGCGGCCGTTATTTCGGCTATAGCTGGGCTGGCAACAGGTCTTGGGGTCTGGCTCGGAACTGCACAGGCGTTATTCGGTGAAGTAACGGTTGACTCTACTGGACAAACGCTGCCTTGTATGTACGGTACTGTGGCCTCTGCTCTCAGCCCTTTGCTGTACACGATTATCTTGTCGCTCATCTGGCCGGACAATTATAATTGGGCACGATTTACAGATGAAAAGCCGTTGCTTGACAACGACGCATCACCCGAAGAATCGGAGCGAGAAGCGCCAATCCGTCAAAGCAATAAAGGCGGTATTCTAGCAAATGCTTCTGAAGTTGTGTATGATCAAACAGATCTGAGATGGCAGCGATATGCACTATTCTGGTCGCTCTTCTCTTTCTTTGGAATTTGGGTGCTTTGGCCCCTGCCGATGTACGGAGCAAAGTACATCTTCAGCAAAGTAGTAAGTCTATTATTTTCCATCTCTATGTGTGTCATCTGACATTATCAATAGTTTTTCAGATCATGGGTTACAGTCTCACTGATATGGCTGTGGATAAGCCTTATTATACTCGGCTTTTATCCATTATATGACGGACGAAAACAGATCTTCAAAGTATTACGGAGTTTACGAGGTTAGGCACGGCCACATTACGAGAGAGATGATTAGAATAAAGATTCGTGACTATTCGTATTAAATAAAATTCATCAAACTACACCATAATGTTACTATGCGAAATGAAGGACTCCATGAGATAAAGGCAATGGTCAACCAGTCTTCTCGTGAACTTGCTGGCCATCAATATCATATGCGTCAACCTCGTAATTGCGGAACTTGCGAGCAGGAATTCCCCTTTCAAACAAAATATCCAACTCTTCGTACGACCGCTTAAATGTCTCCGGATATCTAAAGAACGCCCAAATAGTCACAAGCACCGAGGTCCCGCCCCAGAAGTAGGCTGTCTTTCCGGCCCATCCCCAAGCTGTGGGATTAATCATATACGGTTCGAGGACAGCGGCAATGATATCGAAAAGTTGGTGAGCAATTTTTGCGGCAGCGACACTCTGAACTCGCAAACTAACAGCAGAGACCTCACTAGATGTTGCATAAGCTGCTGGGCCAACCGAAATATCGTAACAGAATACCCATAGGATAGTTAGGGCGACTTGTCCCCATTTCGTTGATTCATTAGCATGGACTGTTGCCAAGATGCCAATTAGGATGTTGACTACAGTCATGAAAACCATTCCCCAGAGATATAGACTGCGACGACCTAAATGGGCAATGAGAACACACCCAATACCAGTTGCAAGCAGTCCGATAGCGGTAGCAGCCACAGAAACCTTGTAGCTATTTTTGGCAGATAAACCAGCTTGCTCCCAAAAGTATGTGCCAGGATTCATCATAAAGATGCCGTTGAATACCTGACCTGCGAATGCCATACAGCAAATTTCAGTTCGCCGAAGGTTGCTGCCGCGAAAGAGGTCAATATAGGACGAGCCTGTTCGTATTTCCTCTTCGTAGTTCACAGTATGTATAATCATGGCTAAGTGTTCCTTGATCTTCGTGTCGCTCTTGGAACTAAGACGACGAATGCTATGTTCTGCCTCTTGGATGCGGCCTTTGCGAACAAGATACCATGGAGACTCTGGAGCAAACAAGCACCCTATGAAGAGCGGAAGGGGCCAAATCCATTGTATAGCAAATGGAATTTTGTAGGACCACTGCGAGTCTAAGCCGACAAGGCCGTCGAGGACGCCAATTGCGATAAGCTGGCCGATGATTTGCATAATGTTGACACCGCTGGTAAGGAACCCACGCAACGAAATTGGAAGACATTCTGAGCTATATGCCGGTCCAATGGACGCAAATGTACCCCAGACCATGCCACAGAAAATCTCACCAACAAGAAGTGTTTCCAAGTTGTGAGCGCTAAATGGAATGGCAACGAAGCCCGTCATGAGAACAAGGCCAACCAGCATAACTCTCTTATAGCCGAATCTTGATGAGAGAACGCCGTTAAACGTAGCACCGAGGATGATACCGCAGATACTCCCTTGCGAGAGGCCTGTTTGCCATTTCGCGGGGACCTGGAAGCCGTCTTTAACAGGTATGCCGTATGCTTTCTGAAAGGCTGGATAACCGTAGAAGTTGTTGATGAGGGCATTGTCATATCCGTACATCGCTATGGATAGAGAGAGGAAAGAAGCCCAGGCAACACCTTTCCATTGCACACGAACAGCCTCCAGAATGCCTTGAGAGTGCTCTAGGTCGGTGGCCTCCCTAGCCCCCTGAATGATGACGCCCCATTCCTTTTCAGGAGCAGCTTCAGTCTCAACAGTCTGAACTACATTTTTGTCATCTCGGCCACGGAGATTGTCAAGGATGGCAGCAGCCATGATGTTGGTGTGATATTGTTTATCTCGGTAAACTGGAGGACTTATGTATTGGTTTCGTATCCATGCGACAAAGTACGGTATTATATACTTTTGACGATCCTGGGTTAACCCACGATAGTAATACGTCACGTATCACTCGCTAGGCAAGTGTTGTTTCGAGGTTGGGTGTTAGGTTGGCTGTGCCACAGCTGCATGGGGTGTCCGATTGCAATATTCCGGCACATCACTTCCCCCATCTAGCTTACTCTAGCTTCAGGCGATCTTGGATGTAACCCAAGCACGGCTGATGTTGGGAGATGGATGATAATGTATGATGCCTCTCAAATCACAACGTGGATGGTAACTCTAGATGTTGCTAGTCCGCTGACCCGTATTATTTGCTGTCAATAGTATGTTTCTAATCTCTCGCAAGGTCCGCATACGGCTGGAATATCAGGTTTCATAGGAGCATAAAAAGTAATCAATCGCAAGACATGATAAGAATAGACAGGACACTATTGCCGTTATCTCCCCGGATGGGCTTCGTATCCCATGATACCATTGGAAGATACTACCCGTTAGCTTCAAACTTCATTGATAACACCAATGATTTTAGCCGAACCTCAGAATTACCCCAGATTTCTATATGGAGGGAAGTGACATCGTGTAACGTTATATCGGCTGTCAGTTCCGACGGCTTTTCAAGCGATCATTGCTTTTAGAAATCAAGGCCATATCTCTAGACAACAACTTGCACAGCTAGCGTATACAAGAGAAGCCCTCTAACCCCCGCAGTGGCGCTTACTTGAAGTAGAGACCAGTGACACTACAAAACTCCAAAGATTTAGAGCGGCTATAACTGCTGTCGATCGTACCCCGCTTTCACTGAGAGCACGATAGTTGAGGTCACAATGGTCTGAGTGGGGGACAGGATGTAAGTAATAGAGCGGTTTTAGTCGAGCTACTGCAAACAAAATCCGGATATAACCGCGGATCGAGGTGATAATAGGAGCCTTGGCACTCCGTATCGGCCATGGTTCCGGAATTGTTTCGGCATAGATAATGGACGATGAGGCTTCTTCTCCGCGGCGTCTCTCATCCTGCTTGGGCGTTATCTAGCAGATCAGTTTTCAGACACTTATCTTTAATCGGGTGCTACCACAACCAACAAGCTCAGATAACAACTACTCATCTCACAATGCCATTTGACGCAGTTGGCGCAGTTGGGACAGCTCCCAGTGATGGTGCGGATACATTGTTCGACCCCTCAGCACCCTTCTTCAGCCGTTTCAATAGCCGAAGGTCGGTTGTCTATAGCACAAAGGGCATTGTTGCTGCCTCGCAGCCTCTTGCTGCACAAGCTGGATTAGATATCTTGAAGGCTGGTGGCAATGCCGTTGATGCAGCAATAGCCACTGCCGCCGCTCTCGGCGTGACGGAGCCATGCTCGACTGGAGTGGGAGGAGACATGTTTATGATTTTCTGGGATGAGAAAAAGCAAAAAGCGTTTGCAATGAATGGCTCGGGTCGATCGCCAGCTGAGCTAACAATCGACAAGTGCCGGGAGTTGGGTTTGAATGGCAATTTACTATTGCCGCAAAACGCAAACTCAGTCACGGTCCCTGGACAAGTCGCCGGGTGGTTTGACGCAATGGACGCTTACGGGAGTGGAAAAGTTACCATGGAACAGGTGTTGAAACCCTCTATTGAGCTTTGTGAAGATGGTTTCCCCGTTTCCGAAATCACAGCACGCCAATGGATAGAATGCGAGGGAATGCTGAAGAAGGTTTCCCCAAGTGGCGGTGATCTTCTTTTGGCGGACGGCAAGGCTCCAAGAGCTGGCCAAGTCTTCAAAAACCCTAACTTGGCCAAGGTGCTTCGAGAAATAGCTACCAAAGGCAGAGCAGGCTTCTATGAGGGATGGGTGGCAGAGGCCATCGCGGGTACCATCCAACAGCTTCGTGGTGTCATGACGACACAGGACTTGAAGGATCACACAACAACCTTTGTTGAACCGATATCCAAATCTTATAATGAGTACACGCTCTGGGAATGCCCACCTAATGGTCAAGGAATCGTTGCCTTGGAGGCACTGGGTATCATCGACAACCTGGAGAAGACAGGAAAGATTTCTTCTCTCAAGAGCCTTGGACATAACTCTGTTGAATATGTTCATACAATAGTAGAGGCCCTAAGATATTCTTTTGCGGATGGAGATGCCTTCGTTTCAGATCCAGAACACTCTGGACCGGCCTGGAAAAGCCTGCTAGATGACAAGTATCTGGCTGAACGAGTGTCTAACTTCAAGTTAGATGCTGCTGATGCTACTTTGAAGAACGGATTCCCAAACAAATCATCGGATACAGTCTACCTAACTACATCTGATTCGGAGGGCAACGCATGCAGCTTCATCTGCTCAATTGCTTCCAATTTTGGTGGTGGAATTGTTCCCAACGGTTGTGGCTTCGCCTTGCAAAACCGAGGTACTCAGTTCCAGCTACGTGAGGGACACGTCAATACACTGAGGCCTCGCAAAAGGCCTTACCATACAATTATTCCAGCAATGGTGACAAAGAATGGCCGACTTGATCTCTCTATGGGTGTCATGGGTGGATATATGCAACCCCAGGGCCACTTACAAGTGATGCTCAACTCGTGCATCTTTGGCTTCAATCCTCAGGACGCCTTGGATTCACCAAGAGTGTGTATCCGACCATCACGCACAATGCCAGAGTATGCCACAGCAGATGATTACTCCAAGTTGACGCAAAAGTCGATCATATGTTTAGAAGAGGGTTTTCCCCAAGAGACTGTCGAAGGCCTGCGCAAACTGGGACATGAAGTGGAACTCATAACAGGATGGGACCGTGCAGTATTTGGCCGAGGACAAGCCATTCAAGCAAAGGAGGACACAAGTGGCCAAAGAGTGTATCACGCGGGAAGTGATCAACGCGGTGACGGCCACGCAGTTGCATGGTAGAATTGTACATCTTCATAGAAATGTCAGAATTACTCAAGAGATTATCATTGTAGGCTCTCGTGTGCATTCCGACTTTAATCGTGGTATTCCTATGGCCTATTGAGAACATCCACCTTGACATCAGTCAACTTAGAAGTCAACACCCTTCCATCCTTGATAACAGCTAGAATGTTCTCTTCAGTACGATCCAAAACAGTAATGTCATCCAGAGGGTTCCCATTCAAGACAATAAAGTCGGCGGCGAATCCTTCTTTAACCTGTCCCAGCTCGTTGTCCTTCATCAGCAACTTAGCCGCGTTGACCGTTGCACTGCGAAGAATCTGCGCGGGTGTTTGGACTTGACTTCGTACAGAGAACTCTTTGCTCTGAGCGAAATGCAGCGGCCCTAAGAGATCGGTACCGAAACACACTGTGACACCGGCGTCGGTTGCGATCTTAATGGCATGAAGACCCTTTTGCAAGACTTCATCATTCTTTGCTGCCGACACTGGTGGTAGGAAATTAAGCTGCTTTGACATGACGTGAGTGATCAATGTTGGCGTGAGGAAAGCACCCGCTTCAGCCATCAATTTAGCCGTCTCTGCGTCAATGAGATTGCCATGCTCAATGCCTCTCACTCCTTGCCGAATAGCTTGTTGAATAGCTTGAGGTGTATAACTATGACTGGTGACATAGGTTCCATTGTTCTTTGCTGCAGTAACAATCGCTTTGATCTCCTCATCGGAGAATTGAAGGTTCTCAATCTTGTCCGTAGCACTGGCAATGCCTCCGCCACCCATGATCTTTATAAAGTCTGCTCCCTGGCGCAACTCATCGCGAGCAACTCTGAAGCACTCCGAAGGTCCATCAACAATACGACTGATTCCAGAGACAGCACCACAAGAACACGGGCTTTGGTCGTGTGAAGATCGCATATCGCCGTGGCCACCGGTTTGAGAGAGTGCGTAGCCAGCAATGAAGAGCCGAGGGCCAATGCAAACCCCTTCGTCAACGGCTTCCTTCATAGCCAAGGTCGCACCACCGCAATCACGAACGGATGTGAATCCTCGTTCAATCATCGGCTTGAGGACCCAAGGCTGCCGGATGAGACTGACTCTCTCGGTCATGGAATTGTATGCGCTGAGGCTTGCTTCTCCGGGGACAACGGCGATGTGAACGTGGCAATCGATTAGACCGGGGCAGATATACTTGCCCTTGAGATCGATAACAATTTCTCCATCGGTTGTGCTAGGGGGGTTGCTGGTGTTCGTGTCAACTGATAGGATTTTGCCTCCGGATGTTTTGATGGTAGCATTTTCGATTACTTGTGCTTGCAGAGGATCGATCAGCTTTGCATTGGTAAATATGTATGTCGGATGGGCATCCAGCTTCCAAGGTTTGATGATCTTTGACATGTCCATATTTGCCATGATTTCTCGCGAACAGTTGTAATAGAATCCTTCTCAATGGGGATTGAGTGGGGCGTGACTATTGAGTAGGAGAGGACTATTGAGTTGTCTAGGTCACAAGATACAGACGGTTACTTGAAGGAACTTTACTACGCCTTATATACTTGTGCGTAAACTCTAACGGCTGAAATTACTTGAGTCTAGAGCTAAACGAACCCATCTTTAACCGGCACGGGGTTCAAGCTCTCCGCATACCTGGTACCCTTTTTGGACATGGGCGGTTAGAAAACGCCCGATTGTTATACGGCAGTTGATCCTATCCGTCTTATTTCGTTTGTTCTGTAAGGTTATGTTTAAAATTCTCCGTAGTGAGCATGATTTATCTGGCCATCAACAATTAAATCTTCAATCTTCATCTCCTCGGCTTATGATGTAAGTGACGAACGGCCCACAAGGTTGTGCCTAAATGTCCGTTTAGTTCCCGCGAGCGGAGGCGGAAAAGCGTTTTATTCTCCAAGTCCGGTCAGATGCATCGGAAATGCCATTGTATTGTCGTCAAGGGAAGGAAAGGCGTGAAATATTGACATTTGCGGCATCAGTAAATAATTGTGTGCTTACTACGGAGTAGAGACTACGTATTGGGATGGTGGATATATATATATGTAGGAAGAGGATGCGATTTCGGTGGCTCGGAATGACTTATGCACCGACCAGCCGGCAACCTACACATAGACTTGTATCCCCGCATCGTATGACATTACTATTGTGTAAGAAATCGCCGGTCATCTTTTGTACGACCTTGTGAAGGTGTTTAAATCCCTCCAATACAGCCCAAGGAGTCTATAAGATATATATTGTCATATCTAGAGGCGTATCAGAATCACTGGGCGAGCTAGAAATGCCCTTACTCATCAATCCTGGCGGCGGCAGCATTTAGGGAGAAGCTAGCTGATTGGTCTACAATAAGCTCTTACATATAGGCACATGTATGCACAAGGGTTGAAACAGATCTGTTATGAGAGTCTAAACGAAGAGAAACATGGTTGTGATATCTGCACATCTTTCTTCTACAAATTCTATCTACAAATCATCTCTACTAGTTTTATTTTCTAAATTATCAATCGTGAATCACCACTTGTTGTCCATCACTTCGCCATCCACAATATTGATCAAATCCCTCACCGGCCCCAGCTTCGCCCCCGCCCCAAACTGCATCGCCGTATGCATCAGTTGCCGATAATTATCTCCGGGAGATACCTTCCCAAGAATCTGCTCTTTTCTTGTTTCGACCCGATCTGGCACTGGAACAGGTCGACCCACGATTGCGTCCATTGCCTGCCAGGCAAAGGTAATGGCCTCCTTGGCACCAGCCGGAATCCCAGCCGCATCAAGCATGTGTATCCTCGTTGTGGGATAGCTTTTTTGGATAAAGTCCACAATGTTTGGGTTATAAGCACCGCCACCGCAGAGGAATATCTCGTCAATATCCTGTGACGGCGCGAAGCATCTGTAGTGGTCCACTATGGACTGGGCTGTAATTCTCGTAATGGTCGCAACCACGTCGTCTGGCGAAAGACCCTTTGCTTCAGCTTTAGAAATTAATTCTAGTGCCAACGTATCACGGAAATCTTCGCGGCCCGTTGTCTTGGGAATGGATCTCTGGAAGTACGGGTGAGAAGAAATGAACTCGTCCACAATCTCCTCATCCACTTTTCCTCGCTTGCCCATTTCGCCATCCTTATCGTATTCTCGCTCGCCACCAGTGTAATGGCGAACGGCGGCATCAATGTAGACGTTTCCAGGGCCGGTATCAAAGTCAAAGAATCCGTCATCCAAAGCGCCGTTGGTATCTGGAGGAATGAAGCACACGTTGGCTATGCCCCCGATATTCTGACAGGCTCTCAGCTTGGTAGGATGGTGCAGCAGCAATGCGTCGAAGAAAGCAACAAGCGGAGCTCCCTGTCGACCAACAGCAACCTCACTGACACGGAAATCAGTCACTGTAGTAATTCCTGTACGAGCCGCAATGACCGCTCCTTCACCCATGCTGAGCGTCGTCCGGACTTGGTTCTTTGGATGAGGGATATGCCAAATTGTTTGGCCGTGAGAACCGATAATGTCTATTGAAGACTTATCAATATTATTCGTTTTGATGAATTCCAACGCAGCTTTTGCAAACGTCTCTCCAAGAATAACATTAATCTCTGCGATTTCCTCTGGTGAAGTAGAGTTGTGAAGAATCATATTCATCACCCTCTTCTTAATTTCCGGGTTGAGCGGCGTCTCTCCATATTTCAGCAGCTCTAAGCTGACGGGCTGCGTTGGGTCGTTCTGTCTAAATCGACATAGAACACAGTCTACACCATCCTGAAGATGACGCCTATTAGTTTCTTACTCAACGTATATATCTGCTCAGGAAGTAGGGCAGTATACCATAGATGTTCCGCTGTTCATGCCCAGAACCGTCAAGTCCAAAGCTGGACCGGAGGTGACGGTATCTACGATAGAGCCCATCTTGGAACCTATCTGGTCTGTACCTCAAAAGAGGCACTATCATGTGCTATCAAAGGACCGTTTGCTGAACTCTGCGTTATCGCAAAATGACACGATGAGGCTAAATATGTAGATATATGGCTTGCATGTAAAATTGGTAGCGTCGTGTGGCGCTCATGCGCATCGTCTAAACGGCAAAAGAACATTTTGAAAACTGCCTTTCAGCCGCTGCCAGTGCCACAAAGTGTTGCTCTTTGGATAAGCTAGTAATTGGTCTTCTAAAGTCTCAATAGTTTTTGGAGCCGGTCGTCTTGTGGCTATAACTAGTGCTGATTATGGCCGAGGCTCCTATCAACTTGTAACGTAACTTGACCGAAGTTCAGGCACTCGCTCCCAGCTTGACCCTGATATCGCTCCATATAAGCCGTCTAATGCGGGGCCCCGAGATTCGGGCCCATGGATTTTGCCTCCACAACGATCCAGTGGGTTCACTCTCTCCTAGTGGTATTCATATGTTGGACTGACAACTAAAGTCGAACTAGAATGAACAAAAGTCGAACGCCTTTCTTTATAGCTTATCTTACTAAAACCCTGGTTAGTTACATACCGCCAAGATACGACACTGTTGATAGGGTAAAAGGAAGATGACCGGTCAGTTTCCGGAAATCGGGCAGCCAACGTACATCTGAAGACATATTTAAATATGGATCGTGCCCAACCCAGCCAGCTCAGAAATGATTTCTCAGTTTTGCTCGGCTAGACAGCCATCACCACTGAGCCAGCTTCTGAATCTCTGAGTCTCCTTACTTTTATATTACAATTATGGCAAAAGAGGAGGACGTGATTGAGGTAGGCAGAGATGTTGAGAGGGAGTATCAGCACGATGAGAAGCCCGATCTCTCAGGCGGGGCTCAGGAGGTGGTTGGGATGCAAGAGCTCGATCCAGCTTTGGACCGAAAGATGCACCTGGTCAACAATGTAAGTCGCGAGGCACGAAGACGGTGATCATTTGTGAAGACTAATTGGAGTAAGGCACTGGACGAGATTGGCTGGACCAACTATCACCTGAAGCTCTTCTTTCTCAACGGTTTTGGGTGAGTTACACAGCATATACAGCTCTCGTATATTTCATCTACTGACGCTCGGATTCTTATAGATATGGTGTAGACGCACTACAACTGTCGCTCCAGGGCATCATTGCCGTCCAAGCCGTGCTCGAATTCAAACCTTCATATGACAAAGGCCTGACTATTGCTCTATATATGGGAATGCTGGTAGGAGCCCTGTTCTGGGGCTTCTTTGCCGATATCATTGGCCGCAAGATTGCATTCAACATCTCTCTTTTTATCTGCTCAGTCTTTACAATCGCAGCAGGCGGGGCTCCCAACTGGGCTGGACTCGGTGTTCTGATAGCCGTGGCCGCATTTGGTGCTGGTGGAAATCTTATTCTTGATACCGCCGTCTTTCTCGAATATCTTCCTTCAAACAAGCAATGGCTTCTCAGCTTGTTGCCTGCTTGGTTTGGTATAGGATGTACCATTGCTGGACTGGTTGCTTGGGGATTCATGCGTAAGTCATTCCATATCTCGGTGCTGCCTTTATAACGTGTGATTGATGGCGCTAATTATTACGACATATTAGCGAATTTCTCATGTGCCGATGCGAGCGACTGTACCAGAGCAAACAATAGCGGCTGGAGATATCTCATGTACACCATGGGAGCCTTTATTGCAGTTCTAGCTGTGGCTCGAGTCACTGTCATCCGGCTTCAAGAAACTCCAAAGTTCCTCTTAGGTCAGGGTAGAGACGAGGAAGTTGTAGAAAATCTTCAAGGAATCGCCAAGAAATACAATCGCCCATGCCACATCACAGTTGAGCAACTACAAGCTTGTGGAACTGTTAACTCGGCTCACTCGAACAATCGCTTTTCAGTTGGAGAGTTTTTGATCCATTTGCGCAGCTTGTTTCTCACAAAGAAGATGGGTTTCACGACAATTCTTCTATGGCTCTCTTGGTCCAGCATTGGTCTTGCTTACCCCTTGTTCAATGTCTTTCTGCCATACTATCTGGCCAGCCGAGGAGTCGAGTTTGGAGTTACAAGCACCAATGAGACTTGGAGAAACTATGCTCTCGTTCAAATCTGTGGAATATTTGGACCGATTCTCGGTGCCGTTATGTCCAACTGGAGGCCTCTAGGAAGAAAGTACACCATGGTTATAGGCGCGTTGGTCACTATGGTGAGTTGATGGATATTATTCATCTTGACATATTTGGCGTTTAACTGATGTCTTCGGATCACGATAGGCGTTCTTCTTTGCGTACTCCCAAGTCAAATCACAAAAAGAAAACATTGCTTACAGCTGTGTTATCTCGTTCACTCTCGAGATCTACTACGGTGTCCTCTACGGATACACTGCTGAGTCTCTGCTCTCTGCCCATCGTGGTACGGCCAACGGTATTGCCGTTGCTTTCTGTCGATTGGCTGGAGCGTTTTCGGCTGTTGTAGCTACGTATGGCTCTTTCTATGCTTCAATTGTACGGATATTGATTTGCTAACATTATGCTTAGGTACGCCGATCCAACAACCACAGGTCCCGTCTTTGTATGTGCAGCTCTCTATGGAGGACTTGCTTTGTTTGCAGTCTTGTTTCCGTTTGAGCCTTATGGCAAGCGAGCAGCTTAATTTGTATAAGCTTGATATCGATTTGTGTTGAAGCTAGGCCAGTGAAAAGTACGATACCATCACAAATATAGCTCATGCGGAGAAGTTGTCATCATTAAGTATGATTTAGTTGGACTGTAATAATATAATGATTTGAATCCTATTGGTATGTGCCTGTTATCATAATCAAGATGGGGGCGACTTATAAAGAATTTTACCTGGCTAAGGGGTGGATAACACAAACACGACTATAAAATGAGGAAATTAACATTATATAATCACGATAAGGAAAGCATTATTAGAAATGATGGCTACTAGTGAAGGAGATGTAAGTAGAAGTAGATAGATCTTATAGAAATAGATGGATCTAGTTGATGTAGGAGAGAATACGGGTAGCTTCTCTGCTATTGACTAAATACTTGCTTAGCTGGAAATTTGCAATCTCTCCTATCTGTTCACTGGTAACCATCGCAGGGTTTTAGATGCAATATTTTGAACTTGAGATGGAAGATCTTGACTGGCTCTTCAATGACTCGACTCTTCGAATCGTAGCCTTGTGGTTAGAGAAATGACGAATAATGGCTGTTTAACTGTCCATTGGGATCTTCCGAACATCTTACATGTATCGTCCAGTGAGTTAATTGAAGTTTTTGGAAATTACGAGTAAATTTCTCCTTTAGCTATCTATCTCAGCATAAAGCTGGGAGAGATAAAGGTTAATGCTGCTTTATCCTCCCGTCTATAGTGTGCGTCGTCGCCTATACTCTTTTTTTTTTTGTCGAGATATTGAGGAGCTTTTTGTTCACTCTTATGTATTTTCCCATATCATCTTTGCAAAGGAATTTCTAGGTTCTAAATATTGTATCACACTTTGTGTCTTTTGGGATAAAGAGTATTGATATGAAAACTACAGGGTGAGCACATGTACGCACGGCAGTCACAGTGTCTATACCAGGTTCAAATAGAATAGTGTCAATAAATAGTATATCCTAATAAGCTTAAAATTGTGAGTAAATCTGGCCCCTTCGTGACCGATAACACCTGCAACCAGGCGGTAAAATGTAATGTACATGTATTAACATATGCGCACTTATGTCGAAGTACCTACATATAAGTACATATGCAACTTCAAGTCCCCTCGTCTCAATGACGGCATTCGCATTACTCACTGTGTCTCCCTTACTCAGCTCATGCTCGTATATGCCGTCACACCGAGTGCAATAAATCGAGCTATTCGACAATGTCTCAGCTTGTGAGACGTAGCGATTGGCTGAGCGTTCTCGTCTGCCTGCTGTGCGCTGTCACCTGTGGATTCACGGAGCCGACAGCTGTGGAGAAAATAGCAGTCAAGATAGAAAAGCCCAATAAAGACCAATGGTGATATCTCAGTGTCGGTCGCTGCGATGACGTTTACTGTCTCTCATGACTCTCGCCTCCAGTTCCGAGACGCTGTGCACGTATCGAATTAAAATTAATGCTCGATTCACCTTATCTCATCCAATCTCATCTCATCTCATCTCAAGGCTCTTACATCAGGTGCATGTGCACTGCGGCCCCTGCCTTAGCCGCCGCCTAGCTGCAGGGGGCCTCCCCCAACGTTTAGTGCCTTGTGACCACTAAAGGGCCCCGTATTAGCGGCCAGGGATCCCGCCTAGGCCTAGCCCCAACAAGCCGCGCCGCTGACCGCCCAGCTAAATGACGTGCGGCCGCATTCCAGCAAGCCCAGCTGAGTTATGCTCCAGGTTATCTTCTTGCTTATCTCTCTACTCCATACGGAGCTCGTGACTCTTTGTCGAGCTTCCATCATCTCTTCATCCTCCCCCTTTCCCTCCCCTAACCGCCATCTGCTTCAAACATCTCCCGTCGACATACCAGAATCCATCACAATGGCTGTCTTGAGTAAATTGGCCCTCGCGGCCTCGTTCGCCCTCTGCGGCGTCTCAGCAGCTGGAATCCAGCAGCAGCCGCTCACGGCTCCGTCTTCGCTCTCTTCGTCACACGAGACAGCCGTCGACTACAGCTCCAAGCCGCTGATCGATTCTGAAGCGCTGCAGAATGCCATCTCCATCGATGCTCTCGTGAAGCGCGCCGAGAAGTTCTACAAGTTCGCCCAGACCTCGGAGGAGGAATACGGCCACCCTACTCGAGTCATCGGCAGCTCCGGTGAGTCTGTCAAAGCAAGCTCTAGCCACCATCGTAGCTAACCATTTGCGCGCCCTAGGCCACGAGGAGACGCTCAATTACATTGCCAACACTCTGCTCGATCTCGGCGATTACTACAATGTCTCTGTTCAGGAATTCCCCGTCACGCTGTCCAACGTCTTCCAATTCCGATTGGTCTTGGCCGACGAAGTGTCCAAGTCTGCCATTCCCATGGGACTGACGCCACCAACCAAGGACAAGGAGCCTGTTCACGGCGACTTGGTGCTTGTCAAGAATAGCGGCTGCAATGCTTCCGATTACCCCAAGAATGTCAAGGGTAACATTGCCTTCATCCGCCGAGGAGAGTGCGCCTTTGGCGATAAGTCTATCGGGGCTGGAAAGGCCGGCGCCAAGGCTGCCGTTATCTTTAACACTGATCCAGAGGAGCTCCATGGAACTCTCGGATTGCCTGTGGAGGATCACATCGCGACCTTTGGTATCGACGGTGTCGAGGGCAAGAAGATTGCTGACAAGCTTGCTGATGGCGAGTCCCTGGACGCCATTGCCTACATCGACGCCGAGGTCAAGCAGATCCAGACGGTCAACGTCCTAGCACAGACGGAACAAGGTGACCCGGACAACTGCGTCATGCTTGGTGGCCACAGCGACGGTGTTGCCGAGGGCCCTGGCATTAACGACGATGGCTCCGGCAGCATGTCTGTTCTCGAAGTTGCTGTCCAGCTTACCAAGTTCAAGGTGAACAACTGCGTTCGCTTCGCCTGGTGGGCCGCCGAAGAGGAAGGCCTCTTGGGATCTGACTTTTACGCCGAGAACCTGTCTGAGGAAGAGAACCAGAAGATTCGTCTCTTTATGGACTACGATATGAGTAAGTGTGCCTGTGGCGGAGCAAGCATGGAAGCAGGTTACTGACAGTGTTGTGTAGTGGCCAGCCCCAACTTTGCCTACCAGATTTACAACGCCACCAACGCGGAAAGCCCTGCCGGTTCCGAGGAGCTGAGAAACCTCTACGTGGACTGGTACAAGTCTCAGGGCCTCAATTACACCTTCAGTATGTCTCATAGTGACACCCTCATTTTAGCGCATCAACTAACTAATTTCCTAGTTCCTTTTGACGGCCGTAGCGACTATGATGGCTTCATCCGTGCCGGAATTCCTGCTGGTGGAATCGCCACTGGTGCCGAGGCTGTCAAGACAAAGGAGGAGGAGGAGATGTTTGGCGGACACGCTGGACAGTGGCTGGACCCATGCTACCACCAGCTGTGCGATGACCTGGGCAACCTGAACCACACTGCCTGGGAGGTCAACACCAAGGTAAGCCTCCGTGTTATTTGCCTCTGAATTCGAGCGTGCATATGCTAACCGTGGGGAAACAGCTAATTGCCCACTCTGTTGCTACCTTTGCTCTCTCATTTGAGGGATTCCCTAAGCGTGAGGTGGAATCCGAGACTATTAGCGCATACGGCCAAACGATGAAGCACCACGGCCCCAAGCTCATCTTGTAAGCTGTTGCGAATATGTGTTGCTGTACAGATTTGTTTGAGAGGATAGACATTGGCACGGGGATTTTGGATACTGTATTTTGGGTATAATATCAGACTTTTGGGCATACTAGACATAATTGAACATCCTAATGGCACTATAATTGCAACTGGTGCATACTTGTATCTGCTAGATCTATGTATGCCTACTAGATTTATTCATAGCTAAGAGGGCTGTAACAAGAAGGAATGTGGTGTAATATACCGACATGCTTGGCGAGTCTCTTTAGCCCAGGGTAATCTTGGCCTTACAGGGATTCACGGCACCACAAGAGGCATGGAAATCACGACATCGCCCATGATTTGTCACTGTCCATCGACATTGTAATTTAGAAGCAGCCTATATGTACATGAAGAAAAAATAAAGGCCCTTCCTCGCCACTCTGCCCATTCTAATTTCACTCACGAGAGATGAGAAGAGAAAATAAAAAATCAATCTCCATTTGTCCCCCTCGTTTGATATGCGTGCCCCCCCGTAGACGCCGTTCGCTTTATTTCCAAGTGGCTTAATAAAAAGTAATAAAAAAAAGAGTAACATGGACAAACTAAGGAGGCATAACCACAAAACATAAAAAAATCAGTGTGCCTCGAGAAAAAAAAAAGGACGTCCTTATGCCCTTCCTAAAGGGTAACCTTCTATTGCGCGGCATTATTCCCATACCTAGTTATGTGCGTGTAAACAAACCTGAACATCCACTGTATCTTCTCTCCCTGGTGGTAGTTGATTGATTCTAGCCAAAGCAGGCCATCTGGGAGAGTCATTTGAGCTTCTTCCGTCGAATGCGATGCTTGAGCGGATTCTTGAAGCTCTTAATCATCTTCTTCATGCGTAGCGGTTCGGCAGGCTCCGTGCTTGTAGGGTCAACAGCCGGGGGCTCGATGGCCACGGCCGTGGTATTAGGGGTTGTGTTCATGCCGGCGGTGCCTGGGGGAAGGGCAACGACGGGCTTGGAGAGGATGACACGCAGCATCTTGCTGGTGCCCTGCTGGCCGGGGTCGAGCTGCATGAGCTCGACCAGGTCATGGCTAACTCGCTGGGCAAAGTCAAATGTGTAAAACTCGTTGTCACGGAGCTCGAGGGTCAAGACTGGGAGAGGAATCATGGACAGGACAGGAATGTCGGCAAGGTTGTAGCCAGAAAAGATGGACCATAGTCGAGGTTGAGGAGCGGCTTCGCTATCAGCGGCCGGCTGCTGTGCCGACTGGCCGGATGCCGTCGAGGTTGATGCCGATGCCTCGGATATCGATGAGGCTGAAGATGTGCGGTCCGCGGGTAGCCGCGGCGCATTCTGGGCGACGGGGGCGTAATTTGGAATCGCGCGTCGGGCCATGGACCGTGCGCCAAAGGTGTCTCTCAGGCGGCGCATGCGTAGCGCAATGTCGCTGTTGGAGGAAAGCAGCCGGGTCATTCGTCGCTCGAGGCCAAGCCTGCTGTTCTGGGCATCCTGCTCACCGGGACTGGCAATTGATTCCCACGTTAGCCTGGACCAAGACAAGCACGCGCCGGGGGGAATTGAGAGGCTGCTTACCACTTTAGGATAGTCATCATCATGTTCATGGTCAAATTGTGCCACCGTATCCTTGTGGACAAACTGGTAAGCCTTTGAGAATGTTCGTTGCATGCCGTAATACGTGCGGCCAGCCCTTGGCACAATTCGATGGGCTCGATGGCCTCTTGCAGGTCGGTGATGGCGAGGACGGTGTCCGTTAGAGTCGCGATTAGATCGTCGGTGCTGATCCATGTGGCCCGGTCGGGGTATGGCAGCTGGCCTGCCTCGAGCAGCGAAAAGTTCTTGTATAGAATGTGGACCGAGGAGCGGCATTGCTTGACCTCCTGCAGCGCCTTGTTGAGAATGGCCGTGTCTCGGCCAGGACTGGTGTTCATCTCATAGAGTGAGTCGATAGTCTTACCGCCAATGGCCAGCAGGCCAATGATGGCGGTGGTGACGCAGAGCTGCTCGAGGATCGGCACGGGGGCGGCCATGGTGGTGGTTGGATGTTGGATGTCTCGGTCCAATTCGCGACGCTGCAGTAGGAGTGAGCAACCAGAGAAAATACGTCGACTTGCGCAGAAGCTTTGCTATGCGGCGCGGGTGGCTCAGACGATTGCGTCAATGTCGATAGGCGAGATTCGAAGTCGCCAAGCCGCGATTGCAGGGCCGTTTTGCTTGGCCTGGGGATTTAGATTTCGGTTCGCGATGAGGATGCGATTCCGCAGATGGGGCACTGTCCTCAGCACGGCGGCAGCCTCAAGCCATGATCATATGAACCCGCTGCGAAAGACTCTGCGTCCAGACGAGGAGGAAGAGGAGGAACGAGGTATGCGCGGATGGTGGGTTTTGTTGGTGGTCGGGTTTTGGCTGCAAAGCTTCGAATCGCGAGTCGTGGCAAATGCGACAGTTACAAGGGCAGCGACCGGAAGGCAGAAATAGAGAGCGCTTGACTCGGACGGACGAATGCTGGTGGACCAAAGGCGAGAGATGGTCAAGCAAAGTCAGGAAGATGAAAGAGAGGGGAAGAGGGACGACGATGACGACGGATGGAGCGAAAGAAGAAGAAGAAGGAGACGAAGAGCACAAGCTTTGAGTGAGCGACTCAGCGACAGCGACAGCGACAGCGACCGAGACACAGACAGACGCGAGACAGAGACTGAACCATTTGGGCCATCTCGGATCCCTTGTTCCCCGCCTTGCAAAACCTCCTTGGAGAGTTGGTTTACGGAAAATCGGCATCCAAGCATCTGGCATCTGCGTGAGCGACGGTCGCCTTGCGGGCCCTTCCGGCCGTATCATCCGAGTAGGCCCAGCAGAGCGCCAATGGCAGCGCAGTGGACAAACGGGGGGTTGCGGCTTGCTTTTTGGGGGGTGTGTGGCATCGAATCGACGAATTTCAGGCCAGCGAACCCCCATAGCAGCATAGCTGCCCCCCAAAGGCGTCTCGGCGAGAATGTTGCCGATGGAAGCGCGTCCCCATGCAACTCTGAGGATTTTTTTTTGGTTTGATTGGGAGGGATGGCACAGTGCGCGACATGCACTGTCTGCGATTGATTTGCTTCCAGTGAATGTTCTTTTTTTTCAATTCCATCCATCAATCCTTTGGTTTTTCCCTCGCCTACGCATCACAGTCCCCTTTGCCCAACCACCAGCCCAAGCTCACAGCCCGTTGCACTAGCCTGCCCAATGTATTCGCCGTTATTCCGACTCGTCAGATAATATCGTTGCATCCAGGTGCCTGTTCCCCAATCAAGAAAACGTGCTGCAGCGCCTTATTCCCGGCACTTCGTATCAGCCAAATCTAATTCACCGAAGCCCTGCCTGTGCCATCCCATGGGGTTGCCGCGACATTGCAAGCATTCAATAATTTCCATGCACGATATTACCTAGGTACCTATTCATGTAGGTACCTAGGTACTTACTTACTCACGCCGTACACAAAGGCGTGTGCGCTTGCTCTGGGCTCGCACTGTATTCCTTTGAAACGCAGCGCCTGCAGCGCCATGCTCTAGGGGCTGGTTCCGGCTGGTAGGTGCCGAGCGAGCTCCGCTGTGGGCGCCCAGGATGCCGCTAGCGGCCACTGCAGCACACCTACCCAGCCTGCTCACAGCGAGGCTTATGTGCTTTGGTCCTTGGTGTACATACAGGTAGTAAGAGTGCGTCAACGTCAGCCGCCAACAAAAAAAAACTCAGTCTGGGCGCATGGGCCAAAACGAGCTTCTAGCCTCTCAATGGGAATATCGGCGACGCGCTTGCTAAAACCCGCTACTGGCGTTGGGTGCTGTACGAGTAGATACTCTGTCATCCTGTAGCGTGGACAAGGGTGATGTGCGCTTCGTGCTACAGCGAGTAGGTACTTGTACATTCCTGAAGCAGTACCTACCTCCAGAGAGCCTCAAGCCGTCACGTCCTCCGTCTTACCTAGTTACCTATAGTACCTGTATGCAGAAGCACCATATGATAGGTAGGTAGAGATACTGCACTTCAATAGCAAAGTAATGGCTGCAATAGGTATTAAGGCAACAGTATTCGATCATGGTAATCAAACGTCGACGCGAGAGGTGCAGCAAGTGCTATTAATTTCACCTACTAGATATGCGAGTCAGATTATGTGACTTGATCAAACTACATGTACTCGTACCAATGCCCTTCAAATAACTCCCAAAACTCCGCAAGTACATGCGGACACTAGATCCAGACACCACAATTGCACCATGCCGCCTAACACGCCTCATGTACCTCGACCTGGAAGCCGTACCCAGCACCCCAGTCCGCCAGCCATTGCTCTCCCAAGACTCAAACACCATCATATCAGAAACATCACCACAACGCCCAAGACATCAACCCTCCTCGTCCCTGCATAACCCGGCACGGCAGCTTCCAGCCTTTCCATTTCTATTCTAGTCGACCTGCCTCTTCGTCATCATATCACAAATCACAACCCGCAAACCGTCCATTCTCCCGTTATCAACACATACGGCTAAAACACCACGGCTCGCCATCACTTCAACTAGGCCGAATCCAAGTCGCAGCCTCACAACCATGGATAACTCGTCGATTTCAACAAGACGTCATGCGTGTACTGCGAGATGTATTGCTCTCTCGCTTCCAATAGCCGCATGAAATTCTCCTTGAAGAGCACCAGCAGCTGCTGCTCCATCTCGGCCATCCCCATCGCCGCGCCGTCGTCCTCCACGCAGTCCATCATGTGATACACCAGCCTCTCGAAATCCGTCTCTATCACGTTACGAGATGGCTGGCCGTGCTGGCCGTGTTCCACCTTCCATATCCACACCTTGCGCGCCTCGCAGCGGAGGCAGATGGACGCCTTCTCCCCGCCTTCGGGTACTGTCAGGGGGAACTCCCCAACGTCGTCGTGGTCTTTGGGGATGGCGACACAGCGTCCCAAGTCTCCGCACTGCTGACACTCCATCTCTTCTCGGCACATAGGGCATGTACGCGTGAGCTTCTTCCCGCTCTGTCCATAGAATGACTCCGCCAGGCATTCGCGGCAAAAGATGTGCCCGCAGCTCAACACCACGCCCCCCTCGTGCTGGAGCAGCTCGTTGCTTGGCTCGAGACCTCTCACGGGCAGATCGTCATAACATATTGAACATTTTACACGAATCCGACAACCGCTGGCTCCATTTCCTCTGTTATCGATATGCCGGCGGACAGTTGGCCAGTAGTAAGTGTCTTCAACAACGGTTGGAGGCGGTTCTCGCGCTGCCACTTTTGTTGGCGTTCTCCTCGGTCGACCAGTTGTGCAGTCACTCGAGCTATGGTTAGGTGGTGTTGAAGCGTTGCCGTCACTGCTACTGCTGCTGACGATGAAATCAATTGCCGATACCCGCGGTGAAGGGCTTTGCTGAGCGGCGGAACTTGTTCGATAACCTGCAGAAGCTGTGGACGCCGTAGCCCTGCGGCGCCTGCCCGTCCCTGATTGAAGGGGCATATTTTTGTGCACTACTTCTGTGCTAATCTGAATCTCAATCACTGGCGTGACAGCATCACGACCACTGTGCTATATATGTACACGCTATATATGTACGCATCCATTGTCTTTGGCGACATATGGCTCAAGGATGAACAACTATCTTTGGTTTTGCCATCTATATATGGTTTGGTTAAAAGAGAGCGTGGGCATTGAGGCATGCCAGATCACAGGGACAACAACCACTTTGTTCAGTGCTTTGAAGCCTCTGGTAAG
This sequence comes from Trichoderma virens Gv29-8, assembly GCF_000170995.1. Classification (NCBI taxonomy): domain Eukaryota; kingdom Fungi; phylum Ascomycota; class Sordariomycetes; order Hypocreales; family Hypocreaceae; genus Trichoderma; species Trichoderma virens. The sequence continues at coordinate 101,974 of NW_014013657.1, read as the reverse complement.
CTGTTCTCATTCTCTGGTTTGTCCTTTCTTATTCCCGCCTCTTTGAGCACCACGAAGAACTAACAGTGGCCCTTTGACCAGCCAATCCAACACCGAACTCTCAAAGGGTTGTCAGCCTTACGAATTAAAGTTTTGTCCCAAGCCAAGAGATTACATGTGGCTAGCCCGTCCCTGCAGTTTGCCAAGAACGAACCGATCCTAGTCGGCGCCAAGTCTTTGTTATATAGATGAGCCAATAATGCTCCTCGGCCGCCGATGATCCCAGAGAGCCAAGTCTCCGGCTTTGGTGCTGGCTAGTAGCCTGTAAGAAATGACATTTCACTTGCACGGTGGAGCAAGATCCTGCCGGCAGTCTCGGGGGGTGTACATGTACAAGTTGCAGTGCTGCGCTAAAAGGAGCTTGTATTTATGTTCAACGGATGCAATCTGAGGTAGGTATCGTATCATCTCCAGTGCAAAGTAATATGCTTTGTTCCCAAAGTCCAATCAAATCCAGACAGCTCCTAGACAGCAAACGCAGCGACACCAACTACGGCAGCAACGGCCGCGCCATTCAAACAATGGAGAGTCCCAGCCCCAGCCGAAGGTACTGTCGTCGGCTGGGTTGCTGTCGCCATCACAGTGCTGTGTGAATCCATGGTTGCGGTTGAATTACTTTTGGCCGACGGCTCCACCACTGCTTCATATAGGCCACAAGATGCGTTCTTTGCCAAGGGGCAATCGCTCTCAATACAAATCGCCTGCAGTTGTGGCCCTTGCGCCTTAATAACTGTGGCGGGCGTAGCACAGCGCATGCCGAAGGCGTTGGAGAGGGCGTTGCCTACAATCTCAATGTCCGAGGCGGCTACACCAAATGACTGCGCGGCGAGGGCAATCTGTTGGATGAAGTAGGTCAGTTCTGCGTTGTCGAGAGCCATGAACTTGTGGACTTGGTAGAGCGATGCTCGGCCGCCATAGGCGGGAAAGCCCGGCATTCCTTGGTGAGAGCAGGAGAGGAGGGAGCCGAAGAACTGATACAGGTGCGTGAGGAGGAAACTGTACACTTTGGTTAGCAGAGTGCTACGAATAGTGAATTTACGGTCCAGGTGTCAACGGACTATTGTCTTGAGGACTCCTCGTTGGCAGGCTTGTTCTTCATGAGCGGTGCTGCGCCGCCACCGTCGAGGAAGTTGACGGATTCTCCATGAGGGCCACCGGTATTGGTCGAGGCTAGCTGGCCGTTAAAGTATGGCAGAAGATTGACGGCCTTGCCGTTGATGTGGCCTGGGGCAAGGATGCCGGGGACTTTGACGCCGACGTTGGGGGCTGTATCTGTAGCGATGCAATAGATGGGTTAGAGTTGGGCATTGATGAGGAGAAATGAGGGGGAATTGGCGTACAGTTGCCAATTACGACAGTATTGACGAGGAGCGTGAGCAGGGTCAGTTGATTCTCTGCCGTGTTCTCTTTAAGGAGAGCTGTGGTGTAGTAGTCGCATATGGAGACATTGGTTGGTCGCTGGGCATTTGCCGCCGAAGCAGCCACCGCGACAAGGATAGTCGAGAATTTCATCTTGATTCTTTGCAACGGTCAAAGTTCTCGGTGTAAAGCTTCAGTCTGGGGGGGAATACTCTCTGGTTTGTGGGTGCCGGGACATGGCCACGATATAGCTTCGGCTTTGTCCGTGGGTGATTGCTGTGATGCCAACGATAATAGCGCTAAACGCTTCAACTTGACTGAGCGTGTGTTACTTTTTGCTTCCCCCCTTTCTCTTTGGTAATTGGAAACCTGACCTGCGTCACGACTTGAGACATTGATGCCGGAAGCTTCTCTATCCGGGCAGGGCGAATTGCGCTTGGAAGAGCCTCTTGGTTGCGATACGACATGCAGGACGACAGTGTCCGTGCGGCAAAGGTACGATATTTGCCCGATCGATCTGAGATTGAAGTAACCATGCTTCCCATGGTTATTGTCGTACAGTCGTGATTCGATTGGCTTCATTACGCTTCCCTTTCTAGGGGGCGTGGGATGAACCTCAAGGAGTTAGGACTTGGCCATTCTTGGGTAGATTCGCGTCGATCTAGGCTGCATCTTTGGGTTAGTTTCTAGGATATTTGAATCTCTATTCGTGGTGATTTTTTGGAAACATGTCCGGCGGCAGGTTCTTGCGAAGAGACTTTAGTGTTCAAGTTTATGGGACATGTCGTGTGGGCATTTATCGTGTTCTGTTACACATTTACATTCATAGTGAGGAGATGTTCCGTTTATCATTGCCATCGCAACAATATGTATGTGGTTTAGTTTGTTTGTGTTTACATCAAAAAAACATGGTAATTGAAGAATAGCCGTCTCATCACCACTTTGATAGACGTTGATGGTTTCCGTAAATCGCAGAGACACATGGCTCTTCTATTCCGCCGCCTCGGGGCAATTATTTCTCCTTTTGCATCTGCATGTCTCAGTTGATCGTCCCTGTAACCAACGGCACAGCATCATTTCCCTCTTTTTCTCTTTCGACTCTGGATTTGCGCCATTGCTGATTGGTCAGGAGTTAAACCTCCGTCTAGTATTTGGTGTACATCCCATGTAGTTAGTCTAGTCCCTGACCAGGTACATAACAAGAGCGCGCCGTCATCTGTTTCCCCATCGAATAAACACTTTGTAGTTTGATGACTCTCCCGGTTCTCAAATAATTACACATACTCTTCCCTGCATTGTGTCACTCAGGTGGCGTCGCCTTGGTGTTCCGGCAAGTCGAGGCTCCGACGGCTTGTCAAAGATCCGGTCGATCTTGTCATTGTAATTGGTCGACATCTTCTTGCCTAGCAAATTCTAGTTTTCGTAGTGCTTGGTGGTATTATGAACTAGTTGCTGAATGTTTCTCTCTCTGGGGAAGAGGCTGGGGGGATCGCGATCCGAGTGCCGATCCATTGAGCTATAGAGGAAGCTAGTTGATTTAGAGATGTGTGTTCAATGGTACATAAAATTGAACAGGGATCAATAATGGTTCTCTTGCGGCACTCACATTTTCACAGGTTTGGACGTTATGTCATAGAGAAGAGGCACTGTTCTGTCTCTGTTTCAATAGTCCACTTGTGCGGCTTGATCAAAGTTATTACAGAATCTATTCCTAAAGCCAAATCATATCCTTAAGGCTAACAATAATCGGCTTACACCTTACCTGGCCAGCAGGCGTGCGCGTTCTCTTTCCGCCACACAGGATCGTGTGCAAGAATAAGCTCCACCTCATTCCCCTCGGCACCCTGATTCTTCACAAACGCAATCACCCTATCGAGAGACCTGCGTGCCTCTGCCGTGTCGGTGTGGATGCTCCTTAGTCCGCCGTGGCCATCGTCGTACAGTCCAATCTCCTTTTCGCCAGATACTAACCGTCTATCGTGACAGCAGTCTGCGGCGAGATAGGCCCATCTTCGTTCCCCAAGCCGAGCAAGCAGGTTCACGTGGGCGTAAATGTGGCCTGGCGTATCAACGACATAGAGGCTGCCGTCACCAAAGAAATCGAGCGTGTTGGCCAGGTCGCCAAACGGCTTCCAGGACCATGAAGCAGCGGCTGCAGGAGGCTTAGCCTGGGTATTTGATGGTAATGGCGTATGCTTTGGTGCGTAGGGTTCGTTTCCGTAGACGCCTATGCGTGAAACGGGAGGGAATTCGACGGTGCGAAGAGCGGGCAGCTCGTCGTCCTCGAAGAGATCTGATGGATACGCCGGCCCAGCGCCGTTCTTGAAGAGATCCAGGGTTCCAGATCCCACAGCAAACGTCGCCGTGGGGAAGTCGGACGGCGTGCCGGTGTGGTCCCAGTGAGCGTGGCTGATGATGATGTAGTCGATGTCCTTGGTCGGGTCGAGGAGCACGCCGTTGCTTGCGGCGCCAGCATCAGCGACTCCGTTGCGCAGACTCTGAGCGCAGTCGGTATCCGTGATGAGCGGCTGCCAGATGTCGAGGTCTTTCTGCTGGGCGGGCGTGTAGTTCAAGTCGCGCTTGACGCCGAGGTCGAAGACGAGGTTGGTGATGCTGCCATCGGGTGATGCGTGGCGGATGAGGAATGAGAGAGAGGGGACGAGAGTCTTCTTTCCTGGTTCTGCGTCGCTGACGAACATGTGCTCTGGGAGGGAGAGGTGGCCGGCATCGAGAGCCGAGAGGGTGACGAAGACGGGAGGACGGGATGAGGGTGTCGCCATGGTTTGGTGGATTATATGGAGAGTGAAGGTAAATATTTCAAAGGATATCCAATATCCTTCAATGTGGGATGGAAAAGAATAATGTAGTTGGCAGCCCCCATCCTCGTTATCTATCGAGTTCCCGGACAATTCGGTTTCAATGGCTCCTGCTTCTTCTTCCCCTCACGCTCCCCCGCTTTGCAGCCTCGCAACATGCGTCTTGGCTCTAGATTATGATGCCATTGTTGGAAAAAGACGCCAGACGCCGCAGGGCGCGCCTTGACAGATTGGGAAATTCTGCATGATGACGGCTTCAGGTGAGTGAAATTTTGGGAGTTTTGGAGTGCGAACAAGGGAAGATGAGTAATCGCTGTATTTACTACGGTATTGGCTTGTGTGTGCGGCCATTAATGTTGCATGAATTGGTAATATTTATTTACACCTATACGGTTATTTAGACAGATGTAGCTATTCTAGGAATTTGCAGAACTCATATTGCAATGTATATGTATATACGTGAATATACTTGGACTCTTCGATGTTGAGATTGGGGAGACTAACCGGCCTCTCTATAATGACACCTAACCCATAAGATACCATGTATAGAGTCAAATGGACACCCAATGGCTATCCATTGTTCTAACAAGGCCGTCGGTAAAATATAATAACAGGTTTGTGTAGGCGTCGTGCTACTTGGGTAAAGGCCGTGCTGCCTCCCAAATACAAGTCGCTTTCGTCCACCCACAATACCTCCCCTAGAAGCATATTAAGGACAATCGCTTCCCACTCTTCTCCTCCAACAACGCCAGCGGTACCATTATTTTCTTTCTTTCTTTCTTTTTTTTTCCAAAATCTTTGAAGATATCGGTATTTTTTTATGCCAGCATCTTTCAGCGCGATGCTCTATTGTTGCATTGAATGACTACTATATCATGGTTGGCATCAATGACTGAACCAAGGTGGTTGTCATCACCGCCGCTGCAACAGATGCGACGAGTTTTCTTTTGTTTTTATCTTTCTTTGTTTCCATGCATGTATCTCTTTTCTCTTTTCTTTTCTTTCATTTCATTATTTATTTCCTTCTCTTTTTGTTCCTTTGTCTGCTGTCTCTCTCTCTCTCTCCCCCTTGTCTATAAACTCACCAAAAGTCACTGTAAAAAATTGCGAAAAATCCCCCAAAAAAGACCACACCTCCAAGCACCCGGCTCCCACCGCCTGCTGGCAGCGGGAATACCCCGACAAAGCTGTCCGATCGCCTATCGTGGCTGCGTTCAAGTGACGTTGAAGGCCGCAGCACTGCAGAACCTGCAACGGCCCGGACTCGAACGAGGAGCCAGTGGCGTGTGCCAAGCTTCGAGCTAAGCCGTTGAGAGAACTGCGCCACATTTGGTGGTTTGTTGGTGGCAGGAGCTAGCGAGTACCGGGGTCATAAGGCTATTCCTGAAAAAGCTTAGCGGCGGTATGATTTTCCGGAGCGACATGTGCGCTCGACGGATGTACTTTCGGGCCGTGAGAGGTACATGTTGGATGTACTGCTTGGAATGGAGTGGAATGGAAGGGAAAAGGAGACGGTTGAAGAAAGAGATGGAGATGCAGAGAAAGACGCAGGAGAGAAAAAACGAATGAAATGAATGAAAGAAGAAAGGAAGAGGAAGAAGAAGGGAGGGAAAGAGAGAGAGGAGGGGGAAGAAATGGGCGCAAGCGGTGGCGCCCTTGTTAGCTTGTTAGGGCACAACAGGCTTTGTGGAGCAAACTTTGCAGAGCTTGCAGGGGCTGGATTGGCGGAATGGCGAGGGTTACAAGGGGTCCCTGTATCTTTACACACAACACTATAATAGATACAGTCTAGTGATGGTGTATTATTTGGATTTTGTGGCTTGAAAGGACACTTGCATCTGGAGGGAGTGTGTAGTACGAGTATTTGGTGTAGCCATGGAGGGAGAAGCAACAATCCGCTGTCCAGGTGCTGTGCTGTAGCCTCCCGCGACACGTCCACTAAAACACGCTGTATTCCAGCGCCTCTCCCAGTAACCGGTGTTCCATCCATAACATTGATAGATGCACGAATCCATCGACTTCTCGCTTGCAATTCAACGTTGCACAAACAACATCAAAAGCACCCTGCGACTCGTCAAGCGACATCTTCCAGCCGCTTCTACAACATACGAGGGCCATGACTAGGCGCAGATTCCCGTAACAAAATGTACGGCCCCGACTTTGACGAGCATTTGATGGATTCATCTGCCTCTACCAGCAGCATTCACAAAGCTAATGCCCTTCACTCAACACTGCACAAGATACAACCATGAAGCCGCATGGTTTACATGATTTGTGCCCTGTTGATGAATTCAATGGCGTCGGGCACCATCCGTGGCCCGAACCGCGGATCCATTGCAACTCGGACTGGGGCGACGGAATAGGAAGCCTGAGACAAAACACCGGGCAGTGCCAATGGCTATAAGGAGGGTGTAGCCGTAAACCTTTGCTGCCGAAGTGTGAATGTCGACGGTCAACATCAAAGCTCCTCCGATCAGAATCAGCACGCCAGACATGACAGACTACGACAGACTACGGCTGGTAGTAGCCAGACTTGGGCATGAGAACTCCATTCAGGATCATGCAAAAGATGGTCAGAGTAATGAACGGCAGCAGACGCACGGCAGCCTTCAGAGCACCATCGTTCTTCGTAAACCGAAAAAACAGAGGAATGTACTCCGTAATATACCGGGATAAACAGCATTGTTGCTGTACAGGATGCTGTGAGATATTGCAATAAGAGTGATCGGGGCAACAAGAACCCAGACGGAAAGATTCGCAGTGTTGGTGTCGTAAGCACTTTGGAGCCCTGTTACAACGCGAAGAGGATTATAACGACTCCGCAGACGACAAAGACTGCGATGGTGCGGCCGGAACTCCAAACCCATTCCGCTCCACCAAAGCTAAGGCCCAAAACCAACAACGCATAAATACCAGCGTTCAATATGGCACCGATCCAGTCCATGCCACCTAGCCTCTGGGAGAACTTGCGGCCCGGCCGTGGATCAAGACTGGGAATGACAAAGATGAAGATGGTAGAGGTGGCAGCGAAGAGGACCAAGTTGATGTAAAGGGCCTGCTCTGATGCAATCAAATGAATCCCTTAACGGAACCATAAAGTGTCGTACCCAACGCCAGGTAGTAGAACTACTTGCAAAGGCACTTCCAATTACTGGACCAAGGATAGAGCCAAGGCCCCAAGACACGCCCGTTCCGGACATATAAAGCGGGCGCTCCCGCCCTGTACCTACCTGTCCACGCAGTTAAAATATTCAATCCTCTAAAGGCTTGTTAGCAAACTAGAAACTGGCACATGTAAGGGTTTATTTAGACTTGACCAAGGTATAAGCCAGCGCCACCAGCACCGGCAACAACCCTTCCTATGATGAGAGCCTACAGTGAGTTAGGAGTGTCTTGCGAGATAAAGTCATTTTAACCACACAAACATTCATGTTGGGAGAAGCGCCACATATGGCACTTCCAACCTCGAATAAGGCGACACTGGCAAAGTATAGCCACTTCGTGTTAAAGATGCCATTCACCTTTCCACTAGACGGCATCAGCAATTGCGTTTCGGCAAGCAAACGGCACTCATCCTACAGTGAAAGAATCACGGCAACGCTGCCAAGTGGGAATCCAACTCCAATCCAAGCTACATGTAGCTTTTCAGGGTCGCCAAACCTCTCAAGGATGGTGCCTTGTACATCATCAACGACTGGTGTCACGATCGATGCTCTTCTCGCAGAACAGACGCTTAAAATTCATGTCATTCTAGGCCTGGCTCGAAATCCAGAGTCTAATGCAGACAAGAAACTATCCGACCGAGGCGTGGCATTAGTCAAAGGCGACTTGGAAGACGCTACAAGCGTTTTTCGGTCGGCCAAGCAAGCTCTTGGAGGTGCTCAGTCAGTCTGGGAAGTCTTTGCAGTGCAAACTGCCTTCGGTCTTGGAGCGTTGGACGTATCCGAAAGGCGCCAGGGAATGGCATTAGTAGAAGCGGCAGAATAGCATGGCGTCGCCTTTTTTGTATCTACATCGACAGACCGCGGCGTCAACTCGTACAACAAAAGCACTGATATTCTTCATTTCAAGACAAAACAGGCTATCGAGCACCGTCTGGTTGAAGGAGCTGGGGCAGCAGGTAGGACGATGCGCTGGACAATACTGCGACCAGCCGGATTCAAGGAAAATTTCGAAGCCGGTTTCGTAGGCAAGATTGCGGCAGGAGCCTGGAGAATAGCTACACAAGATCGACAATTTGCCATGATTGCCACGAAAGGTATGGGTTAGTTTGCTGCACCGGCCTTGCTCCAGCGGGACGAATGGGCCGACCGTGGAGTGTCTCTAGCCTGTGAGAGCGATACATTTGACGAAGCAAATGCAATTTTCAAGCCGAAAGTTGAATACCCCATACCAGAAACCTCTGGCTTGCTCGTTCGGATGATCTTGCACGCTGTGCCGAATCTTGGCAAGATGTTTCGATGGATAGGCACCGAGAAGTGCGGAGCCGATATTCCGGCACTTAGGGCTCAGCATCTAGCTATGCTGACCTGGCAAGAGTGGATCGAGTTACATTACGGGGGGAAGAAAGAATGGACATGTCACACAGAGAGATAGGTCTTGGCAGGAGAAATTGCAGCCGTTCCGTGCTTTGGTATTGCTTGGCGGCGTAACCCTTTGGTGATCCATCTGATGTGGTTTCACGCAGCCCAACTCGATCTTCTCATTGTTGCTGACACCGAATAGTCTATACAACACACATATATGATTACCTAAGATATGAAATATTAATACAGGCCGTAGCTAAGGCAAATCGTACGAAAACTCGATGCTAGTATTGAGTTCACATGTGCTAGAAACTGTATATTAACGAGAAAGTCTCAGTGAAGCGGCAAACGATCTAGTGAAACGGGCATCACCCTCTATTTCGAAGAATAATTGTGTGAGTATTCTTGAAGCACACCAGAGACCTCATAATTCCGCATGACGGAAATTACCGCGGGCATCTTTTGGCTCCTTCATACACTGCCCAACAGCCCAACGTTTGATATTAAACTTCGACGTATCGAAGCTTGGGCTAGAAGCAAACAGCTGCCTGAGCCTCGAACACTAAAGCTTGATGCAGCTTGATGCCGCTTTAAAATCTCACTGAATCCCTCGAAACTTGCCTATGCCCTGTATCTGCAATCCCCAGTATCACATCAATCCGCACGATGATGCAACCCTTTATTGAATTTGTACCAAATCCTGGGCCCAAGCCACACTTGATGCGGCCACTACGTGTACACGCGATGCCGTACCCGGGGTGGGCCAGTGAATTAGCAAGATTCCCAGATGTTGGTCAGGGATTTGAGCTGCGCATCCGTTTTAGGCAAGTCAATGTACACTCAGTACCGAATAGCTTCTTGATATCTAAACTGCTTTTGATCTAGAATGGACTGCACTGCCGGCGACTCGCAAGCAGTGGGCCTCGTTGAGGCGTTTGGGTTGATATTGCGCGTTTCCGCATATACGATGATAGATGTATGGAGAGTTGGCTTACAACTACTCGACTATGTGATTCTAACACCTGTAGATTCCCATCAATGAGATTGCTGCATTGACAGGATCAAGACTGTCAAGCTTCTGACCAGATGGCGGATGCATTAGCTTGAGCACGAAAGCTCCTGTCAGCCACACTTTGCCCAGACTGGCTTCGCGCGGCACTGGTTTCTTGAAGGATCAATGACACGATATACGAGGCTGAGCTGGTGTTTGCCGCGTGTGCCTGGCTTATTCTCACCAATAGCGTAGCTGGAGCGGCCCGCATGAGCTCCTAGCTCGGCTATGGCTATAGGGCATGCGGATGGGCCTATCGCGAGTTTGCTTTAAGCGATTGACTAATAATAGAAGATAGATAGGATTTATTGGTAACGATTATGCTTTTCAAGGATTCATGGTGATGGTTTCTTTCGGTTAAAGAGTCATTATTGATTGTTGTGAGGCATTGCCGCGGCGAGGATATATATCTTCTTGGCGGAACCTATTTCAACTTCTCTTCAGGACACAATAAAAAAAGACCAAAACTCATAATCCTTTACTCCAAATTTGCTGTAATTTGTTATTACGTCCATATCCTCTATCTTGGCAAGTCTAATGGCAACTCCAACGACTCATTTGGCTTCTTCAAGCACTACAAGCACCGCCGAGCCGACCTGCACCACTGCTGTTCCTGGCAAATATGGTGAAGTGCCCATCATCGCCTGCAATTCCAATTACAATGCAATTCCAGCCTTCATTCCTGCTGTGGTGGTGACTATCCTCTTTGGTGTGTTCACATTGATTCACCTTGCCGAGGCAATCATATTCAAGAAGGTCAGTAATCCCGGATTTCTCTATGGCTCCTCATCGTGACATAGTCGTCTTACATGCAAGCAGGGATATGCCTGGGTCTTGATCATGGCTGGCTCTTGGGAGACGATAGCCTTCATCTTCCATTCCATCGGTGCACACGATCAGCAGAACGTTACGTTTGCCACAGTTTGGCTAATCCTCTTTCTGTTGGCGCCCCTCTGGATCAATGCTTTTGTCTACATGACCTTTGCACGCATGGTTCATGTATACATTCCCGACAGGAAAGTTTGGATTGTCAAAGCCTCACAGATATCAAAACTCTTTGTGCTGGCAGATATCCTCTCCTTCATTGTGCAGGCCGCTGGTGGTGTTCTAGTCTCTCCAGGCGTCTCTCCTTCTACACAAGAAATAGGAATGCACATCTATGAGGGTGGTATCGGGCTGCAGGAGCTTTTTATCCTCTGCTTCATTGGTCTCATGATTGCCTTCCATCTCCGCATCAACAAGCTCAACAAGGAGCGGCCTTTACTACCAGAGGAAGTCAACTTGAATCCGGCCAACGGAGAACACCGTCGAGAGACAGAGAAGCCAAGGGGTGCTCTAACGCTGCTGATTGCTCTTTACGCTGTGCTGGCATTTATTACGGTTCGTGTTTTTCCCGCCAAACTTGACTCAGATTCTCCCTTGACTTGATGTACTAACGGAATGTCTTCTTCTAGATGCGCATCATATTTCGCCTCGTCGAGTTTCTCGGTGGCCGTGATCCGGACAGCAACCCCATCCCTTACCACGAATACTATTTCTACTCCCTCGACGCATTCCCGATGTTGGCCGCCTTGCTCATCTTGGCCGTGATCCACCCCGGACGGTTCCTCACGGGCCCCAACAGCAGCCTTCGAGATGCAAAGAAAGAGGAAAAGAGGGTGAAGAAGGCTGAAAAGAAGGCCATGAAGGAGCAGAAAAAGATGGACAAGGAGGCTAGGTCGGGCGCTTATGGACAAGTTTGAGAGGAAACTTGTCTACATCTCCGATTTGGGGTCCTTCTTGCGTTTTAATATGAAAGGGTTACCATAATTCTTCGCCATGTTCGCTACTGGTTTTTTCTTCGTCTTTATTCTTTTGCTGCTTTTTGCTTTGCGGATTAGAGGGGCAGGTGTCACAGCGTCATCTTGGTGTGACGAGGACAGACGGAAGAACTGCTTATACCCTATTACCTGATATCACCTTAGATTAATCAATAATGGATTTCCACTGAAAATATCCTTTCTTCTGGTAAACGAGGATTATCCATAGCTCTCACTAATATTATGTGTGTGCCTAAAAGGGAAAATGATGATGGGGTGGGGCCGGAGACGGTCCGCCTTTTCCACCTTCGTCCGTCCTCGTCCGGGTCAAAATTCCTGGTGCTTTTTGTGTCTGTGACCTCGGCTTTAACAGTGTCTTCATATGCTTCTCGTCACGAGTTTCTCATGGAGAACGCCTTGAAGTGAATTCGGAACGCTCATATACGCTCCACAGAGTGTATTCGACCTCTCTTGTTCAACGCTTAGATTTTGTTGTAGCAAGGTTCCAAGATCTCACTTTCATTTAGTGATTTGCTCATACCTGGGCTAAAGTGAGACACAGCACGCTAGTCCAGCTGTAAGATGTAAAGAAAAGGATGACTCCTCGGCAAAGGTGCCGATTCACTCCTGAATATCTTGGAATTTCCCCAGATGGCCAATGGGATTAGCCGTACAGCCGATAGCCTTGATACCCGTTGTAGCCTTGATTGCCGCTGCTTGCTTCTCCGCGGCGCTAAACTCAAAAGCCGGATTCTAAGCACACGCTGACAGATCATTCAGTGATACCCCATATTGGGGTAAAGGCCTATATAGAATAGGACTTTCTGAAAGAGGTTTTCATTTGCCAAGACTTTTAATATGGTTTACTGCAGGTGGAATATCTCATTACTGAAACTATCACGATGGCAGCTCCAGACGAAGTCGAGAATGGCATTCAACTTATGAGTGGCACAACTAGCGAGGCGGAGACAATCGTGTCGAGCCCCCTGGGCCCTAGCCCGTTGGTATTCAACGACCCAAACGATCACGAAAATCCCAAGAATTGGTCATTACTGAGAAGGCTGTTTATTACTTTCATATGGATAGCGGGAAACTTGGTAGCCTCGGTGTCCTCCAGCATTTTCAGCAGCGGCGCTCAAGCAATCAGCGAAGAGTTTGGCGTGGGACCAGAGGTTGTTACTCTCGGAGTCAGCCTCTTTGTTGTCGTAAGCTGTCAAGAATCTTCCATCTCATCTAGAAAGATATGTTTTGGCTAACGTGTTGGCCTTGATCGCAGGGCTATTCCGTTGGACCGCCTTTCTGGAGCCCGATATCTGAACAGTTTGGAAGACGATACCCAATGCTTGCGGGCATGGCCCTCTTCACCATCTTCTGCATCCCGGTTGCCGTTGGAAAGAACTTGCAAACGATTCTCGTCGGACGATTCTTGTGCGGAGTAACTGGTGTAGCGCCCATCGCTCTCTTTGGTGGTGGCCTAGTCGATATCTGGCACCCAGAGCAGCGTGCAATTGCCATGGCTACCGTCGTTGGCATAGTTCTTGGTGGCCCTTTGCTGGCTCCGGTCATGGGGAACTTTATCACTGCTAGTCATCTAGGCTGGCGGTGGACTGGCTGGCTAAGCTGCATCATGGGAGGATCATGTACAGTTCTCGTTTTCTTTGGACTGCCAGAGACATATGCCTCTATAATTCTGCAGAGGAGGCAAAGGCTGGACCCGGCTTTTAAGAATGCACCAAAGGAAACGGGGAAATGGCGTAAATTTGTCCGTGTCTATTTGGTTCGACCCTTTGGTAAGCCTTCCTCTTTGTCCGCGTTTTATTCTTGCATCTTATTGAAATGTGCCTCTACAGTACTCCTTGGAACCGAACCCATCCTCGTTCTCATGACTCTCTACCAGGCATTTGTCTATGGAATTCTATACATTGTCTTCTCGTCATATCCCATCATCTTCCGCGAACAGCGCCACTGGAAGCTTGGCTTGTCATCGCTTCCCTTCTTAGGAATGATGGTTGGTGTTTTCATCGGATCTGCCATGATTGTCACACGTACAGTAATAGCTCAGCATGCCAGCCGCAAGAAGATGGCTGAAGATCCCTCTGGAACCCCACCACCACAAGCACCTGAACGACGTCTACCGCTGATGATGGCCGGCAGCGTTCTTCTCCCCATTGGACTATTCATTTTCGGATGGACCTCTGCTCCCAACATTCCCTGGGTCGGAATGATCATTGGCAGTCTATTTGTCGGATCTGGCTTACTGTGTGTCTTTGTCACGGCGATGACATATATCCTAGATGTCTATTCACACGTCGCAAATAGCGCTCTAGGAGCAAACACTATCGTACGGTCCCTATTCGCCGCCGGGTTTCCATTATTTGCGAGTTACATGTATCACGGGCTTGGTGTGGCGTGGGCGTCAAGCGTTCTTGGTTTTGTCAGTGTTGCAATGATTCCAATCCCAATCATCTTTTACAAATATGGACCACGCATCAGAGCGCTTTCTAAAAATTTGATGGTATGAGAGAGCGTTCGCGATTGTCATGTTAGCGTTACATACAAAAGTTTAGCGTTATAGGTTGGATAATCTAATTTGATAATATGCTAGTGATAAAAGATATTCACACTCACAGGGGACATCAAACTAAGGAATTATAAATATTGGTCAGATATGATATAATGGTGTACGCTTGACCAGATTACATTGTATTGCATATGATGGCAAATACTGCTACAGTTGCAGAAAGTGCTCACGTTACGGACTAAAGAATATCGACCTTCAAACCAAATGATATATGTCGAGCTCATTTCGACAATCCTTTATAACCATGCCACGCTAAAACGATGAAAGCAGCAAAGAGCGATGTCGCTCCAGTCACAATAACCATAGGCTCGTACTTGTTGCCCGCATAATGCTCCCGAATAGCTTCTCTCGGCGCCATCAACTCCGCACTCAAAGGCCCAACCAAGATATTGCCCACGCCCATCAAAAACACAAATATGGCGTACGTCGCAAACACCGTAGACGGGTCATCGCTGACGGCTCGACCCATCGCCACTCGCATCGTTCCGAATCCGAAAGCAAAGAAACCGTAGATGAAGCTGAAAATGGCAAGAAGCGGCAGTGACTTGGCCAAACCCCAGAATGTGAAGGACGCAGTCGCCGCAAACGCGCAGCAAATGGTCATTAACACACTGACGGGAAGGCTCTTGTCTGAGAGGTAGCCAAAGGCGAATTGTCCAAGAACCTGTGCGATTGACATGAGGGAAACCAGCAACGCACCCTTGACGGACGAAATGTCAAATAGCGAGGCATAGGATGGCAAGAAGACGACTGGGAAAAAGAAACCGATGCCTTGAATCAGAACTGCAGAGCCATAGATCCAGAAAAGGGGCTGCTTCAGAAAGTCCCAGTTGATCCTCGCCAGATTGGCCTGATCGGAGGCTGGCAATCGAGCCTTGAATAGCGGAAGCAACGGAGCAGTCAAAACCGCCATCGCAATAGCACAAGCCCTAAGCGTGATTTTATACCCATATCGTCGAAGAAGAGCATCGATGATGAATGGAAGAACTGCTCCCGTGGCACCAGAAGAAGCAGAAATGAGCCCAAACGCCATGCCCTTTCGCGCAACCCACCACTCGTTTACCATGCTCACGATGGGCATTGAAATGAGCACGAAGCCAAGTCCATAGAGCGCTCCTTGTGTGGCGATGAGTCCATTGACGGAGGAAGTAAAGGACGCTGATAAAAGTCCAGTTATACTCAGGACCCAGCCGAGATAAATTTGATGCCGCTGGTACTTGGGAAACTTTCTCGCCAACATGGCTGAGAAGGGCGACCCAAAGTAATAAAAGCCGGTGGACAAGACTCCAACGACGGGGATCCGGACGGTGTCGTTTTTAAACTCGGGTACGTCAGAGTAGTATCTCTGGAAGACTCCGTAGCAACCAGGAAATCCTATCCACCGGTTAGTCTGCTGTATTTGGGGGGAAATTAAGTGATATCATGTACCCCAGAATAACGCATCAAATGCAAATGCGCCTAGAAGTGTGCACCAGGCATCACGTCCTCGATCCACGGGTTTCAGCTCCTGCGTAACAGCTTCGTTTTCGTTGGGGGTATTAACCGCTTCATTGCGACTCTGGGAATAGAGCTGCGACAACTCAATTTCCAACTGTCCTCTTTCAAGCTCTCCATCTCGTTCGCCTATTTTGTCGCGGGAATGAGAATATCGTGGCGATAGTTCATATTCCACTTCGGTAGTTGTTTCCGTGGCACTCATGGCTCAATTGCTCTCTTCTTTTCACCAATTGAGTCTATAAACAAACAATGCGTCCACCAAGAGTAACAAACACAAAACAAACCAGAACTAATCCTCAATTCAACCTCCTCTCTTCAACACCATTAATACCCCCAAAAGCTTCCAGAATCAACGATTCTACTTCCCCACAAGCCTAGCGCCCGCAAATCGCGATGTCGGAACCCGACCCTAGCCGTAATTTTCTTAATTTTCTTCGACAGCGGGGCTCATTGAGTTCCACACAAAGTTCGGTATGAGTCAATAAAGAGCATCTGCGCCTTTCCAACTACAAGCAGATGGAATTGTCCAAAGCTTATTGCTAGATTGCTAGGGGTTCTTCGGCTATGGTTTTAACCGCCTGCAAATGCCGGGGCTAAGAGCGTATCACGTCGAGCCACGAGGCAATCCACAACGAATCTCATCTCTCAAAGGCGCGCCTTGTATCTATAGATCTATCTATCGAACCTGCATAAGACATCATCATGACGATATCAAATCGCCCAGTATAATAACAATACACATAATAATAATACATCTAATTCCTCACCTCTCCATCTGTCTTTGGCTTCGTGCTCTGCCTCACAAACTTGGTGTGATGTCCCTTTGTCACCAGCGTCTTCTTCTCCTCACCATCCACAACCTCGACCTTTTGAATCAAAATCGTCACAAACGCCATCGATCCTCCAACTTTCTCCGCCGTCGCTACAATCTCCACGACGTCTCCCGCTCCCGCGGCGCTGCTCAAGTAGCTAATGTGCATGTCGACGCTCGCGCCCGTCTTTTCCCTCAGGTCCCATGAAGCAATTGCCAGTCCAGTTGTGAAGTCAATGAAGGCGGCTGAGACCGCGCCATGTAGACCGCCCTTGGAATTGAGATGCGTAGGCGTAAGAGTGAGGCGGCTGATGACGGTGCCAGCGACGACGGAGGTTTGCTTGATGCCGGAGAGGAAGATGTTGTATATGCTGCTGTTTTGAAGCAGCCAGTTGGACAGCTGCTCGACGTGGGCTGTCCTCTTGGCTTCGAGTTCTAGCTGTTCTTGTGATGCCATGGTCGTGTATCTTCTTATTCCTCGCCCTTAGAGAGGTGATAAGTGAAAGAGGATGTGAGTCGTATGTTTGTGAAATGTTGAAGTTGAGGCTCCACAAGAAATTGGTGGAGACTTCAGTCCATGGCTTCAGTCTTATCGCAATCAATCTCAAGCGCCACTGCAATGTATTCTGAGCCTCACTTCACTCGGCAACTTCGAATCATTTACAAACATTTGCGATATGAGGACTGTAGGTAGCAAGATTTATAAGAAACACTATTACATTTAATAGAGGACTCAATATATTATACCTCTAAATAGAAGTCGTCCGAGTTATATTAAGGCAAATATACGCATGCTTCATCAATACATTAAGCCATTCATCCCAGAAGTAGATCACAGCATAACAGCAATCGCCCAGCCAAGAGCGAAGACACCAGCAACGAGGCTCATCTCCAATCGCGAACCTGCACTGGGAGGAATAGTTGGGGGAGCGCTGGGCTGACTTCCGCCTCCATTTCCACCGCTTCCACCGCTTCCACCCTCTCCACCAGATCCTCCAGTAGGCTCTGAGCCGCTTCCTCCAGAGGTCTCGCTGCCTCCGTTTCCTCCGGAAGGTTCACTGCCTCCGCTGCCTCCAGTTGGCTGGCTTCCGTTGCCGCCGGTGGGAGAACCGGAACCGCCGTTGCCACCGCTGCCACCACAGTTGGAACCGGTCGAGCCGGTGGCACTGGCACAAGCACACACGGAAGAAGCTCCGGTGATGACAGCTTGCAGAGAGGCTGCAGGACAAGCTGTCGCAACGCAAGGAACGAGAAGCTTGGTCAAGCTGGCCTGGGCTGCTGGCTGGCACTGGCATGCGTAGTCGGTCACGTCGCAAGAGATGATAGGAGCAGCACTCGAGAAGCAGGCCTGAGCACAGGAGGGAACAGCTGTGCTTGCAACGGCACCGCAGTCGGGAGACTCCGAGACGCAGGTAGGAGAAGCACCGCCTCCACCACCAGGAGTCGTGGTAGGAGATCCGTTACCACCACTGTTGCCAGGACCTCCAGGACCGCTAGAGCTGCCACCGGGGGGACCAGCGGGGCTGCTGGATTGACAAGTTCCAGGGGCAACAAGCGTAGGTGAAGCACTGGCGCATGCGCAGACTACAAGGAAGACGGGTTAGCATGGCAGTTCATCAACAGGAAGATATAAAGTATAGATTCTTACCTGAGCTAGCTCCAGTGATGACGGCTTGCAGAGAAGCAGGAGGGCAGGCCGTTGCCACACAGGGAACGAGCAGCTGAGTCAAGCTAGCCTGAGCCTCAGGCTTGCACTGGCAGTCATAGTCATGGACATCGCAAGGAATCTTGGGTGCAGCGGATGTGAAGCAAGCCTGAGCACATGAAGGGACCGCTGAGCTGGCGACGGCATCACAGGTCTTGACAGGCACTGGCTGGCAGTTTGAGCCAGTAGCTGAGGTTACAGGGCCGGAGCTTGTGACTGGGGGTGGTGGGTAGTAAGAAGAGCCACCTCCGGGTTGTGATCCGCTGGGTCCTCCTGTGGTTTGAGATCCTCCGGGGCCAGTGGTTGTGGCAGGTGGCGAAGTTCCACAGTCGCCAGGGCTTGGAGGAGCAGTGGCACAAGCACACACTAGAAAAGAGGTGGTTAGTAGGACAACTCATCGAGATATCAGTCAGTGTATTTGTCTCTTACCTTGAGAGGCACCGGAAATGACAGCTTGGAGAGAAGCCGCAGGGCAAGCAGTAGCAACGCAAGGGACAAGCAGCTGAGTCAAGCTAGCCTGAGCGGCAGGTTGGCACTGGCAAGCATAATCGTTAACGTCACAAGGAATCTTGGGGGCAGCGCTGCTGAAGCAGGCCTGGGCGCAAGACGGGACGGCACTGCTGGCAACCGGGCCGCAGTCAGACGTAGTTCCGGGGCTGCAAGTCGTGTTGGGACCACTAGGCTTAGAGGTCGTTCCAGGAGGAGCCGAAGTGCTCTCGCTGGTGGAAGTAGAGCAAGGGGTCTCTGACGATGACGCGGGAGGCTTAGAACTCTCTGCAGTTGTGGTTGCTGAAACTGAAGTGCAAGGGGTTGTTGGATGAGCCGTAACACAGCCGCAGAGGGAGCTGACTTGGTTGAGGACGTTGAGGGCACTGTTGCCACAGGCTCCTACAACACAAGTAATAGCAGCTGCCTGGATAGCATCGCTTTGGACGCATTGGCACCCATAGTCAGAGAGACCGCAGCTGGCTTGAGTGACTGCAGCGGATTCAATGCAAGGTTTGGCACAGTCGTAGACGGCATCAGCACTAGCCTGGCAGGGAGAAGTAGAGTCGCAGCCGCCAGGGGCAGTCGTGGTGGCTGGACCTGTGGTGATGGGACCGGTTGTGGATGAAGGAGGCGTTGTAGTGACGGACTCTGTGCAGTCCGAGGTAGACTCAGTCGTAGCCGGAGGGCTGGTCGTGGTAGGGGGCTCCGTCGTAGTCGCAGGAGGTCCAGTCGTAGTAGCAGGAGCTGAGCAGGGAATGGTTGGGGAAGCCGTAACGCAGCCGCAGAGAGAGCTGACTTGGTTGAGAACATTGAGGGCACTGTTACCACAGGCTCCTACAACGCAGGTGATAGCAGCGTCTTGGATAACGTTGCTCTGACTGCATTGGCACTCATAGTCAGTGAGACCACAGCTGGCTTGGGTAACTGCAGCAGATTCGATACACGGCTTAGCACAGTCGTAAACCGCGTCAGCACTGGCTTGGCATGGTGAGGAAGAATCACAGCCAGCAGTTGTGGTATGGGGAGGAGCCGTAGTTGTTGGGGGGGCTGTAGTCGTTGGAGCCTCTGTAGTTGTTGGAGCCTCTGTAGTGGTTGAATCTTCTGTACATGTAGTCGTGGGGGGAGCGGTAGTAGTCGCCTCCGTTGAGCAAGGAACCGTTGGGGAAGCCGTAACGCAACCACAGAGAGAGCTGACTTGGTTGAGAACGTCGAGGGCACTGTTGCCACAGGCTCCTACGACACAAGTAATGGCAGCTGCCTGGATAGCATCGCTTTGGACGCATTGGCACCCATAGTCAGAGAGACCGCAGCTGGCTTGAGTCACGGCAGCAGACTCGATACACGGCTTAGCACAGTCGTAAACAGCGTCAGCGCTGGCTTGACAAGGCGATGAGGAATCACAGCCAGCAGTCGTGCTGGGAGGAGCTGTAGTAGTTGCTGGAGGTTCTGTGGTTGGGGGAGCTGTAGTCGTGACCGGGGCAGTTGTGGGAGGCTCATCCGTGCAGGGAGTAGTTGTCGGCGGCGCCGTCGTCGTGATAGGAGGTGGTGCCGTTGTGCTCGTTGAGCAGGCACTTGTCGGGCTCGCCGTGACACAACTACACAAAGCGCCAACTTGATCCAGGACACCAATAGCTATAAGCCACTTGTTAATAGGAAGTACACAATTTAGATCTATCGAGCCAGTACGAACCACCCCCGAAGCCACAGGCTCCTATGATGCAGTTTGCAGCTGCACCCTGAATAACGCCTTGCGCGTTGCATTGGCATGCATAGTCTGACGTAGCGCAGGCTGCTTGAGTGACAGCGGCAGACTCGATACACGATGTTGCACAGCTGGCAACAGCATCAGCACTGGCCTGGCAAGGGTTGCTATCGCAGTGTGGTGTGGTGCCCGAGACGATGCGAGCAAGAGCCAAAAGGCCCACGGCTCCGACGGATTGTCTCATTGTCGAGTGATGAGGACAGGTTGAGTCCGAGACAAAGCCTGAAGAACCGCTGTGGGGAGCAGAAAGGGCTGCCGGATCGACAGATATATACTTCTACGCATGATTTACAAAAGATCCGGGGAATCAAGGGCTTCCCGTGTTTACATGGAGTCGCCGGCCCGGTGCCCAATGCCACTCTCCGCATAATGCCTGCCCCCAATAGCATCTCATGGACTGAATAGAGTAACAGTAGCAGCCTCGTATTTAATTTTAAAAAACCTGCAGTTGGTGCAGCTCTTCCTGCACGATGATCAGCTAAAGCCAGCAAAGGATGGGTTGCTCTTGTGGGTTATTGGCCCATATACACGGCGATGGTCCGAATGCAGCATCGAGCAAGACGGTGAGGTGGAGCCGGCCGATGAAAGGGGGGCCATTGGGAAGAGAATCCTTGCCATCCACACGTTTCTCTGAAGGGATTGCTCTCACTTCTCACGCTGGTTCGCTGCGCTCAACTTTCGATCAATGCGGGGAGAGAAGCAGCCGATGGCCCGAGAAGACCCAGAACCCTAGCTAGGCGTCAATTGGGCTCACATCGACCCCGGAAATCTCGTATACGAATACCCATCTACAGTCCTACACATGCCATTTGTTGAAGCTGAGCTGAACTACGGATTTAGGGGGAGTTGTTCAGATACGCTGGCCTTGCCGTGGGCTTTCCGTAGCGCTGCCAAAATCAAATTATTGGCTTGGCTTTCAAAGGAGAAGCACTGTCTACATAGCAAGTGACTTATTTTTCTGACCGCGCTTCGGGAAAATTCTGATCTGTGCTGCTCGTATCCACCACGGTAGCCCGTGAGGCCCATTTGAGCGGATAATGTGCCCAATTTGCGCTCCTCTAGCGTCTGTTCAGCTGGCAGAGGTCACGACGAATGTGGTCATAGAGCATGGATCTGCATCAATGTTGAGTCAGTGCAATGGACCTGAGCCCAGGTTTTTATCAATGCTTCTGCCGGAGAAGCTGCTCCTATAAGTATGGGCCGATCAGTCTTTGGTAGATTGCTACAGTTTCCACTCTTTCCGCCGTCAAGTCAACGCCAACGCGGATGGAGCCGAGAGACACAGAGACGAAGCCACTCTCGCCGGAAAGCCAATCTTCAGCCACAAGAACGCTTGGTGTGACTGCTAGAATCAGATGTCAGATCGAATCATCAGATGCCCTCGACTGAGCCTCGGCCAGTCAGCGCTTCCGCCAGGAACGAGACGCCACCCGCCAAAAGTCCGCCAGTTTGTCTGATCAGGGCCATCTGCAGGAATTCGCTGCTAGGCCCATAATAGGAAGCCCAGCGGCGCGTTTAACGCAGCGTTACATCCGGGAGGTGGATTCGGTTTAGCCTCATCACCAGAGCGCGGGGAATCCATGCTCGCCATGTAAGCCAGCGAATCAGTCTCACGCACCACAAG
Organism: Trichoderma virens Gv29-8; assembly: GCF_000170995.1. Lineage (NCBI taxonomy): Eukaryota > Fungi > Ascomycota > Sordariomycetes > Hypocreales > Hypocreaceae > Trichoderma > Trichoderma virens. The sequence continues at coordinate 79,915 of NW_014013657.1, read as the reverse complement.
CGATGAGTGAGTAATAGTATTCCTCTTGGAGAGGAGAAGAAGCCGAGCAACATGTGATGACGCGACGGTAATTTAACAGAAGACGGGATGACGATGCTACATACGTCCATGTGCGGTTGGTCGCCGGCTTGAATCAATACTGGTGCCTGGCCTATTATGATTCCATTCCCGGGTCGTATTCCCGTTTGAGTAGCAGCCGGGCGTTGTTGGCTAAACATCATAACAAGGAGTAAGCAAGCTATGGATCAGGTTGAGGAGCTACCTGCATGTTCGGGCGAGTTGATGCCGATTCTTGTCGTGACCTGGTTATCGTAACATTGGCCCGACGCAGGATCGGATCGTATAACACCGGTACACGTAAAACATCACTTCCGAGTCAACATCGCCTAGGATGCCCAGGCTGTCGATGCAGCAATCCACTGACCGCCTTTGAAGAGAATGGGACCATTCCGGTGGCTCATAATTCCCAAAGTGAAAAAGACGTCTGTCGGAGGATTTCTTCTTGGCGATGTGAGTGATGGGATGCAGCTGGCAGGGTTTGCGGCGATTTGATCAGGCCAAGCCGGAAGTAGTCCAGAATACGAACTGCTGTACAATGCAAGCAAGGCAACCCAACACGACGCTCTCTGAGCAAGCAGATGGTAAGCAGATGGCGAATTTATTAAAATTTCAGCTTTAAGCTCTACAATTCAAGTTAATAAGATTTATGTATACATATAAGCATCAATGTGATGCATCACCGCCGATCTCCCGCTTCACAGCCACGACTCAACCCCTTTGACCTTACCAACGCCCCACATCTTATCTATCAACTGCGTATCTATCTCAATCTCATGATCCATGTTGCCACGATTAAGGCCAGAGTGGAATCCGGCTGTGGTTTCAGTTACATGGATGAGATCTAGAGCACAAAAGAGATGAGATTGATAAGACGAGATCTACATCACCTGATAATAAAGTTGACCCCCATGGGGCTTAGTCGTACGGTGATATGCGAAATGGGAACTGCAACTTGTACTTCAACTGTGCATACAGAAACCAGAGAAGAGCGCTTCATTCAAACTACCCATTTGGATTATTGTTGGATTGAATGGAGAGGATTACCAAGATCCATCAATTTCTCCATTGAACGACGTTGCTCTTAACAACTGTATTAAACTGCCTAGGACGTAGACTATCTACTAGGTTGAGCGGATTTGCAAAATGGCCACAGCGCTTGACGTTAGATGTTATATTCCAATTGATGCACTGGGCATTAAATCTCTTTTAATATCGCTTCCAATATTATGAATATAGAACCAATAGCCTTTTTACGTCTGCTTAAGACATGGAGATTTCCGACGCACATATTCATCACTACAGGGTAGGCGTTTGTGAATGGGCAGAAGCAGTCACCTTGTCTCCTAACAGCACACCTTCAGCCTTGTTGTTTGATAATTTTTTAAGTCGACAAAACATGATGCTTCATAAACTGACCAAATCCTTCTTCCTCATCTGGAGACGAGAGACCCGATATCAGCTTTCCGGCGCTGATTTCACATTTTGATCAAACAACACCAGCAACGCCCCGCATGGCGTCATAACGAGCTTATATCATGGGTGCGCGCAATTACTAAGAGCTCGGAACTCGCATCAGATCCAAACAAAATCTCAGATGAGTGTTGGTCTCTGAATTCAACAAAGACGTCGTGTAATCTTCTCAAGTATCGTGAAGCAGCCCCCAGCATGTCCGAACAGCCAAACACAAACAAACCGCAGCCGACGCTGGACCATATTGTGATCCTCGTCTCGGCCAGTGACTTGGAACAGCTTCCTGACCGCCTCAAAGACTCATTTGTTGTCAGCCCTGGAGGGACTCACGCCGGAGGCCAGACATTCAACAAGCTAATCCTGTTCGAGGATGGTGTTTACATAGAACTCATCGCATTCACTGAGGGCATCAGCCCCGAGGAGCGGGCAAAGCACAGATGGGGTCGTCAGCGAGAGAACACCATTGTGGACTGGGCATACACGCTGCCCCATGAGAGCGACTTTGGAGCTGTCCAGCAAAGAGTCAGAGATGCAAACGCGGGATTGACGTACAGGGATCCCGTTCCTGGTGGCCGGACAAGACCAGACGGAGTTGTTTTGAAGTGGGCCATTGGAGCTCCCCAGGATGCAAATGGCCATGAGACAGAGCCGGGCATCTTGCCATTTTGGTGTCTAGACAGAACGCCGCGAAGCAACAGAGTGCCATACCAGGAGGACAAGAGGCAGACACAGCATCCTTCTGGTGCCCGTGGAGTTTCTCGGCTGCGGCTCAACGTGCCCGAGGAGCAGCTCTCTTCTCTACAAAGTGTCTATGATGCCATTCACAACGTCAAAAACACAGCGAAAGGCGAAAACGAGTGGCTATTCAACACCCCGGACTCATCAGCAAAGGCACGACATACTTTGGGGGTGGCATCGGAGAGCGGGCCAAAGATTAAGCTGGCATTTCAGGGAAGCGTTGGCAGTCCGTCGTTTCTGGAGATATTGCCTGGTATTGTGGTGAAATTCGAGGCTTGATTGCGAAAGTGATGGGGAATGGGCCGGTACAATTTCGAACAGGCATCAGATAGGTACCTCGTAATAGGAATTCAATCGAGAATTTACAATCTCTGGCGGTGCATGTGATTTGCAGAAATGTGTTGCAATACATCGTCGACAGCATCTTCTATTCAATCATACCTACCTACCTAGGTATGTAAGCTTACATGTACTGTGTGGTCAATATATATTCACACGGTACATCGGCGAATCTTTTGCGCAATTGTGCTGTTGTGGAGACATCGATGGTACTTGTCTCACCATACTGACCAGCAGCGGGCAGCAGGTACCCAGTTATCGCTCTCATAAAGCTGGCTGGACCGCGACGCGCCTGGAGCTTCCATCGTCAACATTTGCTCCTCCATCTTGCAGCTTCACCGCAGTCACGCTGCCTCTTGTCGACTGTATTTTTCGTACTAGAATTGCTCAGTTACGCACAGAAAAGGTCATCCACAGCTTCTTGACCTTCGAATCCCGCCTTTCCAGGCGCAATCGCATCCAAGATGCCTTCCGACGAGGTCGATAAAGCTACCGAGGATGCAAGCACGCAGAACGACGTCGAGATGGACGAAGGCGAACAATCACAACAGGCCGCAGACACGGAAAAACCCGAAGAGAGTAGCGAACGTGCTCCCCCGGCGAGCATGGAGGCCCCAGAAGATGACGACGTTGAATCAGATCCTCCAGAAGCCGAGCGCAAGACGTTTGCCAGCAGCTTGACGAGCCCAATTGTGACTTTGCTAGTTGGCAAAGAAGAGCCCACGCTGCTCACGGCGCACCAGGCATTCCTCGTTCGAAGCCCGTACTTTGAGGATATATGCGGCAAGTTTGCCGAGGACGGTAGCGTACGGCTTCCCCCGCTATGGGAGTCATGACCATAAGCTAATAGATGCTCAGCCTCGCCATATCGAGCTCCCTGACGAAGACATCGATGCCGTCGGCTGCTTCCTCGAGTTTCTCTACACAGGCGAATACTTCCCTCGCAAGCTGTCAGGCCAGCGATCACTCGAGAACGACCCCAGTGTCCCCGCCATCGACGACTCGGGCTCCCAGCTCCTTAAGCATGCAAAGATCTATACACTGGCTCAGAAATGGGGCGTCTCTTCTCTCCAGACGCTGGCATCATCCAAGATTCACTGCATCAACTCAACAGTCAAGGGAGAGATCGAATATGCGCGCTACGTTTACGCCAACACCGCCATCGATGATACAACCATTCGTGCACCTGTGGCCAACTTCTGGGCCACCAGGTCGCATACGTTGCGGTCTGAGGCCGAAGATGAGTTCAAGGCATTGTGTCTGGAGTTTCCGCAATTTGGTTTCGATATTTTGAGTACGTCTTTCACCACTCCTCATGGCCGATGTGTCAAGCTCACGAACCTAACCTTCTCTAGCTCGTGTTTTGGACGACAAGCTCAAGAGAGAGCGCAACGAAAAGATGCATCCTTCCACTGGCAGCGTTCGCAAGCGCCCTCGACACGGCAGCGGTGGTGCTGCGTAAGATACGGGTTGCTCCCTATACAACAGACTTTGCTTTTGGGTTTGGTTCGGGCGTACAATGCGGTGAGCTCTAGCTGGCTTAGTGTGTTTGAGGCGACATGGAACGGTTTTCTCTGGCTATATATGATGCGACGAATTGAATGCTCTGCTCAAGTAATTACCAGCATGGCGCAATGTGCGTTAATTGGATAGGGTTGAACGCAAGTCAATGCCGTCCATGTGCTGACGGGGAGAAACAGCCGAAGTAGCTGCTTGTCCATCTTGTCATGGCCTTGATCAGAATGCTTTCCAGGCTGCCATATGCGACGTGATAATGATACGTGATTAAGTGAGGAATTTATGTTGAAACACTTCAGTATGGAAACTGCTTCGTATATTGCGGTTCTATAGGTGCTGGCCTTCTCTGGATGTCTGCACTCTTTTCTACATCTCTTGACTCCACCACAATATCTTATGGCTGGCAAGCTCAATACGCATGACAACAATATTATGACTTACAATATGTCCAAGTGTGGAATGCTATTTGCAATACTTCTGCAATTTCTGCTGCTTTTATACCAAGTCAACCCCATATCTAAGGAGTGGGATTCCTGCCGTTCATCATTGAGCAATGCATTTCTTTAATGCCACAAGAACTGGTATCAAGAGCCATAAATTGAAGCACTCGTCCAACAACTTTAACCTTGGCAACTGTTCAGGCCTCGTGCACGTTGGTGCATTTACAATACCGGGGGGATACAAGGCCGGTCAACATATGGGACTACAAGAATGTCTACGTTAATCTACTCCTAATGGCGGGAGAGTATGGCATCCTAGAATCAGGATTTGGGTAGTGCTGGATAGTACAGTCACTAGAATAGGACAAAGTTATTCACTTCAAAGCTGTTTACTGGATCGCTTCCCATTATTGCAAACACATACAAGATCTCAAGCTCCAGTATCCAGAAATTACCTTGATATATAGGCTCATACAGCCGAGTGAAGAGTTCAATGAAGTAACGCTTGTTGATTTGGATTGTTAGGTGGCTGATTGCAGTTGCGTGAATTCGAATATTTGTATCTGAGAATTTTCATCATCACCACAACTCCGAAGAGAAGGTCAGCTCTTTCAATGCTAGCCTCAGCTAATTCATCGTTTAGCATCTGAGTGTGAGCACAGCTACTGCGAGATGATAAACATTAGAGTGATCAGCTGGCGGCCAAGTGACAAGATTCAAACAGCTGGGCGTTTGAATAGATAGATAGATAGATAGATAGAGAGAGAGAGAGAGAGAGAGAGAGAGAGAGAGAAGCAAGAAGTACTTGATGTAAGCAGGCCACCTCTCACTATCCAACGTACCTTTCGCATATCAATCTCCTTGTTCTCTTCACTGCACTCATTTGCATTATTCTCTTGACAACTCTCCACTCTCCGTTTGCTTCTCCTATGCTCTCCACGTTTCGTCCGGTAACTTGTTTCCCTCTTCTCTTCTTTCCGATTTCCTTCGCCCTTTCCCGACTCTCTTTTATATTCCTCACATCTTCTTTCTATACGCCTTCGGCTATCTCTTCACGACCAAGCTACGCTTGCAACAAGAACCATCACTCAAGGGGTGATTCGACTCTCTCTTCTCCCGTTTTGGCTCCCAACATATGAGAGGATCCAGTTCAACAACCGATCGTATCATCATGTCTGATCCTTGGGAAGAAGCGGAAACTGATATCCCGGAGTTTATGAAGGATCCCGATTATTACAAACAAGTCTACGATGAGTTGTGTCCTGCTGCCCAAAGAGGATTGCATGCCGTTGGACAGCGTATTATTGACTTCTTCCGGGAGCACGGCATGATAAATGAGGGGACAGAGCTATATGTTGATGAGTATGCAATAGTTGCCGCAGTTGGTATGAAGCCCATCACGAGAGAGGCATTGTCCAAACAAACTCCCAAATACATGTGGGGTCGTGGATCAGAGGCATTCATTGCCAGCTATGTCATCGACCAGCGACCGGCTATGAAGCACGAAGCCTGGACTGCAGCCAGAAAGGTGCTCTCTAAAATTCCTGCACATCCGAGCCAAGCTCCTATTGTCATCGCTCTTCTCAATTCTACCATCGCAAAAGAACGACAATGTTGGGTCCAAGTGGCTACGCTTAGATCGGCCGACACTCTTCAGTCGATTGCAGCTCTAAACATGGAAGCAATCCTCGTCTCCATGTGCTCCTTAGCTGGCATTACCTTTCAGGGAGGTGATCCTATTGACGCAGTTGAGAAAGCCTACTACGATCTAAGTGACGACATGGCTACGCTGCGCAGATATCACCGAAGGCTCGAAGTGCTTAGCGATGAAACAGAGGCAGGAACTGCTACTGTTTCCACCGACATTGAGAAACAATTAGATCGTTTCGAAGAGATATGGAAGGACATCGTTGATAGGCTGTTCCCCGGACGACTCGCCAGCGAGCTGCAATGCATTGCCGATACAATGCAAGACGATATCGACAGAAACAAACTTTGTTCTCCCTCTCACAACGAAGAGCAGTGCCAAAGACAGTCGACGCCCCAAATCATGTACATCGATGAGAAAGATTTGGGTATGAGAGTCATTAGGGCTGCTGATACTTGAGAATATTCGATTGGTATAAGCTCTCTCTCTGGTTACCTGGCCTAAGCTGCTCGAGGCCTTATGCTACGGTGGGCAATATTTACGCCGTTTGGTTTTGCGCGAAAAGAGCTGCGATGGCTCCTAACATTGGGTGTTTCGTATGGATGGAATTGAGAGCTTGGTACTCTCCGCTCTTGCTTAGTCAATTGAACGTTTGCAACTAATCCTTTGTTCGTGATCTTTGCCGTAGACGCAACTCCAGCGCCTTGGATCAAGATATTGGGAATACTGATCAACACTAGCCTAAACTAAACTCAGGTACTGCGCCCTGTGGAGTTGCTCAAGTACATTTCCTCGTGTTTCTCCCCGGAAGGCGTTAGACGGATGATCCGCGAGCACTGCCACTATTAGACGAGGAGTCGATCAACAAAGGAACAACAACGGGTACTTGATCCAATCAGCTTGATCCAAAGCTTTCTTTCAATATCACGGTCAAGTTACATGTACTTCTATCTGCATTATAGACCATGTTGTCATCATCACAAATAGCTACGCTGATCAAAATGGATCGCTGTCGGGTCTTCACAGCTTGTCTCCGTCTTGTTTTTAGAGACTCGTTTCCATGTGGAGTTTGCACGACATTTTATGAGGCAACATTTATCTGGATAGCGCTAATAGCGGCCGACAAATAATATGTCTCCGTGCTCAAAGCCAAATGATACAAAAATAGAAGCCTCGAGAGTTCGCCGTGCCTTGTATAGACTCTCCGATCCACGGACGACAAAAAATACGACATTCTCCTTCAAGCGACTGGCAACTTGCACAGCCCTATTCCAACTCAAGGCACAAAGAATAACACCCATCAGCAGACTCGCTTCTTACAAACACAAGCCACGTATACCAAAAACGTAGCATGTTCAGCCACTGCGTCAGCTCATAGTTCAGAACAAAGAGGATCGTGACTAGGAGACATCGTGACCAACAGGACTTGGCCACGGTCTCGCCACAGAGACTCAACAAAGTTCGAGCGCTTACAGTCTCTTCTGTTCTAATTAAAGAAACCCTACGATCAAGACAGTAGACGGCCAGTTCCTGCAGGATCGCATCGCGACCGCAAAAGGGGAGATCAACGGCCAGCAGCTGCAGGGGTCCAACAACATGGCTATTTACATCCTACACAACAGATGCATCTAGGTAGGAAATAGATGGGGGAATAAGGGGTACGGAGGCGGGTGAAACACCAGACGCTCGTCAGCGCTGAGCTTCAACCTTCAAGTCGAGCAGTATCAAGGTTGTGAAACCTCAAAGCTGCACCGTTTCGTTGGGACAGTGGGCCGGGCAGGAGTGCTAGCCCGAACAGCTTTGAAACAGCCATTAATGGATCTGTGGAGGCGCGCGTCAAAAACGAGGATCCCCGGATATGGATATGGGCAGAGCGGAAGAGCCCGGCTCGACGGAAACGGCCAAGACACGGCCGGCTGAGACAACTTCTATTGTATTCTTCGCCTCGACGGGGAATGCTTGCCATCTAGTCAACAATGCATCATCTCCTTCTGTCTTACAGTTTAATGGGCACTTTAATGGGCACTTTAACAAAGTGGCTGGTGTGGCGTGGTTTTGCCTACACTCACGAAATCTCACATGCCAGACCACAAAAGTGACGACGATAAAATCCAAGAAGTAGAAAGGGAAAAAAAAAAAATTACTGACCATACCGAGAAAATTTTCAGAGCAGCGTGCTCCCTCCCAAAAAGGGCCAAGTGACCCAGCGGAAGCCGTCCGAATGGCTCGCGCTTCGGCAAAATGCAGCTTGTTTGGCGAGACGGGGTCAGATGAGAGGTCCCAAGGCGCACAATTTTGACCAGCAGGGCTGACTGCCCTCTCAAGATGAAAAGAGAAAAAAAAAAAAGGGTTGCCGAGACAGCGAAAACGAAAAGTGCGAGCGAACAATTGATGGTTGTGTGTCTCAGTTTAGGTATGGCATGCAATATACGGAGTACTACAAGCAAAACAGAGACACAGGGCGAGGGAGGGGGCGTGTGGGTTGCGAGCGACGGCCGGCTCTGGAAAGCGACACGCCCCCCTTTGTCTTTGCTTTTGCGTCCTTGCATGGACGAGGAACGTCGACAATGGGATTGGATGCCTGCTCTGGACGCTCGGTGGATTAGTCGCAGTGTCGAAGTGAAGAACAGACAAGTCAGGTACTGTGGAATATGAGAGTATGGGAATGAGAGTGGATGAAAGGGAAGCTTTCAAGGGTTGGCGAGCAACAGAATGGCAGATTGCAAGGTTCTTTGAAAGAAAAAGGCACCATACATCGGCTCCGTACTATAACGAACGGTGCTGTGGCATCGAGACATTTCGCTATAAACTCCAAAGTTACTGTCTCGCGCATTCCATCCAGCCATCAGTACTGTATTCACTGTAGATTGTTCGTATTACGGACGCCACGCAGGGAGGCCGCCCTTGCTGAGGATTCCAAATATGGACGACAGCAGCAAAAAAAAAGGTGCAATGGCTGTTTTGGGGGCCGCATTGTGCAGAGCGCCACAGCTGGGGGGGATGTGAATGGACGAGTTTGACTGCTGACGATGGGACCTCCCTTCATGGCGTCCATCATAAGCAAGCACACTAGACCCTTTTCTTTGAGGGCTGCCTGTCTGGCCGTGCTTACGGTTAGGAGAGACGGTACGGGTATGCCTGTAGCAGAAAATAGAAGCCGAGTACGCAATTTATAACGTACATCTTTGATGGGCTTACGACGCGCACAGACGGTGGTGTAGGGTATTGTATTCATCAAAGGAGAGTGCAAAGCGAAAGGCAATGGGCTGTGAGCATGCAAGTGTCGTAGGGTGGATGTAGCGTGGGAATGATGGAGGAATCTCAAAGAGAGAATGCCACTTACAAAGCAGTGTATCCAAGCCCAAGTCCAAATCCAAGTCTTGGCCTTGGCAGTGTCGTCGCCATCTTTGACATGCCCGATGTCAATCCTACAATTGTCAACTGGTGGTGACAGCCACAAGCCAATAGAAGGCGGCCTCTCCACCGCGAGAACCCGCACCGACTCGCCACTCTCAACAGCATCTCTGTCCTCCCAACTCCGTCCTCGCTTCAAGACGCTCCAAGACGCTCGGATCGTCGTGGTCATGCGGACTAATGCAAAAAGAGTCCGGCAGCAGTTGTGCGTCACCGCGGTGAGACTCGTGAGAGAGAAGAGCAGACTAGCACCATCGGACCCGAAGCGATAGCGCTTGTCGACTAATGATGTCGCCTGGATAAGATGCTGGGCTCGCATACAGGCTCGCAAAGAGGATAGATTGGATAGATTGGATAGGCAGACGCGGTCGCGAGTGTGTCATTGCCATGGCCGTTTGTGGATGGATGGGGCATGCAGGACCCAGTCCCATGACTTTTTCCCTCTCAGCTAGCCCGGTAGTTGACAACCGTCAGTGGCATTCATCATTGGGTGCTAGTCTGGCCATTGCGTAGCAGGTTCGCGTAGCGCATCTAGGACTTTTCCTTTGCCATGACGCTTTGCCTTGGGTCTGTTTGCCTTGGTTTGCCGCGATATCGTCATGATGGCAAATGTCGTCGAGGCCTACTGGGTCTGTTGGGGGGAGGGACAGGTGAAAATGAGGCTCTTCGGACAAATGCCTGCACGTCAGCGAGGCTGTGATCCGGAGAGATTGGGGATGCCGCGATCGGGTGTCGCCATCGGTGCATCAGGGCATCACCATCGGCCTCTGGTTGCCTCTTCCTTCTTCCTAGCACATGAGTGAGGCAGTGAAGGTGAACAAGTCTGCACAGGATTGGTGTTTGCCAAAGTGACCGACAGCCGGCAATCTCCTGGAGGTGTGGCGCTGGGCCGTGGCTGGTGGCTCACTTAGAGTACAGTGGAAGTTAGGGCCCTTCAGGGTCTTAGCGAGGGGCCACAAAAACTGGGCGGGTTCAGTCAGGTCCTGGGGGAGGGAGGGAGGGGGGAGCAGGCAGCACAGCCCAGGCGGCTGAAAAGCTGTTAAACAGGAGCCTGGGCTTTAGTGGTCTAGTACGGAGCACTATCTACAGCGATGACATGACAGGCATGATGCCCTGTCGACAGTGCCCTTGCAGCGGGCCATTGATGTTAGTGCTCTGGTGGTCGCTCTGCGGAGTGCGCTAACAGGGAGCGCCTAGATGCGGACCGACGCCATTGCCCGGCGTGTCCCGCTCTCCACCGTCTAGGACTCAACCTTGAAAGCTTCAATCGATTGTGGCTGTCCACAACCCCAGGAAGCACCGCGTCCACCGAGCCGATCCTAGAGTCGAAGCTACTGTGCTGTGCTGCTGATGTGCTGCTTCTGCTTGTCGATGCAGGTGATTTTGATGCCCTGCTAATGCGCTGCCAATGCCAGGCAGAGACGGTGCAACCATGAGTAGCTAGAACGACCAAGACTCTGCGCTACTGCTGATGCTAATGCGAAAGCTGATGCTACTGTGCGAAATCGATGCGACGAAGCTACTGCCAGGCAGGCAGGTTACTGCTAGAGGTCAACAGGTCCAAAGGTCTAGAGGTCGAAAGGTACTAGCCTTGCACGAGTGCGATTTCTGGACCGAACTGAATGAGTCAATCCCCCGTCGAGACCCGCGAGCCGAGACGTGCGTCAGTGTGTTCTGCATCTTCGGCCTGGACCGCCGTCTTTCGTTGGCCAATTGTGAGGATGGCCTTGGCTTCGGTGTTCAAGGTAGGGCTAGAATCGAATCTTGTGCAGGAGCCGAATTGATGCGATGCTCCTTGGCCAGCTTCAGCAGCCGCCCGCGCAAGGCGAGTCTCTGCCATCTCTCAATCCAATTTGATGGTATTTTCAGCTGCTGCCGGCCTCTGCGATTGGCCAACAGCATGCGTTTCGAATAAGCGCAGATGCAGCACAATCTCATTCTGGAGGCCCTCTGTGCTGCTATTTTCAGCGTCTGTCGTTTCGAAATTCTGCAGCCTGCGACAATGCAATGGCCGTGAGCAAAGCATCGTTTGGCTCCCTCTTCTGATCGATCTGGATGCCAGAATTGGAGGCAGCCTGGATGCACTTTTGCGCATCTGGTCTGGTAAACTAGAATCTACCTCTGACCTCACTCGCATCGCTCGCTCTGAGCATCAATTCATTCCGTTCAACTACCCTTCCCCCTTCTGGCTGGCCGCTCAGGAACTGGGAAGCCAAAAAACCCACCGCCCGTGGCTATGGACGCTCAGCCGCTCCGCTAATTGGACTGGCCTCTTGGAGGTGCTGCTGCGCATCCACAAACGGACGTGGAGACGAACAGGAAGGGAGTCATCGGAGAGGCCCTTGGACTCGCTAGCGCTCTGGAAGATGCCTCACATGCCTCGCCCATTCTCCATGGCGCCAGTAGGCAGAAAGCGGAAAGACGGCAGGGGTTCAGGTGCAGGACTCTGTCGAGACTGGATATGGCTGGACATCGGGGGTGGAGGGGGCGTGTGAAACAGGGACACGACAGCCAAAAGCGGCCAAGGTCTTGTCCGTTCTCACGCACTCCCTCGTCTTGTCTTTATAAGTCTGCGATGCACCCTCACCTCGTTCTCGATCCAGCATTTCCAGGCAACAAACGCACAGCAACCCCACAAGTTCTTATACTACCTACTCCGTACTATACATTGTATTGCATTGCATTCCGGACCAGGATCAAAGAGGACAGACATTGAACACTTTGTACAAAAGGCTCTTCATACCCACCTTTTGGTCGCCTCTTCTCTTTCATCCTTACACCAACCAACAACAACAAGAGCAACAACACATTCCATAATCGGAGTCGTCTTTGAACAAGAATAGTCATCGCAACCCACTTGATCACACACAAAAGGACCACCTTCGGCGCAAACTCGAACGCCTTGCCATCGCAAGGGCTCTTGGTCTCTACCTCACCACCACAACTGCGTACGACGCGCACTTTCATCCGCCGCCGCAAATCAGACACAATGTGCACCACCAACGTCTACACCTACGTCTACTCAGACGGCCACAAGAAAGAGTCCCTCCAGCCTGTCTTGTGCTCAGCATCACGGCAGGGCAAGGTCTGCTCCAACAACGTCGTCTTCCAGCACCCCAACCAGTACATCCAGCACTCCGAGGCAGCATTTGGCACTTCGCCCAGCTCTCCCTTCGTCAGCCAGTTCCCGCCTACGCCTACCTACAGCCCCCGATCCGGCACACCAAACTACCGCTCCGGCGACGAGTCCGACCGATCGCGCCGCAGCACCTCGAGCTCACGGCGGCGCTCTGCCAGCCTTTACATCAACGGACAGAAGGTCTATGACATGGGCCGCGATGGACGGCGCGAGCGCATCGTTCTAGTTGAAGCTCCGCCCAGCCCACATACTCCTCCTACCGCCTTCAACTTCCCAAGCGCACCGGCTTCGCCCAATGCCTCTGCCTCTCCCTCTGTCTACGGTTCTTCCCCTCGCGACTCTGGCTCTAGCTTCTCCCGCCGGCCCATCATTGTTGATGGCCGCATTCCTCGAGATGAGCGGGTCGAGCGAGTTGAGCGGACTGAGCGACCTCGCGTTCAGGTTGAGGTAGTCGACGCAGTCCCTCCAGCAGCCCGTACTTCCAAGCATGATCGCCACTCTTCCACCAGCTCTCGCGACAGCCACGGACGGAGCAGCGCCGATGATGAGGAGACTATTCGACGCCGGCGCGAGCGGGAGGAGCGACGGGCCGAGAAGCAGCGGGACGAGGAAGAGGAGCGACAGCGCCGCATTCGTCTCCGCATCGCAAAGGCCAACGCCGAGATCAACAAGCGCCCACCCGTGCCGATGCCTCCCGCCCCAATTCGCGCCTCCTCCTTCAAGACTACCGTGGTTGGCGATGACGATGCCAACGTCAAGAAGCTGACGGATAGTGTCAGGCGCATGAGCTTCGAGGAGGAGCGTCGCGAGGAGAAGGCCCGCGACATTGCCCGCAAGCAGGACCAGCGCGAGGAGGACGAGGCACAGCGCCAGCGTCTGGCTGAGCGCATCCGGCCACGACGCCGGTCCACTATCGGATCGAGCGGCCGTCGCCACCGCGTGCTCTACGATGATGGCGGCTATCGCTGGGAGTAAAGAGAGTTGTGCATGATCTTTCTCCTAGCGTCATCATCTGTTCTGCCATATCTTTTCCTTTGTCTCTGTCTTTGCATTGACACACATCCTTTCCTTTCCTCTTACTCCTTCTTTTCCTTTGTATTGATACGAACTACTTCTTGCATGACTTGAGCATATTCCCTGTATTATTTGGAGGTGGAAAAAAAAAAGCTATCTTTTTGACAGCACCTTTTCAAAAGGAAAAAAACAAAACTACAAAAACAAAAGGGATTTGGAATGGCAACAGAACAGATGTGTTTGGCATTTGGATTTTTTATTTTTACAAGCAAGCGATGATTTTTATTTCCTTTTGGAAACTTTTTCTTGTATACTATGAGTTTTATGATACCTATATAATACCCGGTAATGAATATCAGTGGAGTTTTTTTTTTCTTCTTGGAGAAATATACGAGAACATGCAACTGCGCACTTTTTCCTCCTGCTCGTCTTCTTGTCTGCACACCCCTTCATTTACATACTACATTTGACGGGCCAAGGGCTGCATGGTGACAGAAACAAGGTGGTCTGGACGCAATCAGCAGCCTTTCATTTCTCGGTGCCTTGGACACCCACAGTTGTCCTTTCAGTGTGATGGAGCCCCCGATTTTCTTCTTGGATATTTTCATTATCCTCTCGTAGTGATCAACTATCAACACTACTCTTCCTAGCATAGAGAAATACAAGAATTATTAGTCTGGCTAAACTGGCTCACCTGGCCACAACCGCAACCCTCCCTCTCCGGCCCATTTCTCCTATCCCATTCTCCCATCCATCCACCCCTTGTGACGAAGGATGCACTCTGCATATGCATCATGCAGTTCCAAATGCATCATGCAAGCCCGGGCTTATCGATAAATGTGTAGTTGCTGAGCAAGCTGCCAGTTACGTCAAAGCAAGCGGGACTGCGCCGCCAGTAGGAACATGAGGCGAGACACCATGTTTTGGCACTCCAGTGCGAATCCTGGCTTCGTGGACCGAGTCTGGGGATGCGATAGGCTGGAGGGGCGAAATGAGTGTGAGTGGGTGCATATATGGGACAGGGGAAAGGCGGCAGGGATGAGAAGAAGGACAGGGTGCGGGAGAGGACGGTTTTCTTTTCTTTTCTTTCTTTTTTGTGGGAAGAGAGTTGACGTTTGTGTGGATTTTGTTTATTCAATTTTTTTTAATTTATAGGATAAGTTGCCATATTATGGCCTTCCGACTGAGCGGTTTATGTGGCGACTGGAGCCATTATGCGCGATTATATGTCGCCGAAGAAGCTGCTGACGGCAGACAAGGGATAAATGAAAGAAGGAAAAATAAAAGAAAGGAAAATGGGCACAGCGATATCACCACGAGAGAAAAAGAAAGTGCAACCATACAAAATGTGTGGTTGCGATCCCGGGCGCGATAGCTTCAGGGCGAGGCGAGGCGAATGCTTCAATAAATCAGGTTCGGCACCGGCTAAAAACCGTTCTCGTGATGAAACAGATTTTTTTTTCTTGGCCAGGTCTCAGTTTTTACCTAACCCACCATTCTCGGTTTTTTTTCTTTTCACTTTCTCAAAAAAGCATGTGTTCTGTTCCTGGTCCAGGCCAAATGTCAAGCCCGGCTTTTCCCCAACAAACACCATGCCAGCCCACTCACACTGACACTCACACTCGCTCTCACACGGACCTACAGGAGGCTTGCCTGGCCCGTAAACAAGAGACAAAGTAACATGTAACATGTCGCATGTAACGCACGTCCCTTGCCCAGATTACATACATACAGACGCAACATACTTGCTCGTACATACATGGACCGCACCCAGAAGCAAGGCACGCCACGGTTAGTAGTCGAGACGACGCCGTAAGAGAAGCAAAGAAGCGGGATATTCGCAGGGGAGGGTTGGACGAAATGCACACGCCCTCCCCCCAGTTTTTCGGACGACAAAAAATGTCACCCGGGAGACCACGCGGGAAACTCGGTGTGGAGGCCCGGCCGGATTGTGAATGGAGGAGGGCGGAGATGAGGCGTGATTGGGTGGATGGGCGGAGAGGTTGAGAAAATGGACCGGAAGGACATGTCTTGTTCAGCTTGCTTTGGTCGGGCCAAGGGGAGCTGTAGCTGTATAAGGATAGGCTAGTCGTTGTGAAATCCGGGGATGGAGAGCGACGAGCTGAGGTTGAGTGTGGATGGGCTTAGATGGAGGTAGACAGTTTGGGTGAGTGAGTCAAGGAAGAAAGACTAGTATAGTGTCTACGGTGAATGTAAATATAGCAGTAGGCTTGGTCTAAGAAGGGGCAGCAATACGGGAGTAGGCAGGTGATGGCCGAAGCACACAAAAAAGATGGCCGCTGAGACAGACGTAGTCAAAGTGTGTGTATGGAGATGGATGGCGAGATGGGTGATGTGCCGGCTTTTGCCATGCCCGGTTATATGGACCAAAGTGAGGTGGTGGTGGCGGCAGTAGCATCGGCCGAGAGGCTTGGTGTGAATGCATCAAAGAGGCGGTGTGTCCCAATCTTGGCCTGCTGTACTCGTATCTATCTGTCGTGATGGGGGCCGGATATGGGCCTGAGTGGGAGGATGTGGCTTGAACGTGCATATTGACCGCTGAAGGAGTCGAGTTTGACAGCGTCGGGCAACTTGGTCTTGAAGACTAGCCATGGGTTTTGTCAGGTAGCGTTGCGGTTTATGCATCTTGGACGGGTCACGAGTGTGCTACATGATGCGAAGCAGCGAGTCATGTTGTTTTCATGTCGAAATGATGATTTGTAGCAACCTGGAGGATTCATGGCTGGGGAGGTTGTATTGAGCTAAATCTTGGTTCTCATGATGCTTTCAAGCTTTCAACATGGATGTGATATGACTATGAGATTATGAATCTTGTTATTGGCCATATTGCTTTGCCTCGATGATATCAAACGTAAAAGTGGATTAGGGAAGGAGCAAACTCTCCTCTCATGAGAAATATCCATATAGTGGAACTTGTTTGCGTGGACTATACCTACCTATACCTGGCCTCTCTTGTGACGAGCCCTCTTGCTTGTATACGAATCATATGTGGTTGAAGTCCCAGAATCTGACGAGCGTTTCTATAGTATTCAGCTATGGGTTCCACTGATTACCTTGTACAGAATACAAGCCCGAAGTGATACCAGTATCTCTGCTTCATATTTACATTTTTCTATCATTTGATTTAATACCAGCACCGACAAATCATGAATACAACTATTAGTAATCAAAATAGGTATGCAAGATTGTTGTCCATACATGTAACATACATTCTAAGTAACAAGAGACAATTCTTAGTTAGGTTGTACAGACAATATATTAATCTTTTGGTTTCTTCTTATTCAGGTGTTGATCTCCTTCTATCCATCATATACTCAATGTTCTTTATCTGTCTCCTAAATTTCAAGAAGCCACTTCTTTCATTGTCAACCGGACAGTGGAATTTCTCTCTTTATCACGCATAGTAGCATCTGTGAAAGAATGAAAGGCACTAACGATCCGGAGCAACCGCATCCACTTTTCGGTAGAGTTAATGATTCAGCCATCCCCTTCAACGCGCTGGTTGACGGCCCTTATAAGTTCTTGGTGGTTGTTGGCGAAGTGACTTCCACAATGCCAAGAATGTCTGAAGTCAAAATACTATAGCTACCAGGCTGTATCTCTTCAGCTGTGGTAAATAAGTCTGTAATTTAGATGCCATAAAGGCTGATTCTCTGCTCGATAGTTGTGCAAAGTACATATAAGCGCAGGTATTCTTGCCATCTTGGGTTCATCATCGTGTTGGCGATATATTCGTGTCAAGACCACGTCCCACATACATCTTCATTTTTTCACTGAAAATGTGTAGCAATCTTGGCTCTCGAGAGCAATACCAACTTGCTCTATAGTCATGATTAGTTTTAAAATCTCTCCGCAAATATGCAAATGAATCTCTTTACTGACGCTCTCCTAATCTGCTAAAATCTTCTACCTCATTCATGATATTGACTCAAAGCTTAGAGATAACAAAGGATAGGTACCTAAACTTATTGCCGCGCTCAACATCCATTAAAGTAGTTCCATGCCAACAAGAGTCAAGGCCACTGCTTTTCTTTTCTTTCTTTCTTTCGTTCTTTAATATTTCTTTTGGATTCACGCGATGGTTAGCCCTGTGTTTGCTAGTCAGGTGTTCCTTGAGCTCGTTTGCACGCTTCTGAACTACATTTCCAGTATCGACTCCCCAAAATCAGATAGGACACGAAATCGTTCAGCGCTTCCACTTATGTTTGACCCCGCGCATCATATTCTCAATATTGAATCTCGACCGAATGCAACTGGCCCCGTGTCCTCGACTGGTTGGATAGGCTGTGCAGCCGCAAGTGACAAGGGCATTCGAGATGCTCTAACCCTGCTAACCAAATGGGATAACCGTTCCGGTACAAGCAAGATCTCCAGTCCCCCAACCCTAGTATATTGAGGAGGGATCCAACTGACCAGTACCATTTAATTGGTAATCAGCTCAAGAAGCCGCACAGACAGTGGTAGCAGAAGAAGGACAAAAGATGATTTCACGATTCGTCATTTGGAATGGAACCATGTCATATATCTTCTAAATTTCGCCCGCTGAATATTCAACTAGACATGTGAGGTCATACTGATCAAGAAGTCGTCTATATAAGAAATAACCTTAAATCAAATGGCTGTTCAGCTAGGGAACTTGTAATAACAAGGTATAATAAGGAGTGTGGAGTAGGGTGTTGCATCAAATCTCATACGGAAGAGTCTCATGGCTTGATCATTCTCTCGCAAAATACTGACTTCACCGTGTGTTAGATGTACCTATTGATCCTATTCGCACCATGTGATATAGACATCTGTAGTGCATGATCGATTGAAACAGCCCTTTAAAGTATAACCTCAATGCGAAGATCGCAGGGCGTGAGTGACGGGGAATCCCGAACAAGACGGACCTGCAAGCCACATTTCGGCAGTTGCAGCTTGAACCACTTAAACCTTAATCTTAAGCTGAAAAATGCCAAGAAAGCAAATTGACAGCCGGCCAGAGAATTTCAACATGCCAACTCCCGAGATCTACGCTCCGGCTGCGGGTAGGAGTAACTAGGGCACTTCTGCTCCATGTCTTGTGGGTGTTAGTGTTAACATGAACAGCCTCCCCCCTATCGCGCTTTTCTAAAGGGTAGGTATTTCTCTAAACACCTTCAGTACCTATTCACATGCCAAAGCTTATCTATCACGCTAATTTTCGAATAACACCCTAGGTACGTTATAAATTAGAGAATAATTATAACGCTGAAATTAAAGGAGAACCACTTACGAATATGACATTGAGTGAACAGAGCATTGGAAGCCTCATAGCGCGGGTTCGGTGGCTGAAAGCTGAAAGCCATGAAAAATGATCATTGCATACCTGCAAATATAATACAACACAAGCCATTTAAATGCATAGTTTCATTCAACTCTATTTTCCTTTTCGTGTGAAAATTCTAACATCCTATGTGTGGCTTTCATATGCTAGACTTGGATGCGGCTGAGTCGTACACGCAAGGGAACACACATTGCAAAGCATGAAAAGGATTATCAGCTGCGAGAAGGATGCCTCCATTATCCAACGAAGCTCACCCACCACACCTCACCTACTAAGATAGAAAAGCTATTAGTCTGGTAGAAGATGAGACTAATGTTGAGGGGGTGGCACTTTCGAGCATATCCGATCGCCAAACCTTTGATGGGATTGCAGTGATACCCGCTCGCATCTTGGAAATCTTGCAGTCGTTTGGGATGTGCACTAGCGCATTCATATTACTCGACACTATTATAAGTAATGGCCCGAAGTCGTTTCTACCTCGTCTTGTTTCGTTAGAAATTACTTGCAACTACTCCTCCTACAAACATTCATCGCAATACTCCCTAAGTACACCTTCTCCATTAACCAACCACAACCATGGCTGCCCCACCTATGCCAGATATTCTTCCATTCCCTACTCAAGTTGAGGTCTCAAGGTCAGATGGCGATACGCCTGCTGCTTCATTTCTTCCTGGTCTTTCATTTCTTCCTGGTCTTACACCGTCTCGCGCCAAATCCGTGAGAACTGGAGCCTGGATGCTCAACTACGCTCCAGTTAACTCCCCTTTGGTAGCTTACGATGGCACGATGCGTGTCGAAACCATTCCTGGTGGCCGGAGAGCGAGTGGAGACCTCTACCAACGGCCGCTCAAGGTCCCATTTCCATTTCCTAGACCAGGAAATACTATTCAATTGCTCCCTCCACCAGACCCTGCAAATGGTATTCCAGTCCAAGCCATCAGCAGATATCGCTACTACCTCCGCGTTACCAAGATCCTTGAAAACGTAACAATTGCGAATTCATTTGAACTTGGATTCCAAATGTTTCTATTTACTCCGACCTCCAATGGTGCTGGGACTTGGTCCCCTCCAGCGACATCTGCCATTAATTGCACTGCAACTATGACGTGGACGCCAGCACCAGCGGGTTATCCATCCTCCAGTGACTACTTGGAGGGGGAGTTGAAGCAAGATGGTACCAATGTTACCATGGGTCATCTGAAGATGGGGTGGCTTTCTAAATTCCTTCGCAAAGCCACGATTGAGATCGACACTGTAGCAGAATCGGAACAACCCGTGGATAGTGGAAATGGCCATAACTGGGAGACTGTCGGAGAGTCAATGGGATACGATCTCAAGATCGACCTCAGTGAACGCAATATCCCAGAGGCAAGTGGTGAGCGCTGGGCCGATAGCGAAATGAATAATGCCATGATTAATCACCGCGAACGGATCAGCCTCGATGATGAGTGGCATTATCATATTCTTGCCGTTCACTTTATTGACTCCACTCCCCGGGGCATTATGTATGATTCTGGTGCGACTGATTCAAATCACGTTCCTCGTGAGGGCCTCGGAATCTCGACACACTGGATCATCGACCCTGATTGGGGGACTGTGGGCAACATGCGATTTGGTCTGGCTAAAGCACCGCATTTCCGTACAGCAGTTCATGAGCTCGGACATGCTCTTGGTCTCCAGCATAACACCATCGATCGGGGTTTTATGAATACCAGCGATATGATTGCTGCTGCTGGGACCGCAGCTAACCCGTTTCCCAACAACATCAAATGGTCCTTCGCTGATAACGATCTCAAGCGTCTTCGTCACTGGCCAGATATTTTTATCCGTCCAGGGGGTGTCCCATTCGGGAGTGCAAACGATTTTGTCCCTCTTCTAGCCCCTGACGATCGTGCCCTATCACTCGATATACCCGATCTAAGACTCACGGTTACTCCACTGCTTACTGAGGTTCCACTGGGTGCACCAGTCCGCGTGGCGCTCGAACTCACTAATACCAGCGACAAGGCAGTCAAAATCCCAGCGAGAATCGATCTGAAATCCACTTGCATTTGTGGCGTGGTGAAAGATCCAAGTGGAACACAGCGCAGTTTCAGATCGATTATAGGGTGCGTGGATGCCGAGCCGTTGACTGATCTTGAACCTAAGAAGTCAGTCACCAAATCCTTGACCCTGCTGCGTGGTGGTGATGGATCTTTGTTTCCAATCTCTGGTGTTTCCGAGGTTATAGTTACCCTGCGCTGGGCTTTGCCTCCAACTGGTGAGGTTGGCCCAATACCCGAGGCCGTTGTGCAAGGGAGCACGACGGTGTTCATTACTGGGGCACGCACTGGTGCTCATGCTAAGGCCGCCCATAAGATGCTCACTACACCTGATGCTCATTTGGTTCTGGCATTTGGAGGGTCTCATCTTAGTTCTGGGATTGAAGCCCTAGGGGTTGCCGTTGAAGACGATGTGTTGGGTCCGCACTGGAGTGTGGTAAATGCAAAGGTACTGGCTAAAGATGGGGAAAAGGATTATGGTAGGCAGCTTTTGGAGGACAGGGACCAGTATGTCTTGACTGTCGATGAAGAGCAAAAGCTGGAGCGTCTTTTGCAATAAGGGCGTATGACAAATGAGGTCGTTTGCTTTCAGATGTTCTTAAAGGGATGGTTAGTGAACCTGTACTGTCGTTATCCTCTCAGCATTGGTTTTCCCACTGGGTTTTTCCAATGTCGTCACGCAAATGCGGAGGGGATTAAGGTGATGTTTATTTACAATCACTCGAAGCATATTTTTACATTTACCAGATACTTGGACATGGAATGTGCTGGATATTGTAGGTGCTAATGACACGACTACGAATCAAAGAGCTTGGAAAGGGTGTTATGTGCGACAGCATGTGATATCCCATACTTATACTACCCCTCAACCCGGGGAGATTGGATTGTTATTTTTCTTCTTTGCGCCACGTCTTGAATATAGAACCTGGCCTATATTATTTCACTTAGACTGGTCTTTCGCTAGTCCAGCATGAACTTTCATTCATAATCATTACCTCTTGATGACGGGGCCATGCGCTTAACGCCTGTCTTGATAAGATATCTATGAAGAGATTAGTTTCTTGCCGCGCCAAGCTGCCCATGTTGCAAAGAAAGGGTGAAAGACAAATGATCTGGAATCAAGAATCAAGGTAATATCGTTCAACTAATTTGGGCTGATATTGTGACATGACGACATTCTTGGGAAATGGCAATTGGGTGACCACAGTGTGGGGATCTTTGAACGGTAGAATGGTCTTGAAAGGATGATAAGAAAAGAATCCAGCCTTGTAAGACCACAGCTGAGAAGTTGAACATTACAGAACTGAACTTTCGATAGGTCTCGCGTTGTCCAGATACATGCGGCAAAACAGTCTATCCACTTGATAGTCAGAAAGAAGACTGGAGCTGTTCGTATCACATAACTACGCATGGTGTGTATATTTGTGATACTCCGTTGGTTTCACGTAGTCGCCAAACGTATTGAGCAACTGCTCTACAAATATTGTCATGAGGAAAACGAAAATGGTTAGACACAAAATGCTTGCGGGCCGAGATAAATTATATTTAACAGGAAATTCTTCATCGCTACTTTCTCTCTCGCTTCAGACTGCCCAGTTAGTCTCTCGCTTGAGTCATTTGTCCAAGTAATTTTCCAGAGTCAGAACCGCAATCCAATAGCCATATTGATGGGTAATAACAAAAGGTGACAAAAAGTCATTACAAGATATTAGACGGAGCCCCTTGGTCTTCTTGTTGGGGGTAAAAGTACCATTTTTTTGTGAGATTTCGGAACCGGCAGAGTAGCAACTCGCCTTCGTACCATCAGCGTATCCAGCACATTGCAAAATAACGACGCATCCTTCAGACCTTGGCTTTTTTTTCTGCGGGCTGCAATGACATATTTACCATTGGCTTGAGCCTGCGTTGCCTTACTCTTCTGTCGACCAAACTCGCTTAAGATCTCAAGGTCACCGAAGATGACCAAACCAGATATTTGGCGGCTCAGCATGACGCTTAGATGATGTACATCAAATATACGGCTTGATATAGATGTCGCTGTCGTCGCCGTAACAAGGATAATAATGTCTCCTTGGCGGCCTTGGAAGTCATCAATGGTTGTAGCTGGCGCCATGGCTGAGATTGCCGAATATTCTGGCTCTTTCCTCTGACGCTCGATATACTCAACGCTGGCTCTGTAGGGTGTGATGATGAACACCTCGCCGGGAGTGACTTTTGTATTTGTTACGAGGTCGCAGATAAAGTCCAGCGCGTGCTTCGATTGAACCGGATTCCACCCTGACCCGGTCACTGCATTGAAATGGCATTTAGAACCTCTGCAGTTCAGAAACGCTTCCACAAGGCAGTGAGCGGGAGGAGAAGCCAATTCGGGGAATTCTTTCCGCAAATAGGCTTCCAATTCGCGACCACACTCATGTTGTTCCAAATTGATATTGCAATTGGGACCGTAATCAAAAGTTGGAGGGCTTCCATAGACATCATGATTGCAAATGTTAAACAGTCCAGTTGCCATCCTGAGCTGAGTCCGCAGGCGAAACACAGGCCAACCATTCCCTTGGAAGAAAAGAAGGGCGGAAAGCTTACCATCATGCTCATGCCTATTGACGGAGTTGCCCAAGTAGTCTCTCTGGCCAAAACTCATCAACCTCGGAGCAAGCTGCTTGTCGTCACCACAAAGAAGACACGGCAGAAGTGTATTGCCCCACAAAGAGTAAAGGTCAGGGCGGCTAATACTACCTGCCTCGTCTACTGCGATACCCCTGGCTACATATTTCTTCCAGGGCGCGTATAGGCCTTTACAGGAAAGGGCTGGATTTGTGCACAAGATGTCTGCATGTCGCAAGATGCCCCGAAATAGGTGTTTGATGACGTATGGAGACACCATTCGCCCATTCTTGTACTCTTCAAAGCTAATCACTCCAGCCGCCACATTACGAAGCCGCTCGAATTCCTTTCGATGGTCAAGATACGATTGCAGCAAATGTATTTCTTCGTTATCCTCGTAATGAAGGGGGCGAACCGCAGGCGATCGTAGGGCTACAAGGAGCCAGAATGTCAGGGACAGCTGGAGTCTCCAAGGTGTTCTATAAGAGGAATTCGAGCGAGGGGCTGCCGCATCGCCCATTTGTGGATGTTCAAGGAGGTTCTGAAAGGCTTCTATCTCGTCTTCTTCAAAATAGCCACGGACAACAAGAATGCGACCAGCTGGGCTATCGTCCGCCCTTTTGGATTCATTGAGCCGCCTTGTGAATCTTTCCGAGATTCGATTGAGATGCTCAGCAAAATTGTCGGTTGCGACATCGGTAGCGGCAGATGCATAAATCGGCCCAAGAGTTATTGACATGCCAAGTGTGGCTACGGATAAGACTGTTGTCTTACCAAAGCCAGGCCCCTTGCATCCCAAATAGTAAGCATCATCTCGCAAGTGATGGGGTCGAAGAGACTTACCCCTGTAATAAGGCCAAACCCCAGCGGTGCCTTGCTGAGATATGCACATAATCTCCTTCGATCGCTGGGTAGGACTTCTTCCATCAAGGCCTTGATATGGCGTTGAGGTAATTGGAGGAGATTTACTGATGGCAAAGCACGAGAGCTTTCAGACTGCGTCGTTGGTTGGGGCTCTTTTTCAAGGTATAATGGCCCTGATCTAGCTGAGTCTTTCAGTCTAAGTGTTTTGAAGAATCCGTTACCGAGCACAAGGTCTCTGTGCAAACTCATTTTGAATCTGATGTCAAAAGAGACTGAACTCCGGGCTTCATATGTTTTCTTCTCTGACGCCACGCCACCCTCCCCTCGGTTTGTCGGGTTTGCATCAGGATGGAATTGAACCATTGCGTTAGTTTTATCCTAATACTCTG
Source organism: Trichoderma virens Gv29-8 (assembly GCF_000170995.1). Taxonomy (NCBI): domain Eukaryota; kingdom Fungi; phylum Ascomycota; class Sordariomycetes; order Hypocreales; family Hypocreaceae; genus Trichoderma; species Trichoderma virens. Next base: position 54,910 of record NW_014013657.1, on the reverse strand, counting down.
CAAGGTACACGTGTAACTTCAAAGAAACCAAATTAACCTCGTCGTTGTTATATTTCAGTACAGAGTTGGCCGTATGGCGATCTTGAAATGTTTTGACCCTGAAATCGGGGCGACGATCGCTCTCCTTCGGCCGACGCACCGAAAGGACCAAGTCCCAGTCTTTTGACGGATCACTGGACCAATCTGCGTCTCGCAAACCATGACGTACAAGTGTATCAATGGTCATCGGGTTATGGACAACTCGCGCTGGCCATCTTGCTGCGCTTTTGCCGTGGTCATTATCATGAATGTTCAGGCCCAGTACCTCATCGCTGATAAGGCAGCGCAAGGCAGAAGCATACTCTTTGAGAAACAGAGGAGTCAATCGCACAATGGCGTAGAAGTCAACAGGCTCTTCCCACGGAGAGTCGCTTGTTGCCATCACAAAGTAAGCTCGAAACTTGTAATTGATAAACTTTTGGGCGGCATTACGTAGCCAAATGGCATCCTGGATTTCAGACTGTGCCATCACAGCAACGTGATCATTGTGGCTCTCGAATTGCCATACTCTATTAAATGTGTGGCCCTTCGCCTTGCTGGGCGGTTTATAATTGCGCAAATCCCAATGATGCTGTGTATCGTAAGGGTAGCTAAAGGGCGGATGCATGCATTCTGTGACAAATGATGCCTGGACGTTATCTGCAGGCGACTCCACAACAAATCGGAAAGTTCTCTGTGAGAGAATATTCAATAGCGTGCGCTTTCCAATAATCGGCTGCCCACTGTTGATCCATGCGTCGCTGGGATGGCCTGAGTTGGCAAAAGGCATTCCAAATCCAGAGACCCGCGGATCAGAGTTATCTCCGAGATGAACTTCCAAAACTGAAAATTGGTTTTCTCTTCCATGGAGTAACTCGAGGAGAGCAGATCCAATAGGTTCAACGGAATACTCCATTCCAAACAGGCTGAATTTGACCTCCAGCTTGTAAGTCCTAGCTGGTTCGAGCTTTCCAGTCGGTAGTGTATTAACTGTGTAAATTTTTCGTCAGAGGAGACGGGAATCAAGCAATCGAATTTCACAGGTTCCTCACCAGAGTAACACATCCCAAAGCCATAATCTTCGCTGTTCAGCCCTCGGGGGATTTCCATGACAAAGCCGAGCCACGAAGCATTGCCTTCGCTGTGGCGCACGGTAAGGTGGGAGCGGATATCTGTTGGTAAGCCAAGCTCTTCGCCGCCCAGAACTCCATCATCGACGATGAGTGCGCATGCCTTATGCCAATGTAATAACGACGAAGATCGCGTGGCCTTCGTTTCTGGTTGATGGCTTGCGCCTACTCCTTCAGAGTCAGCCGAATGATTCAAGAGTGACCCTCTATTGGATGAGCTGGACGCTCTGAGTATGTTGGGAGTGGGCATTGTTATTTTGATAATATAATTAAAGGAATGTTTGTCGCTTGCGTTGAATGAAACTCGGATGCGGGACACAGTGTGCCTGTGGGGGAGAGGTAAACGCTCGACATCTTTGACAACAGTTGCCCTGCTGGCTGAGAACAAACTTTCGCAGCAGCAAAGTTTTGGATCCCACTGGAAATGTTTCTCGGAGTGCAAGCACGAGTGTATGATTCCACCTGCCCCATGTTGAGCATCTGTAAACTGGAGCTGGCTATTATAGGACCCTTTCAGTTTGCAGGAGCTTTGTTTTGCATCTAAGACGGCACAACTACCAGCGCAATAGACACCTCGCGAATTTTTACATGTACTCATAGAGCACATAGGCTTATACCTTCCTTGGGTAGGCAATTCAGCTACCTAGTGAAGATTGGCAAGAGCCATGAATCAAACTGAAGATACACTTGCTTAGGTACTGCCTGGATAGTTGTAAGTTCCAAGAAACGTCAAGGAGCAAGATGTATGCCATCAAGAGATTAAACAACCTCATTGACGTTCAGTATGACCCTTCAGCATCAATATGCGCTCATTTGTTTCTAGACTCAAAATCTTGACTGTGGTGCCATCTGATACTGATGCAAGCAACAGGGCAATGGGCGGCCACGCGATGTAATTGGCGGCAATGCTGTAGCCTTCGAGTGTCGAGATGCATTGACTTGTGGCCTGATCCTAGAATATGATCGTTTATCAGACGGCCCAGATATGATCCTTAGTACATACATGATGTTGAAGAGCCACTAACAGTGTTGAGGGATTGTGATGTACTTGGTTAATACGGATCATGCTGCTGTGCAGTGATAGGATATGGAACGTATTATTGTGTGGCACGCAACTCCGTATAAATGCCCACATTTGTCGCTGCACTAGTGATTTTGTAGCAGATGCGTGTATTTAGATTAAAAGAAATATTTCGAACCAACTGAAAGCTGCGTAGTTGAAGATGTTTTTCTCAATGGGCGATGCTCAGCCAGCCATATCGGGAGGCTCTGATCCTGGTTGGTCTTCCATGAGGTGGTGTTATTTTTACTACAGCAAGCAGCGCCCGTGTTAAACAGATACAATTCCACCCGCCAGTTTGAAGATGCCAGTGTAAATTGTCCTTTAATGGCTGGATTCCACAGCCCTAGTCTGATATGGGGCCATCATAACATGAAGTTCACATTTACAAATGCTACCTTTGTGTTTTGAATCGTTCATAAGGCACCGGCTGTAGTATACATAGGTAAGATGGGTAAATCCGTTGGTGGGGACAGAATTTCGATGCTACCGTAGCAAAAGGCCGAGAACAAGAAAACGTCAGTATAGGTTACGTTTCCAAGTATTCAACGTCCATGGAAGTAAAATTTGCTCCAACCTGCACTTGATTGCAGAAGAAAAATCAGTCAGTACAGTCGGAATAGTTTGGTAAATCATAGCAAATACATCCAGCACCATAGACGATCCGAATAACACCGTGTATTTTCTCTCCGTATATCAAGAACCTTATCAACTTGAACATCATTCCGACGGAGCGTTTCAATGCGTGCGTTTCAGAGTTGTCAGCAGACTCACCCCGCATTTTGGATAACTTGGAAATCTTCTCATATTTTCTAAATAATTTTCATGATCATTACCAAAGCAAATACATTCATTTAAAGATGCCCTCCACTCGAGATCCCACATACTTGCTGGCGCCGAATTGGACTTTTCGCCCAAATGGTCCGATCGCCCTTGGAAACATAATTGTCGATCCTTTCCGCCCTCAGTATGCAATCTCCAGGCCGACTAAGCCTCTGCCTGAGACGGAGACGGCGACGGAGAACAACTGGACATTTGGGACTGACAAAATACGGAGCATTAATGTGAGCATCTGGACTCGCCTATTTGATCAGCTCAACCTAAAACTCGGACCCAACCGCCAAAAAACCGACACTGTCAAAATTACAATGAAATCTCTCGAGACCATTTACTTTAGAGATGAGCCTTCGATGCAAGACATCCAAGCACTAGCCAACGACCCAAGAATCCGCAGTATTTTGAATGCCGATAGCCTGTTTAGAAGCCCAGTTTACATGGTGACGGGCCTAAAAATCGCAAAAGGGTTCCGGTTAACCCACCATGGTTCCTCCGGACACGGATTCACTGCCGAAGTGTCAGAAAATGTGGCTCCGCAGATGTCTGTTAGCGGAAGTGTCGATATTAAAACGAAGACGAGTGTATTGGGCGAATTTGACGCAGCCAATGATATCATCTTCGCATATCAACTGCTAATAATTAAGCCAAAAGGCTGGGGTCAAAATATAACTTTCAGGCTGGATGATTTCCGTCACAAGGCGGCCATGCTCATGGATAGTAACAGCGACGAAGAGGAAAAAGAAAATATTGAAGTTGAATTCAGCAGCGCAACAATCGATGATGTGGCCAGGGTTCAAGAAGGTGTTACCGATGTTAATCCTGACAATGAGCAACATGCCTGGCTATTCCAGGATGAATGATACATCCTTCCCATGCTATGTACTAGCGGCGGAAATGGAACGAAGCACACCACGGCACTTCTTGTTTGACTGGCGGTAATAACCTTGATATGCTTACATATTTCGTATTTCGCTTGCTACCAAATTTTTTCTATGGACATTTGATGAGTAAGAATAAAACTATTGCCATATTAAGCGTTTCTACTGCCAACCCCGTCCCGATAGTCTTTCAAAACGGAAGATGGTTTTCCTGTATATCCCGTTTTCTCCATCCATTCCTTCACACTCTTCACTCTGTTTGGCAGAATCTCATCCAGCAACTTATAATCCCTCTTTGTCAAATTATCCTTCCACATGTTCCAAAAACCGGAGAAGTTCTCACGGAAAGTTAACAGAGTGGAATTTTCTTTATTAGTGGAATGGCCCACTATCATTTCCGGGTTCGGAAAAATGGGGAGTTTGAAATATTCGTCCAATGTGAGGTCTTTGAAGACAGCTTTTCGACCAGTGACCGTCGTAAAGGTAGCTGCAAGGTCTTTCCAAGAGATGTCTTCTGTTGCAACATGCAATTGTATACCGTTGCTCTTGGATGGTGTGTCGAGAATCCATCTAGCATAATGGCCATAGTCCTCAAGATGGATGAGGGGGCATTGGCCTTCTCCCAGAGGAGCTGCGAACACAAGCGTGGTTGGATCCTCGCGATCAGGGAATGGCTGCAAGAATTCTGAGAGTCCTTCCATGTACATACAAGAAGTCAGGACCGTCCAAGCCATGGGAGTTGTTGGCTGTGCAGATATATAGTCTGCGACTTTGCCCTTGCCGTCAACATGACCGCAGCGATATTTAGAGTCGAAATTCCCAAGTTTTGAAGAATATTCGAGAGCTGCATAAATGAGATGCTTGACTCCAAATTCTCGAGCAAGCTCATATATCCGAATGCCCCAATAGATCTCTGCCATTTCTCCAATAGCAAAGCCATTAGTATTGGCAAAGACATACTGGACACCTTTGAACGCCTCACGAAGTGTGGGTTCATCATAAGCATTTCCTTCAAATATGGTTACTCCAGGAATGGATGCCAGTTCAACGGCATCCTTTGAGGAAGGGTTTCTCGTGATAACGCGCACAGCATACTTAGAATCCGATGACAGGGCTAGTGAAATGGTCAATTACGGTAACATGAATAGAAGAGAATAATTGACAGACATTTAACGACAGGCACTCCCTGAGCGCCTGTACCGCCGATGACCAAAACGGTTCCCTTGGTGTCTGACATGGCTTATAACTTTGAGTTCCTTTCTTCTGGGAGTAAAACTAATTGAGCCTTGGAGAATCAAATCGGTAAAGATTGCTAATGAAGTCGTAGAACGTCTTGGATGATGTTGAGTTGATAGGGAATATATATACATGTGTGTGTGTGTGTGTGTATGTGAGAAACCATTTGACAACAGGTAGCTACGTTTATCGCCACCTGGTGTCTGTTGAATAACCAAATATTTTTTAACCCTGTGAATTTGTCAGTTTTTTTTCCCTCGGGGAACGTCCGCACAACGATATGCAAGAGAGCTGAAAATCCAGAAGCATGGAGGCTTAAGCCATGCTAACCATCAAACTAATAAGCCGAGGCAAGAGGCCGTTCCAGAGGCGTAATTGCATCTATTAGTATTGCGAACCTTTAAAAGTAAGTAGTGATGATCAGTAATCACAAAAGCCGTCATGACTCTCGTACCCCGCAAAGGTTTCTGCAAACCACTAAGGGTAAGTAGTGGTAAGAGAAGTCTATTAGTGCATAAACGCTGGTGAGAGAGACTTGAAAGTGAGGTTGCAGCATTGCATAATGATAATGTCATGAGGGGGTTATGGGGAAGCCACTAGCAACGCGAATAATGAAGCAGCTAAATACAATACAAATAAATTAAGGATGACTAAAAACCCTCTCAGCATGAATTTTCATCCGTTTTCACTAAAATTTGCGTGAAAGACGCGAAGGTCTTTAATTTGACCAAGTATTAACTGCTACTAACTAAAGAGATCATTCACCGATTGATGAACCGAATCACTAAAAAACAGTCCCGTCTGCATATTGGGCCTAGAGAATTAAATTGCAGCCTGCAAACACATTTGTCTGTCTAGGGGAGATCCCTCACGCTAACCAACTGGATTCTGTCCTACGATATGATAACCTGGTCAAGGAAGTAACCTGATTTCACCAGGACTGGGAATTATACAGGACGATAACATATTCTCCAAGGCTTGGTAGAAAACAATCTAACCATCAATTGATCAGAGCTCGACCACAGCGAAGGGTACGGCATACGGTTGTGCTTGAAGATGAGATCCCCAGTGAAGTCGTGTCCGATATGTATGACAATCTTCCCAAGATAAGAAGAAGAACACTTTTACACTGATTGTGATTTTCAATATAAATGAAGATATTGATTCTAGCTACTCCAATACTGGGAAACCTCGTTTCTCATTTACACTAATATGGAGTATTTAATCATTCTTGACGAATTCCCTGATCGTATTTATCACTTCCTCCTTCAGACTTTGCTTTGTCGTCAATCCAAGGAACTCATTGTCACTTTGTTCCCATGGAGCAACTCCCCCAAAGAAAGGACTGATCAGTGCTCCCCAGAACTCCATTCTTCCAAACTTCCCAGCGTCAACGCTAGCCATGCTGGAAATAGTAATCTCGTTCGCGGGAACGCTTTGGCGAGTCCAAGGTTGTTTATCAACCATCTCTACGATGGTTAAGATTTCCTCTAGGGAAGTTGTAAAGTCTGAAATATGAAGAAATCGATTCTTGACACCGGTGGAAAAAGGCATTGAGAGTATAGAGGCAATAGCGGCTCCCGTGGTTGCCAATGTTGTAGCGGAAAATACAGGCAGACCATCATCTGATAATACCGCGATCCTCTTCCGAAAATCAAATGATATCAAGCCTACGCCAAAACCTATAGTACAAGATAAGTCTGGATATCATGTTGGATAAATATTGGTCCGAGTCACTTACTGGCTGGAATAATAACCCCAGTATACACTGCAGCGAAAGCGATCTGATTCTGACTAGCTCGTGCCATGAGATAATTATGAACTGCTCTCTTTGGAGCGAGAACCGCATTTGGTCTGAGTGCCTTCCCTATCCACGGTCCATCTGATGCATTGGCTCCTGCGGTATCAGGAGCCCATTCCGATGGAATGAAAAACTTCACTCCGGCCTCAATCGCAGCATTGATCATTCCGATCTCTACCACGTCTATATTGGACTGTGGTGCAAACTTCAAAACACTGACAACAGCGTCAATACCTTGAAAGGCAGCCACAAGAGAGGCGTGGGATTGAAAGTCCACCTGCTTAACTTTCACGGACTTGGGGACTTCCTCTCTAAAGTTGGCTGTCGGCCTGCGAACAAGAAGAGTGATGTCAAACTTTTCTGAGGCAGCGACAAGATCAAGCAGTGCTTTGCCATTATTTCCGGTCTAATCAAAATACCAATTAGCAACCACTCGAATGACCCGTAAATCATAAAGCAAGGCATATCTGACTCCAACCCAAGCCACAGTCTTAATTGAAGTAGACATTGTAATGCGATTGTGGCTGCCAATCTGTTGTTGATGAAACTGGAGGTATGATACGAGAGTTGTAGGCCTTATTTTCAATACTAGGCTTCTTTTTGTCTTATAATTAAAGGATCCCAATTCTTAAATCGGAAGATTGACAACGATCGCTGATATATCTCGTTTGGACGCCTTGGAAGCCGTGAAGCCACCGTCTCTGATGACAAATGGGTGAAGTCTATATCATATGGAGGAAATAGATTTATTTTCTTCTTTGAAGAGGACAGCAACCTACGTTTAATAATCAGACATAATTCGGTTTAAGTGATGCACCACAACTTCGCCGCCACCTTCATGTCACCAAGGTACCTCGGTAGTAAGAGTAGGTTACTAATTAGCAAGTCTTTCTACTGCCATTCTTGATCAAGGCGGGAAAAATCGCAATAAACCTGCCTAGAGAACAATTCAAATATCTAAGTGACTTCAACATCTAATTTTCTGCGCCTCAAAGTGGCTGTTTTGCACAAGTCGGCAATTTTGGTCCTTGAGGCACCGGTTTTCAGGCCTGCTTTACCGTTACTAATTATGCATCTCACGACTGACGAATGTTCATTGTTTACTAGGCCTCATTTAATAACTGACTCTGAGGCCGCAATTTTCTTCCGAGTAAGAGTAAAAACTTCTAGTTTTAGGGATATTGAGGGTTTGTGAACTCTTCTAGGAATTTCATCATTAGGCCAAGGTCAGCCACTGAACATTCAGCGCCACTCGATTCTAACACAAACTGAAGACCAATACATTAGCGTCAAGGTTCAATGCATGTTTCATAAACTTTATCTTGTAATGATCTATCACTTGATATAAGATAGGGAAATCAATGGATCCTCTGCTTATTGCATCTGCCAATACTTCATCAAGTACTTAGCATATCCTATTTCCAAAGGTTCAGACCACTTGCCAGCATTATGCGAAAAACTCAAGGCCAGAACCGATGCACCTCGCCACCACCATTACAAATACATTCTAGTGTTCCCGTTCTAAATTTTGCATACTTGGGAGCGTTGAGGACGATTGAGCAATGATGCAGCGTGCCCCTATCCATTGACGCATTAGATTCTAGGAGAAGGATTCCTGGATTAGTGATCACCTCCCTGGCCAGTGGTCTAGGCAGCGGAGAGGCTGTTCATGATAATTGCAACACAGGCACTAAGCTGAATTCTAACAACAAAAGGCTCGAACACAGCGAGCCTGCCAAAAAGTGGACATTGTTTTTATTAATTATATCCACTAGGTAAACTAGATACATAAAGCTACACTTGGACAGTAGGGCGAAGTGTCGTGTCAGCATACTAGTGGAATCTTTTCTAGTCTCAGTGAGAGGTCAATAGCAAGCAAAGTGGACATTGTGTTGGTTAAGAATAAATGATTACTTTCAAATATCTTTGGCCATTTGTGTAAAGGAGCCGAGGCTTACTGAACCATGTTCGAAACCGCAAGCCCACGTTCCAATGGTAGACTCACCGCCCCTGGTTCATGCCTCCGAACCAACTACAACCGCAGCATGTTATTGATCAGGGGCAGCCTCCTGACGATGTATTATTTGATTGGTGATCATGACATCCATCCACTGACATCCTCTGGACAATAACTCCATCAAATAACCTAGTGCTAACATACCGGCACCACACCATCTCTATACTATCCCAACTGTAGACAGTGGTATATTATGCTCAATTGTAAGCCAGCGGCATATCGTTGATCAGAAGCAAAATATTCAATAGCAATCTTCTACCTGATCGTCCTGACCATGTTGATGGTAATCCTGATATAACTGATCCTCTATTTGTATCGTCCTGTGATCTAATGAATAGATCTACTTCAAAGGCATCTCTGCACTGAACGACCCACAAAACCGAATACGGTTCTTTTAGCATCCCGCGTTTGCATGCTGTCTCTTTCATTGGCCTGTTGCCAACGATCTAGTCCTCCCGTGTGCAGTGAATTTGGCGTGTTATTGCCCCAGATCCTCACGCCGATTTGGAATCAGCAATCTCGGTACGGTCGTTGTTTTACCACCGGAGTCCTCATCACCGGCTTCAGTCTTTGTCATTAGCCATCCGCCGACTGTGCCACAGCCAGACCCCGTAGTGTGCGGCCGTATTTAGTCACCTATTCGATGCATCTGTAGTGGAACTCCAAAATAAATGATTACTGATATTTACAGAAGCTTCATCAACCTTCATCTACACTTACAAATACACAAGGAAGAGAACTCTCAAGGCAATAGAATTGTAAATAAAATGTTCAAAATACTCAACTGCTTACTTGACAAATTTTTGGGAAATTACTATCTCATCCTATAATCGTCTTTTTCGTACTTTGCAAAGAGGACTTATACTTCGACTTCAAAATGGCAGCAGAGAGCCAGCATGCGAACGAATTCAACTCCGACGATTCGGTTGTTAAATTGCAAGAAGATACACCACCAGGGCCACCACCGATCCCAAATGGTGGACTAAAAGCCTGGCTACAGGTGGTTGGAGCTCACTTTCTCTGGTTCAATACATGGTGAGGCTGCCCCGAGCATTGATGCACTTAGGACAGCATCAATATTAACATCCCAATAGGGGTATTGTGAACTCCTTTGGTGTTTACCAAGCATACTACGAAAGCGACCTTCTTTCCAACCGTTCACCATCTGAGATATCGTGGATTGGAACTTTCCAGGGCTTCCTCCTGGTTTGCGTTGGCATCGTCGGCGGGCCACTCTTTGACTATGGATACTTTCACTACCTTATGGTGGTGGGCTCGCTCTTGATTGTCGTTGGGTTAATGACGCTGAGCCTTGCAACTACATACTGGCAGATATTCTTAGCCCAAGGTCTTTGCATTGGACTGGGAGCTGGATGCTTATTTGCGCCTAGCATAGCAATCGTCGCTACCTACTTCAGCACAAAACGAGCTCTCGCTACCGGTATTACAGCCGCCGGTGGTAGCATTGGAAGCGTCATCTATCCGATCGTCCTTCGCAGGCTTGCTCCACAGGTTGGCTTTCCTTGGGCGACAAGGGTGGTTGGCTTTATTGCTCTCTTTGGCCTTGTCATCAGCAACTTGGTAATGAGGACTCGCCTACCTCCACCAAAGGCAGCTCGGCGCTTTGTCGATGCTCGTGCATTTCGGTCCGTCCCCTTTGTCCTCCTCGCCATTGGGTTCTTCCTCAACGTTGCCGGTCTCTACATTCCAATCTTTTATATCATCCTATATGCACAGCGGAAGATCGGCGTCGCAGAGGATCTGTCATTCTATCTCCTTGCTGTACTTAATGCTTCCTCAGTCTTTGGGCGTATTATCCCAGGCTTGTTGGCAGATAAGTTTGGCTCATTAGAAATTATGACTGTTTGCACGCTTATATGCGCTCTTCTATCTTATGTATTGATTGCGATTCACAACCTTGCTGGTATCGTAATCTTTTGCATTTTATACGGCTTTAGCTCTGGAGCAATATTGTCTCTCGCACCCACCTCGGTTGGAAAATTGATTCCAGATCTCTCCTTGTTCGGCACATGGCTCGGGATCGCTTTCCTTTTTGTCGGCACTGGCTTATTGATTGGAACTCCGATAGCCGGAGTCCTGATCAATCTTGAGTCAAATAGTTTCAGCAACGGGTATATCTTTGGTGCGAGCTGTGTTTCAGGGGGGACAGTAATGTTCACTCTGGTGCTATTAGTCCAGCGCAAGATTATTAAGATCTGTAGTTCTTAATGATTGGCGACCTCGAGGGACTTACAAGATTCACTTCTACTGGGTTCTCTTCAAAGCTGTTAGCCAGACCACATTGTGCACCTTGCTGCGCTGGTTGAAGTGACAGCAGTTAATCTCATGAGGGCGCTCAGATTGCCGGATCCTATCGAGTCCGCAAAGAGCCTGGCCACTTATAATTCGAATTCATGGTTAGCCGTGGAGATCCGCAATGAGGTACAACTTGCACTAAGCTCTGAATTACGGTTCTTGAGATATGCAAGCTAGTTCGGTCCATTCCAATATTGCTTCGATACCCAAACCGCAAAATCGAAATCTCCTGCCATTCTGTCGCTCTACTGTAGCGCTAACTTGGAGCCTTATGAGCCACGTAGACTAGCGATGACCCACCAATTCTCTCCCCCGCGAGGTTATTCCGAGTTTATCTTCGCCTCCCAGGTAACTAGTTGATCGAAAATAGAAACGTTTGTTAGCATATTGCTGAACCCCGAAACTAAACTGCCTGCTCGGGCTGATCGGACACATATGCCGAGAGTGATTGAGCTAACAGGGATTTGACTGAATCAATCCACTTTCACGACCAGGATTCAAACCCTGTACTGTAAGCGCTACTCCTTTTGCCCCGCCTCGGTCTTCGTCAGACTATGTCGCCATCCTGTGCGAGTTACGTGTTTTCGAGAATGGTATTTTCTCCGTTAGGTTTAGGGAGCAACTGAGTCATGGGGGCGCAAGACTAAAACTGATAGAGTATGAAAGTATAGAGGAGTATTTCGTAGTGAGTGGTCAAAGATGGAACTGCCGCTCGATCACATGGCATGCCCAAAACAAGCTTCGATCTTATGAGGATAGCGGTTTGGCGTCGGGGATGGTGGAGAAACAATTGTAATTTCTATATAACTGTAGCCGCTTAAAACAAAACTCAAAAACTCATATTCGGTTTCTTTAACTCTTGTTGTGAGCTACTCCTGCTTTCGATGTCCTCTAGCTCGTCAACACTCTGCCTTGTCACTGCAGTCTTGACTGTAACCTGGATACGCCCAGGTGGCGCGACTGCTCGCTCGATATCTCCATCGTTGCTAATCTCAACATGGACTGAGCTTTCTTCATCAACCTTGAGTTTTTGTTCTGCGGGTGTCACGAAGCTTAGCCTCTGGATTGCACCTAAATTCTGGGATTTTGCAATTTTTGCAGTGAGCTCTGCCATGTTCATTTCAATGGAGAGCTTCAAGAGGTATGCTACTGGATGAAACTGCAAGTAGCTAAAGACTATTAGTTAAGGAGAATTGCACATTTGAGAGTACTGACATACCTAAGGCCGCTCGGTAACGACATTAGACCAATCAAAGATACCTGTTTAGTGCTGCGCATGAGTTGCTGAACCTGTGTCATATTCAAGACAGATCAAATACTTACATCAAGACACATGGAAAAGCACACCAAGACCAAGTTGAGCCGATAGAGTGGCACGTACTTGGACAAGCCGCTCTTGATCAAGCGAGACCGGACCAGATACATGAAACGAATGTTCAGAGACAAGTCGATGATCAAAAAGATTACCTTTTCGGCTCTATCCCATATTTCATTGATATGAACCCACCGCGGCGAAAGCTGGAGATGTGCTGGGGTCCAAATAACCATCACGCTGATGTTGACAAGGAGTAACACGAGAAAGACACCCCATTTAAGGCTTCTTGCAGCCCCAGGCACTGCCATTAAGTATGCAATACGATTTATGATGATTTGCATTAGCAATTGGATCTGAAGAGACCAACAGCAAGCTGTGGATGGGGAGAATGGTTAGTATCTGACAGACAGAGGATAGCGTGGGTGAGGTCCGCACAAATGAGAAAGAATAGCTGAAAACTATCGAATCATCATTAGAACTCCTACTCCTTGTCGAAGGGGTTTGATGGTGGTAAATTGGAATGTTGTAACTTGTACATACCTGGGACCAACATATTCACGCTGGAAGCACCACGTAAGAGCCCCAATAATGATGCTTGCTGTCCACTCGCCCCAAATCAAGGCCACATAAGTGGTTATCCCATGCTTCCTTTTCCAGCTATGGTAAGATTGCCGCCCTGCCTGCACTGCCGCAAAGAGGGCAGCCCCTAAGGAGAATCCCCAGAAAATGCTGGATATGTTCATGTCGGTGTCATCGGGAGTCTCGGAGACATAGTTGTCTGGGACGAGAAATCCGTGATATACCATCTTGTTATCTGTAAGAGAGCTATGTCAAAGCTCTCACAGAGATGCGTGTATCGGAAGATAGCAAGACCATGAATAGTACATTCATAGTAGAAAGAATGCAAAAGTTGGACAAGGTCAGCACTCAGTCGGGAGGGCGGGGGAGTTTATGGCGCAATTGCCCGCCTTCCAGAAGGCCATGAGAAGGACCAGCTTGACTTCACTTGACCGGTCTAAATTTGCTCCAGCTTCCGCTTGAGGCCACAGGGGACAGGGACTGGCTAAGCACTACGGGGCACGGCCTGACACACAAATCACTATCGAAGCTTGTTCTGAACCAGACAAATAGCCGCAGTACTAGCCATGGTGCCATTTTAGTTGAGGTAAGCTTGATCAATCCCCATACCCCACAATCTGTATGTCTCCATGTCTTGAGCGCCACCCCACGTTGTTTCTCCAAGTCTAGCGGTCCGCCACGTGGATGCTGCAATTGGGGTCGGTTTCATCCAAAGACGTCGTTGAATTTCTAACATTAGGGTTACGTGTGTCGATATGTTGGTGTTGTGAATGTTGGAATACTTGTGACTGCTTAGTGGTGCCATCGGGGCTGCTGTTAAAGTCAGCCGAGAGCACTGTAGCTCTCATGGTTGCGAAACAAGTTCCCATGGACTTTTCTGGAGCGGGACTCCGCAGGTTATAGCTTCTCTCCTCCCGGTTCATGCAGAAAACGCTCACTCCACCCTCGGGCTGACCGGGGCGACCCCCGATACAGTTTGGCGACGAAGGGCAAATAGCCAGAATGGCTGCAAGTAATAATTTGACGATAGTATTATGTACATCGGCGAACGCATAGCGAGCCTCCCGAGGCAATGGAGCTTGGATCATTTGAAGAAGAGTCAGTATCGTATGTCCCCCCGAATATCGTCTTCATCTTCGGTGAATGGAGGATCCATCTAAGTTAGATTCGCTAGACGAGCGCGTTGGTCAATAAAGATAAACATATATATACCGTCCTGCCCTTTGTATTTAAAAAGCCATCGAACAGATTATGCATATTGCCTTCATATACCCTTCTTTGTAATACGTTGAAACAAGAACAAATCTTCAAGTACCACTACCAGCATGTCGTCTAAGCACTTCATCAACGACCCAACCAAGTTGGTCAATGACGCACTCTTTGGCATCACCCTTGCCAACCCCGCAGTCGCTCTCGATGCCGACAACAAGACCATCTACCGCCGGCCAAATCTCAATGGAAGCAGTCAAGTCTCCCTTCTAAGTGGCGGTGGTTCTGGCCACGAGCCCTCCTTCGCTGCATTCGTGGGAGATGGCTTATTGAGTGCGGCCGTCGCTGGCACCATCTTTGCATCTCCCAATACAGAGCAGGTTCGCAAAGCAGTCATGGGTCTTGTGGACTCAACTCGAGGCGTTCTTGTAATCGTCATGAACTATACGGGCGATGTTCTCAACTTTGGCGTGGCTGTCGAGCAAGCCAAGTCTGCCGGTCTCAACGTTGAAATGCTGGTGGTTGCTGATGACGTCGGCGTTGGTCGTCAGAAAGCCGGCAAAGTAGGACGTCGGGGAATTGCTGGAACTGTGCTTGTTCAGAAAATCGCCGGAGCTCTCGCAGCACAAGGTGCTGACCTGGCAGAGGTTCACAGAATCGGCAGACTGGCTGCGGATAATCTGGTCAGCGTTGGTGCCAGCTTGGAACATGTGCATGTCCCTGGTCATGTTGCTGCTCATGCGGACGACGGACTTAAACTTGGTGAAGTTGAGCTGGGCATGGGTATCCACAACGAGCCTGGGTCTGGCAAACGCACAGCCGATTTACCTGAACTCGTGACAGCAATGCTAGCACAATTGTTGGATCAAAGTGACAAGGACAGAGCATTCCTTAGCATCAAGTCGTCAGATGAAGTGGTGCTCCTGGTTAACAACCTTGGTGGTGTTAGCGTTCTCGAGATGGGAGGCATCACCACCGAGGTCGTGACTCAGCTCAAGGGGCAATACGACATCCGTCCCGTACGAATCTTGAGTGGCACCTACATGACCAGTCTGAACGGTCTGGGATTCAGTATCTCGCTCCTCAAGGTTGCCGATACAGGCATCAATGGGTCTACGATGATCCAATTGCTAGATGCTCCTTCGGAGGCTACAGGTTGGTCCGCCCCCATCTCTACACAGACATGGGAGGCAAAAGTCCAATCAACCCGAGAGTATAAGGAGGCGCCTATAAGAAAAGTTCAACCAACTGGACTGAAGCTAAACCCTGCAACTGCGAAAGCGGCACTGGTGAGGGGCCTGGAGCGGGTAGTCGCATCGGAGCCGGAAATTACCAAGTACGACGAGGTTGTGGGCGACGGAGACTGTGGGTTTGGCTTGAAGCGCGGTGCTGAAGGTTAGTGAACTTGAAAAAGCTCCATTCGTACCCATGTTGATCTGACATCCATACTCATCTAGCTATTCTTACGTTTCTGGCACAAAGAAAATTCTCTGGCGATGCAGTTGTCGATGTAGCAGATATTGTGCTTCTTGTTGAGAAGACAATGGATGGCACATCCGGCGCTCTGTATACCATTTTCTTAAATGCTTTGGTTCGCTCACTCGCCGCTATTCCTCCTGGTGAAGCCACATCACAAGTCTGGGCTAAGGCACTGGAACAGAGCTCTGCAGCCATGTCAAAGTATACAAGCGCAAGGCCTGGCGATCGAACGCTGGTCGACGCTTTGTATCCTTTTATTGAAGTGCTGGGCAAGACTGGAGATGTAAAAGAGGCAGCAAAAGCCGCGAGCCTCGGCGCGGAGAAAACAAAGGGTATGAAGGCCAGTCTGGGACGCACGGTTTACGTCGGAGGGACTGGATTCCAAGAATTCCCTGACCCCGGTGCTTGGGGCTTGCGATGCTTCTTCCTTGGGCTTGCTGGAATTGAGTCTACCAACTCTGTATAATGTAGTCTATGTACATGCACGTAGTATAGCGCAATATCACTAAATCATGTTAGATCTAGCTTCAAGCCAAATACATGCTCATTGATGACCTTGCGACTAATAAAACTAGAGTATTCTTTATTCACACGTTATAGAATGAGGGCACCTCTATTTAGCACAGCAAATTAGGTAAATGTTGTGCGACGTGTCGCAGCTGAAATTTGGGCGCTTCGGGACCGTGTCTGCCGCGGAATTATCGGCGAACCTCCTGTCACACAGGTCAATGATATCTTGTTATCGTATCTCTTCTGTATGATATGCGGCTGGCTGCATCGCTTTCTTGTGTGAGTCTAGTCCTATTAAAAGAGCTAATAAGTTTCCAAATTTGCATGAAAAAGGGGCCATAGCTGGCAACGGGCCGGGCCATTGCCAGAAGAGGTCCATTATTTCGGCCTGGAGTCCGAGACATCCTTCGGTGCTCTCTATCTAACTAGAATTTAGTGTGGCTAACATGGCGATGCCCCGTATTCAGCGTCTGGCAAGCATCTCGGCCTCAGCTCCGAGAAGAGCGAGGTGGAGATATCTAGGTCAACCAGGTCATGAACATGATTGCCACTGCGGGCTCGACTTTCGCAATAGACATCACGCAATATATGATTCATTTAAATTTTATGGCGTTATGTATGGCAGCTCAATGTTGCCAGCGGAACGATGCATAGCTTAAGACCCCCTTGCATTGTGGCGTGAACGTGCAGTTGTTTTGTTGCACTAGTGGAAGCAAACAGCGCTGAATGACTTAAACTATTGGATCCTGAGGGCGGATGTGCCGCTTCTCAACCAATATGGCCGCCTGGTGGCTCTTTTACGCATGACCAAGCTCATGGCATTCGGGAGGCTCGTCGCCCCAGAAAGTAGCCTAGGCTCCGGGGCTGAACGCAAGCCACTCCTACCGAGCTATACTCGAAATCATATCTCCACATTGGGCAATATTTGCTGAGCTTTGAACTCGAACAGGCCAGAACTTGGGGCCCCGTGCTTCCCCAGATTTTCGGAGTAGTTACGAAGTGGGCTGCTTGGGGCGAAAGTCATCTCCAGTATACATTTCTAGTATATGTATGCCTCTGTAGCCTGTTTCTCGTAGCTTGAAAATGTTCAAAGTCAACCGGGCAACTCTCGCATATTATGCAATTTGCCAAAAACAACGACATCTTAACATTCGTACACCGGCTCAAGGCTGTCTAATGTCTGTCGATATGAGTCACATTGAACACATTCATGTTGTCGAAGACGACCTGAAGAATCGTCAGGAGAAGTCATCTCTCTCCCAGGACGGTACTTCGAAGGACCAACATGTTCCAATAAACATAATTGTGTCCGAAGACCGTACCACCGCTTGGTACAAGTTTCGAAAAGTCATGCGTGAGCCCTTTTCTGAGTTCTTTGGCGTCATGATACTCGTCTTATTTGGCGACGGATCGGTCGCTCAAGTCGTGCTCGGAAAAGGAGCCAAGGGAGACTGGAATAATATTAACTGGGGATGGGCGTATGTTTTACTCCATGACTCTTGTTCAAACCATTACTGACAGACGCGAAAAGCCTGGGCGTGATGCTTGGTGTCTACTGCGGTGGCGTATCCGGCGCACACTTGAACCCTGCCGTTACACTCGCCAACTGTATCTTCCGCAAGTTTCCATGGAAGAAACTTCCAATCTATGCCCTTGCCCAGCTTTTAGGTGCCATGGTTGCGTCCCTCATTGTTTACGGAAACTACAAATCCGCGATCGACGTGTTCGAAGGTGGGCATGGCATACGGACTGTAGGGTTGGATACATCTACTGCAGGCATCTTTTGCACATATCCAGCTCCCTTCTTAACCAAGTCGGGCCAATTCTTTGATGAATTCATCGGCAGTTCTATTTTAATGTTCTGCCTTTATGCCCTCCTTGACGATGGAAACATTGGGGCTGGTAATCTCACTCCTCTTGGCCTGTTCTTTGTCATCTACGGGATCGGAGCCTGTTTCGGCTCCAACACTGGCTATGCAATCAACCCTGCGAGAGATCTGGGCCCTCGGATCATGTCTCATGCAGTTGGCTATGGACACCAAGTGTGGACGGCAGGAGACTATTACTTCTGGGTATGCAGATTTCCACCCTCAGAATTGACTGAATTACTAACAGTTGGTGATAGATTCCCGTTATCGCACCATTCCTGGGGTGTACATTTGGTGGCTTCCTTTACGATGCTTTCATCTATACTGGCGACAGTCCCATCAATGCCCCGTATATGGGCCTCACAAGATTCATGGGTGTTCGGGCCAAAGCGGGGAGACCAGCCATGGTATGAGATCGCCAAAGAGTAACTCAGACGATTTGGATACGTGACAAATCTAGACCATTTACCTTCATCTACTACGCGGTTGAGTGAGAGTCTTCTTCCGCGCTGCACTTTACATTTCAATTACTTCTATACCTTTCCTGCTTAAAGTCTGTGTGCAGCAAATGTGACATAATTTGTAGAATGTTTCCTTGATCCCCCTGATTTAGCGGACCAAATCACGCAATGATCATCGTTTCAAACCATGTCTAATCAATACGTAACGCAGTAGTTGGAGCAAGGTTTCCAGACAAACCCCTCCGTGGGCTATGGATGTTCTAGTGGTGGCAGGGTTTGAAGTGGGCTCTTACGACCAACGTGTTAGGAATATGCGGTTGCAAACACTAATCCTGCATGCGTATGCCTGTATACTATGATATAGGTAGCGTATCAGTAAACCTCCAGGTCCTCTGCCCAACAGTACTCCGTATATATGCAGCTGATACGCGATATCCACCCTTGGAACGTTGTTCCCAGCTACTAATTGGATCGAGGTAGACCTTCCCTTAAGGGCTTCGTTCTAGCTGCATTCTAGCTTCGTTCCATGACTGGATGGGGTCAGGGATGGAGAACTCGGACACTCCGTAGCGCTTATCGCCCGCCAACCAGCACTTAGGATCGAGATCAAATACAAACCTCTACTTGTAATGGAGTGCTATCGGATGGTTTCTTTGACGGTTTCAAGCCCCTCCAAGCTCCGGAGATATCCATTCGTCAGCTGATGAGGTGAAAAGCACCCACCCTTCAGCAGAAACGCCATGCACAGCGGTTTACATTTTAGCCTCAGCTAGCTTGACCTGTAGACCCGGGCAGCGCGGAATAACCACGTGGTATCTCGATTCGTTTTGGATTTATGAATATCATACGGAGTAGAAGTCAGGCTATTGGCCCTGGTATCGACAGGCCCCGGGGAATATGACTCGAAACACAGCCTTATTGTACGAATCAACCCAACTCCTCCCTTCGTGCCCGCCAACGAAGCCCCGCAAACTCTCTGTGGGGGTGAGCAAGGACCATGTCTCTTTAGCTTATTCTAGAAGGATGCCCGATTGGGGTAGGCATGGCGATGCGTCTGAGCGGATCTCTCGTAGCTGATTGATACTCCGTCTAGACAAGAGGGACAGGAGACCGTTGCCATAATAATGCCAAATATCTCAATGTATTGAGGCAGCTATGAGCTCCTTAGACGCAACAATGGCTCCTGGATCTGTGAGCGTCGACGATACCCCAATGGATGTGTCATCAGATCATGAGAAGACAGAGGAACCTACCTCCAAAGCCTCGTAGGTTCTAAATCTGTCGAGATTAACAAAACAAGCGGAAGCTGACTGAATTTCCCAAAGGTGTGAGATGTGCAGGCGGCGGAAGGTCAAGTGCGATCGAACAAGGCCAGCCTGCGGTTGGTGTGTGCGCAATGATCGCGTGTGTGTTTACAAAGAGAAGCGGAAGGTTGTCGAGGAGAGTGAAAGAAATGACCAGCTGGAGGCTCGACTTGGGCATCTTGAAGCCCTAGTTCAGGGCTTGAAACAACGCGTTGACTATCACATTTCGCGTCATGATGCTCACCACGAAGCTTCTCGTTCTCCCATGTCAAAGAGTCCCTCAACTCATCATGACCGACATCACAGCTGGCACGCAACTGCGTCTCCAGAGTCTACACACTCGGATATGCTGTCTGAAGGTGCTCGATCTCCCACTGTTATCCTAAATCGACCGATTAATCTCTCAAGCGGTGTGAAGTTACCGCAAAGTTTCAACTCAAACATGAAGGCAATCTATGAACAAGAGATTGTTCTATCGACAGATCCGGATCTTCCCCCCAGCGACCTGCTTTATGTTCTGGTGGACCTCTTTTTCAAACATATCAATACGTGGTTTCCCTTGCTTGACCGCAAAGCCACCTTTGGAACATATTTTGGTTCCACATCCGTCTCGCGAGGCGATCGCGTGGTTTTGTTTGCCATTATCGCAACGACATTGCGATTCGCTGCAGATGCACGCCTGACACCAAATGTAAAGCAAAGGCTTTATAACAGTTGCAAACAGAAAGTAGAGCTATACGCATTAGAGAATGTCAACCTCTTCGCGCTGAAGGCTTTGACGCTCCTCTCGTTGGACGTTCTGGGGACTTCCAACGAACTGCAGGGACAGAGCCTCCTGTCTCTACTTGTCCAGAATATTGTTCATCTTGGTCTTTGTGTTGAGAAAAACGTCTATCTGACCTCTCCATCGTTGTCAAAAACAGCTTTACCGCGCAGGGTAGCACTTCCAGAGCCTAATTCCTGGATTGAAGATGAAGGGAGACGCAGGCTCTGCTGGATGGTATATGTGTTGGACAGATACGCAACACTAGCGACACAATTCCAATTCATGATGGTGGAAGAGGACATGAAGCGCTTTCTTCCTTGCCGATACGACTTGTGGTCGGGTGACATTCCTGTGGAAACGAGATGGCCAAATGGCCTTGACACGACCAAACAGAGACATACAACCAATGCGCCTGAAAATCTTGGTAGCTTTTCCTACCACTGCGAAGTTCTCGGAATTTTGAGTCGCGTTCACAATTTCCTGCTGAAACCACTTGATATATACTCAATTCAAGATGTGCGAAGCTGGCGGAGCACCTTTGTTGTTCTGGAAGGTGAATTATCCACCTGGCTTCGTGACCTTCCTGCAGAATACGGTCAGATATCACTATTGTGTCATTCTGACCCTGGAGCCAGAATTATTAATTGGATCATGTTACATGCTGCATTTGTGGTATCGACCATTCGGCTTAATTCTGCAGCGGCGTATCCCGTGGTGCAAAACGCCGTGTTTGTACCATCTTACAGTGCCATGCAGACTTGTCTCTCTGCAGTTGAAAGCTTGAGAAGCATTGTCCAAGACGTGATCGAAACCAGCGGCTTATCTTTATTGGGGCCGCATTTCGCCTTCTCTCTATGGACATCAGCGAGACTTCTTCTGGTACATGCAGCAACCATGGGCTGTGAAGTCGATCCGAAGGTTGATTTCTTTGTGGGCACCTTGGCCGAGATGGGCCGATACTGGGAGGTCGCCGCCACCTACTCGGCGACCCTAAGCCGAGTGACCGAGGAGGGGCGACAAGGAGACAAAACGTTTACTGAGATGAGGCAGTAAGTGTACCTTTATCAGATGATTTAGGGCTGATTGAGGCTAATACTATTCTGACAGACACGCCCATGAACTCTCAATGCTCTCTGGTTCGACGAGGCTCAGTGCCCTGGAGCCAACTTCGACTAGAATATCTTCTGTAAACGAGCTGGACTACCTCGAGATTTTTGATTTCTTCAACTACCCTCGGTCGGTTGACCATGGCTCTACAGCTCCATTCGAGATTCACCAACATTTATTAGATTATTCCTCTGGCTCCATCTCACTCGGTATGGGGTTTGTAATGCCGAGTGTAGAATCGGACTGGCTGCAGTATGAGACCCATCAGTGATACATCAGCAAACGATATGATGATCTATGAAACGCATTAGCTCTGGTACTTGGGGGTTTCTTTTTATCATTTTCTACTTCTTGCGGCCATTCGAATATCCTGCGGTATAGAGTGTTAGAGGCATAGACAAATAGACCAATTACAATTGCCATTCCTCCTTCCAAATAGTGTCTGGTTGGTAGCTACTCTCCATTTGATGCCCTGAAACGATCTATGGCAAATAAGTAAAAGTAAGTGAAGCAAAGCGGCTTGTTCCCCTGTGGTCCGTTATCCCCACCAGAAGAGGAAGTTAAAGAGATTTACCTCTCGCTGTTGATATTGTATATGATTTACGGGGAGCACTTATAAGAACATATGGCCTATATACCTGCAGTAGTAGAATGTCTTAAATGGTAATTTCTTAGTAAGAGAATACCCGAGGTATACTGACCATCTTTAACCGACGTGACCTACTTTCCCTTATTCCATGAACAATGCTTCTGAGGCCTCAGATATTCTTATCGACAAATAATTACTAATCTTCTTTGGGGTCAGAGGATTACAAGGGCAGGTAGCACATTGACACTTCATCTCATCGCTTTCCATTGCAGACTGAATGATGGGCGGAAAGCTCACTCTGACTAGATGCAGGGTTCGGACCCTCATGTAAGCCTCAGCGAGTTTGAGAAGCCCGCCATTCTCTACCGGGGGATTGGTAGGTAGGTAGCATTCTCCCCCTATAAGGCGCATGTGCGCTCGGAGAAAATTTCTCTTTGGCCGAGGCGCGTTGTCCCAATTCGCTAGAACACAACTTTGCTGCTCGCCACTTCGATGCGTTTGTTGCCTTTGCTCCGCAAGTTGTTCCCATTGCCAAAAGTTAGCGAACTTTAAACAACTAGTCACTATTCTGAACCCTAGTAAGACTGCTAAATCGCGGCACGACACTCTTTTGAGACGGGCGTTTTGAGCGGAGAATGTGGAGAAGCTTATGAGACAACAAGACGGATTCTGTCTTGTGGCCGGTGAGCAGAACTTGCCCTTCGATAATTTGTCTTTCTTCATCTTCTGATAAAAAAAGAGGCTGTCTCGCTACTCTCGCTTTGATCGACCTCCGCAACAGCGTCGAAGTTACGCTCTGATGGGAAAGGGTGTGTAGTGACCACGATAAACCTGGATTGACCAGTCCAGTCCCTTGTACCATCCCATCGCCTCATTCGTTCAATATCTCCTAGGGGAAAAATAAAGCCCCTCGTATCAGAATACAATCATCCATTACACGCCAATTGCGATTGCAGCGGACTAGTGCATTTTGTGCCCCCTTTCGACATGCCTGTGCCGGTCGGTGCTTCGGGAAAATTCCCGAGGCGTGGATTCCTTGAGGCCATGGAGATGTCCCGGCTGACCGGCAATGGTGATTCCAATGATACTCACCAGTTCATGAGTCGCCAACCAGCTTGGCAACCGGGAGCCGAGCTACCTTGGGGAAGCGATGATAATACCAAACACAAGACTGCAACTTACTTTACAACGAGGGCATATGGAGGGCATGTTTATATTCAGGCGCCACTTGCTGCCGTTAATGTTGTGGAAGGTGACGATGAAAGTGCTAAAGGGGTATCAAGTAAGGGAAAGTTCGGTATCCACGTGAGTTTGCTCTTTATCTCATTAAATGGAAGGGATTCCACATATATTAATGGGATCCAGTCAATACAAGGCGTGTTTACCAACCCAGGACACGTGGACAGGCCGTTCATCTACCAGGTTACAAAACTCGCCGCTGGCCGTAGCTTTCAAACCTGTCTTGTCACTGCCCGCCAACCAAAGGAGCCTTCATCCAATCCTTCGGGTCCCTTTCCGGAATCAGACTCTAGATTGCCTCTTGGCCCTATTTGCTTTAGCTGCCATGTCACCTTCAAGCGGCCTGGATTGAGTTTTGCAGACTTGCAATTGTCATCAGCACAAGAACGCTTCACAGATATTCTTGCCCAAAGAAAACCCGAGGAGTGGGAAGCAAGCCCGCAGCTTGACATTGATATCATTAACGATGCGTTTCCGAATGCCGGCCACGGCGGATTTCCCATTGTGGACATGCACAAGGTTGACATGAAGCTGTTCAATGCTGATAGACCAATTCCCGAACGCCGTGAATTGCTTTTATACAGACTTCACAAGCCTATTCCCACGGAAGATACCAATGCCCACATCCTTGCTCATGCATTTGAAGCAGACAGGAACGGACTCCTAACGATAAGTAACTATCTAGGATGGGGCTACAACTTGGGTGTGGCCGCGAGTCTAAGCTATACATTCGTAGTACACGTCAACGCCGAGGAGGCCGTGATGAGTGACGGGTGGTGGATTCAGGAAGTATGCTGGCCACGAGTGAGCGCCGGGAGGGCAACATTGGAGAGCAGAATCTGGAGTCCTGCGGGAAAACACGTTGCGAGCGGATATCAAGATGGACTTGCAGCACCGCTAGAGCCGAAGCGCGGGGCCGAGAAGTTGTAGGTTGACCTGGGCGGAGATTTGACAAGAATTATGCTTGCTTGTTGTTTAATGTATGCGAGATGTAGTTTCGCCATCTCCATGTTGAATCCTCCTCTGGCCTCATTTTTATATGTGAATTGAGCGCGGTCGTCACCCAATCGCTTTTGTCTCATTCCTTACTCCTCTATATCGTACAATTCCAGTCGTCAATTCCCCCTACCTAACACACCATCCCACCGCCGCCTCAACAAGCAACTTCGCATAAACACGATGTAACATGCCAGGCACACCACCAAATGGATCCTCCTTCGGTGTCGTCGTCACTCCATCAAACGTTATAGCCTTGAGTCTGAACTCGGCCACTTTTCGCTTCTCATTTAGTACTGCTGTCAAGGCGAATACGTTATCTAGGTCGCGTGGTCGAAAGGGGGATTCCTTGGGAGCAGGGCAACCACGAAAGGTTAATGACGTGGGAGATTTCTCGAGAACGAGAAAGTGATTTGTCAAAATTGTCCCTGTTTTGCTTAATTAGCCATCTTGTACTCACATGTGCATTGATACAGCGGGTATTTTGACGAACCAGGCTCATATGTGCTCTGTCCCAATTCATCTGGCGTCCACAAATCGGTACGATTCTCGGGACTCTTGGTCAGCCCCATTAGCCTCCTCTGAATCCCATATCCTAACAACATTTCAATCAACTTTCAGGCTCATCAAATAATTCAACAATAAAAACGCACCGTATCCTGCCCACATCCCCCGCGAAAACTCCTCCACCAGCGCACTCCCACCCCGTCTCGCATCCTCCAACAGCTCCGGCCTCAGTTTCTCAAACGGCACTTTTCGGACGCATGAATCGTGAGTGCTGGGATTATTTCGGGGATTCAAATATTTCATGATTGGATGCTTGAATAATGCATCAGTGTCCGGCCCGAAAGGCTCAAACGCGCATTTCTGAGTCCATAGGGCCAATCCGCCGAACGTGACCACCGGACCGCCAACGAGGACTTGGGTGAGACGAACCAACCGCTGGCGGGCTGTCGACGAAAAAGGCATGACGAAGTTAATTCAAGTTTCTTTCAAAGTACATGAAGCTGAGAAGATGGATAGAGAGAATGACGTCTATAAAATATGAGGGAGAGACGAGAGAGATGGCGGCTTTCGGCCAAGCAACTCGGGACCTAGTTCGGGCCGTATTTGTGCATCTTTGTCTGGGCCGGCACTTTTGGCCCACTGTATCGGAGCTACACACGCCCGTGAGAGTGTGCATTGCCGAGTGAGAGAAGCTGAATAAGAGGCTCGGGTATTCGAATCCAATAGGCTATACGTGGGGCATTGAGGTCCATGATATGATGGTCATTCTCCAGGCTACATCTTAAAGACGCTAACAACAGCAAATAGTCCCGAATAGACAATGAGAGGGGAAATATACACCATGATAGCTGAGTGAGTATCAAGTCTAGGCAATCTAGTGATAGAGATGGTAGTGTCATATAGCTATCGCTGCGGAATAACCTCCCAATTTGGGTATCTCTAAGAAACAATGAAAAAAGAAAGAAAAGCTCCGCTCATCCAACAAGACACTTGATGGTTCTCATATCGCATGTTCCAGGCCCACCCAGCCAATACCGAAAGAACTTCCCTACTGGTCGCTTTCTTCATCTCCTCCATGCACGCAAGATGCCAGATGCCAAGCTAGAAAATGTAAACCGAGGAGAGAAGACGGAGAAGAAGATGGAAAGCCAGAAGAAATGCCAAAAACTCCGATTCCCCGGACTAGGAAAAAAAAAGCAATTTTTTGTCGCCAATAGCCCTCTCTCCATGCAAATGCAAATGCAAATCAAATCACTGCATCAGCTGATGGACATCACGCGACATCTTCTTCTTTTTCTCCAGCTTCAGTAGCGGTACCTCCATGCCGTCCACCATCCGCCCTACTTTACCCTCTCTCAAAACCTGCCAATGCTTTTTCAACAGCTCTTCTCCCACTACTAGCTCGAATCCGGCCAGGAAGCAGAAGCTAATCTCTAGCCTCGCCAGTTCGACCTCACTCACACCGCCGACTTTGGCAATCTTTGTATGCGGATAGGACAGATCCTCGAGCGCCTTCATGGCTACCCGCAAGCCAGCGAGGACTAGTCTATGTGCGTTTCGTCTCGTTACGGGGATCGCGCGCTCCTCAACGGCAAGGCGGTGGATATACAGCGACGTGGCGAGATAGACGGCCGTGCTCATGGGACAAAACTGGTGGAGCCGCAGAAGATACTGGTTTACCGAGATGGGAGGTTCGTTTTTGCTGTAGAACTTGCGGGTGATGGCGCCGTGCTGCAGGTTCAACGGCTGCGAGTCAGCCCCGACGACGATGTAGGGTTCCGGAGGATGCAGGTTCGGGGCGGATGACGAAGGGTTCGCGTGTCGCAGAGAGCTGTGTTTCAATCGCACGCCGTCGATCGATTGCGCATAAGCGTCCTGCTGGGCTATCAGCTGTGCTGACATGGACGCGCTGTACGCCTGAAGTTTGCTTAGATTGCCTACCGACGACGAGCCACTCTTCTGGCCGAGCTTCTGCAGCTTCTCCTGTATCTGCTGCTGATGACGCTGCTTTCTAAGCTTCTCTTCCTGCTCTTCCCGCAGAGCCTGGGCCCGAAGTCGTGCCAAGCTCTTCTCCGAGTGTGATCGCGCAATATTCTCTTTCTCGACCTGCATGTTACTCATCTGAGGATCGGTGGGCGTCTTCGGTGGAGGTGTTGGAGGGACATCGCCGGTGATGCGAACTAGCAGCTCGACGTTGGCGCTGAGAAGCTGCAGTGCCTCAGATGGCTTGAGTTTGAACAGGTCGTGCTCATCGTTGTTATCGGCGGGCGTCGAGTTCGCAGGACTCCTATCCTGGTCGATGGAGAGTCGCGGATCTGACGAAGGAACGGGTGGAGGAGGAGGATCGTGCGCTGGACTAGGATCGAGAGAGGACGAATCTCGCTGCTGTTGCAATTGTATCGCCGCAGTAGCCTCGATTTGTTGCGTCTCGGTCGCGGCGGAGGAAGACATGGCGCTGTGGTTGGCCGTGGCCGTGGATTTGGCTCTTTGCTGGCCTGGCCTCGCCTCGTCTCACCTCGCGTATCTGTGGTGCTGCTGTTGAATGTTGTGGCTATTCTATATTTTATCGAGCGTTGAGATGTAGAGAAGCGAGGAGGATACGCGCGCCAGTGAGTGAGCTGGTCAAATCAAGGCAATGTTCAGGTTGTCAAAGCCGAGGTCGAGTATGGCCTTGACGCTGCGCGCGTATCGCGGACTTGGATCGCTGCTGTCGCTCGTAGGCAATGTACGGTTTCGGTTTCAGTGTTGGTTTCGGAATTCGGGATTCGCTCTCGCTGAAGACGCGCAAGGCCTGGTCTGTGCCTGTCGTTGTCAAGAGACGCAGTCGTGGATGCGCCTCGGTCGATTCAAGGCGTGGATGTGCTTGGTCTGGGCCACTCTCATGATCCCTTTGTGGGGAGTCTCGAATTCGCTTTCTCTTGGTGTCTTCTTTTTTAACTTCTCTCCCGTCCCTCAACCTCTGCCCGGCCTCAGGCTCTGTCGTCGCAGCACGAGGTTTGTTGCCGGAAGCGGTTTCTGTCGGGAAGCGAGTCGAGACGAAATTCCTCCCGCTTGAATCAAGTGACCTCGTGATCAGCCAAGCTCTGCAGCCCGCTAAGATTAAAAAAAGAAAAAAGAGAAAAATCCGTGGGGCCACTTGCGGCTCGAGTTAGTGGACCGAGCGTCCTCAGGCGCCTGTTCTCTGCTTGTTTCAATATCAGATCAGCATGGAGATGAGCAGATGAGAAGAGCAGATGGCGAGATGCAAGGGAAATGAATTTAAATGCTCGCTGGCGCCTAAATTGGAAGCATCCATGGCGAGCCTGTTCCCTCGCCACGTGTGAGAAGTAGAGCCGAGAAGGGACACTAGCGGCTATTCTATTCTGGTGAGTTGGAGTCAATCTGGTCCCGGAGATGAGATGTGGCTGTCGAGATGCCGGGGCTTCACTTCATCTTGGCCTTCATCCGCATCTCCTCATTCATCTTGTCTTTCTTCATGCAATGAGTATTACTATACTATACTATACTATACTATACTATACTATAGCTATTAGTAGCAACCACCATAATAACATCAAATGCATAAGTATCCAGCCCAAATGGGGACTGATGCATGCACCCAGCATGCAACAAGCGACTCGATCCACACTAACAGCTGTTGACGGGCGATCGATCAGGACCCTTTACAGAGACCCTTTAATATCTCCAGAGACCCCTTCTTCCCATCTGCCGGGTGACCAATTCCATCACATTATCGCTTGTTCCGTCGAGAAGCTAGACGCCACACAGAATCCCCCCACTTAGCTGCTAACTATGTATCATGTCAATCCAAGACGAAGCGGAAGACAACAGCTGGCCGGAAGCAGAAACAGCAGCTAAAACAACGATACAGCACGGAAACTACAGAGAAACATGAGCAAGTTATCCTCGATGCATGTGGCAAAAAGACCCAAAAAGCACAGGTCAGTTTCCCGAGATTCAGCAGCTTACGCCCCCACCACCAACAACTGCGCCAATGCAAGATTCAACTCTCAACTCCTGCATCCTCGCCCATCCAATGCATCACCTCCTCTTCGTGGCGTCTGGCCTCGGGCGGTCTAGATTTCGCCATCTAGCGAATTGACTTGCTTCCTTTCATCAACCTGGAGCAGCGGAATGGGCATTAATTACTTTTCTGGCCCCTTGCCTCTCTGGTGGGATGATTTCTCATATGTTATGTTTGCATCCTATTGGACCCTGTCAAGCCTGTGTCGAAATATGGGGGAGAAACAAGCAACGAACCAATCGCCATTCGTTTCTACCGCTGCAAGTCCCCTATCAGCAGCTACAGCTGCCTCGCGCATGCTGCACGCAGTCAGATGCACAGAGATATAAATATTAAACGAGCGGTAATGGCGCCCTAGAAAATCGACGTGGCTTGATGGGATTGTGCGCTGAAATTGAATGAGTAACGTGGCGTACCTTGCGTATGAGAGGAGCCATTAACATGTGGTGGAAACAGAAACAATGGGAAGTAAAAGCTGAAGCTGCATGCTTTTCTTCAGGTTGCTAAAAATAACCTCACATCGTCCTTGTCTGGTGTTCATTGCAGTTCAATTCGTTCTACGTACAATCGTGCTCCATGTCTATGGTAACCTT
Source organism: Trichoderma virens Gv29-8 (assembly GCF_000170995.1). Lineage (NCBI taxonomy): Eukaryota > Fungi > Ascomycota > Sordariomycetes > Hypocreales > Hypocreaceae > Trichoderma > Trichoderma virens. The sequence continues at coordinate 25,071 of NW_014013657.1, read as the reverse complement.
GCCGTGTGTTCACTGGCTCTGTCTCTATCCACCATCTATCATCAGCTCATACAATGATTAACATCCCGACGCAACCTTGACGTCCACCACCGCTGATTGGCCATTCTGTACATGGGCAATGGCCTCCTTCAGCACACCCTCCAGCTCCGCTCTCTCGTTCACTCTAGCAGCAAAGATGTCGCCGTCAGCAGCAGCCTTGGCAATGCCGGAGTAATCCGGTGAGGGATCAAAGGAAATGTTGATCTCTTCGTTGGTAGCTTGTGATCCCAGTCCCTCGGGGTGAACCAGCAACAAAGACCGGCGCGGCGCATTCCAACCTATACGATGACACAGTCGTTAGCTTTAATTCTCCATCTCAAATGCATCATCTGCTATGTGATAGTCTTGACTTACCCTTGTTGTTGAGCACAATAGTCAGGATAGGGATGTTGTAGCGTTTTGAAATCCAGTAGACACTACCAGGAACGGTAAAGAGATATGTGCCGTCGCCCACGATTTGAACAACAAACTTGCCCTTGCCCTTTCCTCCATTCTCTGCATCAGTGGCGAGCTTCATACCCAGTGCACCACCGCCAGACCAACCAAGGCCACCACCACCGCAGTTAATCCATGAGCCGGGAGTTGAAGGCTGGATGTTGTCGTATACAAAGAGGGTGTTGGTCACGGCCTCAATAGCCCAGAGGGTGTCCTCTGGAACAAGTTTCTTGACCTGCCGGCAGAGATAACCGGTTCCAAAGGTGTTGTCGGGAAGTGGCTCAGCTGCCTTGGCAATCTTTGCAAGACGCAGCTCGTGCTCTTCCTTGCGCTTCGTAGCAATCTCCACCACGTTCTGGGACTGCAGCTTCTTTGCAAGGTCACCCGTCTTGAGAGCCTCAGTAAGCTGCTCAATTGCAGTCTGGCTATCCGCACGATACGTCTCCTGGGCCTCGAGGTAAAAGACGGGCATCTGCTGCTTGAGCGGGTCGAGATCGATGTGGAACACCTTTGCATCTGGGTTTGGCTTGACCCGAGTAGGGATCCATGGCACGTCGGCATCGAGGACGAGAATGACATCGGCATCAGCAACAGACATTTCGCCTCCATAGTTAAGGCCAAGAGAAGCGGGGTGATCAAAGGGGAAGCACATGTCACTGCCTCCACAGTCAACCACCCTCAGGTTGGGAACAATATTGGCGAGCTCAACCAGAGCTCCTGGGAATTCGTGGTTCCTGCCGCCGTATCCTGTCAGGACCAGAGGGCGTTTGGCGCCGGCAAGGGCATCTGCAATGTTTTCAACGGCCTGCTTAGGCAGACTGCCCAGCTTGACAGGTTCCCAGTCGCTTTGCCTCAGCTGGTAAGGCTTGATCTCCTGCTCCATGATCTCTCGAGCGCCATACAAGTAGACGGGACCTTGAGGTCCAGATTTAGCCCATTGCAACGCACGGTTAACCAGTTGCTTAACGTTAGACCCCGTCTTGATCTCACCAGTGTACCGGCAGTACTGCGCAACAATCTGCTTCTGGTCGGGAACATCCTGGATCCAGTGGATGTACTCGGTACGGGTGCCACGATGTTCGCCCTCAAGAGTGAATGGTGATAGACCAGCGAAGACGAGAACAGGCGCACGACCACATGCTGCGTTGTGCACGGCAGCTCCAAGACCTTGTGTGCCAACATCGACGTGAACAATGACGCACTGGGGCTTGCCTGTTAATCTAGCATAGCCATCGGCCATGGACATGGCAACCATCTAAGATGTATAAGCATTTGTACTCATATGCAACAGCCCAGATCACATCATATGAGATCCAGGATGAGAAGGGTCAAGGGATAGGAGAAGAGGGGCATACCTCATTGGGGCATGTAATCATCTTTGGAAAGTTTCCCTTGCGTTCACGAGCACCCTTGACCATGGCCTCGATAATGCTCGGGTGGTCAGAGCCCAAGTTTACAAAGCAGTGAGTGACACCAGCCTCCCACAACGCCTCAAAGAAGGCCGAAGAGGCTGTGTACATGTTTTGGTAGTCTGGCTTCTCCATGGCTGCGGTTGAAGCGTGTCTGTTGTTGGTGCTCACAATCGCCGTGGAAGGGATTGCTCTTTTATCAATGAGACTCCGCCCTCTGGACGATGTGACATTTGATGATCCCGAGTAATGCCGTAACCGAGATGGAGGCTGGCTGTAAGTGTGGGATAAAGCTACGGCTCCGACAACCGGTGTGGGGCGGCTTCTCCAGAGGGCCGGCAGAGATGTCCCGGAACGGTGTAGAAGAGCCATGCCGCCTCGCTATTGGACGGCTGGTTTTTGGAATTAGTTGAATGGAGCAGACTAAATCGATGGGGATGTGGTATTTGAGATATCGACAAGTGTAAATGGTGTAGGGGGATTGGTTCGTTGATGCTTGGGCTGAAAGGAGGGGGGAGCTTGTGAGGGGTTCGGCATCGAGTTCGGATAGACATGGAGTCGTTGCTTGCTGCAACCGCCATGTAGCCGCGAGTGATGACATAAGGACATTTGACATTTGATAGTTGAAGGGCGTATCAAGAGGAATCGGACATGTTTGACATGCGGAATCACGGAACTTACCTGTGTAGGAAGAGCAAGGATGTTGGGTATTAGTGGCGGGCGTGGCTGTAAAAGTAGAGGCGGGAATGCAGAGTGCCTTGGCGTGGGGATATTGTAGTGGTGGCTTGGGATCGTAAGAGATTGGAAGAAAGGAAAAGAAGAAGATGAAAAAGAAGAAGAAAATCCCGGTTGGTTAACGAAGATGACAATGTTGAAAGATGTTTGGATGCAGGAGACGACAAAAGGACACACGCATGAGACGTATCTGCCAATGGAGGTTATGCATCAAGGACGCACAATCCGTGTATCCGCATCTCCAAGGGCGCGCGTAGTTCCATGTTGGGCAGTTATTTGGAAAACTACCCACCAGCTAAGGATATCGTTATCTAATCGCTAATGTCCGGTGATGCCCGCCGAAGCCTCGTGATGCCCCCATAGTCGCCTATCTGGGCAATCGGGCAGTTGTGCCGAGACTGGCCGTGGACATGAAACCCCGATTGGTTCATAAACGGACGCCTCTAGCAGATTAAATGCCCCTCTCGGTAGTAATAGGGAGGAGCTGCAATAACGCGGGGTAGTGGAGAAGGAGGTCAAGTCTAATACGGAGTATATTCTGTAATAACTCCAGAAATATTCCGTTTGTGGACATGGCGTTTTTGTTTTCCGTAGTAAACAAAGAAAAGGACACATCCTTCTATATAGTACTTATAAAAGGTATTAATAAGGAACAATAAATGAATAAAATAATAGAGCTGAGGCGAGGTGACAATCATTGATGGCGGCAGGAACAACCAACACAAGTCATTTGCCCCGCCTGTAGCCGTTCTTGCCTGCTGTAACACACCTACCTGTATTCTGGTTCTGGGCAGAAAACGTAAGAGCCGGCACCGGTCGCTCCTTCCCCCACTCTGTCCACCACATCGGCCTTAGCAATGGCTGCGCAATGTCTCTCCACGGCCGCACCTGCCACTATTGTTCCCTCATTCGTGCAGCCGTTTCTAGGGTACGTACCTACTCCTACTAGGTACTAACTTACCTATATAATTGAATGTCAACCTTCTTAGTATCTATCCTAAATTGACTACCTACATGCTTTTTATAGACATGGTCTTGACATAATAGTAGATTATATTTAATACTATTAAAAATATGGCTACATTTAGTACGGCAATAGGTATGTACATAATTTGCCATTATCAATGACGCTCTCCCACCTCCCGTATCAAGGCTAATGAAGCATTTATACCCCAAAGACGTTCAAGCTTACACTACATCGAACGAACCGCATGTAGAAAGAATGCCATCCTTCTATTGGTCATCAACACCTTGAAGCTAACTAAACCTCTATCCAAGAACAATACTGCTCAAACGTCCAGAGACAACACTCAACAGCGAGAGAATGATAATCGTGATTGGTATCAATATTTCCACCCCTCCTTCATCTTCATGGCAAATCAACACTCTGAGGATTCTGGAAAATGTTACCAGCATCGTAACGCTGCTTAATCTGCTGCAGTATCGGCACCTTGTCACCCCAGTACGTCCACTGGGCGTCTGTCTTGCTCAATGAAACATCAACATATCCAGCATACGTCGTGTTAGCTGCAGGAGCTGCCTGCTTAATCCGTTGATGAACGCCAGACACAAAATCTCTGGTCCCTTGAAGTAGCGCCGGAATTCCAATGGCATAGGATTGGTACATCATGATCGCATCGCGATGAGGGTAGGCAGTGGCGTTGTATGCAGTGTCTGCCATGGCGCCTCCCTCCGAGTTGAAGATGATAAACCAAAGCAAGGTCTGTGGATCAGTGCTGCCCATGTAATTGAACAATCCATTGATGGAATCGTTGCTCAACTTGTCGTTTCTGTCGAATGCCAACGACTTGCTAGCAAATGGCGTAGAGAGATCGCTCAGATACAACGCGGTCGTCTCTGCAATGTGAGCCAAGCTTCCCATCCAATCCACAATAGCAAGATTGATGACTCCGCCGCCAGGAATTCTCTGCTGAATCCCTGTTTTATCGAATTCCTCTTTCGTACCGTAGAACGTGCCGGTGATGAGCGCGCCAAGAGGCTCCGCAATGAACAGTGTTGAAAAGCGTCGGTCAAGATTAGGATCGTACACCAGCTCCTGCCATTTTGCAAATACCGGTGCCATGTCCTTCTGATTACCGAAGCTGAAGCTGTAAGTGTACTCAACGACGCTGCCAGGCTCAGGGTGTGTCTTGAAGACAAACTCAGTGACGATGCCAAAGCTGGCTCCAGCACCTCGGATGGCCCAAAACAGGTCTTCATGTTGGTTTTCATTGGCTCGAATTATTCCGCCGTCAGCTGTAACGACCTCGACTTCCAGGACATGGTCGAGCGCGGCTCCCCACATTCGGGACATGGGGCCTAGTCCTCCCTGTTCATGGATCGTTAAACGAATTGCTCAACAATCCATGGCGGCATCTCTCCGCGCACGGAATACGCGTATTCACTTACCACAGTTGCATGTCCTCCAACTCCAACTCCTGGGCAAGTACCGTGTGCAATAGCCCTGCCGCCATTTGCATGAAGAAGTTTATCGAGTCCATCCAACCTAAATCCCGATCCAACACTCGCTTGCCATGTAGTGTTGTCCATCTGGAAGCTCTGAAGATTTACCAAGTCGATCATCATGCCAGTTACATCGCCGGCACCTTGAGCGAAATTTCTACATTTCTCAGGTCAGATATAACAATAAAAAATCGCAGTCTTTTCTCCGCTTCTCACCCATAAGAGTGCCCGCCAGATCTAGCTTGGACTTTGAAGCCATTCTCGTTTGCGCATTTCACTGCCCCCGCAACCTCAGTCGCATTGTTGGGACGAACGATTATCTGAGGATATCGCGGAAGGTCGAGATTGTATAGTTTTGTCCAGGCTATGTCGGCGTTGCTGCTCGGGATATGGTAGCACTCAAAGCGTCCATTACAAACGCTCTGTATGCATGTCTCGACACCGAGGGTAGAATTTGAGCCGCCCATTGTATGATATTTCTGCTCACCAGTTTTCCACAATGTGAAAATGGATGCGCCTTTTTTCAGATAGGAAACCGTGCATATATAACAGATGGCAAATTAGCCCTCAGTGTGGAAGGTAGATTGCACCCCTGCCCACTTCTAGACCGCAAATACGAGGGTTCGTGCACTCTTGGTGCTTGTTTGTACACGCAGTCGCAGCTCAGCTGGCGTCTTTTTACTCTATAGGCGTTACAAATAGCGAGCTTGGTCATTTTGTATTACACTGAGCTGTATTAAACATTTCATCACAAAATAGGGGCAATGTCTTGCTTTTGAGACACATGATTTCGGATAGTGAATCAGCCTGACGTATGTCGAGATGAGCTTCCAAATATTGGCTGCACCAAATATGATATTTGGCAGATGTGGCTGCGCCAAATTTGCCGTCGGTAGATCACCTGGGGATGGCTAGCTGGCTAGCTGCATATGCATGAATTGCAACCCTTGGAAATAATATTGTTGTTTCACTATTCCCAGGCGATGTCACCTTGCGCGCAGAAGCATACCCGAAAGCATTCCAGTTGAGATTTTGACAACTTAAAAAAGCTTAAATCTTATCATGGTTCAAAGTGGGCTGTGATTTTCGTTCTCATGTAAAACTTTACAATATTCTGCCATCTTACAGCTCATTATCCAAGATAACGACTTGACGAGCCTCGACTAATATGCCACCATGGTGCTGAGACCATCAATCTCGCGCTCCCAGCAGCGATGAGTGCTGATTGCGTAGACAAACTTATCCAAGAATCCCTTCGCATTCTTCGCAGCGGATACCAACTCACCCAATCGTTCAGGATGCACGCTCTTCAGTGTAACCACGCCATAGCTCTCCACAGCTTCGTTGTCACTCGAGATCGCTACTTGATCTGGCAGCTGAAGTGCTTTCTCGACCAATAAAACACCTTCTCCAGTGGCCCCAATAGGCTTGAGGTGACCAAACGCCTCGCGGATGTAATGCAGTGCTCGGCCATTCTTGGAAAGTGTCTCAATGGCTTGCTTTCCTCCTGGTACAAACAGAGCGTCAAACATTGTGCTGCGCTGGCCTTCCAGATGATGATCCGGAATAATGCCTTTGCCTGATTGGCTTTCTCCATCTGCAAACGTCTCAGATCTATGCGTGCCAATCACCAAGGGGACAGCTTTGGCTCCCTGCGCTGCTCCATAAAGTGCATTGAAGGCAATGGGATCATATCCATCGGCAACAATGATACCAATTCGCCTAGAAGCAATGATAGGCTTATCGGGGAGATACTCCAGTTGGCTAATGCCCTTGGCCTTCTTCCCGTGATTCGCCTGTCCTGCATTGTCTGGGATTGCCCCTCCCACCATCTTCCCGACAGATTGGGCGAGGCCAAGATCAATGTCAGCTAGCCGTTTCACAAGTCGCTCATAGACTATCGGCTCGTCGCAATGACTGAGTTCGAATGAGAACGCCGCCAACATGTGAGACTTTTCGATTTGAGAAAGCGAATTGAAGAAGAGCTGTGCCTGAGAGAAATGATCCTTGAATTTGGCACTCTTTGCTCGCTCCTTGATTCCGGCAACCTTTTCCGGGTAATCGACATAGCCGCCCTCTTCTTTGGTCGCAGGTGGTTGTGCTTCGAATCTATTTGGCCAATAATTGACCTTGCCCTTAGAAATAGTGTGTCGCATGGCACCGTCACGATTGAAGTTCATGACTGGACAGACTGGTTTGTTGATGGGCAATTCTTGCCAATTCGTGCCCAGTCGGCTCAGCTGAGTATCAAAGTAAGAAAAGTTGCGACCTTGGAGGAGAGGATCGTCTGAGAAGCCTATTCCTGGCACAACATGGCCTGTGCAAAATGCAACCTGCTCTGTCTGGGTAAAGAATTCATCCACGTTCTTGTTCAGTTCGAGCTCGCCGATGTAACGAATAGGAACCAAGTCCTCTGGCCACACTTTTGTGGCGTCGAGAATATCGAAATCGAAGTCATGTTCATTTGATTCGTCAATTGTTTGTATGCCAAACTTCCACTTGGGGAATACCCCGTTGTCGATGGCTTCCATAAGATCCTTTCGGTGGAAATCAGGATCTTGGCCAGCGAGCTTGAGCGCCTCGTCCCAAACAAGAGAGTGCACTCCAAGTTCTGGAGTGAAATGGAACTTGACAAATGAGCGTTTACCAGCCGCATTGGTAAGTGTGAACGTGTTAACTCCGAATCCTTGCATCATTCGGTATGAGCGAGGAATGGCACGATCTGACATGGTCCACATGAACATGTGCGTAGCTTCAGAGTGCATCTGGACAAAATCCCAGAAATTGTTGTGGGCCGACTGGGCTTGTGGAACTTCGTTGTGAGGCTCTGGTTTTCCAGCATGGATGAGATCAGGAAACTTGATTGCGTCTTGAATGAAGAAGACGGGGATATTGTTGCCCACAATATCCCAGTTACCCTCTTGTGTATAAAACTTGACTGCGAAGCCGCGCACATCGCGGACAGTATCAGCTGAACCACGACTCCCAAGTACAGTTGAAAAGCGGAGGAAAACAGGTGTCTCGCGTGATGTATCAGTAAGAACGTTGGCATGAGTTACATCCTCGGCAGATTCGAAGAGACGAAATGTCCCGAAAGCTCCAGTGCCTCGGGCATGGACTACTCGCTCCGGAATACGTTCATGATCGAATCGATGAATCTGTAATCCCAGTATTTAGCCACACTGAAGAGAGATTAATTCCACATTGTCGGGTCATGACAAACCTTTTCGCGCCCAAAGGGATCTTCTAGGAGCATTGGGCCTATCTGGTCCTTGCTATTGACCCGTAGCCAGTCATCTGTGTTGGTCTGCTTTGTGCCGAAATCAGATGTGATTCTACTATTTTTGGATGGCTCAACAGTGTAAGCCGTCAGTTGATCTGCTTTTGCTGCTTTGTGACCCATGACTGCTTGTTTCACCGATGAAGGAATAATATTCGACATTTTTTTGCTGTATTCTCGGCTTACAATTTAATTCATGCAAGCTTTAGGTATATGTCAAGGCGAGTTCATATTCTCTTTACAATCTCTTATACGGATTCCACCATGCGTTCTGAAAAGTGGCGATATATTGCATCGAGCCGTCACTCATACATCACCACCACATAATGTAAGACGTGATATTATATTGACGTCAATCTCAGTTGACCCTATGTAATGATGATTAACGCTATGAATATATATGGCAAGCTACCGCAAAATATCTTAGCATAATGATGCAATCGACAGCAGGATGCATATTTTTGTCTTCATTCAATACTTCCAGACAATATCATTGGGCCAAATTCTGCGGTCGCTGGGTTGCATACTTGGATGTAGCACTTATGGATCGGTAAATAGATATCTCGAAGGCTTTTAAAAAGTCTATTGCCGAACAAAATGTGTGGCATAATTATAACAAGTAGCGTCTGTGCCTAGCTTCTATGATTTCATCACTCAATAATGGCTATTCAAGTGATAAAGAAATTGCGATAAATGATGTAATTTTATGGAGCTGTGAACAGTGCGAAGCCGAAGGTTGCCTCAGCGGAAGCCGTACGATACGTTGGTGAACACGGTAAGGGGATGCTTATTTTAATTTCTGTCACTACCTCTATCTACAATTAAGCATGTCTGGAGATGTGATATGCTGTCCGTTAAAAAATAACGGACATTATGCTCCTAATGCATGGGACTTGGAAGTCATTATGCTTCCAGACTAATAACGGCTTCCACAGTGCATCATTTTTAGATTTGAACCACTTATCGAAGCCCCATTAGTGGTCTTACATAGTAATCAGTTGTGTGGCAAATGCCGTCTCTCAAATATGCGGCAAAAGCCGTATCGCTAATGTGTGGTAAAAGCCGTATCTCTTGTGGGTAGGGAAAAGCAATCGGACAGTCCTTTGGTAGTATTACTCTTGGGCCACACGGCTAAGTGAATGGTGAAGAAGAGTAACAGAAGTCGCACATTTGAAAGCATCATGGCAGCTAGGCAGCAGAGCTTGCCTCGCTCACAATGCCTTAATCCGGCAAAAGGGCTACCAAGAAGATGCTGATGATCTATTTAGCCGCGTCTCGCCGGTCGGCATCTAATACGGTAATACCCTAAACTAGATTATCCATGGATTATTGAGCAACAATTCTAACTCATAACGTAGTCTATCTAGCGAGATGAGAATTGGTGAAAATGGACTATGGGATCAATACGCGGGGCAGCGCAAAGCACTAATTGTTGCACCATTCACAAAGAAGGAATTAACCCTTAGTCGCGCTGTCAAGTAACTCCTCCTCTGAGATCCAAGGATGAGCGTAATGCAATGGGCTTTGTTCATCATATCTATAGTCTAATTACTCTCGAAGTTAGGTCGCTCTATCGTACAATCAATCATGTTTCTTCTCGGGTATCTTTTCCATCTCATCATCATTCAGCATTTTCATATGCTGGTGGTGGATCCATTACTTGTACATCCAACCAGGATGAGGTGTACTATAATACATTGTCAGCTTGACATAGATATGGAATGAATACGCCAATGTGCATGAAGCTTACATAGATCTTGCCTTCAGGCCCAATTGATATGCCGACCCTGATTTCGGCTGAATGTTTTATCCGCATCACGCATGATTCGAATGTTGGTTTCAAGTCGAGCTTGAAAAGTCGGCCCCAGGCGCTGGAATCGAATACCAAACTCTCTGAATCAACTGGAATGACTCCAGACATGCTTGACCCGGGGCAATGCTCATCCACGCGTCGGGTAACTGATCCGACAATGGTCGTTGTAGAAGTTTTGAAAAAGATATTTGCTGTTCGAACGAATATTTTCCCCACAATCTCTGATGGAGTATGTAGTATAAACTTGATAGGGTTCGCTTGTCCCCGGAAAAGAACTGGTGGCTCCGGGAGGAGTGCCTCAACTCGTAAAGATGGCGCATATGCTGGTAAACCGTCGATTCCATCTTCAAGATACCTAGAACCATCTTTCTGCCTCAGTACTAGTGGTAGGCTGGTACTAGGTAGTAAAACTGGCGAGATATTGATAGGGACATTGTTGCTGAATTTTAGTCCCTTAACAACCCTTGTTGTCTTAGACAAGGGGCCGAGTATTTGTCGATCTACGGCTCCTCTGACGTAGTATTCCACCTTTATCCTTGATTCCGCTTCACGTATGTCCATTGATGGTGGAAGGTGTAATGAGTGTGTATGCGCGAAACATCGGACCTGGGATGGGAATCGAAAAGAGAATGGGACAATGTAAATGCCATTGACTGGACGGTCCTTGTTTGATGTGGCATCGTTATGTCGTAATTCTTTATTTTCCTCGAACAACTAATTCTCATCTTAGCGATAATTATTCGTCGAAGCAATTTGGTGGTTCATTTCGTACCGTAAATTCCAAATCGCTTGGATTAGGACCAGCAATCTGCGCCGGCATGGAAATCGTTAACCGACCTGGCTGCCGTTAACAAATGAACGCGTGAGGTGTGAATAGTTCAACTTGTTGCGATGGATGGGATTGTCTTACCTCCAAAGGTAACTCTTGGGTGGGACAGCACATGGCCGGCGTGACCTAAAAGGTTGATCGTTCCCCGGATTTCGTCTTCAGGACCGAAGGTTACATCGTCAGCACCGGCAATATCCAATATTAATTTCATGATTTTGAGTGGTGGTGTCTTATGTAATGTGGACAGCATGAACTGAAGGTGGCGGGCATCATGCGAATTATGTAGAAACCGTGTTTCAGTGTTTTGACAGAATGACGTACGAGCATTGATTGTACTATTTTCGAGTTACTTAATAAAAGACAGAATGACGTATGAGCATTGAGTGCACTATTTACTTAATAAAACATCCTTGATCGTGCTGAAACTTACCGATGGTCTGTTCTCGCCGACGGTTGCTAAACACGGTCTAGTGAAGTATTGGGCTGTATATTGGGCAGTAATCTCCACATAAACCATCAAACAACCGGAACTCTCCCGTGAAGAGCTTAAAATAGTTCAAAGAAGATCATCCCATTACGGCCGGCATAAGCGAAATAAGCGGATGGAGTAGGTCCTAACTTGTACATAGATCATTGTAATTTCAATGTTTCATTGGTGTGAGACATGTGCTCCTCCGTGGAAATGCCAGAGAAGGGCTTCTCACGTGAACACCAGGGGTTGTAACGTGTATTAGCTGCTGGTTGGAAAACAAGGAACAAGCGGGCCAGGGCGGCAGAGGTTTGATATCATCGCAAATCTCATGACCTATGAATGCATGTTTCAAAAATATCATAGCTTGTCGGGATCGGTTGCAGCATGCCATTGCTCATTATTTTGACTACACGTTGGTCATATGAAGAATGGCATCCATTTGATTTGATTAGCATCTGATAGTAGTATGTCCATGTCTCCCTATTCTAAGACGTTTGAAATGAATCAAAATGCTAAAAGTACGAATGCATGAGCAAAATAAAGTATACTGCAGCTCTATGGAATCTGAGAAGCAAATATGGAGAAAAGGAAAGCATCCTGTTAGGTAAAGCCCTTCCCTGATGTATCCCATGCACCAAGAATCTCTTGTAAAGGCTTAATGATATTTTCGCAATACATCTTTAGAAACTCCTTTTCATGCCAAAATCGAAGAGACCCAGCACATACTTGTAAACATTGTTCGATAACCTGGCTTTGGTATGGCAGCAGACGTCTGGATGTGGCTTGCAGCCACTCGATGGCTACCATCATGCGTCATTGTGGTGATGTTGGATTCTCTTTGCCCGACTTATAGCACCATAACTCAAGCGGCCTGTGGTGCCAGATTTCGAGTAATAGGATTGCCAGCTCCGTCAATGCTGTTTTGGGATCTGGGCCGATACATGCGTCGCTGTCAATGGCCATTGCACATGGCGGTGGTGAGATCTCACCCATAAATTGTTCGATAAAAGGAAAACTGCCTGAGGTGATGAATGATTTCTCTTGGGGGCTTAATATCTTGATCTCATTGCTGTTGAAAGGCAGTCCCAGCCACCACGTCTGTTGTAGTTGGAGAATCGACGAGGCGACATTCAGAGCCAACAGTGTCTGCTCCTTTGGAAACATTTTGGCATCATCATCTTGGCATCCTGCTTTGAGGATATCCGCCAGCGTTATTGGACTTGCGAAATTTCGTCTGTTCTCAGGCGGTCCATCAACAAGGAATAGGTCCTCTTTGTTTAGTTTGAACTCCAGAATCCGACCCGCGGCTTGCGCTTCAGACACATGCTGGCATATCCGCGTCACCATCTTTTCACGGTGCAGCTGTTATCATCACTCTAGATGAGTTTTTGATGTCGTAATCCTCGTTGAGATCATCATCTTCGTGCACGTTGACATGCGTTTCTTGGAGATATCCGTGAAAGTCAAATATGAGACTGAACTTAGTCTGCTCTCGCAATTTTCTTTGTCTGCTCTTCTTTAGCGGCACCCTGCTGTCCAGTCTCATTAAGACCATATGTCTTTTCTCACAGCCGCAGTTGCATCCTTTACGCATGGCTTCGAACAACGGACCTGCTTGTCGCCGGACCTTTGAAAGCATAGTCGCTAGTTTTTGGGCATCTTCAGAAGGGTATCTTGCTGAAAGCACTTGCTGCGATTTCAAGCTATCAATCATTTCCCTTAGAGACAGTCGATCTTCGCTCAGCTCTTCCACAAGCTCCTTTAGGCTCCCCTTCTCAATGGTAAAGCTTAGCCGCTCTCTAAATGCGAAAGCGGAAGCCCCTACGGGGTTCTTCTCAAGAATTGCTTTCAAGTCATCCTTCGCAGCCTGTGGTATGAGAATCAGCCATGCAATTAAATTTATAAAACCTCTATATACCCACAAACCTTTGGCGGTCTCTTTATGTGTCCCAACTTGCTCACAATTGCCGTTAAACAAGTTTCATATCTTGTTAATATTTCCTGAAAAGTGTCGTATAAATGCCCAGGCCCTAGGTAGTCCTTAATCTCGTCTCCACTTCTTGTATTTCGAAGAATGTTGATACAATCTCCTTCGCTTATGTCCGATTTATCGACTACTTCACTGACGCCGGCATTTCGCAGTAGGTCGAGAATATTTAGATAAAAGAAAGTTCTTTGAAGCCTAAACCTGTATATAAGTGCGTCCAACTGTCCATGGAATTTCATAAACGTAGCCACAACACCTCGTCCAGCCTTGTAGTGTTCAAGTGCAGATATTGCCAACGGCATGATTCCGAGAACCAGCCCACAACTTCAAAGCCCGACATGGTGTAGTCGAGCTGTTTGCTTTGAGCTGGTTGCTTGGTATTCTTTGTCTAGCACTCTTTGTTTCGCAGATTTAACTCGTATGCAAATTCTTTGAGGCTGAAAGAGGGGTATTCCTTATACCTTTGATGGAGGTTGTGTTCATTTTCGATTGGATGGTGCTCAGATTATCTTGTAATCCCTGCTCTATTTCTGGGACCCCTCACATGCTCAAATACAGCTTTGGCTCTACCTTACTCGATCTTGCACTGATTGCACTGAGTGACCGCTCGATCCAAGAGGAAACATGGACCAGATCGACTCGGCACAGCTCTTTACGACGGAAAAAAAATATCGAACGATTTTCTTCAACTGATTGCCCTCTTTCAATTCAGTCAATCACCAAAATGCCGCCATCTAGCGGCGGAGGAACAGAGGTTCAAGTTGTGGGCACACAGCCTTGGGTTATATCAAGAAGGACACGCATCTCTAGATTATCGTGTTCGAGATGCCGAAGCCATAAAATCCGTTTTTGCTCGCATTCTTGAAGAACTTCAAAGTCATGTATGTCATCCATTTGTAATTCCTGACGGGCTTGAGCTTTTTCTTTTCTTTTCTTTTTTTTTTTTTTAAAAAAAAAAGAGTCAATCTTTACATGCTTATTTTTTTTAAACCCTAATGATGTGATTAATAAGATAAACCCTCCTCGCGATCAAGCGTAACGAGCGTCTACCATATGAAGCAAAAAAAATTAGTCAAGATGATCGAGAGGCGGAAGACGAGGGTAGTGGTGGCGCAGGATCAGAAAGGAGTGGCTCCGATGGATCCAGCAGCTTTTCTTCTTCGAGCGAAGAAAATTCGTTCCACGAGGTTGACTTTCGACTCGAAAGACTTAATGAGGCTATAAGCGTGCTTTATAACCTAGCAGACAAAATCAGAACTTCACTACATCGGCCACAACGCAACATTAATCAGCTGTATAAGCATGTGCCGGCTGAAAAAAGAAACGCCGAAATATAGGAAAGGGAGGAAGTCGAGATCGCCGCTGTTTATCTACATCGCCAGTACCTTATTGTAATCACAGACCAGACAGTAACAGCACGTGACACTGATGAATTATTTGAGAAGTCTTCATCCACAAAACATTGGCTTCTGCGAAGAACTGGCATTGCGAATGCTCGCCGAAAACAGCAGTTCATCTACTGGAAAGAACATGTTACTAGGCTTAACGAGATGCGAGCTAAATCGTCTGAGCAGAAAGTTGGAGAGGTCAACCCCATAACAGAAGACACTGCCGAAACCCCTTCGCAAATCAATTTGAAGCCTGTGATCCCTGAACAAACAAAGTTACCTGTAATATCAATCTCAACGACGACAGCTACAGCGTTGAAGCCAGGTGACTTCAGGTCTGTCATTTCGTATTAGACTCGGGTGTCGACAGTCATCAGTCCTAGGGGCAAGAAGATGGAGTGGCCAGATCCGCCAAGGGTAGACCTGATACGCGGATACTTCATCTGTCATTGCAAGACTTTATGTCCTGAGAAGTACCTCCAAAAGAGTGCGTGGATGTAAGTATATTGATGTGAATTGTATTCGATATCATTAACTCTTTTAACATTATTGCTGTAGTGTCCACCTCATACATGACTTGCAGTCGTATCATTGCAGATATGAGGAGAATTGTCTGGACCCAAATTGAGTCTATGGGAGTCGACAAGAATGGATCGACCATGAGAGCCAGCACACACGCGCATGGCACTGCCACGAACATCTTGAAGAGTTTGAAACTCAGCCGGAATATATTCAACATGTAGAAGACTCCCATCCCGATAGTACGCCTGAGCATTTCTCACCTGCATTGGTTGCTGCCGTTGTTGGTCCCTCAATGCGGATTCGCCGAGACTGCCCCTTCTGTCCAACCGGTTTCTCTGATATAGCGCACATTCAGTCGCATCTCCTTTTTCATCTTGAGCGGCTTGCACAACTTGCCCTACACAATGGTCCGACAGCTGAAGATGGCAATACGAAGTCTGGACACTCATCTCAAAGTCATCAGGGCCAGCTGCGGGGCCGATATGATTCCGTATTTTGCGACTTTGATACAAAGGAAGATTCGTCTTCCTTCGCAGAAGTTACTGCTTTGTATGCAGAAACATATGGCACAGATGAAGTTCTATTAAATGAAAAAAACGCTTAGTAGTGTTTCTGCCGCATTCTCTACAATAAATGTCAATGAATGACTGCAGAATTTGCTTCCGGGAGAATCACCAGACGAGGCAAACATAGGATACGAGGACGTTTCATACAACAGTTGGCCGCCAAAGAGAAATCTCAAATACTCCCACCCTCTAGAGGAATACACTGTAGGATGGGTATGCTGTAATCCAAAGGCGCTGTTCATTGCGGTTGCCATGTTAGATGAGAGACATGCCCCTCCGTCAGTCTCTCTCAACAACTTATATATATATAAGTTAGGTTCTATTGGCGATCACAATATCGTTATTTTATGTCCACTTATCGGAGATCATTCCAACTTCTTGATAAAGAAACTACCGCCAGATGACTTCCACGCGTCTTTGTCTTCTATTCAATACTGTTTCGTTACAGAAATCGGTAGCGGGATACCGCCAGATGTTAGACTCGGGGACGTTGTCATTAGCACACCTATGGGGCACTGGCAAATGATTGGTTCGAATCAATTAGATCCCGATTTAACAAGTTTAAGGGTCCAAAAATCGAGATCTCCACAAAGCATCCCTAGCATCGTACACTCTACTTTACGAAAATTAAAATCAGCACATGCGCATCTTGGTTCGAGCAGGATGCCAAGCTATATTGAAGAAGCAATGGATAGGATGCCTGCTCTTCGTTTTTTTAAATCTCAAATTAGATCAAATGCAAGATGATTTATTATTTAGCTCCAGTTACAAACATGTAGGTGGGCCTAGTACCACCTGTGGTACTGCTTCCATCAGGGATGATCTTGGCTAGCTGCTTAAGACATGTCATCATTGTGATAAATCACAAGCTATCGTCAAACCACCACGAGAAGTTGCAGTCCATTACGGGTCGACAATTTCTGCGGACCGGGCTATTGAGAGTGCTGTCATCCGGGATAAGCTCAAACAGTGATTTGGTTAGCAGTGCCCTCTGTATAGAACAAGCGGCGACAATTTTTTCAAGCAATCTACCTTATCTTATCAGTGGCATTTGCGTATATGCAGATTCACACAGAAATAAGAGTTGGTAGGGCTATGCGACAGGCGCAGCAGCAGCCTGTGTAAAGGAGATTTTAGGATGCATGTCATCCGAAACTACTGAGTCCGGTTGGTCATCTTTGAATATAGTGTTATTAATAAGCAAATAGACAAAGCATTCCGCCCAACTACGTCAAAACTATATAATACAATCCGTAGCTAAGTGTATGGTATGTGGAAAATTGGCAAGGTAAAGAGTATTCCAGACTCAGCCAGTAAACTAGATAGCTTAGTCTACGGTAGCGGGGTTTGTTATGCAAGATAGCTCTAAAACATTCCTATAACACTGAAGCAGCATTAGAGAGGCTCTGAGCTAGTTATGCTCCGTAAAGTTATATCTCCGCACTTCAGTGAAATGAAATCACAATCATACCACTTATTAACGCCACTGATGGAGTATGGTTTAAGATTGGCCTCACAAGTTTTCCGCCAAATCACTAAGATTACGGTGTTGAGCCTAATCTTTTGCGTTATTGGCGTTACGTAACAAACTTCGGCCATTAGAGATCCAATCACGCTCCTAATTTAGCACTCACTAGCCATATCATCAAGTTTACTACTACATTATAAGACCAAGAAAGGTCCTAACAAATTAAATCAATAAGAAATCTGCGCAAATAACACCCTGACAGAGTAGCAGTAGTCATATTTCTATATTATCACCTCCATTTATAAAAAGCGATGACTCAAGTCTGGAACTCAGCTGTTTGCACACAGAGTTGGGACATCGGATCTTATATTGATAATGTTAGTACAGTCCCTAGCGAGTTTCACCGAACAGACAATTAATACTCAGAAGCCACCTAGCACCTACAAAACTTCACCATATTCAGATGATAATAACTCTTTATGCAATTCTAATATTCTAGAACAGCCATTCGGATTACAATTACAATCTGATTTAGAAAACGACTTCCTAATCAATAATTTTACTCCACCGGCGCACGATGTGCAGGAGCTTTTTACACAAAATGGTGAACTCGACGAAATATATCGGCGACATAATCCGGTGACACAGGGTCGTAATCATATCCCAAGTACAAAAATGGAGCCTTACTATCCGGTAGTGGAAGCCACCCAAATTATTAAAAACAAGTCAATGAATTCGGAAATTAATATGGACTCGACTAAAGGTTCGATTGCAGCATCAGACTTTAAAGCCAATAAGACAGGCACATTATCCCGCACTCAACTTAAACACAAGCGCACCAGCTTTCCAACCAAGCAAGGACTAAACCGAAAGGCTAGCAGAAAATCAGCGAGAAATATTAGTCACAACGACACTGAGAAAAGCTACCGCAACCGATTAAATGATAATTTTGGGCAACTTATTACTGCTTTGCAAATACCAATATACGAGGATGGCAACTCTTTGCTTCAAAAGGAAGGGTTGAAACGGCTGACCAAATCAAAAGTCCTTGCCCTAGCACGCCAAAGGATTTTATCTCTCGAAATGGAAAATCAGGTACTCAGCGAGAACATTAAGAATCTATGCAGTGTTCTAAACGGTATTCATTTCTCCCCCTACTTTGATTTTGTTTGCTTGTTTTATTTATTATTAACGTCCGCTAAATAAGCGAAATACATGGAGCAATACTTCGGAGCCGTACCTAAACGCTCGGCCACCGACCTAGCCGCCTGCCTCGTCCACGACATCGAGGTGGCCCTCGCTAGGGAGAACGCAGAAGGGCTCCCCACTGGACGCGATCGCACTCGCGACTAAGAGCCTGCGCTGTCCCAATAGTCTTATACGGAGTAGAAGCCTGGTGGTCAGGGGAGTCTCGACAGAGCGCCACCAATCCCACCAGACAAGTATCTACCGGCGCTGTCACCACAATCGACAAAATGAACCAGGCCCTTCGGGTAGCCGCCAGAGCAGTAGTACCGGTTTGAACCAAGCTTGAAGTTTGGATGCTATAGAACTATTCCAGTTTCTTTATTGCTGAATGGCGTATTCTGAATGACATAACTCTCAAAATCTTCGAGCAGGTAGTACAAAGGAGCAAAAGGCCGCTCCGCGTCGCGCATGCCTCGGTGGAAGAAGGCCATTGCGCGACTTGGGTTATTGATGGGCCGTAGTAAAGGCTTTGTGAAAGTAATCAGTTGCGATGGGCAGAATGGCCTCTGATAACTAGTCATCATGTAGCCTAGGTGGAGGAAATAAAAGGACAACGCTCAAGTCTTAACACTGACGTCTACGTTACCCACGATAGACAGTCGACGTGCAATGGCATGTATGTGAAAGAGGAAGTGAATATTACTTTCTCAAATAGATGCGAATAGATCAGGTAACTGCCCCAAAAGAAACGCCGAATAACACCGTATCAGGCCACTCTGGCGGAAAGCACGTGATCTTTCAAGGCATCAACTTGCAAGGTTCACATTCATTACGCCACCTCTACATCAGAGCCGACTTGGGCTGATGAAGCACAGTCCTTCGTATTTTGCTATGGAGACTGTTGTAAACCACTTGTTACATCAGACCTTATTTTCAACTCAATCAACGCAGGCGTTTACCACACTCGAGACCTATGTCGCTACGTTGCGGATAGCCTTTTCTGCCAGCCGGCTATTGGCATTATTGTCACCTTTTTCAAATAGTAGTGTAGAACAGGGGGCCCTTTAGAATGAGTAGTTAAGAATTCTGTGTTAAGGGAAGTTTATATGATCTCCAGCTCTCCAGCTCTTGTCCAGCGACTACTTGGGGGAGAGGGGAGATGTGGGTGTCGAGGACGTTGACGATGTGAAACTTATGCCCAAGTCGTCCACCGCTAAAAACGAATCAAGAGGCGTCAAGCAACCCACCAATGCATCATGGGTACGGTAAAAATATGTTGTTGCATTGTCCCCAAATGCTGTGTAGCTCGATGATGTTATGTAACTTTAAATGTTGTGGCTGAACTTATACAAGCATTGCCGACGCACCGAAGGTATCTTGCAGGTGGTGCGACGGTCTCAGCTGCCTAGTGACCAAACCTATGATTTGGACGGCTGTTTATTTACCTTTCCAACTCACTGGTGATACTGATCAGATACCAGTTTCCTTGTTTTCAATTCCTTTTAGAAGATGTTCTCAGCTTATTTCATAAGTGGATTTCCTACTTAGGTTGCAAAAAGAGGCAGAGTGCCCACTCAGGTCCTTCTATCGGCGGGTGGGCTTTCAAACTTGAGCTAATTCAATCATGTAAAAAAAAAAAAGAAGTTTTTTCTGGCGAGATTGTGGTGGCACTCCAGCCTCATTTGGCGCCCTTGCTGCTACTTAAAACTCGCGGACAACAAATTTGGGCACTGCCTTCAGGTAGTTGTTAATTGCTAGTGGGGCTATGTCCTGTGTAATGGCGTTCCAGCCCATACACCTTTGGCTTGGCCAGTAAATTAAGCCGCGTATGATGCCTATGATGTCAGACTACCTAATGCGCGGTAGATGCATAAGGAATCATATAATAATTTGCGGAAATAGGCAAGTCGAGGTTGTACTCAATTCAAAATTCTGCATATGCAGGGCCCCGAGTCCAGTTCCCAAAGGATCCAACTTTCATCCAAGTCAAGCTCGACATACAGCCAGCTTTACTCATCGTTAGCCAACGGCCATGGCTCAGCCACAGGACGAGCTACGTAAAGATATGAAGCTCCTCATAGAACATCTAGTCGATCGTTTTCCACTTCCAGGATATGAGGAATCGCTATCAAGGCAGGTGAAGGAATTTGTGCCAACATTCGTGATTCTTTTCGGCTTAGGCGGACAAATTATATTCACAGTTATAACTACGGCATCGATAAATAGGGATCCAGAGAGGGCCCGAACCTTACTCTCTATCGCACCTGACCGCTCCGCTAATATAAACCTAGGACCTAAAGGTTTGTCCTTTGGAAATAGCTAACCTATATTAATTATATAGGACCCAGTTCGTCACAATATATTTAATTATTTTAAGTAGCTTATATTATAATATTTTTTTCTATTAAGTAAACCTATGCTTTTAGTAGTAGGGCTTACTTCTTTTATTACATATACTTAATACTAAGATCCTAAGTTTTAATGAGCTGTCTCTTCTGTATTTTACCCGAAGGGTATGTATTTCTGGTTAGGCCATAATAAATTCTTTAAATTGGTCTTCTGCAAAATATAGGGACATATTAAAAAGTATACCCCCTAGATTAAAAGGTATCCCTTTAATAGGGGACCTATAGCTGTATGGCCTATAATTTAAGGGGTATAACTAATATTAATATTTTTTAATATTTTATATAAAAAAAAAATATTATAAATCGCTTATTAATTATTTAATACTTTAACTTTAATAAAATTAATATTAAATTAAAACTATTTGTAACTTAAATTTTTATATTAACGCTATTAATTATAAAATTATTATATAGTTTTAAATTTAAAACTATTAATAAAACTAAAGCTATAATAAATATTATAACCTTACCCTTTAACTATAATTTTATTAAGCAGAAAGTTAAAGTTAATAATATTTAACTTTATTATTATAAAAGAAAAAAGTTTAAATTATAATAAAAGGATAATCTTTTTATTAACTAATATTATAAAATAAGCTTTTAAATAATAGCCTACAGCTATAGGCTTTAAATTAATTGTTTTTACATTAACGCTTTTTAAACTATTTACTGTAGTAAAAATAATAATATTAATAAATATAATTATAAATTACTACCCCCTTTAGTATATTTATAAATTAAAAAAATAATTATTAAAAAAAAAAAAACTATTATTATCTCCTTATATAACTCTAAAGTTAAACCTATTTAAATTTTTATATAACTTTAATTTAAAAATACCTTTAATATTAAAAGGTTAATTTACTATAATATTTATAATATAATAATAAAATATTATTAAAAAAAGTTTATTAACTATATAAAAATATAGTAGCTTTTTAATTAACTTTAAAATAGTAATATATTATAATAAACTAAGTCCTATATATTAATATAGGTTAGCTGTTTCTAAGGGATAAATCTCTGGGTTTTAGGTTTATATTAGCAGAGCGGTTAGGTTAGATATAAGTATAGTTTTATTAATGTTATATAATTAATAAATATAGTAACTGAATTTAATTTAATTGCTATATTAATAACTAGCTATTTAAGCTATTTAAATAAGTATAAGAACGTAAACTTATATATTTAGTTAATTAGGTTAAATTATTTTATTTTCTAAATAATTTTATATTAAATTATTATATCTTTTAAATAATCTATTATAGAATTATTAAATTATTTTAATATTTTAATAATTTATTTTTAATTAATTAAGTAAGCTAACGTTTATTTATAAATGCCTACCCTATAGGCCTTTTATTATAATTATAAAAGCTAAGTTATAATATAATATCCCCCTTTTATTAATTTTATCCCTAAGTCTTTATTTATTTAAATATAAATACTACATCCCTACTTTAGTAGGTTGTTTAATAATTTTATTTTCTTTTTTTTATTTAGCTTACTAACTTTATATTAACTATATTAAATTATATCTTTAAATTATTTTATTTAAAAATAAAAAAATATAAAAGTTTTTTTTATTTTATAGTTAAAAATACTATTATTATAAATAAGCGTTATTTTTATTATACATTATAAAATTATAAAAAATATCTTTTATCTTCTTTTAACTTTTTATATTATATTAAATATATTTATTTAAATAAATCTTATTATAATATTTATAATTTATTTTTTAAGTAGTTAAAGTATATTACTGCTTATTATTTTTACTTAAAAAATAAGCTTAAAGTAGCTAAAGAAAAGCATTATACTATAAATATAAAAGTTAAGCGTTTTTATAAGGAAAAGAAACGTTAATATAAAAAGATATACTATAGTATTTTATAAAGGATTATTAATATAAAGGAGTTAAATAAAGTTAAGGAGGCAGAGTGTAAAGAATATAAAAAAGTAAAGGCCGCTTATTAAACTATAGCTTTATTACTTAGTTTAACTATTCCTATACTATCTATTTCTATTATTAATAATTTATTTTTTTTTATTAATTTATTTTTAAAAAGAGTAAATTCTTTTTTATTAACTTTTTTTAGTTTAGCTTTTAGTAAAATTCCTTAACTTTATTTTTTAAGTTTTTTAAATTTTTAATAGATTTTTATATATTTTTTATATTAAAGTAATTTTTTTATTTTACTAAATATTTAGGTTATTTAATTTCTTTATTATATTTAAATATAGTTATTTTTTTTATATTATATTTAAGTTCTTTTTTTTTTTAATAATAATTTTATTTTTTATAATTTTTTTTATTTTTTTATTTATTATTACTTTTTTTAATAAAGAAATATAGAAAATTAAGTAGATTAGTTTTCTTTATTTTCTTTTTTATATTAAAAGGTTAAGTTTATAATTAATAATATTAATTTTTTTTAAAATTTTATATAGTTTAAGTGTTTTAAAATTAAGCTTATTATTTAGTTAATTTATTTTAATATTTACTATTTTTTTATTTCTAAAGTATTAAAGTAAGTAAATTATATTTCCTTTTTAAAAGATTAGTTTTTTAATTTTTTATATATTAATAAATTTATTTATTTTTTTTATATAAATTTAAGTTATATTTATAGTTTATTATATAGTTTTTTAATATTATTTACTATAATAATAGCTTTTTATATATATATATTTTTTTTAATAGTTTATAAATATTTAATTTAAACTTATAATTTATATAAAATAGTAAATATTTTATTAATTTTATTAGTATATTATTATAGGATATTTATATAATAAGTAAAAGTTTAATTTAGTTATTTTAATTAAAGTTAATATAACTTCTTAAATATATTTTAATAATTTAGTTAATTTTTTTATTTATTTATTTATTTATAAATAATAAGTAATATTAAGTTTATAGTTTAGTTTTAAGTATATTATAAATATTTATTAAAACTTAAAAGTAAACGTTAAACTTTTATTTAAAATAATCTTATTTAATAATTTATAATTAATGTAAATATATTTAATAAATTAATATATTAGGTTTTTAATAATATTATTTTTTTTTATAAAATAAAATATATTATTTTTATAAGTTAATTAATAATTATAAAGATTATATTTTAAGTATTTTTTATTATAAGTTTTTTAAAAAGTAATAACTTTATAATATAATTAAATAAAATTAATTTTTAAATATATACTAAAATTAATAATAGTTATAGTTTTTTATAAAAAAAATATTATATTATTTTTAATTTTTATATATAATATATTTTAAAATTACTTTTTATATTTATTTTTTAATTTTATTAAATTTATAATATTATTAAATTTATTAAATAGTTTTTTTTATTCTTTTATATTTATATAATTTATATATATAAACAGTTTTAACTATTTTTTTTTATAATTCTTTTAGTATTTAAATAAATCTATTAAATATTAAGTATCTTTAATTTATAAAAATATCTTTTAAATATTATTTTACAGTTTAATTTTAAATATATTTTTTAATATTATTAAATATTAGATTATTTTTTTAATATAAAATATAATATTTAATAACTTTAGTTTAAGATTTCTTTTATTATTAAACTGTAAAGTTTATATTTTTATAAAGGGTATTTTTAAAAGTAATTAAAGTATTTATTAAAAGTATTAGTTTATTTATTTTTTAATTTTTTATAATATTTAATTTTAATATTAAAAATTAAAAAGTATTTTATATAATTAATTTATTTTTTTAATAATTTTTTTATTATAATAAAGTAAATAATATTTTTATAATTTATAAAGATTATAATTTTATATTTATTTTTTAAATAATAATATTTTTAATATTATTTATTAAATATAATTATAATTATTATAAATTCTTTATTATAAATTAAATATTTAAGTTTTATTTTATATAGTTTTTTTTAAAAAGTAAGTAATTAATTTTAATTTTTTATTTTTATTTAGTTAATTTAATATTTTTTTAATTATATAATTTAAAACGTTAGTTTTAATTATAATTAGTTTATTTAAATTAAATATAATAAATATTAGTTTATTTATA